>NC_134368.1:20070000-20695000 GCF_035582795.1 Mycteria americana | reverse complement strand
AATTCAGTGGAGTAGCAGAAGAGAACTGGACTGCCGTTCATTACAGTTTCCTGACCTTTTATCTAATGTAAAAACCTATTTTTAATTGCTGGTATCTTTGCCAAACCTTAAGAATTGCCTTGTATGGCCTTAAATGAGCCCCGATGGGTGTGAGCATTATGACATTGTCTAATTACATGGTCACATTTGAATTTTGTTCTAAACTATTTGTGCTTCAGTCTGTGCACAGGGCAGAAGGAGCTTAGCTCAAAAGCAAATATTCAATTTTAGTTCTCTTCCCATTGCTCAATATGTCCCCCATGCCTTATTTACTGCACAGTATCCAAACCCTGCTATGAAGATAATTACTATGTCCCTTCCAGGTTTTTCTACGGTGCCTGTTGCTATAGTACCTGAACATTTTACAAACTTTAATGAATTTATATGCACAAATCCCCTCTGAGGTGAGGAGTAGTATTATTCCATTTTGCAGATGCTGAACTGAGACACACAGAGTTGAAAATAAAAACCCCCAGCCCTCTAATATGTCAGATTTGAGGTGATGAAGTCTGAATTTTTGGTGTGCTACTTTATATATTCAAAATTGCTCTGCACTACTTGCAGAGGTATCAAATCAGTCACTCGGAAAATCAGGAGTGAACAAATAGTGCAAACAGAAGACTTAAATAAATCACTTGCTCAGTACATATGGCAGTGACATAAATCCAGCCTTCCAGACCATTGTTCCATTGTCTTAACTTGAGACCATCTTTCTCTTCCTGAAATCCTTGCCCAAGCAACCACTTTTTATAGCAAAAAGGCATAGGTCCTATAGGCAACGTGCTTTCACTATACAGCAAGGCAGGTCTAAATCCTTCTCCCAGCAGAGCAGAAGGAAACACTGCCAGCTCTGCAGGTCATCTGATGACAGGGTTATTTAAGGAGAGCTCAGCGAGGGCAAGGCTGTGGCGGAGATGGTAAATAAGTGTTTTGCTCTGATGCTCACTGTAGGAAGACTGGGGGGAGCCCCAAACCCTTTGAGAGGACTCAGCAAGAGATTGCCTGAAACAGAAGAAACCGTGGAAGAAGTAATCGAATAAAGAGATAGAATAAACACTAAGAAATCACTAAGGCTGTATGATATTCACCCAAGAGTCTTAAGAGAATTAAAGGATGAAATAGTTGAATTCTTGTTGGTGATGTGTAACCTTTCTCTTAAGGTTTCACTCATTCCTGAGGAGGGGAGAGTAGTGAATGCAGCACAAATTTTTAAAGGGGTTTCTAGGGAAGATCTCCAAGCCTGTGAGCCTGATGTCTGCACCTGGTAAATTAATAAAAGCCATGATAAAAGATAGAATTAGTGGAAATCTGGATAAATCTGACTTACTGGAAAGATAAAACATAGTTTCTATAAAGGATAGTCCTGGCCTTCAAACAAATGGAATTCTCTTGAGGGGACAACGAGCAAGTCATTAAGGATGACCCTGTTGCTATAATCTGCCTGGATTTCCAGAAGACTTTTGATAAAGTCCCTCACCATAGGATTTTAAGGAAATGAAGCTGCCATGGCATAAGAGAGAAGGTCCTAGGCTGGATAAACAAGAGGCTCAGAAACATAAACAGAAGGTAGGACTAAATGTTTAGTTTCCAAAATGGAAGGAGGGCTGCAGGGCTCTTCTAGGACCTGCGCTATACAACATGTCTATAAGTGACCTGGAAAGCACAGCAAACAGCAAGGTGACAAAACTGGCTGAGCTGAGGGAGTCAGGCCCTAGGCTGGCTATAAAAATCTGCAGAATGGGATTATGAGACTAGGAAGTAAAATGGCAGGTAAAATTCAATATAGATAAAGCGGTGCAGATGGGAAATTATAATCCTAAATTTACATACTAAATAATTTCATCTGACCTGCCTATTATAACTCAAGAGTGAGACCTTGGGTCTTATCACAGAGAGCCCCAGAAAAACATCAGCTCAGTGCTCAGCAAATATCAGAAAAACAAATTGGATTTTAGGGGGAAATTAGGAAAGGAATGGAAAGCAAAACAGGAAAACAGCATTACAGCTCTGTAGCTGTGGTCCAACCGCACCCTGAATACTGCGTATCGTTCTTGTCCCCTTGTTCCACCAGTGTATGGTAGGACGGAGAAAGATCTGAAGAAGGGAATGGGGAGTGATCAGTCACGTGGCAGTGTCTGTAGCAGGAAAGGCGAAATGGAGTGGGAAAAGAGGGGACCTGAGCATGGGGGAAGAGACGTCTCTGAAGTCATGAATGCTGTCGGAAAGGTGCAACTGGGAATTGACTGTTCACTGCCTCTTCCAGTACAGGAATGAGGGGCCATGACGTGTTTTCGCTCGTAGGTAACAGACCCGCAAAGCTCCGCACTGAAGGATGTTGTGTGCCTGAGAAGCTTCAAGAGGAGACTGGGGAAGCACTGGGAAGAGGGATGTGTTGCGGGTGCCAAGGCAGAGTAAGTACAGCAGGGGCAGGATTCCCCCCGGCTGAAAAGTGTGAGAGCTGAGAGGGTGCCGGGGGAGAGGGGGGCTGTGCCCGCCCTGCCAGACCCCTGCCCGGCCTCTCTCCGCCTGTGGCACCGCTGGAGGCAGAGCACCAGGCTGGCAGGGCCCCGCGCTGGAGCTGCACGACGGCTTAGCTTGCTGTGAAGAAGGCAACAGCCTCAGGTATGTGGTCAGGTATCATAATGCATAATGCAAAGAAGCTGAATTAGGTCATATCCTCTCCTCTGATTATAGGATAGAAGAACGTCTGATTACAGCGTCTTGGGACTGCTACAAAACAGGCTTGCAAAATCAATGCCTTGTTATATTTTGAAAATGAACTGAAACTGAGAAATGAAACCCAGACATTTAGAGATGCTGAGGCTGATGAGAACATTTTCAATTTCTCCATTTGAAACAAATACAGTGAAAGCTGGGGAGAACATTTTCAATTTCTCCATTTGAAACAAATACAGTGAAAGCTGGGGATCTGTTTAGGGCTACTACCGCATTTGAGAAATGTTCACATCCACATTGCACACAGGGCGTTGTGGGAACAGACAAGGAGTAATCCAGAGCTGAGTTTGAAGTCAAGAGAGAAAGTAGGCATCAATCAGTAGCTGTAAGTAAATTGGACCTGGCACCTTAAGTGCCTTAAACATTAGAAGTTAAACCCGAAATGGTATCCTGATTCTTAAAGGAAGGTAGTAAATTACTTGCCGAACGAATGGGTGACATAATCAAAATGAGTAACGTTGCCGAATCCTGAAGAAAGCGCGGAGTCTGGGAGTGAGGAGTTAGGAGACAGGGTAGGAGTAGATTGCCAGTTTCCAAGTAAATATCACACAAAACACAAGCCGTGTAAGAGGCACAGTTGTAAAGATGACAGTCTTTATTTTGCGAGCCTTAGTTGAGCATAGTAAGTGAAATCACAATTCTCAGGCAACTCACCTTATATAAATTTTGCTGTTATCACCAGTGTATGCAACAAAACCCATGAACCCAAATAACTAATAAAATAGAACAATCCTCCCTCCTAAAATTGAGATGAAATTAAACTAGATATATTTTCCTTTAAAAGAATCTCTCATTATTATCTTCAGAGTGTTTTTCTGATAGTGAAATGAGTGATAAGATGGTTCTAGATGAAAAGGAAAGCCTTTTAATTTACTAAGGAAAAACCCCAGAAGGCTGCTGTGACTGGCAATATTAAAATTTACTCTTCTGTAATTGACTTGTGTCTAATCTAACTTATTTTCTCAGCATTAGTGTTGGTCATGACAGTGAAACAATATTACTCATTCCAAGAAATATCAAAGATCTGATTTTTTCAGAAAATAAACTGGATGGTTGGGAGGTAGAGATCCCACCACTGGCAACAAAGAAAAACGTTGCTTGTACAAAGAGTAAGCCAGTATGGATATTTTAGAGTCACTTTTGAGACTGACCTCAGGTTGCTCCACAGGAGGGCAATTGACCTCAATTTGGAGACTGACCTCAGGCTGCCCTCCTGTTCCATGTAACAGCGCATGGCTGCACCAAAACAATTAATTTGTGATGCAGAGGTCTAACAATAACTGGTCTGCAGATAACTCATCTCTCCTTCTGGGCTTGTCCCTCCTTCTTGCACTAGAGAGGGGAGGAGGAAAAGAGCAGAACGGCCTGGTGCTGGGAGCAGGGAATTTTGGCACAGGTGCTGGCAGGTATCGTAGGATATCTGCCTGCAAACCTGCATGGATTTGAGGTACAGCAAGTTGAAGCAGAGCTGACCTTGCACCTGGGGGTTAGCCCCTTGCTGGTCACCAGGAACTGGACGAGTTATTGTGCTTAACTGGCTTTTGCAGACTTTAAAGAAGTTCTAAGACCGAGAGTCATTAGACATAGCCTAACGATATCCTGTAGCTGAGATCATGATCCATCAGATGTATTGACCATGAAGACTGCTTTTTGTCACACCCATCATTGTGGTATTCAGTCAGGTCTGTTGGAATTACATTTCCTGTCATACCGATTTATTTTGCATTCATCAAAGGAGACTAAGATTTTTAAATGACTAAAATTGGAAAAATATTTTAATTTCACACTCAGGCATGAGAGTTACATCTTTTGCGAAGCTGAAATTTTGATAGCAGTGAATTTCCAGCTTCCTACTGGTAGTCTCATTAGCTCATATTAATACTCTTTCTCCGCTCAGTGAGGAGCATGTACACCAGGGACTGTGGTTCACATCGCTTTACAATGTAGATAAACAAAAGCAGAACTGTAAACAGAGCATCAGTTCTCGTTGCAGTGGCTTTTGATTCAGGGCTGTGTGAAAGTTCTCCAAGCACTTCTGTTTTTCATATCTGTGGCATTTATGAAGCGAATATCCACTTGCAGCAGTTTTTAGATAGTTTTTATTATTTCTTCTTGCCACTGTTCTTCTATGTCAAGATTATGATAAGTAGTCCCTTTGCTGAATGTTGTAAAATCAAGTATAAAACATGCATTATATATTTATGCAAAGTGAAAGCTAATTTGGTCTAACACACTGCAAAGTATTATCCTCAAAACTTTACTTTTATTTCTCTAGTTCATTTCTTCTATTTTTAAGAAAGATTTACAGAACCCATTTTCTTAGATAAGTTCTGTATGTCTTTATTACAGTAATAATTTACCTATTTTTCTTATTTGATAAAATTCTTTATTCTTTTTTTCTTTATATCTCTGAGATCAAAAGTTCTTACAGATTAATGAGGATTAGGCTGTTCCAGAGCTTGCATGGAAACCTTCAAATACCATTAAGGTGTTGCAGGAAGAATGTGGCTTTTTTAATCAATGAGTGGTTCTTATTCAACTTCTACACAATGCTTTTGCAAGCTATAATGGTTCTTGTAGAGGACAGACCTTAAAAACAAGGTCTTAATAGACTTGGTCAAAACTCATAGTTTCCGCTGCATAGAAACATCAACAATTTGAACAGTATTTTAGTTCCAATTTAGACTGAAAATTTGAGTTTGACAAAACTGCTTTTGCTGATGTGAGGCTGTCTTGAAAAAACTTTTCATGTTATTCATCTTTGCCTGGCTAGACTATCCTGACATTCTTCATTTCTGTTTGTAACTGTCATAATTACACTTTCATTTACCTGTGATGTGCTAATTGAGTGAGAGAACGCAAGTGAGGAAACCGTGAGGTTGCTTCTTTGCACTAGTGGCGGAGTTGTGAAATGGTAGCTCCAAATCTGCAGAGAGGAACTAGATGCTTAATTCAAAGAAAGGGCCTGGATCTGAGGGTTAGAAGCAGAGATCATCACCTCCCATCATCCCAGACTTAGACACCAAAGTACTCTTGCAGCTAGACTTTAGCTTTTACTTTCTCCTTGACATAAACTATGGCTTGAACAGCTTGTTGGCACTGAGAAGCCCAGTAACATTTATTCCTTTATGTTTTACAGGGAGCCTAGAGGTTACAGCTGAAAACTGAAGGTTACAACACCTGTTATAGAAAAAAAGCCCTACATAATTTGGGAGCTCGTTACAACTTCTGAAGTGACTTGGGCAACATGAGTCAGATCTTTAAAGGGATTTAAATGTTGAAAATATCAAGGGCTTTTGATACCAAGGCATTTTAAAAATTCTTCTAAGTACCCCTCTGTATCTTTAGCAATGGAAACACCTTTAAATCTAGCATGAAGACCCTTAAAGATATAATTAGCTCGCACAGCAGGTAGGTGGTCTATGTCCAAGAGCTTAATTCACTTCTGAAAGTGGGCCCAAGTTTCCTAATTCACTCACTTTTGAAATGCGATATTTTTTCTTTCCTTCCAACTGTTCCTTGTACTTATCATGCTCTAAGTATAAAGTTAAAAATGAAAGAATTTATAGCACAGTTATAGCACAAGTCCAACTTGTTTGATTTCCAGCCTGCATGTAAAAGCTGAGTAACATTTCTAACATTTTGAGGTTGAGATATGGGGATCACATTTTATTTATCTACCTGTGCTTTTTGAAGACCAGCTATTCCATTTTATTGAAATACATAATCTTAGTATGCCAGACATCAGTGCTATGAAATGTCATCTGTGCCCATTTCTTTATATTATAAATCCTTGCACTCTGCAAAACCAGTTAGATTAAAGAGTAGAAGCAGTTAAAAGACAATGAAGAAATTGTAAATTATATATCTGTATGTGTGGGCCCGATTCTCATTCATACCCTGATCTGTTTATACGGGCAGAAAAACATGGCGCTCAACTAGGTGCAAGTGCATTTTGCAAGAAGTTCTGCTTCACTCTAAACTTGTACGAGCCCAGCTCCATGCTGCTACCAGCCATGAGATCATGGTCTTAGGCTCTTTATATCAGTGCAATTATTTATATCAGTGTAACAATTAACATCAGTTGTTTACACAAATATAAAGGAGATTTAGATCTGTAAAGCCCCCATAAAATATATAAAGGGACCGTATACTTACTCATATCAAAAGTTTGTCTACATGGTACTTTGTAGGCAGGTAAGAACTCTTTCATATTTATTCACTTTGTTCTTCCTCCAGATTACCTGGGAGCAGCGCAAACTTGATTTGTGCAACATGAAGAATCAGCTACCTATCTCTTGTCAGAAGCAGTGATTCCCTAACGATAGCTACTGGACAGAGCAGCTGAAACCACTCACAGTTCCAGGCAAAATACCACATGCACACTCTAGGCGTAAATAAAAGTCATGCCTTATCTGCACAGAAGCCTCCTCTATTCATTTTTTATAGATCTGTCTTTGATAGGAATTGCTGAGGTTAATTGCATTACACGGGTACGAGGTTTGTGTGAATGGATAAACTGGGCCCGACATTTTCGAAGCAGCATACTTAGTTAACTCATTCATTAATTGAACACGAAACAAATGCCATTACAATGGGAGGAGGAGGAGTTGTTTATATTATAACTTCATCTGGCCCTGTCCCTGTTTAATTGGGAGGCTCCTACAAGCTCTTTTAAGGCATATTCGTCTCATATTGTCATCCTCCCTTTCCATATGTTTTTAGACGCTGCAATATGAATTATGCTTATTATGGAAACGACAGCCAAATCTATTTTGCTCCTACAAGTGATGTGCCAAGACAGCCTCTGTTCTGTCAGCAAGCATTGCCAAAGTACAAATGCATATGGCAGCAAACCTTTTTCAAGTTAAAACAGAAAAGCTGAAAACTGACTTCACTAATTTATCAAAACTGCTTCCTGGCTCTCCCGGGATTTCTTCTGGCGGCTATAAGAGATCCTTCTCCAATGCAACTGGAAACTTTTTGGAGCTAAGTCAATATTTTCATTCACAATTCATGTTAACACTGGACCCGAACATTGCAAGGTGCTGAATCTGTTGATGGAGAGGAAACCAGCACTTTCCAACAAAGAAATCATGGTCCCACTCCAGTGGTTTGCTGCAATTGCATTGGACTTCGTAAAATTATTTCTAGTTGTAAAGAAATTATTTGAAGTACTACTAACTGAATATAGGCATTTTATCCTCATTCTTCCCTCTCATTGCATATAAATGTACCTGTGAGGGCAGGATAGAGAAAAATAAGTCCCAACTCCTTTTCCTTCCACAGAATTTAAAATCTTAATACTGGAAACAGTGAGAATAGAGCCTTCCCCGCTGCCCTTCCTGCAGAAGCTTAGGTGCTTGGTAGTCCTCCGGTAGTTTCAGTAGGCCTGGGGCATGGTTCACCACGCAGGAGAGCTGCTTTGCTCCTTTTCTTTTCCACACTCACATCTATTCTTGTTTTGCTTCTGAGGACTGGAGGGCCCCATGCTGTTGTCCTTTAACCAGTGGAGAAATATCACTCAGCAGTTCCATGTTTTATGAGCCTGACTTGGAAAGAGAGCTGCATGCCTTACATCTTCAGGAATTATTTACTATGTCGTTTGTTAACTGAATTCACTGATAAAGCTCTTCAGTGCCTTTAGACATTTATGAATGCTGCTGTCATGTTTCTTGCCTTCGCTAGCTCTGCTCAGTATACAAAAGGCCCCTTTTTAAAATCATTGTATTCATTTCTTGTGTATAGCGAATTAGTTAGCAATTAGTTAAACACACTTTCATTTTGTGTAGTGTAAGCATCCTGCTGGGTAAGGGCTGTTTTTGAAGGTGAATGGATCCTGAATTTCTTCAGTGGAGTAGCAGTGACACCTCTGATAGACGATGACACTGTAATCTCATGTAAGGGATATTGTAATGGAGATTTCAGTTACTCTCTCCCTGTTCTAAAGTTTCTTGTGCAAGAATGGAAAAGCCACCTCAATCACTCAAAATATTAAATCTCTGTTTGGCATTTTTAAAATGAATGCCTTTTAGGTACTACTGATCATAATCCAAATCCTTAGCTAGTATAAATCATTAGAAACCCTATTGGCTTCAAAGGTGATACTGATTTACACTAGTTATGTGTACAGACAGGGTCTGTAGGGCATAACCATTAGGAAAGAGCAAATTTCCATGGGTTTTATTAATTTGGGTCATGAACCAGCAGCATTTTTGTAAGTCACCTGAAAAATACCTCTCTCAGATCTACGCACTAGCAAAATTATTCATGCTGAATCCCGGTACAGGAATTCCTTCAGAGAGCGGCCAATCCCGCCTATTTTTCATCTCCTTAGGAATTTGAGGTTACATACCTAATGACTTCAAGCGGTGTGTGTGTAGTTTTGTGGCTTGGGACTTCTAATATATAACAAGATCATGGATCTGGGTTGAGAATAGAATATTCTTTGTTGTTTCTCAGAAAATCCAACTTTGATTTTTTTTTTCCTCATATGTTAAACTTCAAGCATGTCCCCTCTGAAATCAGTGTCAAAACTCTCCTTGGCATCAAGCAAGAGCAGGGCTGAGTCAGCTGGTGGCTCTGTTTTGAGCTGCTCCTGCAGGAATGCGAAGGCTGAATACACGCGGAGTTGTACCACTCGATCGGAGAGTCCCTAAATTGGATAGGTCTGCCCCTGCGTCTGGCCATCACTTGGCAGACATAACAGTGCTAAGTTTAGCTTTGTATCGATTGTAATTTGCTGTGGGATGCTGGGCAGGGAGGAAGATCTAGAAATGGAAGATTATAATGTATTATTGCATTTACAGTATTGATATTATTGCAAATCGTTCCCTAATTTCTACAGGAATATTTTGGGCACAGCCACATGAAAATACTAAAAATAACAGCTTTGTTCCATCGTTTGGAGAGCCAGAAAAGTGTTAGATTGCATACTGTGTAATAGAGGTAATTCCTTTCATAAGTTGGGAATTGTTTAAGATCTGTCTGAACTGAACTTTTTTCTAACTACATTTAGATTAACCAAAGTCTACAAATTTGCAATAACAGTTGGAAAGTGACTGTTGATAAGAAATGAAGAGTTACAAAGTGTCCACTTGAATGAAAATCTGAAAATGCCAAAGTACTTAACTTTCATTACATAAAAAAAGAGTTTCCAAAGACTAGGGGAAAACAACCATATGTCTCCAGGCTTTCCAGCAACTCCACAGCTGTACATCTGCACAGGGCAGTTAATCATAACAGTAGGCCTGGAGGGGCACAGGTATACCAATAGGGCATGCATGGGGAACTAGAGGCGCCTGCTGAGGCGTATGAATCAGCTGAAGTCACCCAGGCTGAAAAGACCTACAAAGGAAGTCTTTGCAGGGGAAGGAACAACCAGCTCAACCTTTCCCTTTTATTTTGCTTCAAAGTGTAAAATTCCTTCTTTTGTTTGGGGACCACCACCACATGGCAAGGCTGGGGTTAACCACTTCAACTTCATCGCAGAACAATTAATCCGGGTGTGGATATGAAGCCTATTGCACACATTTGAAAATGTATGGGGACGACAACTGAAAACCATATTGAGTGTAGAGGGATAGTGAAGTGCTTAGATGTTGCTTTTTTGCCTGGACACATCACATCACAAGAACTGGAACAAATTTACCAAAGATGCAGAACCAAGAACCACTTTACAATTCCTTTTGAAACAAAGTATAAGAAGCTAAACTAAGCACCACCAAGTACCAGCCCCATTTTAAACCCTTTTCTAAACCATGTTTTATGGGGTTTGCCAGAAAAGTAGCCATAGACACCGATCAGAATCACTGTCCTTCACAGTCCCAGTTGACTACAAGGCAAGGAAGTCTAAGGCACTTGCTGCTTTATAGACACCGTACCCTGGAGCACTGTCCATTTACCTGAAATGGTTTCAACTGCTCCAACCCTCCGTAGAAAGCAGTACGACCACATCTGCACAATACCGTATACAGGGCATTTAGTCCTTTTGGGGTTGGTCAGGCATGAGCTGCCCTTGGTAAATCCATGCTGGCTGTTCCCACCCACCTTCTGGTCCTCCATGTGTTTGGACATAGCTTCCAGGAGATTTTGCTCCCACTGCTTTCCTGGAAACCGAGGTTTGGATGACTACTCTGTTGTTCCTCAGATCCTGCTTCTTGTCCTTGTGAAAGAGACGTGTGGTGTTTGCCTTATTCCAGACATCAGGAACTTCCTCTGAGTGCCGCAACCTTTTGAAGATGGTAGAGAGTGACCTTGGAATGACATTGGCCAGCTCCCACAGCACCATTGGCACCCACAGCATCCCATCCCATAAATGCCCAATTTGCTAAAGTGGTAGCTAACTCTATCTTTCTCTATTTCATGTAATGCCTCACTCCTGCAGTCTCTCACAAGGCTTAAAGAGCCAAGAGGTGTGTGTGCAGACTTTATCGGTAAAAGCTGAGGCAGAGAAAGCATTGAGTATCTCATCCTTTTTGCTGCCACTAGGGCCTCAGCCCCCCAGGGTGCTCATGTTTTCCTTTGCTTTACTTTTTCTGATAATATGCTCTAGAAGCTTTTCTTCTTGTCTTTCAGATCGCTTACTAGTTTCAACTTCAGCTGAGCTTTGGCCTTCCTAATTGCATCCCTGCAGGCTTGGGCAGTGCCTTGACACTCCACCTGGCTTGCTCACTCCCACTTCCACGTGACATATATCCTAGGACTTGTATAGCTAATAAAATTTAATGCTGTGCACTGCAAAACTCCTTTTCCTCCTAATACCATTTGCTAGGATCAACTCCAGTCATCTCTGGTCACCCTGTAAATCAGTTTAGTTGCTGCCATCTTGTGATCGCTGCCGCCTTGTGACCAGCCTCTACAGAATGCCAAATTTTAACCTCTTATGGTAGCCTAGAAACCAGGAGGTGGAGCCAAATTGTTGTTTTCCTTATGGTAAACAGAAAATGGCTAATTAGAAAATAATTGATTACTAGGACAACTGTACTGAATGGATGTTTGTTTTCTTTATGTGAGTTTGTGGATCTTTTATCCGAACAGCTCTTTGCAGATGCTTGGGCCAAATGACGTTCTTCAGTTGTAAGACGGATAAGCCGGCACTCCCAAGAAAGGAAATATAAAAGTGTACATCTAGCATGTTTACAACTAGGATTATACAGAATGAGACTGGCAGAACATACAGCATTCACCCTCCAGATGTTAATCATAGTAATGCATTATACATAATAAGGCTTTCTTTCCTCCTAATGGTGTTCAAGAATAAATAAGGAGTCTTAAGTGCTTACAAGCTACAATAATGGAAGCCCACTGTGTTATTTCAGAAGGGATAAATAGACCAAGATGCCCATATATGAAGGCAAGAGAGAAGAAACCTTCAGAGATATAAATTAACTGAGCTTTGTGAAACATGGTTTTGAAATAAAACATTTCCACCCTCCCCCATCTTTTTACAGGGTTTTTCCACTCAGATAATGTAGATGCTTAAGGTACAATTATAACATCTTTAGAAGATTGTTAGATTATATGAAAGAGGAAATAGTAATATACATACAGAGAGATACTGAGAAAGAGGGTATGTGGTTTGAGTCAGAAATCCTCTGATCTCAAAAGAAGCAGATGATGCAGATAAAACACAGGCTTCACTGGCACAGCTAGCAGGGAACTTTTATGTGTACATAAAGCAATTATAAAAGGTGTTTGATTTTGCATTAAAGCAGCCAATTAGTTCCTTTTTTGACTAAAAATATATATTTCTACTTTTTTTATTTTCAGCAGACAACAAACCAAAATGAAGCTTGGTAGAAGTCATTGACTAGAAAAAGCTTTTAACGTATTTTAGTGCAGGAATTCTGATGGGAAAAGTCCCCCCACATCGAGACCCCTTTCCCACTGTCTCATAAGCTACATGCAGAGGCTTTCCAATAAAATTGGCAACGATGGTGGCTTCCGAAAGATACCTTTGCTTCTGGGATAACGTCGGACATTCAAAGGCAGAGCCGAGGCACTGTTTGCTGGGCAGCCCACATGAATAACATGTTGGCTATAGCTGTGGTGAACCCTTGCTGCGGGGTTATCCCACGTAGGGTTGTTTATTGGGTTTGCAGGCATATTTCGCTTGAAAAGAGGAAGGGGTCAAGAAATGCCAGCAAGACGTAACTGACCACGACACAGAACAGAGAGCACTGGGGCTGCGATACACAGGAGAGCGGCGGAGTCTCTGTTTGGTTTGCGCTGTTGTAATTGCGCTGTTGTATTACACAACGTATTTAGCTTTTGCTCTCGTGTGGGAGCAGCTTTCAGGAAGGTTTCTGCAGCATAATAACTTCCCATGAGGAATGATTTCAAAGGGCAACTCCGAGATATAGATGTAAGAGAGCTGCTGATTTTAACACGTTTTCGTAGCAATAGTTTCAGAATAGCCATGTTTTAGAGTATTAACATTCATTTATTAAAGGAGATTTACTTAGAGGTAAACACTGCAACCTGTCTAATATTCCTCCATCTCCTGTAGCCTCTCAAAAATCATTACTGTTATTTCCAGACATTATTTAAATATTTTAAAATAAAAATTATTAATATTGATAAAACACGATGGTTGAGACAAGATTAAATTGACTCATGGAGATGTGGAAAACTTGCATATAAAAATTCTTGGAGGCTATTTTATGAGACCTGAGGATCAAGGTTGCTATCCTGGCACAGAATGAAAGGGACATGCCCTGTCACAGATATGTTTGGCAGCATTTTAAGGATTTGAGAATGCTTCATTCATATTCACAGGAGCACTGAAGTAGGTCAATCACCACTGTGTGTTGTGCTCATGGACTACACCAGTAACACCGATTTTTCAGCCTTTTAGCTATTGTGAATCTGTCCACATTCACTGAGTAAGGGAGATGCCCCAAAGCTCACTTCAATTTCCAGTACGAAACAATGACAACTCTGTTATAAGATTTTGAATGAATGGGACTACCACTAAGATTTTAAGCCTTATGAACATCTTCAATTGGTTTTGATAAGACTTCCCTGAATCTTGTGTAATGCATTTGGAGCCATTATATGTGGTTATTTTCTTGGGCAAGTTCCAGAAATGAAAGGACAATAGGACATATTCTTCTGACTGGCCTTGATTATTACCAAGGGAAGAACTAATTTATTCTGAGCATAAGGTAAGCCTTTCTTACACTCTCACAGTGTATGCTTCTGAAGGTAGCAGATGAGGGGAGAGGACACAAGCAATGCTCTGGTTCATAACATAGACCTTGCCTTTTCCACACTGAACATAAGCTGCTAAATCGAATACATCTCTTGCAAGTATCCATTCAAGAATTTTTATGTATGCTGTTAACATGAACAACCTTGATAGCTTGTTATTCAGCTGTTTTTAAGAATTTCAGGTAGAAACAGCTCTGTAAAAAAAAATCTGGGGCGATAAATTCAGAAGGCTTTCACTGCAGGCCATGCTGTAAAAAGATATTTCAAAAATAACTTTCTCTTAGAACTCCTAAGTAAAACATACCTTTATTGTTGGCAGAGAGTGCTGCAGTTAGATGCTTACTAGCATTTGGCATCTCTCTCTTTTCTGACTCTTTCCTTTTCTTTTCTTTTTTGCCAAGGATGACTCTTTAATTCCAAAAAAAGAAATTATATCTTGTAGAAGCAGAAAAGATCAACTTCTTTAGATAGACAAGAAGGAAAACTTCTGCAAAGAAATAGTGTCTGTTGAAAAACACATTGAGAAACCTTAAAAAGCAGGAAACTCTCCAAACTCATGATAAAGGTTTAAGGTGTGTTTGTTTGTATGGGAACAAGGTCAGTTCTGAGCCATCCAGCTCCTGTATTACTCTGAACTTATGGGCTTTTCTTCCTACTAAAAGTAAGCGGAAGAAAGCTGTATAAAGGCCAACGTGGACTTTGGGAGGTTATTGGGTAGATGCTTGAGCTAAGGAGGGTTTTGCTCATGCAAAGCACGCCTCTCTGTGATACAGAACAAATAACACTGTAATCAGAAGCATTTTTTTACCACCAGTCTACTAGTCAAAAGCAAGGGGAGCCTTATCTGCTGCTGTGAAATAATGAATTTCAGTTGCTGAGATTACGATCTGTGGGACGTACTAAGTGGGGTGTATACAACGATGCTGATGTTAGCTGGCTTCCCAGCTGAAGTGCCTTACACTGCGGCTAATAACCTGCTTCTGAGAAGGAGGAGGTACAGAGGGAGTTTGTTTTTCCTATAAATTGATCTCTGATCCTTTCATCCCTCGGTATAGCCGTACTTGTTTAGTCTACTGAGGCCTCTTAGGGCCAACACGTAATGAAGTACAATTGCATAAGGGTGTTCATAGCCACAGTAGTGCTGTTAGCTGTGCTCTTCAATGGATTTGGATAAAATCTCACTCAGCAAATAGCACGCTGAAAACAAATATTCTCTTTGTTGTCTTAGGATATACTGTCCCCACTACTGTACTGCATTTGTTCTCAACACAGGCCACACACGGTCGCATTTTGATCTTTGAACTTTGATCCGACAGTTGTCAGATACTGATGCCTCAGTGTGAACCTTAGCACAGAAACACATCATTGGATTTGAAATAGCAGAACGTGTGCTGTCCTGGTGGGCAAGCCATGTGGTAGCTTTCTAATTTATTCACAATTTTACTAAAATCAGAGGTTGTATGAAAAAGTAAATTAAGTAAACACCCAGCTGAATCAGTCTGTTTGAGCTGCTCCATGCTATGCAGCCAAGCGTGAGGGGGAAAAATACAGCCTTAGGACAGCAAAGGCTGTGAGCCCAAAAGCACCCAGCACATTCTTGGGCAGTTTATAAAGATGGCAAAAATCATTAAATGCACTCCACTGCTGCTCACCAGACGCCACTGCAGAAATGAATTAATTGCACACAGGGAGCCAAATGGTGTTCCCCTTTCTGACACAGGGCTACACCTTGGTTCAGACTGTGCAAGACGACAGTGCAGGTCTTCACCTCTTGTGATCCCATCTTTGAGCGTTAGGACTTTGACACCAAGGGCTATAACCAAAAAAGTGACTAATTTATCATTGAAATCAATGACAAATATGGACTTCGATGTTTCCCTGCCGTGCGTTTAGGGGCAAGCCAGATTCACCCTTCTTTCCCATCTGGAAGAGGGGAAAGGGTAGGACTTTGGTTTTGTCCTTCTGTTTGCTGGCTGAAGCAGTGTGGCCAGTGCTGGGGTTTAGAAACTAATTTCTCCTAAAAGTCAGGAGTCACACTGCTCCCCAGGCCACTGGTGGGACAGCCCAGGCCAGGCAGGGCCGTTAGCTCAGGGCTGTCCCTGAAGGCACAGCCTCACCACCCGCCATCTCCTGGGAACCCCTGCCCGGCGTGTTTGCTCCCCTGGTCAGGAAACAGATTCAGGAAGGGGCAGCAGGAGGGCACGGTCACTCAACAGGTGTGCCTTCGGCGTGCCAGGTCGCAGACTGAGAAGGCATGTCGGTGTAAATAGGAGGTTTGATATTTCACAAAAATGTCAAAGCTTAAAACGCCTGCTGGAGCAACAGAAATGCCTATGTGAGGCTCAAGCGAAAGCGCAAACCACTGTAAAATTCCTATAGCGCTAATACCGATGTGATCGTTAGAGTAGTTATTCACTGTAGATATGGTTAGTGGTATGCAGGCAGCAGATTTTTAGTTCTGTGGCATTTTGCTGACTTTACAGTAAAATGGTCTTCCTTTCTCAGATTTTAATGTGCTATCTCAGGAGTAAATTATATAATGGATGCCTGGGACTTTCTGTCTTGTGGTCTGATTCTATAACAAATTTCACCCTTCTTTTCCTCAGAGAGGGTAATTAATGGAGTGTACTATGATTTCCATATGAGATAATCTTCAGAGAACTTTTTTAGTTATGTATGTATAGCCTTGTGAATCACTTGGCTTTAAAAGAAACTGCATTGTGCAAAGCTTAAGCAGTACTGATGATCCGTTTTTCTGCAGAGGACCTCTTTAATGTATTCAGGTTTCTGTTTCTTACTGAGGTAAAGATTTGTCTGTTTTTACCATTTAGCTAGCTGTATAGAGCTTTGCACAGCCCTTTGCAGTAAAAAATGGTTTAATATTTATGTAGGTTCAATGAACTAAGAACCTCTCCCACAGGTAGGAGTTGTAGGATCAGGTTAGTTAACTCTTTAGTTAATTTACTGTTAAGTGGTGCATGCTTCAGTTTCAGAGAGCAGATCAGTAGAGAAAAGGCAGGTGTCCGTAAAGCAACCACCTTATTGTTTCACCAAAGAAAATCTGATGACACTGATCTTAGCAAACTGAATTGACTCACACTAGTCCTGAAGCTTTTTTTTTTTTTTTGACCTGAAAGACAGCATGGAGACTAGATCCGAGAAAGGGGGAAACACAAAAAAGAGCAATGAGAATTCTCTGTGGCTTTTTTGTCTTTGTTCATCTGCAGTAGTAAAAGTTGCCTATCCGAGTATGTGGTAAAATAATCATTTGTCAAAGAGGTAAACTTACTGTACACCAATGTTCTGCATTTAAAAGATCCCTAGTGTACTATGAACTATATAGTGTTCATAAAAAGTCATACTCAAGAGTTAAATATTCTTCCTTCTTCAATTACTGTAGTTTTCCACTGTCTCTAAGGATGGGCTATTAAACACTCAGTGTCAAGGCACACTACACTGTACTTGTATGATGTATGATATATTCATTAGGTCACTTTTTTTTTTTATTTCTGATTATATATATGTATGGTTATCATGGACTCCAAGAAAAAAAGAAAAAAGAAAAAAAAAAGGAAGAGTCCTCTAAAAGCCAGGCAGTCAGTAGGCAGAGTGATTCTGAAGATACCGTGCTTTAGTCCATGAAAGCCTGAGGTCATTTTTGCTTGGACATTGCATAAAGTGTGCCTGCCAGATTCAATATATATAATCCAGTGCCAAGTGACTGAAATTAGGGTTTTACTGTTTGATCTTTCAGGCAAGTAAGCAAATTGTCACTTTCGTTTCTCAGTAATTGCTGGGATAACAGATCTGGCTGTTATTTTTTCCAATCTACACTATTAACTAAGGTATGGAGGAAGGAGACTGATCAAAGGTAATTAACGATTCTGAACAAGATTTCATTGGGGTATTGGATCACATTTCCTTTACACATGTCAAGGGGAGTATATCTGAAAAAAGGACAAGGCTGGTTAAATGGAAATGAAGCTTCCAGAGGAAGTTATGTTCTTTTAGAGGTAATATGCTAAAAGGTTGAGATTACAGAACTATTGCTGAAGGAGCAGCATGCTCTTACACGCTGCTAAGTGCCCCCAAGCTGACATCATCATGAGTTATTTATAGCACACTAATATCTGAAGGTCCTAGTCAGAAGTAGGGCCTCCTGATATCACCCTCTGTCCAAACTGGAAGAATGTCCTCAGTCCCAAAAAGCTCACAATGATGTCATTTAATCTCATTGGTATTGAAGGCAATCAGAACATCTAATGGGGGGCTTCAAACTCATACAAAGAAAAGGTTTTTGCAGTAACAGCATCTCAGAGAAACCTTTCTTGATGGGTAGATTAATAATTCCTTAATGAAATATTTTAATTAATTTGGCTGACACAGGCAAGTACTATGAATGGAATGGAATGGAATGGAATGGAATGGAATGGAATGGAATGGAAGTCACAATGATCATATACCACCCTTCTTCAAACTAGCATAAATTTAAACATAATAAGGGAAAAATTTCTTTAAAGATTTTTTTAAATAGTATCTTTCATGATCTAACAGTATACACAGACACACAGTCAAGAAGAGAAGTAAGAAAGACACAGGAACATATATATTTGCGTGTTGCAGTTTCTGTCAAGTGACTGACGGTGGAGTGAGCAATTTGAGAATTCAGAGTAGTGGCTGTACTTAAAATTGGAGGTTGTGATAAAACATTTTTGAAGGTTGCCTATTTTACACAGCATTTAAGTCAATACAGCTGCTGTGCCTGCCTTACAAGAAATCCATCACTTCTTACCAGCGAGTGAAGAAGTTCTGTTTTTCTATTTTTTAGAAAGCACTTTTTCAAATCTTACTAATCTGTATTCTGCAAACCCACCACTAATGGCAGGTTTGTTGGAGTGTAAACCACTCTCTACTTTGCCTTGGGCTGTCTGGTTTGTTCAAGTTACCCTGGAACAGAAATAGCTGTAGTTTTGGCAGTATCAGTCCTGTTTTACTATAGGGAATACATCACTATTTATCAGTGAGCGTTTCCAAATGCAAATGACCCTCCAAATTAGGGATGTCCTGCCTCTTAGAACCACTACTAAACGACCACCTGCATGTGTTCATATTCAAAGCTGGTCTACTCACCCCATATGCATCTCCTCCAGTGTTTTATTCGACAATCTGTTTCAGCTTCGCAAGGGAGCTAGCAAATTATGTATTGCTCATTTTGTCAAAGTCATCATTGATGACAATTCCGGCATCAAGAGGCTCATTTTGTTCTGCAGATGTTTTTTTCAAATAGAAGATAAATCGTGGTTTTCAATCTTTTTCTTTTCCTCTTTCTTTCTTTCTTTCTTTCTGAGAGTGAGGATACATGCTGTGCTGCTAGGAATAGGAGTGGGAACACATAAAAAATAAATTAATACAAAAAATATTGAACCTCAAGAGGAAATCCACTGCAAGCCTACAGAACCCATTAGTATGTTATATTTAGCACCAGCATAATGGACAGGAAAAAATACCAAGTTGTTTATATAAAGGGAATGGTCTCATTCATATTGGATAACATCCCAAATTCCAAACCACGTTTTACAGTCTCTGGCCAACCCACAGCTATTTTGTGACACAGGATTTCCCAAGCTTGTAGGGTGGCATCTTCAGATGAAAAGAACAAGTGACCTCAGAGGTAAGATGCTGTAAGAGGCTCTTTTTACATTCTTTAAAAGTGCAGCTTGTCCAAGGGCTATACTTTACACTGTGAAAGGAATACACTTTGCTGCCAGTCTCTTGAAGTTGGCAGTTAGTGTTCCTAATTTCAGGGCATCACATTCACAATAAATTCAGTTTTTCAAGAGCCCTCAGTTTTCATTGACAAATGAGGTGATCACATTTTCCAGGAAAATACACCTCTCCATGCTCTCACTATTTTTAGTAGAAACTGTGAGATTCCCTGAACCTTATTGGAAGACACATTGTCCTCCACAGAATTGCTTAACTTTTTTGGCGGCCAGCTCCCTCAAATAATTTAGAGATTCTTTTTCATCCTTTTGGAAAGAAATCATGGTATTCCTCCTCTGTAATTGGGAGTGACACGTCCTGGGAGTCTCAAGGGTTGAGTGTACCAAGAAAACTAGACTTACAATGGCTGGTTAAGTCTCACAGAGAAGGACAGATATGTAGCCCATGTACTGCAGCTCCCTTGGGGGAGGGAGTTGACTGGAGAGGCATAGAGACACACTGTTCAAGTGTGCAGGGATGGGGTTAGAAAAATGAAAGCCCCCTCAGAGTTGAATCTGGCAAGGGATATGAAGGGCAACAAGAAGGGTTTCTACAGGTCTATCAGCTGCAAAAGGAGCATGACAGAATACGTGGGCTCACTGCTGAGTAGGGCAGGGGACCTGGTGACAGGGGACAGGGAGAAGGCTGAGGTACTCAGTGCCTTCCTTCCCTCTGTCCCTACTGGGAAGACTGGCCTTCAGCAATCCCAGGTCCCTGAGACCTGGAGCAGACCCAGAGAGAACATCTGGAGCAAGGAAGAGTTACCCTTAGTGTAGGAGGATCAGTTTAGGGAACATTTAAACAAACCGTATGTACACACATCCATGGGCCCTGATAGGTCCAGAGAAACATAAGAAAAAATCTTTTTACTGTAAGGGTGGTCAAACACTGGAAGAAGTTGCCCAGAGAGGTTGTGGAGTCTACATTCCTGGAGATATTCAAAACTCAACTGGGCACAGCCCTGATAAGCCTGCTTCACCTGACCCTGGTCTGAGCACGAGTTGGACTAGAAGATCTCCAGAGGTGCCTTCCCACCTCAACCATTCTGTGATTCTATGTGATTCTGTATGAGGTTGTGAGACAGAAATAGCTGTGATTTAAGCAGCACTTAAATTCCTTGATTACTGTAGGGATTGTATTCATTTTTAGCAATACAGCATTTCAAATACAAGTGACACTACCACAGAAAAATATATTTAGCCAAAAGCACAGTTTACCAATAAACCCCACATGTCAGACAGTGGGGGTGTTTTTAAACCAGGTTCAATATTGAACGCTTCTGGAAAATGTAACCATTTAAGATCTTTATTTCCACTTTTTTGAAAATCTGTCTTAAAAAAACCCTAAGAAGCAATATCATCTGGTAATTTAAGTGCACACAGGATATTTCAAAAATCAAAGCATTCTGGTAAAAATTGTCATCATCTAAACTTGTGACAGTTACACCAAATAGCAGACCCATGCAAATGTATCTGATGTGAAAAGGAATTACTTCCAATAGTTCTTAAATGGGGAAAATTTTAATCTGTTTTTCAAAGCTAGGAAACCCTTTGTGTGGAAAATGCCCACTGCACAGCATTCTACACAATTCTGCTAACAGCTTTTAGACATCTCTGGTGCTTGCTGTTGAAGCTTCAGTGTTATATCTTAGATAAATACTATGAGAAAATGATCAATATGTAGTTAGCAGATTTTCTATCCAGAACAGCCTTACAGGACAGAGAACACGAGAATCTTGACCTCACAGCAATTTAGAAGCGACAGCCAGCATCAACCAGGCTACCTCTATGCCAGTTTAAGAGCAGGGGCTAAAAAGAACCTGTGATGAAATATTAGACAACTTGTAAGAAATTCACAAAACCAGATGCTCATGTATGTCCTTTTGGAAGGATGGTCCATTTAACTCTGAAGAACTCTGTAACTAATTTGTTGAAGACACCAGATAATGTCACACATAAAGGTAGCCATGTCACATTTTCAGAGTGTCCAGAGCTGGAATGCTATGAAGTTATGATGGAGCAAGCAAAGGCTGTTTGGTATAGTGGCCAAACATGACAAATAATAATTTTGAAACCTGTTAGAATAGCAGCCCAAGTGACAAAAAAAAAAAAAAAAAGTGAATGTAAATCTACAGAGCTCCTGAAGGACTGTGAAGAAAAGCAGAGACAGGCCTTTTCACCATGAACCATGAATCCTGTTAACACTGAAAACTCTTTAGACTCTTGGAAATCACATAAGTTGCTGGGAATTGCTGCAGTGACCACCCCAAGTATTTGACATTCACCCAATTTACCATCCCAACTGATTGGCTTTAGATAATGGAACTTGGATGACTTTTCATGAGTTGGTGGAATACGTCAAGGAATATGAATTTTTCCTTATTGCAACATTATTACATTGCTGCTAGACAAATGTCAAAGTCTGACTGAGTCACTGTTGACATTGCTAAGATTTTAGTAAAGAAAGTTGAAGAAACAAAGAAATTATTCGTTAATGGAGAAACAGTTCCATGGAATCTTAATCTTAATCAATACCACCCAAGTATTTTGGCATGTTCAGCAGGTGAAGTACTAAATCATGCAGTGGTTGAAAAAAAACTGGACAAAAAAATGAGACACCTTTGCCCAAGCCAACCTCATTACTGCAAACAAGCCAAATTTACTCAAACACTTCCTCATTACAAAATGTGTACATGAAAACAAGTTACTTGTGCTGAACTGATGTACCTCGTTCAGATAATACAGAGTGGATAGACTGATATTTAACTCACTATGAGCACAACACAACAAATATGGACATACAGGATGATGAAATATCTGTTCCATTAAGATTTGATGAAGAAGAATTGAAAAGAACAAAGTTTGACAAGCAGCTGAGTTATATGGGAATAGTTAATTAAAACAACTTATCTCCAAAAGAACCCAAGTGCAAAGCAGACTTCTCAGGCTGGAGTGTCAGCGGAGTTTTGTTTCTTCCACAGAAGCCATGAAATATACTCACTTCATCTAAATATTCAAGGGAGAAATAGCACTTTATTTCCCAATCATTCGCTTAGCAAGGCTTGATAAAATCAAAATACATTGCTAAAACTCGGGCTACTACTCTAGCTTTTATATATGGATTTTAAAAAATTACTTTACTTTTATGTGAGTCACTGTAAAGGTTTAGGCAGAAAGAGATACAAAAATTCAAATAAGGGTTTAATAAGCTTTCACCGGATTGATGTAAAGAGGTGGAAACTGGAAAGTGTGAAAATAGCAAGAAAATAACAAGCGACAGACTTGTCAGCAAATACAACCTTCCAACAGATCTGAAATATGAAAATTTTTTACAAACTCATTTCAGTTAAGTTTTATTTTAATAATTTCATTTCTTTCTATTTGGAAACCAGTTAAGTTTTATTAATCTCCTATGGCCTTTTGTCTTTTTTTTTTTTTGTGTGGCCTTCTTTTATTCCCTTCCCTTACAATGTATTTTACATACTGATTTTCAGGCACAGTTTACTGTTTCCTGCAAAGAGCAGAACTTGTGGAACTAGCAGCTAGAGTTATTGTTAGTACACAAATAGACTAAGACAGATCGTAAAGTCCCTGGTGATCCAGGAACTATATAATGCTGACTAGCTCCAGCAGCGCCAGCAGAAATTTCATAAGCCAGTGCTTAGATTTCAGCAAGCTCATTCTGTCCAGTTCTTTCCACCTGAGAACTGGCTAAACCTGACCTTATCACAGCCATAAGCACCACACTATTCTCAACCTGGAAGGAATGTTTAGGTAGATAGTGCCAAGTCGTTTCTCTGCAAACACACCCTAGATTCCTGGCTGGGGTGGCGGTGGGCTGAGCACCTCCAAACACTTCAGACTGCATCCCAGGCATTTGCTCCTGGGGCATTCAGCACTTGGGTGGCCCAGGCTTCAGATGGGTAAGAGAGGCGGACACTGCAGCACTGCTGAGAAATAGCTTCGGAGGTTGTTTAATCTGCAGTGGAAAAGTGTTACTGAGTAAGAGGGGAGAGGGGTTACATGAGGAGCTATTTCAGATGCTTCACATTCCTCTTTGACTTTACCCTAGCATAACTTACAAGCAGAGACAAGTCCTTATACACCAGGCATAAAAAGTAACAGAGGGACTACTGCTATGAAGTGCTGAGTATTTCCAAGAGTTAAACACGCTCAGCACCAGAAATATGGGGAACAAACTCACCTTCTTACTTTTCCGAATAGCTGCAAATAGGAATTAAGTGTAAAAGTGATTTGGCTCTATCTTGGTACTAATCCGCTTGGCTAAGATCAGGGCTCAATGTATGCTTTTTCCAGCCGGACCACGTTGTGCTGTAGTGTATCTGGCTTCTCTTCCATTCCTGTGGTGTGAGCCTGGAAATTCTGCAACAGCTTCCTTTACATTTAAGAAAGGTATTTCCTGAATTAAGTATAAGTGTGAATAATAACATCAGGTCAGAGGCCCCTGTTTTATTTATTTTACTATGAAATTCAATTTATTATCTGTTTTTCCCACATTTTTGGTCTTCAGTATGCTATAGATTCCTGTCCTGGGAGCAAACTATTGCACTATAGATGCTGTAGACAAGAGGGAACTGGTGGGTCTGGGATACTCAGTCATTTGGGAGAAGCTAGGTTTGGGGCTTAATTGCATTAGTGAGCTTTTTCATTCAGTGATCAGCAGTGAAATAGTTAATGAGACTGAAGTGTAAGCTATCTGTAAGGCTTCAGAGTTAACATCGATTGGGATGAACAGAACAATTCACACCTCTCAGAACTAATCTCTCAGCCTGAAAGTTTTGTTCACTGTTCTGGAAGGTCACTTAATTACCATGAGAAGTACAGACATAATCATATGATGAAGGTTAAACTCCAGTATGTTATTCTGAGGCAAGGAATGGAAAATCAAAGCAGATTCAGCAGCTATGCAGGCATGAAATAAGTGGTCTATGTTTGTAGCTGTTTTGACCAAGTCTCATTCTTCAAAATAGACAGTAGGAATCTCATCACCAAATATTCTTTGAGGTGCGAGGACAGTTTTTTTGTATTAAATATGTTCCATTCACAGTCTGGTTTTATATGAGATGAGTTACTGAGGATCATTATCCATTGTAAATACTAGTAGGAAAGTAGCCTTTTCTAGAGAATAGCATTGCGTTAAAAGATGAGTGAAGTTACACTGACATTAAGCATGGTTTAACAGCTCAAGTAGACAAAAAGTCTTTGGCATAAACAAAACCCCTTTGATTTTGTGTCAGTTAGTTACAGTCAGTGGGAACAGAAGTATAAGAACACTGAAAAAGATATCCCATGTCACTGCATCTACTCTCTGTTAGGCAACCAGACAACATGAATCCTTTTCAGGTGCTCTAAGGTGGACCGAAGACTGCGGACATAATACAGCAGTCCTTCAGCTGTATCGGCAATTAGGTTTTACATGCTCTGATGGTGGCACTTGTCTCTTCTACATCATTAGCAGCTGTGTATAATCACTAATACGTTAACTTGTCCAAGCAGTCCACAACTCCTTCATGTAGATGAACCTGCAAAGTGCACTGAAATGAAGAGGACAATATTTAAACAATACTCCTGGGAGTCCTGGAACTAAAGAAACCTGTTTTCCCATTAGTTTTTCTCTTGTCTTAATTATATATATAAAAGAATCTTTATAACTTATAAACTGTCTCTCTCATGTAGATTTGTCAGTGTCTAAGATATGTAAAGGATATGCATGCTTACATGGCAATTTTTCTTTCTCATGTGGGGACCATTTGCATGGGGGTTTTTCTTTGTGTGGTTATATAATTTCATAAAACTTACAGATTTATTATTTCATTAATTATCACCTAATTATGTTAATTAATTATTAATAAAATGCAGATTTAATTATTTTCAAGAATGAAGGGTAAAGGTACCCTTCAGTCAAATTTGGCTGAAATCAGCTAATGAGGTCAGAAGTTATTAGCGGAGAGATACAAACGGATAGACACAAATATGCACACACTGTGACCTCCTTGGGAGTGTGACTAAAATAAGCATCTTTTCAGCCCAATTTATAGAAGCTAGAGTTGTAAAAGAGATTTCTGTTCTCTCCATTCTGGTACTTGTGTTTTGATACTACTGGATCTTTTTAGCCAAATAGCGCTGTATTACTCATCTCCCGACTAAGATAACTATATTTGGAGCAGCATTACAGACAAATCTACTTGTCAGCATCTGCTTGTAGTAAATGTGATGGTCCTGGGAGGAAAGACTTAAAGCAGTTGGTACGAGGGATTGTGGGGGTGTCAAAGGCAAGCCTGGCCTGAAGCACTGGTTGTGTTTGCAGCATCTCTGTGCACATGACTTGTCACAGCGAGGCAAGAGAACTTTAAAACATGGAGGGCTCTCATGTTTCAACTCAGGCAGTACGTGAGACATGTTGGCAACAGTCAGGCCACTGAGTCTCACAGCGGGAAACCGTCTGGTTTGCAGGCAAACCTCAGCTAAAAAGCAAACCAAAGAGGCAGCATGAAAGTAGCTCTAGAAATGTCCTCCCACAAAATCACTGCCTTCTACAAAAACCCTTGCACAAGAATGAAAATATTGGAAATGAGAATTGAGCCTCTGCCCAGAGGTCAGCATGCTGGAATAGCACTGTCTCACTGGAAAAACACATTAAAAGTGAATCAATGGTAAATTCTTGTAGGTAATAAATATATTTCCTATATGGAGTGACATTATAGATGAAGTTCTTTTTTCACCTGAGTCCGAGAAACCTCAAGGAAGACAAACATTTATATAGCAGAGCTGGGAACTCTGGTTCTGCGGCTGAGAGCTACTCATGTCTCTGAAGGAAAACCAGATCCTCCTGCTGCAGGCTGAGTTCTTGGGAGACAGTGGTGGGAGAATAAGATCTGAATCCTAGAGGACTTTCTCCAAAGAGCATGGACTGCTGAAATGCCCAGCATCAAAACAGTGACAGCTGGTTGCACAGAACAAACATATAGGTTTGAATAACCTCAAAAGAAAAAAGAGAAACTATACAGTGTGCTAGGGTCTACAAGCAGAATAAATTGTAAAGCAACTCAAAATACACAAATAATGTGTATTTGTTTGAGATTTGTATTTGATGAGAATACTCTCATGAGTAGTCATTCAAGAGAAGTGGAAAAAAAAAAGGTTATGTCCTAATCTGACCGTTACTGGAGGAAACGAAAATGCTAGTACATGCAGTGACTTAGAACAATGATTTCCGATACAGAGAAGGCTGTCTGCAAAGTGACTTTGGCAAATTCAAAGATATGTGCTGATTCAAATATATAAATACGGTGCAGAAGGCGGCTGCCAACTGAAAGCTGCCATTTTGGTCAGGTTACTAAATAATCACCAGCCTATTGCTGTTCAGTATGTTCAGTCCAGCTGAATTGTGGAGCCAACTGCAGCACAGCTCCAGCACCACATGTGAGTGCTAATATCAGACTTCAGAAATGTGACAAAGGACTAATGATCTTTAGCAAAAGCTTCCTAAGGCCACTAGACACATGCAGGCTGTCAATAAGAAAACTCGTGAAACAGGCAACGTTATTGCTTGGAGCATATAGCTGTGGACACAAAGGGATACCAGTGGCTGCTGAGCAGCAAGGCAGAGCAAGTCACAGAACTCATCACAGGACAGACTTAGAACATCCAGAGAAAAACAGAGCATTTGTCTTGGGGTCTGTGAAGAATTTAAACCTAAGGACATATTTCAAGGGCTGGACACCCTGCGGGTAAAGTCAAAGTAGAAATGCAGCTGGGGGAACTACTGAAATGCAAAGTACCATTAGCTGTGATGAGGCCGCTGAAGGAAGAACCGACAAGGCTGCAAACAAGAGGTATTATTATGCTCATTGAAACTAGCACAGAGTGAATCAGCAGCCGAAAAGTAGTTAGAAAGTCTTCAGGTAAACCAAGGATCTGCTCTGAGCCAAAGCCACTGAGCAGAGTGCTTGGAAGAAGTCAGTATCCATTGCCACTCACTGGAGACATGCTACTGTGATTTATTCATGGTTAAACTGCTTGTGATGTCAAGAACGGATTCTGGCATGTTAAGCTAGTGAGCCATCTAGCTTCTTGACAATCTTTGCCATAGCTATTGGCAGGTGGTTTAGGCATGTGGGCATCAAGCTAGGCCTGACATGGACTGAAAATGGACTTTTAGATGTAAAGAGTACAGCTTATGACATGATTGTCATAGAAGAAGGGGTTGTTGAGGCAATCTGGGTCCATGAGGTCAAACTGAAGCAACTTCTTAGCAATGCTGACAACAGAATATTAAACTACAAACAGACAAACTAAGGTGAGAAGGGCTGAATTTGTCTTTTACCACATGCTTTCTGATGTTCTTTTTCTGTAGGAAAATGCCCAGGCTGGTAGACATGAAGAAGAAATTGTATAATTTTCAGTAAGTTTCCCCATTCTGCACATGACCTTCAGATACCTTTGAACCCTTAAGAAAGACCACAGCGATGCAGCATGGGACTTGTAGGAGAACCTAAAGCGGCTGTTTGAAAGAATACATAAAATCATAAGCAAGGACCAGCTTTAAGGTGCTAAGGTATTTATGCAACAGGTGGAGTTACAACATGATACCTCAGGAGGAGGCAAAGTAGCCTTCTGCAAAGCCCACTGTAACAGAGCCCTGACAGACACAGGGAAGTGATATGTCAGATTTAAAAGGAAGTGGTGGCTCTACTTCCTGTAGTGAAAAGTCTCTTTTGAGCACAAGGTAGACTTCTGCCTAGACATAACAGAACACCATAGAACGGCAATGCTGAAGGCAGCCAAATGACTGGAGCACGTCCCTGAAACTCCAAAGGCAAAAGATGAAGAAGGGGTGATCCCCAGAAAAGCAACTCTGGGAGGCAGGTAAATTGACCCAAGCACACATTTAAACTAACTTAACAGAAAGATTTTCCCGATAATCTTAAAGTCAAGGTTGTTGTCTTGGTCTTTTTTAAAATTATTATTATTATTTCCCTAAAAGCAAGCCAGGGAAGTTCTATGTTGTACAGGGTGTTGGATATAACAGTCTCACTCATTTTCTAATCAATTTCTTATAAGCCCACGATCAATCTTAACAGCTACTTACCCTTATTGGTAAGAATTTTCTTCTTATGTTTCTTCAGTCATTATAAACAAGACAATTTTTAGAACAGCTGAAAAAATTACACTGTACAAGATCTAAACTCAGTTTACAGATCTATAAATATTACAATTTCATAAATATTTCTAGGCATTTCCCAGACTGAAAGATTCTTAAGAAGACTAGAGCTCCAGCCTGTGACCCAGGAGAGATGCTTTCAGTTCGCTGGTCCATCACAGACTTCCTGTGTGAACTTCAGTTCCTTACACTGTGCATCATGCCCAATTTTAAAAGTATGTGTATGTGTGTGTGTAATTGCACTTAGCTATCACAGTGCTGTCTGATGCACTCTAATGACTGAAGAAAGCTCTGAAATGTGATAAGGTTGGACATATATACAGCATACCTATACGTGCCTGCAGATATTTACTTTTTTTTGTGAATACGTCTAGATGTTAATGATTAAATAGCATCCAATTAACTACATAATACTATTTACATGAACAAAGTTTAATCACATTCTCATTAGCAGCTTATTATAATCATTACTCATTATTTATATACAAACTAGATGAATTAGCATTTTATGTGCATTGAGGATATGACCATGTATGTATCTACTACCTACCTGCCCTTTTACATTACAAACAGCTGTGAATTTTATTAATTCATTAGTCCTTTTCTGCAAATTTCTGTATAATGTCCAGTAATAACACAACCATTCACCTTAAATGTATTTTGGATTATTTTGGTAGTATTCCATTGGCTGAAACCAAAGTTACATCCTTCTTGCAATGCTTTTGTAAGATGTCCCAATTAAAGCTCTTTCTGTTTCATACAACAGAAACATACACTTCTCACATATCATTCCTTAGAAGCAATAATAGCACTGATTTGCTAACTTCTTTACAATACTTATTTAAAAATTAAATAAATTGTTAATATTGCTGCACAAGAAAAACATGCTTCTTATTACACTTCAGGTTTCATTCCTGCTAGTGAAGCTAATGTGAGACTAGAACGAATTGGAAGCAAGAGATTTCAACTATAATCTCAAGGAAGATGATTAATTATTTGAGAAGAGTTGGACAAAAAGAAGGGCAAATAAAAAAATCTGATTCTCTATTCTTATCTAACAGCACCATATCAATCTGCAGGTGCTTCTACTGAAGTAACTAAGCCACGTCAAGGCAAAAGTGTCAAGATCAAGCAGGACACTTGTTCTGGCTTCATCCTATGCATTTAATGCACCAACCCCAAATGACTGCAGCCCGCATTCATTACTTGCAACTGTGCCTCTCCTGTCAGACGCTGTTTCCTTGGAGAACAAAGAAGACAAGAGAACAGTACTGCTGCCAGCCAGACTTCCTTTTCAAGACCATGGCAGAAAAAACTAGGCCACATGAAGGAAAGAGAAAGGGAAGGACCATCATTTTTGTATGGCGCTCTCCCAGAGTCCCAGGAGAGTCACATGTGCCAGGCTTTTTTTGTCTGTCTGAGAACGCAGGGTTGTTTTCCAGATGTACCCGTTGCTTCTCCATTCTCCTCCAAGGTGACAGTGGAGGCAGGCAGACAAAGCATTTGACACCAGTTTCCTAACCATTTTGACAGGCAAGTCTCAGGACCCATACAATTCCGATACATTTTCTCTTAAGACGTTACCCTTCTGTAGTGGATAAGACCGCAATTGAAAACTTTTAACCTGACAAATGTCAACATGCAATCACAGAAAGAGGAATTTGCTGGTGACCTAGGGAGCTGGGTTGGCAGAAAGTTCAGCTTTTCTTGAATTAAAAAGCAAAAAAGAAGTACCATTTTTCTTGAGGGAAGGAGTTCTGCTCTGATCAGATAATATCAAATCAAGTCTTCTCCTTTCAGCATGGGGTGGGGAAGCATAATGCTTCCCTTCAGTTTCATCATATTTTGTGTTAAACCCGTTGCAAATGAAGTTGATTGCCTAGAGACTATAGGTACTGCTTATGGCTCACAAGAGAGACAAGTCAGTGTAATGATCTGTGACTGCATACTGTACATGTAGGCTACAGCCATCAGTCAACTACATAATCTTCAGCATCAAGATTCATTAAAGTCAGTGGGAGTCATGTTGTTAAAATGCTGTGTGCAGTTTGGGAAACATAGGGGTTAATACTATAGAATCAAGAAACTGTGTAAAAAAAAAGGTCAAAAAGAAGCTGCTAGAGCAGAAGTGGATGCATCCAGAGTGTAGTGCTTGTGGCTATAGATTACTCTTAGATTTTTGCCACGTAAACATTTTGAAAAGAAAACAAATGACAATCTATCATGTCTTAGGAGGTGACATTCTTTTCCTTTTTTGTTATACTCATCAAAATTACTGTTTCCATTTATTAAGAAATAGCTTTTTTTCAAAATTATTGCATACTTATGAGCATGTGTCACTGCACCCTCTTTCTTCTCAAATAACTAACTTTATTATACAAATAACTCACTTTATTACATTGGTCTTTGGGATCTGAAAGTGTTAAAAAGAAAGTTAAACCTTAATTATGGGCTGTAAGCTGCTAAAGGGAGAATACTAGAGTGTAGCAATGACATCTGGACTAGTACTAGTGCACGTAATGCATATCTGTCACTGACAACTCACTGGGTTACATTTAATTCACAATCATCAGTCATGTCTTCTTTTCTAAGCAAAAAAAGAAACTACACCAGCATCAGTAGTAGAAAGCATGCCTTCAGAGGACAGATTCTTCCATGTGTCATGATTCAAGTGGATGACCTTACAGATGTAAACGGAATGGACAAATAAATGCCAATAAATATAAAGTGACTGAGAGTTTCATATGCTGTGTTAACGTTTGATCTACCTTACCTGATCAAGTTTTGTAATTCTCCTCTTGCCCATACACTCTCAGTTTCTGAGTTTGACTCTGCTTTCTCTTTGGTTTTGAGGGAATGCCTCTATGCTCTCTCTATGTAAATCAGGGCACAGCTTGGATTTAGCAAAGCAAAATGTGAGCAGCATCCATCAGTCAAGAGGAAATAAGTGTTCTTCTTCTTCAAAATCTAAGAACCTGAAATGGTTACAAGATAAGTCTGGAGGCTGGCTGAGCCTTTGCTCTGCATGGTTGCATATTTGTCTGTGGAATATGGAGTGCTGCAATAAACAGTGTTGAACAGAAATCAGTTTGAGTAAGAGCATGAAATAGCAGCTTCATAAACTTTGGGCACAAACCTACTATCTTAAAGTGTTGCATTATAGCCTCCTTTCTCCTTGAAATGCGTAAGCAGCAACCCTCAGGTGTCTGGAAGTGTTTCTCCTAAAACATGAAACTGTTGCTTCTATGGCTCCGCAACAAGAAGACATATGGACACAGCTGATTTTCACTTAACAACTCAGTTGAGGCAAACAAAACAGCAGAAGCTATGGTAAATGCAGACCTCTTTGATCCCAAACTAAATGACAATTTTAGCACTAACACTTGTCCAGATGCTTTTGTTACAGATCAGAAAACCTGTTTGGCAAGCTCTCACTCATTTGGCTATAAGTATTTCAGTTGCCCTCCCACTAGATGTAGTCTCACCACATAAGTCATGTTTCAAGACAGAGTGAACAGATGAGCTTGTCTTACTCAATCACTAATATTGATTCACACATTCACACAGAAGAAAATGCAACTTTGAATTGTCTTGGCAGAGCATAAACCTTATACATGCACAATTAAAGATTAAAGAATTAGCAGGTGCCCTAATCGAAGCCCCGCAGGGTGGGTTCTACGATTTGACCACAAGTCATTATCTTTGTCCTCTTCATGCTACAAAGTGACCTCTGACTACGTGCACATTTTGCTGTGGTTTATGGCAATTATGATTCTTGTTCATGGTAGATTGACTAGAATCTCTTTGGACTATCTAGTGGATAATCTTTCTTTATGTATTTCTACTATACTACCATATGCATTTGCACTGGCCTACTGGGTACCATTTTATTTCAGCTTTCATGTATACATTCTAATTATTTTACTAATGTACTGCCACTGGAGCTTAATGTTGAAAATAGAATCTACTTTCCACTGGGTCCACCACACAATTACAACTTGTGACACCTTAGGTTAGCTTTCACTAAATAAATGCATACTGTTCTGAAATAACGATGTATTAGAAGAAACCCCAGTCATAATGGCATAATGTGTTTAAAACTAACATTTTATGGTATGATGAGTTCTATGGTAAGCTATTATTACTACTTACTGTTTGCCTTATAGTAGCACCTAAAGGTTTGGGCCCAGCTGTGCTATACACTGAATAACAGTTTTATTGGTATTTACATTTCTCCTGCCCTGCCTAAGCACCAGTCTTTCTCTGCTTGGCCAATTTCCAAAATCCTTCTTAACACCCTTAAAACTCTGTCAGTTCCAAATGTTCCACTACCCACCTGTCCCAGGAAATACCCTTAAAATCTCTTTTTCAACCTATTCTTCATCTTACCTGCCCATAACGTCAAACGACGTGGCCGAGTCCTGCACTTGCTAGTTCACCCATCTCAGCATTCCCCTGTCTTTCCTCCACTAAATCAGTCCCAACAGCCAATGTCCTTGGTGTTGGTACGAACCTTTTTCACCACTGCTCTCACCAGGCTTGTAGAAAAGTGACTGCTGAAGCTAGTAAGCTACTCTCTTCCCTTTGTCCCCATTGCAGTCTTGGCCGATCAACACCCTGCCAGATGCCTTGGCTCCTCAATCAACAGTTCCAGAGTTGGTTCCCTTGCACAATGTGTTATCATTTGTTGCTGCTATAAAATGGCACCTAATTCTCTCCTTCCTACCACATCGTTCACAGAAATTGATAGGGGATTATATTTTAAGGGGACCTTTTAAAAGCATACATCTAGCATTACATTTTGAGGCAACGGTTGCCTTCAAACTGTGCAGTAGAGTCTTCCGTGTTCTTGCTAGTACGATCCTCCCTTACTCCTTGTTTCATACAGCACATGCGGATGGCTTTTAATAAGAAAGCAGTGTACTAATGTCACCAATGCATAGTGACTCCTTTATTTGCATATTTGGAAAGACAGCTGTTAATTCAACAGAGGGATAAATGATGGAGACCAAATACAACTAATTGCTAAAGAACATCACCCACAACATGTTGTTGCTTTTTAGAGTGGCAAATGCTCTTGTATTCAGTATGCTCCCAGATGAATTAGAGGGGTGCATTTTATACTGAGATTTGTGGCAGATCTCTTTTAGTATTCATAGGTGTGCCAGCATAATACAATTCATTTAGGAATATGACACATCTGTGTAATTTGTAGGTGTTGACTGTCTAACCTTCAGACAACTTGATGGAAAAAAATAATTCATCCATAACAGAGACCTTTATTTTTCAATCCATAACATTCTATTTAATGTATTAGAAGTACATGAAAAGAATGGAAAAACAGGAAAAGTAAAACAACAGGAAGAGAAAGAAATGCCTTACTGTACAGCATTTCAACAAATAATGTAGAGATGTATTATTTCATATTTTCAAATTTTTTATAGTGAAAGTTCTATCAGTCTTTCTATGGGTCTGTCTTACTTATCGTTGCAATCAAGTAAGAGAAAAGCCATTGCAGTCCTGTATAGATATGACATTTATTTTCCCAGCAATTCAGACAACTCGAACATGACAATACTGAAGAATATGTTATGAATATTTCATCTCATGATTAGGATCATCTTCAAACATAACGCTCTACATTCACATGCCTTAGCTGTGGTGTGACGTATACAGTTGTATAATGTATGTACATTACAATCATTTTTATCAAAATAAAACAGAAGTTACAGATATTCAAGGAAGGACAATAAAAAAGATAGATAGCCTGTTCCTGTAATTGTATGTCTTTTTCATTTAAAAGAAACTATTTAATTGCAAGAGAGTAAGTTTTGATTGCTCTGAATAATAAGACCTTTCACTTAAAAAGGCATGGTGCATTCTGGGGCAGTTGCCACCCATGAGCATCAGAGTACCAAGATGCCATTATCTGCAGCATATGAACTGGTTCACAGCTATTCCAGGGCTAGTAATTTTGCATTTCAAGAAACGTAATTTATGGTCATATTACAGTTTTCACCTTTGCACTAAGAGCATCTCCCAGGCATCCTTTGCAGATTATGATCCCATCTGGATCAGGAATAGATGGTCATGAGCCTGGGTTTTCCTAGTGAACCTATCTTTTCTTTTTTCGTTTTTTTCTTTCTTTTTTTTTTTTAATTTCCTGAAGTGTACACAGTATACAATTTGCCTTCTCTTTGCTCCGTGAAAGAAAATATTTTTGAAAGAGTTTTAGGTTAGAAAATAGTGGCCCGTGAAAGCAGCCCCTAGGCTGAGCTCGCAGCTTTTTTCAGGAGCCTGCTTGTGTCTGTGTCCCCCAGCAAACCCACAGCTGTAACTTCTTCACCCAGAGCTTTGTTCCATTCTCCAGTCTCCAGCCCCACCGCCTCCCACTTCTTTGGCCTGTGTGGCCTTCCCCACGGCCTTGAGCTTCCTTCCCTTCTGCTGTGTGTTGGCCTTTTTCTCTGCAGGAGGGCTCAGATGATCCTATTGGGTACAAAAGTGCTTTTAGTGATCAGTAATTTGAAGTCAATAAACCTCTTTAGTAGCAGGGGTTATTACTGAGCGAAACTGTGCCTAGCTCCATTTCTAGCCTACTTCCCAACCCCACGCGTCTCTTTGCAGGAGGGGACAGCAGAGCCCGAGCATTTGCCAGTCATGCAGTTAACAACAGCAATTGCTCCAGATAAAAAGAGCTACATCATCACTACCAGGAGGGAGGAGTGAGTCTAACAAAACACATTGCATGAACAATTGGGTAATTGGATCCCTACTGGAAATGCAGCCTGAGTAATAATTTCAGATGGCACCGATGGTGTTATACAGAAATTAAGCCTCTATTATCATATTCCAAAGGATCGAGTTCTAACCACAGGCAAATGGTTCAAAGGCACTGCTGCATCCACGCATACCTGAACTTCTCGGGAAAGGCTAATCCACTTTGAAATGGATGCCAAATTGGCAAAATACTCAATCTCTTCTGAACTCAAACTCTTTAGTTTAGGCACACAGGGAATATGAGAAAGCAACCTTTTTCTAAAATGCACACAAGAAGGAAAAACCTCCTCTACCATCCAGTATATTGTACATCTCTTGGCTGGATAAGTGTGAAACATATTCTGGAGCGTGATAGCGTGCACGGATGTGGTGTGCTACTTTTTTTTCAGTAATGAATTTTATGCCTGCCTGTTTCTGTTCCTTTGTCTATTTTTAATTCAAATATGTAAAAGCTTTTCTTAATACAGACTCCCAGGTGTCAGTTGCTGCCTGGAGTCCCTTTTCTTTCCTCTATTGTTCTCTTAATTGTTACTTCAAAACAATTAGCTGGGCATTCATATGCAAATGAATGCAAATGTACAGGGGATTGGGTGTGAGAGAATACCACCACTCGTTAATTTCCACTTCAAGGTCTGCTGGTAGGAACAACAAAATTGCTTAACAATGTATTTTTCCTGGGCCGTAAAGGGTGAACTCGCGACGATTCCCGCCGTCCTGCTGGCTCGGCAATTGTTCAGATTCTGCTGTTTCTTGGTAAGATTTTTATTTATTTATTTATTTATTTGGGTCTAGAGATTGTGCTAGCCTTGTCACCCTAAACTGCCCTTGCCCTTGCTCATTTACGCTCAAGGACATGCCTAATAATTTGGATACAATCCTGATTAGGAGATGAGGTAAATTATTAATATTACTGCTATTAACGTGATCCATTAAGGGATAAAACCTCTCACCTGAAGGAATTCCTCATGTCTCTGACAAAATAAAACTTTTATAATTTAGAAAAGAGTATGCTTTATTGCATTTAAGCTTTAGAAGAGAGATACACTGACTGATAGGCTGGGACTGGGGATGAATCCTAGAGAGACACTGCCAGTTGCTAAGGTAAATCTCATCTCTTTTGGAGCAGTTGTATTTATTGTATAAATCTGCATTCCCTTTCAGGCTGTATAGTAAAACTTCTTATGAAAAATAGTTGGTTATTCAGCATTCAGAACTGGTTTACAAAGATAAATACCTTAGCTTTTCAGATCCAATTAATATGCAGAAACCAATTAAAAGACCAAATCCTGTAATCATTAGGCAGGAAAAATTCAGAACCACAGACTATCCTGAGCAGGAAAACCCGCAGCACAGCAGGAGAACTCCATCGCTCAGAAGTGACTCTCCTACCAGGATCCCCACCGGGGGAAGAGTTGCCCATAGAAGGCGTAACTTTAGAAAGACACTTCGGAGGCTGTGGGAAGAAGCGATTAAGTTTTAAGTCCACAGTTTCTTCTTTTTTACATTACCTTAGTGTTCTTCCACTTTTATCTCGTAAAATCATCTACACAGCAATAAGGGACCACAATATTTACCCCTCAGGGCAGGCAGCGTCTTTGTTATGCAGTGTGATTCCCGTGTTTTACCAGCTACGTTCCTCACGGAAAAGAAAGACGTGAGAGCTGGCTTGAATTCCCTTGCTCCATCACTTACCAAGGGGTGGTGGGCTGACTCTTTAGGCCTGGACAGGCAGTTCTGTTTAGATGTCTAAATGCTACTGGAATCAGTGGAAGTCAGATGTTTGCATGCCTTTATCCGGACCTTAATTGTCTATGACCTCCAAGATGGGGTAATAGCACTGTCCTCACAGTGCTGTTGTGAGAATGAACACATTTAAGACTGGGAGGAACTTGGGCACAGTAATGATAGGGACCATATAAATACCTCGGGCAAAGAGGCACTGCTATTTATACTACAGTATAAATAAACAGTAACAAAGCAGCTATGACTGATCTGGGGAATTTGATCTGGGGACTCTGGCCCTGTGAGTAACAGGACCATATTCCAATTGCTGCTAGCAATGCACATCAGAGGAGGAGACCTTGTACCCCTGCAGAGGTGGCAACGAGAAAGGGGGAGACTCCTCTGTCTCCCCCCAGTTCCTTGAGGAGTGAATATTGTCAGCGGTAATTTGGGTGGCCACCCCCAAAGCTTCACGACGTGTTGTGCTTCAGGGGAAAGAGGGATGATAAGTCTTCTTACCTTCATCCCTGCCCTTCCTCTCTGTGTCCTCTGTGGCCAGTGTTCTATTTAAATAAGCTTTTTTTTTTTCCTCCACGGGCATATCCATTTATGATGATTTAGCCCTAAGAAAAGACTTAAGGGTTTTGTCCAAAACTAATACACAAATGCCAGAAAGGGTCTTTAACCATAATACTTCTATTTTTCCCTCCTTAAAACTTGGAGAAATTGAAATATCTGTCTTCATTACAACATAAGCACCTGTGGAAACTTGGAAGGTTCTGGATATATCTCCTTATGGGAAGAATAAATGTCTCATCCCAGCAGACTGTGCCCTCACTGCAACCTGTTCATACCTCACCAACCAATATATTTTATCTTCATATGTGGTTGAAATAGGACAGATTTCTGGGACTTAAACAGGCAAATAAAACACATCCATCTTCCAATAAGCACGCAGGAAGTTATTATTAGCCAGTGGGCTAATAGTAAACCACACTGAAATACAAGAAAAGGGTGATTTGAACAGGTGAGGCTTTAAAGCATGTTTTACCCTGAAGTTTCCACTAATGTTTTGTTCTTAACTTAACAAGTTGTCTGAGACCTTTGCCTTTTGCTTTATGAGGGTGACAGTTGCAACTTGAAAGTCCAAGGAATATTTTTAGTGGAAACAAGAGATAGATGCTGGCAGGGTGTTTTAACAATGGCCTGTTTGTTTTGGTAACAAGATTCAAAGAATGCATTATTTATAATGCCCTGATATGCACATATGGCTCTGGTTGTATGCAGCAATATAATAACAGAAGTGGTTTCTTATAACCTGTCTGCAAGGCACTCCCAGATGCCTGCTGCTGCTGGGGCCAGAATTTCACATGCAGTTTGAATCAGCAAAGCCGGTAGAAGAAGTTCCTCCCCAGACTGCTCATTCCGACCCCATGCCCACTCTCCCCTCTGCTGTCAGCATAGGTGCTTATGCTAGGTTTTGAACCAGATCAAGGAATCAATCCAGGTTAAAACTCACCTGGCAAAAAAACCCCAACAAGTTGAACTGCTTATGTTGTTAGGCTCATAATGCTATGGCCTGAGTGTCCCTCATACTGTGTTTTCCTTTAGGGCACTTTATAGTTGTCCTTTCTTTGCATAGTCCTTTAGTCTAAAACTAAAAAAACCCCACCCACCCCTACTTACTCTAATACTACTACTGTCACTGAAATCGGGAATAAACCTCTTAACACCCATATAGCATTAAGAAGCAGGCATTCTCTTTATTGCAGTGCTGGATGCACAGGGGATCCTTCTGCCTAACGTGCATATCAGTTTACACAGATCTAGGTTCATTTATACCGTATATCTTTCCATACGCATAGGTTTTCAAACTACTAGGCGGGACTATGTTAATTAGTAGCTTACATAATGATGATTTAGCATAATGCATACTCAGTTTTTCACGTGGGGGTCTTCTGGTGGTCGCTGGTGGTCGTAGACCCCAAAACCATGCTTTTCAGGTCATGAATTCAGGGTCATTCTTCCTTTTAAGGCTTAATTTTCTCCATGGTTAAATATCACATGCTGGAAGATCCGGTTTTACCAGGATATTCTTGGGTTTTCTTTTGTTTCTTCTTAATTGACCCTTTGAACTTTATTCTTTACATGTTCTTCACTTATCTTCCAACACTACTACCATTCTTGGTCTTTATACACACCAACATTATTTTATATATCTACTCTAATATATACATACATGTCAGTAGTAGTAGTATTATGTGGCATACGTTACATGTTTACTACATACATTATGTAAAATGTATATATTATATACGTACATATAGAAGTATATAAACACAGATATATGTGCTACGTACTAAGATCAGAAGCACCCTTTGTGGTTGTTGCACGTAGCACAAACGTCAGTGTGTACAAATGGAAATATAACGGAGTGGTCCTTTGGCCCTTTTGATCCTTTTGCTCTCTGATCGCACCACCTGAGCAACGGCTGATGGAATTTGGACAAAGAAAACGTCCGCTGTTTTATCTCTTTCTTTCTGTACTCTTTCTGCACTTTGGGGATTGATCAGATAGGGCCATATTCAGGTGCTGTAAATTACAGTAAACTCCAAATACCTAGTGTTTTCCACTAACCAATGGAATCCTTAAGTCTTCAGAAATATCTAGGCAGTAGGAAATACTAACTCTAGGCTTCCTGAAAAGAGCCCAGAAACTGACTGAGCTCATGATCTGCTTTAGAGATGGCTGATCCATCAAAACTTGCTGCAGTAGCCCAGGGCTTCCATTACTCGCCAGCAATGCGGCCCTGGCTGCCTGCTCAGTGTGTTTCACAGCTGAGAAAGGAAGCCTGGACCAGTCTTTTCCCACTCTTGTACTTGGCTCTTCTGATGGGGTCTAGAACAATGCTTCTTTATGTTCTTTGCTCTTTTCAGCAAGCTATCACCAGGTGCTCACAGGCAGATGTCCCACTTTAGCCCTTTTGAATTGCCTGGGACATCAATATAAAGCATAAAGATGTTTTGCATAAATCTGGTCTCTTAGAGGCAGGTAGCTGTGATGAGGCTCCTGATGAGTAAAAAGGAACGGTAATAATTTAAAAGAGGAAGTATTCCTGTGTATCAAAGCCTTGGCTGTAACATAATATATATCTAACACGGTTTTATGCAGTATAGATAAATAGACAGAACACAAATAGTGTAATCCCATTGCCAACATCAAAACATGCAGATTTCATAAAGGGACAGTATGATTAGAATGTGATTCAAGGTATAAAGCTTTTCATATCTCTGCAAAATGCATATATGTGCATATATATTTATACTTAAATATATATTAATGAGTTCTTTTGCATAGTACAGTTTGTAACACTCAGATCTCTTGTCTTTAGTGTCTTCTAGTATCCTTTCTTTTATGTCTGATTCTCCCCATTAAGAACATAATTCTTTTTTTTAGCAGACAAAATCCCCTACTAGCCTTTCTCCTTGATAATCTTTTTACATTTTTTCTTATCTCTTCCTTTGCGTCTATTGTCTGATTGTACCTCTTACACAGGCCTTCACTCAAGGTTAGTGAAATTAAACATTAGCTGGCTTAATAGGTAGCTAGTAACAGTAGTTTATCTACCAAGATAAGCTTCCAGATTCTGGATGTCTCAAATGTCTTCTTTTCCACTTTCATTATTTTAAGACATTGTTATTTGAGGAGTTAGTGACCCATCTCCTTTAATGTTGCTTACAAGCAGTTTCCCTATATAAGACCCTGTGATAATTTCTTCTCTGGCAGGTTGCAGCTAAGGTAGTTTTAATACATCACTTTCTGGAGCAAAAGGCTGTACTTGTTTCAGAATGTTTAATATTCTTTAACTTCTGATAGCTTATACATACTGTTCATCTCATGTGCTGCAAGATATTTACATTCTAAAATGTACCCTAAGGGATCAAAGCAGCAGGGCAAGTTGAGGACAACACTCTAGGCTTCACTCTGCTATCAAGGCAGGGGAGAAAAAAGTAGATTTGCCATGTATCTTTATGAAGATAGCAAAAGCAGGAGGTTGCCAGGACATTTGGAGCTGAAGCATTATAAATGGAGGAATGGATGTGAAGCCTGGTCAGAAGCCTCATGGATTTGTATAATAAAGCTATACAGATGTCTGTGTTACTCCACTAGTCTGTGTGCTGTATGAAAGGGAGGATCAGACCGTGGTTGCTTCCCTTCCACATGGCAGTCTGAACGGTAAGACATGGGAGTTTTGTAGGAACCCCTACATGGGAGTTATGTAGGAACATAGCCTTCTGGGCTAGTTATTACAAAGCAAATTTACATTCCAGGCAAATCTAGAAATTTCTAATTTTTCCACAAAGAGCAGGGTCTCAAAGAGCTGGTAGCTGGGCTTGTGCCTTGTGCTTTGTCTGAAACCCTCCTTTTGCAGCATTAGCTCAACCAGAGATTCACCAAGTTGAAAGCCTGATTAGGAGCTGCTGCTATGATCCAGGGCTTCCAGATCCTGGCAGTCAAAGAAAAGACATAGATGTGACACCCAAGCACCTGCTACAAACACAGCCTTCTTCAAAACAGCAATCTTCTGCTACAATTAGCTTGAGTTTGTTTAAACCCTGTTTAAGTAGGCTCAGTCCAGAGCTAGCGCTTGGAACAAAGTCTCCTTGTCTGAAATAGTCTTTTCACTTGTGCACAGTCAATAAGATCTGCAGACATCATTAGGACATTAGACATCTCTGATGAGATGTGACTGGTTACATTGTGTGAGGCAGACAGTCATGACTGCCTTTTTCAGAAAGACTTTTCACGGCTCTGAGTGACCGACCCGCGGTGCCAGCAGCTCACTGCCAGCCTTCTGCAGCACAGCAATCAAATAAACAAATCTGCCTCCCATCCTCCAGCTCCTATGGCTCGTAGCCCAACCAAAGGGTGGCTGGGGACTACTAGAACTGTCATGTCATGGGACATTAGCCTCTGCTACTGACTAATGATCTTTTCCGTACAGAAGTCGGTGCTCTGCTTTGACATACTCTGTAATTATTCTCCGTAAACCTGTCCTATCTGTTGCCGCTTAGCCACTGCCGATGAATGTATCAAAAGCTTAGCAATGCTTTTTGGATACTTCTTCACCTTTGGGTGTTTCGCAGGTTCTGGTAGCTAGTCCAGGTGCTGCTAAAAGCTTGTTTGAATGCAGTGGGCTGGGGGCTTTCCGTGCTATAGCCTGTGGGTTTTAACAACGGAAGCTGCCACCTTTTTTTCACCACTGACACAGCTGGAACAGTCTCAGGTGATGCTAGCTTCTCATCCAAGTGGTTTCCCGTGGTTTAATTCATGCAAAACCAGAGTTCAGCAGCTGAACTATTCCCCCATTTCAGGTAACCTTTTCCAATATTATTTAACAGGCTGTTGTCAATCAATTCTAATTTAGGACCTTTTTCAGTAGTTTTCTCCTCATCTAGGTCTAATTTTCACAATCCATCCCCTTTCTGTTCAGTTGCTCTGTAATGTACCTCATCAGCTATAATCTTCTTCAATATCTCACCAATTTTGGGGCCTTCTCCAATCATTGTTCCTTATTCTACTCTGTTCCTGTTCGAATCTATTTTATGAACCTTTTCTTCCTGCCAGCTAACACCTCAGCCCCGAATCACTAGCCTTACAGTGACATCTGACATATTTGTCTGTTTGATGCGTATTGTTTCTTAAAACCAAACTGTTTCTGCAGCCTGTAAACCCTCTTAGAAAGCAGCTACCCTGTATGCCGCCCCATGACACGATATACCCAACTGAAGCTTCAAAGAGCAGGGGAAAGAAGACTGGGCAAAGACGAAGCGGGGCCTTTGTTAAACAGAGTGTTTCTGCATCCATCTTATTCCAGGCAAAAACTCCGATAATCCACAATACTAGAGCTTTCATGTGCTGGGGCACAGTGCCAGTGTTGCAACTGCTGCAGAAGGTAAGAACAAAGAGGGAAGATAAGGAGTTGTGCTGTAGGGGGGAAGGGAGGAGTGGGAAAAAAAAGATCTTTTGCATTCCTGGAATGATTGTGACACAATCATAATAATTTGGAAATAATTATATTTGTTATCAGTCAACATAATTTCCTGCAGTTCTACACACAACGTCATTTTCCTTTTCCAGCAGTCAGGCTGAACAAACGGTTCTGTTCTTGTTATTATTTTAGTACGAAGCAGAGTAATGTTGGTTGAACTAATAGTATAAACACAAGGATATCACTTAGCAATGCTTGAAGATTGGCATTTAGCCTATTGTTTCCCAACATGATGCAACCATATTTGTTCATTATCACTTTTTTCCTCATGTTTTGCTGTAAAATGCCACGGCGCTGCGGAATTGTAAGGACAAACACTGCAATATGGTTAAAGACTAACTCTTTCAGTTTAAGTTATTATCCAGAGCCCATTACTGTAGTACTGGAGTGCATAAGAGAGACTATTTAGTAGATGAAAGAAAAATAATACAAAACCAGTATCACGCTGTTTATTCAAATGCTGTAGGCTAGAGCTCTGTGTATGACACATTTAAAATGACTGATGGATTTTAACTTACAGTTTAGGAGAGAGGATGCAGACCCCCCTGCTGGGGTATGACTTTCTTCCACCAGACAGATCCCTGGCTCCCCAGAGGGACTGGTACGTCCTTGGAGAGGCAGGTCGCGTTACCTTCAGTTTTCCTTAGAGACTCTGTCGGAGAAGGAGGGCAGCTTTAGCCTGGGCCATTCAATTCCCAGGAGTTTTGCCACAGGAGATGGAGCCTGTACCCTGCCTTCAGCAGGCACTCTTCAAACGAGATTTTTGAGGTGCTGCCAGTTCTCTCTGGCGTTATTCTCTATTGCTAGGTGTCTTGCACTTATACTTGTAGAGGCTCACAGGAACCAGGAGCAAACTTCACACCATTTATTCTCTTGCTAAAGTCTCTAGGTAGTATAGCGAGCTAAAAGGGAGTCCTGCTGGACAGGAGCACACAGCTCATTAATATAACTGGATTAGAATTTGGTCCTTTATGCTTACTATAGTTGCTTTACAATCTTCTTTTATTGTTGCTCATTTCCCATTGTCATATAAAATGATTAATATATAAACATGAGAGAAACAAAGACGGACTCTAAAGGATCTCCAGTGAGTTTACTGGAAACTGAGTACAGGAAAATGAGGACTGAAAAATACACATAAATAATAACAGGCTTATTTATAACTGCCAGAAAAAGAAGGAAACAAAAGAAAAGAGTTCTAGCTCTTTTGTTCCTTCCCTCCCTATTATAGGTCAGTTAAGATATTTACTCATGTGCATCTCCAGTTCAGTTTTCCATACGCAATAGAGAGAAGTACGCAGCCTTTTTCTGAGACATTATGAAAGACAACAGTGTAGGAGGTTACAAGAAGCATGATACAAGGATCTTTGCTGGATATAGACTCATACAACATTCTTACTAGAGATGTGGAAGCAGAAAAGTAGCCTGCTGATTGAATTCACAGGTTTTATTAAATTAGGAGACATGATGAATACCAGTGCAGACGATTATAGAATGGAATCTCGAGAGGCAAAATAAGGTTCAACTTAGCAAAAGTCATATGGGATAAGATTTCTAAAAAGGCTACTTTAAGGTAAAATCCATCACATCGTTTTAATGGGGTTTGGGGCTTAAATGTTTTTGAGGTATGATCTTTACATTTATGGTATTTTGGACACCTGGCATCTATATGAAACCATTCAACTACACTGCTGACTCCTAAACCTGCAGTGGTCTTTAAAAATTCTGCTGTGAAGACTTGGAGTAGTGTGTAAGAGAAGTTTTTGTGCCAGCCAGCTTTTTTCCTTTTAGCCTCATTTCAAAGTCACATTGATGAGAACAAAGGAAGTTTCTCAAGCAAGAAGAACTGAAAACAAGCTAATGAGAGAGTCTTCTATTAGCCAAATTGGCTGCTTCTTTACAGGGACATAGCTGCTTCCATGAAATAGACTCAATAGTATCCACTGCTAGATATTATTTCTTTAATAATTGTCATTACACAAACATAGATACATAAATAGAAAGTGCAAGAAACATCTAAGGATGCCTAGCTACGTAGAGTTATGGATAAATTCTAAAAGTTTATGTTGTTTGACTGGAGGAACTGTAGCACTTCCTACAATTTATGCACTAATTACAGGCTTTTAATATTTTATCAAGCAATGGACATTGCACTTAAAGGCTGATTTACAGATAGACTCAGCACCCCATAGCTCCAATTGAACACAGTAGGACCTGGAGATCTCCACAAATCAGAGACCTTCCTCCTCTGATTTGTAAATTGGGGAGCACCAATTGAGCACCAATGTCAGCAAACTGAGGCAGAAGAAGAGGAAACACTTTTATGCAGTGTGTAACCAACCAGTGGTGGAATCACTGCCATGGAAATTGCTGAAGTAAGGCCTTTGGGAGGATTAAAAAGGGATTAGGTGTCCGTATGAACAGGGACAACATTTTAAGTTTTGTAGCCTTACTACCAAACAGTTACAAGGGTAATGAAGCCTCATGCTTCATAGCTTGAGTTGTTGATCTGTGGGGGTCAGTATAGATTGTTGTCTCTATTATAATACAGTCAACAGTTGAACTAGGTCATCACTGGTTTTGTGTTAACACCCTTGCATTTATAAGAAACGGATCACTGAAGAGCATGAAGCAATGCTCATGTGTGACATGTGTGTCATGTGTGACAAGACACGTGTTTCTCTGAATGCAGATTTGTTCTCCTTTCTGTGATGCTCTTGGAATATGTCTTTACTGGGAGGACAGAGAGTGGGGTGGTCATACGCAGAGGAAGAGGAGTTGTGATGAACATGAATTTGCTCCTGATCTGTTACTTTGCTCAGTACTACTCTAAATAAAACTGTTTGTTACTGAGTAGTTAAGATTTACAAAGCCTAATAAACATCAAACAATATACCCCTGTAGTCACCCCATATCTTTCTTTGCAATACCTTCCTGAGTGTTCACCTGCTCCCCATGATTGTCCATTATTTCCAGCTTGTACTGTTACGCACTGCCCTGCACTCAGCTGGTCACCATAGCCATCCCTGGCACTCATTGAGACTTTTCTGCTGCACATGGAGACAGGCACATGTGTACTAACTTATTTTTCCGTGCGCTCAGGTTGGATCAGTAAGGCCCTTCCTCTTCTCAGCTTAACAACCCAATGCATTTGCCTTTCTGTTGCATCTTGAGGGATATTTCAAGGATCATGTTGAGATGGCAAGTGGAGGGCAGCAGTTCTTACCGAGCTGAATGGCTGTTCCTTGAGGCACTGAAGGGACCCTCAGGCTTCAGGAGGAGCCCTTCCACTCTCTCAACGAAAAGGGGCTTTGATGTACTGGCTTTTTCAGCACGGGGAAAAGGCAAGATACAGCTTAAAAGAGATCCACAGTAAAAGGGCCTTAGATGGCTTAGGAAAAGCCCAGATCAGGTTCCTTTCAACAATGCTGAAACTTGTCTTGATGGCTGCTGTGTTTGCTGTTATGCCCTGCTCATATTAGCCATGTGCAGCAGCAGCAGCAGGATCACAGGGAGGCAGAGTCATAGAGATGAGACAGACTCCATGTGGTGAGATGGCCACAAGGCTCTCAGAAAGACCATATCAGCTATCTTCTTAATCGGCCATTTTTGTTTTAATTGTACCCAATATAACTAATACACTGTGTGTTTACCTCTGAACTGTTTGCCTTGCTTCCAAAGCCAGCTGTGGATTTCAGATGGAGCAATGAACAACTAGCAGCCACGATAAAAGCCTGGAGAGGTGGAATAATCGCTTGAATGGAGATAGCAAGACCCTGCAGAGAGATGGGTAGATCTACAGTACTTTAAAGCAGTAATTTAGAATGAAATTCTCCTTTTAGCTCTGAATCCTTTGGAACGATGTGATACAGTACACCTGTAGTTTTGAGATAGATGCAGGAAAATTTAAAACTTGCTAAGTAAGAGGTTACTGACAGTTTGCAGGAGGAGCAGTAATGGCTAAGCCTCTAGAAACCTGAAGGGATGCCACTGCGATTGGATTTTAGGAAAAAAGGAAGAATTGCTAAGGCGACAAAGTACATGCTCTTAAATAAGAATCAAGGAGCACCCTCACTAAAGGCTTGTCTTTGATATATGGACACTGTATCCTAACAATTGTTCCCTTTCAGGTCTTGATAATTTAAGATTATTTTTATAATGCACCTTGCTGTAGCATGCAAATGATGTAGTCTTCCATGCAATTGTATTAGACAACAAAGCAAGGACCATCTGAACTAAAATTAATGCACAGTATTAAATCAGGTACTTAATCACTCATTTTAGTTTGATTTACTGAAGCTATTGTGTTCTTGTTCTATATTACTGAAAAAATGTAACAAGACACAACATGTCTCTGAATACCAGGATATGTAGGCTCGCTTTAGGAAACAATATAGATCATTCTGATTCTTAAAAACCCAATAGCACCATTAGACTTGCATATTAAAATACCCCCTTCTCCTCTCAAACTTAAACACACCCATATACTGCCCTATCAAGTGGCAAGTGGTGCATTAGTTTCACATGGAAAAAGGCTATTAAGAGGACAAGAGAAATTAATTTCAGCTGGCTACAACTATTTTTTTAGAAATACTAAAATACTTTCTACTGGAAGACTTTTAAAAATCGGTCTGTGAAAGGGGCTGATTCATTTTGTATATGCTACTGCTCTATCTTCATTTGGAGATAAATTATCACATTATACTCTTTGCTCTCCCACTTGCAAATTAAGTTGTCATTCAACAACTCATAAAAAGGCAAGCTGCAACAATCCATAAGAAAAAATAATGTATCTATTCTTTGTTTAAAAAATAAGGTTTTTTATATGTATGGTTTTGTGATTTATTTTTCCTCCCTATTCTTTGTACCTGAGTACATATGGGCAAGATGCTTGTAATTTCTTTCCCTACTAGCTGGACACCATTAAAATCCTATTGATAGTAAATACAATTATTTTTCCAGAAAAAAAAAATGTAAAAAATCTGTTTTCTAAAAGTTTACTTTAAAAAAAAAGTTTCTTTTTTGGCAAGAAATTTTTGATTTGAAATTAGTTTTCTCAGAAGAATGTGAGTTCCAGAAGAAAAAAGAAAATGGCTTTTCCAAATTAGTATATGAAGAGAATATCCAAAGCCCAATGATGTATTTTGTTTTTACATCACCAAACCCTGATATTTCAAGTCCAAACAAAAGGAATATTTTCAAAATAATGACCTTATACAATAAAGCAAAACAAGTATTTTTAGTGAAATTTTTTCTATAAAACTTTCAATTGGGAATCTGCATGAAAACTATCTAGCAGTCTCTAAGAAACTCTGCTCTGGATGTTTCTACATGAACTAGTGACGTTTGGCAGTGACGTTTGGCTGTTGAATTGCAACCATTAAAATTTTTTCTATGTAAGAAGTTCTTAGGAGCATTCATGTTTTCAGTGGAATGTATTTTCATCAAGTAGACTTGAAGAAACAAGATCTTTCCCAGTACTTTTAGTTGAACCTTTCTCCAAGGCTTCTGCTCTCTTCTCAGGTTGAATTTCACAAGACAAATTCTTCAAACTAGTGGAAATCAGGAAATACAAGTACAGCAGCGTTACAGTCCTGTATTTCACCTGAATTAAACAAGGTTTTGAAACTGAGGTAGGTATAAAGGAATATATCTCACGCATGATGTCAGTGCTAGATCAAGTCTGTGGTCTCGCTTCCTTACTGCTTTGTGAGTACGGTGCCTGTGAGGCTTGTGGTGCTAACTTTGCATGAAGTGAGAACAAAACATAGGCAAAAGTGACCCAGTATTTCTATTCTCAGCAAGTGAGTGTATTTTAGGAATGGTTTAAATAATTTTAAATTCACTGAGTGTGAATGGTAGCATCTCACAATTTTTGTCCAGATCACTTCTAGTCTTATATCTACAGAGAGGGAGAAAAGCACGTGGGACTTCTTTGATAGTCTGCCATTATCCTGCACATCAGCTACTAGTGCTGTGCTATGTCTTCCCTAGCTCAGCAAATACAGAGGCAAACGTGCCTGATGAACTGTCTCTGGAATAGGTGCTGTTTTCTTCCATGAAGACACCAGACAGTACCTGAATTTTGACTTTCTGATTAATATTTGATTTTTCTGTCTGTTATTCTGGGTTTCCTACAGCCTACTGATTTACCATAGTACCTGTCTCACAAGTACACACCTCTTCTCCCTCGACTCATGTTTCCCACAGTCAAGTGATTTTGTAGGTGCTTTTCTGGCTTGGACTGGAGACAAATGCCTGGTGCTAGAAATGCTGACTCTGCAAAACCATGCTTTAAAAAAAATTAGTTCGGAGAAAGATACCAACCTGTTACCCTGTATTACACGGGGCTAGACAGAGGCTCATACTGCATGCCCAGTCAAGCACTTTGAAATCCCTTTTTCCTCAACTGCAATAGCTGGTGGGAAAAGCTGCCTGACTAGAGCCAATGCTTTCTCTGTGCAGGCTAACGGAGCGAGGAAGAGAGGACAGAAAACCTGCAGAGGCTTGTTTTCATCTTGCTGAGGCATGGCTCTGGGCAGCAGCCGCGGCACCCCGGTAGACGCCGGGCAGGCGCAGACTGTGGCTCTTCTGTGCTGCAGACACTCCCGGACTGCTCCCTGGGGCAGCATGTTGAACACCTCGCTTCATACGCATGACTTACGGCAAAGCCCTTGAGGAGCCTACAGCTTGTACTGTTTTCCTTGGTGTCGTTTAGAGGTTTAAAGTCCTTATCCGTGGTTGCAAAATAGCATATGCGGCTGCATCGTTTGTAATTCGTGTTCCCAGAGGAACGCAGGGTAAAAGAGCTGTAATCAGTGAATGGATCCTGGTGTCCAGGAACAACAGGTATTGGATAGATGAACACATCTCTTTTTAGAGATCTAGGCTTACTGTAGAAGAGTATTTAGATTTGTATTTATTGAAAAGGTAGACTATGTGGGTATTTTACATGTCAACAGTAATAACCTCATGCCAATAGGCAAACGGCTCTTTTACAGGATGAAGTGTGACCACAATTTATCTATCTGATCATAGTAGCCTGACTTCCCATAGACCTCAGTATCTTCATACGACTGATCATCCCTATCTAACAGATGGGAAAACTGAGAGGAGGGGAACCAGGGTGTCTGTAATACAGCTGATAAAGGAACCGACACCTCAGGCACCTGTTTGAGTGTCATGTTCCCCATGTGTGTTCTCTGACTCCTGAGGAGGACTGTGCAACCAAATTCTCTGTCTGACTTAAAAAAGAAAAAAAAAATCAGTTAGAGTCTAGAATATTATTGATAAGGGTAATCAAACTATGTAGCCTTTTCTCCTGCAAACCCCCAACAGAGCTGTCTTTTTATTTCACAATACACAAAACAAACTGACAGAGAGTGTCTGCTAGTGGACTGCTCTGCAACAGCACTGAGTAAGTGCTAAAAACAAGTCTGCAGTGTAATATGATAGAGAAATTGTTCCGCAAGGTCTTGACTCTGACCTTACGTTACCTGTATCAAAACAGTGCAAAAAAGGAGACAGAAGAAACCAGCCAAGTCCCCTCTAAAATTATCACTGGCACCAGACCCACCAAGCGTAGATCATAGTATATTTCTATGAATAGAACTCGGAGGAGTTGTGGAAGATTTGCAGATCCTGTAATTTTGCAGCTGAAGCTGATGACTGGCAGCCGACCGTGGCTCTGGTGGCTGAGGAGCGAGTGGGATGACTCCAAGCTGTCCGAGGGAGATCTACAAGCAAGCTGCAAAGTACTTCAATCCTTGGAAACTGCCTATCTTTCAAAAGCTTTTTGTTATATCAAAACAAATGTCAGGGAATACAAGCATGGCAACCTTCTCCAGTTTATCAAGTGAAACCTCTAAAGAATCTCTTGAGCCTCTGTTTGCCAGTTGCACAAATCATCAGCCTGCTCTTGGACGTGCTTACCAGCCTTAGTGGGTATTACTTGTACTAGAAAGTATCTGAAGGGTCAGGACACAATGCCTAAGGGCACTAAATAGGAATTAGAATACAAGGCGTCGAACAAGGCACTTAAGCATGTAGCAAAGAAGTTCTGGCAATCTGCAGTTTGAAGTAGACAGCAATGAGTATGTACCGTAGGGAGAAGGGGCATGAAAGGAGTGTAAAAGTGGTCAGAGGTTAAACACCAGCACTATTTGATGAAGAAGTACTTATTAAAAGCAATGCCATAAGGACGTTATACATATTGGTCAAAAGCTTATGTGCAAGGCAAAATATATACGTGCTGATAATTACTCTGTGTTTTAGGTGTGGAGGTTGGGTTTCCTGTGCAGTGACATTACAGATGTCTACAAATTGTGTCTTACATCTAAGTTGTTTATAATGCGATTGCAAACAGCGAGTGTATTGTTTCAACATGGTTAATGTTTATGAGCTGCATTTCAGTTTATAGGTGCACACAGATTGCCTGGAAAAGTACCAGGCCATTCCTTTTTTAAGTTAGTGATGAAGAAAGGGGAAAGTCTACATACTCTCTTCCAGCGTAAAATCACACAGGGGGCACAAATGAGTCCAAGAAGTCTACAATTGTTTCTGTCTTAAGTTTCTATAAATTACCTCATGCCCTCCTTATGTCTGTGAGATTATCTGAGACTCCAAATAGGGCTATTTCAGGCCAAGAAAGGGAGAAAATAAAGACTGGGAATGCATGAGAAATCAAGACTGCAATGCCTTAGATTCTCAGCATAGACATGCAAAAAGACTTTTTCCAAAACCTTTCCTCTGGCCACCACCAGAACCGTCAACAAAGTCCAGCTGGTTCCTGTACTGCTTTTGGCTCCATGACCCATGTGTGCACTCTGGGAAGAGGAGCTCATGCAGTGTAAATGGATTTAATGCTGCTTCAAGCCACATTAACTGTACTCAACATTTACAGCATATGGTTCCCAGGTTTCCCAGTGGAAAATATCATTCAGACCTGCTGCTCCTTAGCTCTTTGTACGTCCTCTACTATGCTTCCTATTTCCCTACGACCTAAAAACCACTTGAAGGTATCAGAGGAGAAGGACATGCAAACGGGAGAGGTAACATCAAATATTGCTTTCTTGGCTTCATTTTCCCCCCACTTCATTAGAAAAGATGTAAAGCAGAAAAAGGCACACGCTAAATGTAAAGATATTGAACAACAAGTACCCTCTGTGTTTTACGTTAGAAAATAGGAAAGAATGCAATTAAAACTTCTTTATAAACAGAATGATGATTTTTTTTTCTTATTTTTACTTGACTTTTTTCTCCTATGTCTGCAAACTGCCTCTCTGGAAATTAATTACAGAAATACACAGGTAAGCAGCAGTGCGTAGGTAGAACAGGGATGCACCGTTTACTAGCATTATGTCTTTATAGTTTATAGAAGAAGAGAGCAGTCACTGAATGGACCCTTCACATAAGCCTCCAGATCCCTCCAACTCCCCCAGCAGTGGGATGTGCGATGTTAGGTATTCTGTGCATAACTCTCCCTGAACAGTGAGAGCTGCATTACTTAAGCTGCCAACTAGATTATACATTTTTACCTGCTCAGCTGTAAGAGTTAAGAGCTTGGCTTGCCAGGGATGGCACAGAAAGGAGGTGTGCTGGGGAAGGAGCAGGACATCCCTGTTAAAAACTGTGCATGTAATTTCTCATGCAGGGTTGTTTTCGCTCATTTTCCTGTTCTTCAGCACTTAATGATTTTTCTGTCATCAATGGAGTTTTAATTGAGTGGGATTAGGGGTGGATTAAAGGATCTCATCAGAGCTCATACTCCCTGCATCCACTTCCTGTTGAGTCCTCTCAACAGAAGAGCTTTTGACATTAGAAAAGTGAAAAATACTTAAGACAATGACACAGTGAGGGAGAACTCAATTGAAATGTAACCAAGGAGTTACAAGTGTAAAGGCAAGCATGTCATAAAATCTTGGAGATCAGAGAAGGACGTGGTTTATGTCGCTTTGCCCACTCTTGGATTTCACCTGGCTATATACAAGGGGTGTTTAAACTTCAGCAGACACAAAGACATCACCTCAACCCCTTCCTCAACTGCTTATGGATTTTTTAACGAAAGACACTTTCCAGCATATAGCTGAATCAATATTAAAAATGTTGTAAAATTCACAACATGAAAAGCCAATGGATTTACATTTCATTCTGTATTTACATTGGATTTAGAATCAAAACTACAGCAGGAGCATAAACCCTTTCTTTCTCCTTTTATACCAGGGAGAAGTAGGATATCGAAATTATGTATTTATTTGGGTTAGTTATCTTTTTACTTTTTTCTTGAAAATACTTTATCTTATATAACCAGGAGAAAAGGGAGAGGGAATAAAGTCTCTGAAAATGAATCTGTTGAGTACTTAGCCAGACATGGGAGAAAATCCTGACCCAGCAAAGAAAAGAAAATACTCTCAGTGATTTCACTGGGCACAGTTTCATATATTGCTTCCCACATAGAGAAAAAGCTTAGTTCTGCTCTTCATGTCCCGCTTCAATCACCAGGCGTTACACATGCAAATCCACAGCAAGATTGTAACTAGAACATTTAAGAGTAATTATACAGCTCTGGGAACAATGACCAAATCTCATTACAAACAATTCTTTATCTTCTAGACACTACGAAATCTTCTCCAGTAACAAAAATTTCCTTTCAGATATGCACAGCAGGTATCAACTCTGATATGCTACTGACATTAATGGGATACATGTATACAGTACATATATACACATATGCAAGTCAAAATTTACCATGAGGTTCTGTGAGGATAATATTAGTGATGTTTTCTCTTCCACATCTGTACTTGAAAGAAGCAGTGACATTTTAGTCTCTTGAAGGATGTTTTAGATAATGGTTCTAGATATGGCTCAGCTAAGTCCTTCAAAGTTACACCTATCCAAAGGGGTCCAAAATGCTCTAGGCTAAAAATATTTTTAGGATGGACATTCTTGTAAAATGTGTTATCTGTAAGTCTTACATTAAGCATGACTTGGTGGGGCCATTTCCTGTCCACCAGGTTGTCCCAACTCCCCATTAGCTTGCCTAACTAAAGGTGATTGAATGTATCAGTACTTTGGTGGGGGTGGTTTTTTGGTTATTAGTTATTTATTTATTATTATTTATCTAATCAGAGTTACCACATGACTGGGACATACCCTCTTCCAGATGAAAACCTGTCTGCAAAGGATTCATTTTTACAGAGTAATTTTTACTCATGATGCTATCACATCATTGTGAATTTGTTTGCTACTGAACATACGTAGTAGCATAAATCTGGCTGTTGAATGCCTGTAACTCCTTACTGATCAGCAACATCTGCAGTGAACGTCTGGGATTTGTTGACATCTAGAAGCCTGGCTAGCTCCACTGTGTATGCATAGTAGCATTCAACCTTATAGGGTTACCAGGTGTCTGCAAATTTGCAGAGAGGCTTCTGAGAGACCAACTGTATTTGCACTGCACAGCTGTTTTATGCATATGCAATAAAATAAATCCCACCAGTCTGCAAAACATCAGAGTTACCTTATAATGGCACCAGACTTACTTCACTGCACGTATGAAGATACTGCTCTCTGGGAAATTCCAGACAAGGTTTGGTAGACCTGTATTTAGGAGACTGGATTTCAGACAGATGCTTAGGGTTTGTCAAATAATGCTGTAACGATTCAAACTTGTTGCAATAGTTCACATGAAAAGACAAGTCAGAGAAAAAATGGGGTTCCAGGTCCCCATCTATTTGCAGTTGGAACGTTATGGACTCAGTCAAGTGGAGCACAGCTGCACGGAGGCTGGGAATTGCTGTTGAAAGACAGGAGCCAATGGAGATGCAACAAAGCACCGATAGAAATTAATTTAAAATACAGCTAGGAAAGGAAAACTCAAATTTACAGCAGCTTTTTCAGATTTCGACAACTATAAAGAGTGCATGTTCACTCTGGATTATTGTTCCCAGCATTCAGAAAAAAATATTAATGGAGAATACAGCTGCTAAAAATATAATCTCATGTGTTACTCTGTATTTGCTAAACATAGTATATCACAGGTACTTGACTATAATGCATTTCTTAGTAATTTATGTATTTCTTTTTGAAAATACATGATTTTAAGCATGTGACTTTGAGCACAGGGTGTTTAAAACCAAATAGCATTGTGTAAATTATGTTAAACTGTGGAAACGATGATTAGAATAACTCAAGAGTCAAATTCAGACATCTATTATATGCTGCTGAACTTCAGGTATAATTGGGTCTGTCTCATGTTGATGCTAAAAATAGGAATATTGTAAATGAAGTGGAAGAAAAATTATGGCACAGGATCCCATGAGTTAAAGCCTTCAGAGCATCAGTCTAGTGGTCAGACATAATCTAACATGGCCAATAGATTCTCCTGAAGTGCTCCTTGCCATTACGAGGCAATTACTGAAAATAGGCAGAAGAGAAGAGGAGATGCTTTCAGCATCTTCCACAAAAGCAGACAAATGAGAAAACTAAAACTCATGAGATGCTTTGGAGTTCTCTAAAGCAAAGGAGATCAACTCTAAGAGTGATTGAGAACTGTTAGTGTCTGTGCTACCAGTCATTTTTTTTCCTTTGAAAAAAGAGAGCTGTAACGCTGACCAGTCCTTTAAGATGCTGGGATGGAGCTGTTATTGAGTTGAACCAGCAGCTGCTGGTGAGAAATAAGGCCCGGAGAAACACATGTATACACACAGATCTCATCTTCTCCTTCATAAGGTTTTTTTCCTGTAACATTTTCAATTTACTAGTTGTATTAAAGTTTCATAGTTACAAACTTAGTCTTGGGCTTCTTGTTAACTACAGCTGACAAATACTAAATTTACATTTATGTTTCAGGCAGTAAGAAGAGATCACAGAAAAGAACTCCTTGATTAATTGCATCTGCTTTTGGTTACATTTATTTTCTTATTTGCAATCATTGTTTATATTTTCTGGAAACTAATATTCTTAAATTAACAGTAGAATTGATTCCTGTCCTGGGGTAGCTATTTCAAGAATACTGGCCATTTCTAGGTCTTTTACTAGCTCAGTTAAAATGCTTCTAGTTCATTTGACAGTAAGAGTTAAAGTTAAGCATGTAAAACTACCACCGTGAGCAGAAGGAAATTGCCTTCCTCTATTTTCCTATGATATACAGAACTGCATGATTTAAAAGTGTGATAGGATATTTATACGTGAATCTGACCACTGTAAGAGTAGAATAACAAGTCAGATTGAGAAGAAGAGCAGTTTTCATATCCTCAGGTAGATGCAATATTTTCATAAAATTTCATAGTTTGCACAACTTGTTGAAAAGCTGTAAGAGACTGAGAAGCACAGTCAGAACTTTGAATAAATTAGATGATATGATTTAGATGTGTTGCAAAAAACATCAGAAATCTGTATATAAAGAGGCTTTGCGGATCAAGGCTTTGAAATAAGCTGGATTTGTAACAAGGCTTTATAGAGCATCCAGTCTAGAGGAATGTACAGCTAAAATATTTCAAGGCTGAAGTTTTCCATAATAACAGAGAAAAGAAGCATTTCCTCATTTGAATCATATTTAATTCTGCGCCCAAGGACATCAGATTGACCAAAACTCTCCATAGATATAGGGAATTTGACATGATGACCTAACTCTCAGACTTCTGATGAGGTTTACTTTTCTCAGTGAAATTACAGGATATATGCCATCTTTGTTAGGCACATTAATGAGTTTTTGTCACAGAGCTGGAGGCAATGCTGTTTGTGCTTACCAAATAGAAAGTTTTCTGTATTCAGATCCTGTGAGACAACCAGGTCTTGGCATGTAGTTCCTTGTTGTTCCTTCGTAAGGAGAATCCTAGAAAAACAGGTCAACCTGCTTAGTCTAGTATCATCTGTTGTTTGGTTAACAGGTACAATTTCAGTTGGGGAAATACAGTGTGGAAGGAGCAACATATGGTACAAAGTCATAGGCTGAATGCACGTTTTTACTAACTTTGAAAAGCTCCCAGGGAATTCATTGGAGTCTATGTTAATCTAAAGTAGAAAGAGTTACTATAGTTACTAATACAATAGTTACTAAATATAGTTCTCACTATATAAAGTGCACATTCTGGGATCCTATAAGTTGAAAAGATAAAAGATCTTTAATTACGTTTGCCATGGTAATAAATGATTGGCTTCCTTTTATATAGTTCCACTGTAGACAGAGTATGTGCATAACACTTTGAATGTTTTCAACAATTCAGCATCAGCCAGGAGTATTACAGTACTTGTTCCCTCTCCTTTTTTTATTTAAAGGTTGGCTGTAATTTTTCATGTCAAGGTCATGATTGATGTCGGTTAACTTTCACTAAAAATCTTTTGAAACGTTTTGAGTAATGTTAAAAATTATGGCATGCAATACATCAAAATATTTTTCTAGGCTTCCTGCATAAGTAAATAAACACTAGGGAAATGTGGAAAGCATTCATGGTATTTCGTAAGTAAGTTTCAAACTGCATGTTGCAGATTTATATGCTTCATAGCTTACGCTGCGATGCACGTTGCATTTTATTAAAATACACTGTGGGTGGGGAATAGATGGTGATCTACTACATTTGTGTCTTTGCCCACGTCAATTTGAAATGGAGATCAATTCACTAAGAAACGTATCCAAGCATGGATTATGTAGCCTGTCCGTCAAGTGTCAGTTTCCTGGGGAAATACTAATAGCAAATCCTCAATCTTAGGCCAAATGTCAAGGCTGTAACGTCCAGCACTCAGAGTATGGAACATGGGATTACAAAAACATCTGCCATTGACAGGCAAATGTTAAAGCCACTGATCTTCAGCAGTCAAGATGTGAATAGCACAGAAAATCCCTCCAAGACATAATTCCTAAAGATAAGTAAAGTAAAACAAGATGAGGAACAGGTGAAGCAGCAATGTATTTTCCTAAGAGAAAAAGAAAGAGGGATGTCTACTGTCACTCAGTAATGTAGGTTAAAAAAAAAAGTTAGACAGGTCACTGGCAGGTGTACCATGTGGAGCTCTCCTCTTTTTTTTACAGTCAGCGTTTTCTCATTCACCCTCGTTAGCAGACCATTATAAAAACCTGGGGAACTGAAGACACCTGCCTTTTCTCACCACGGTTAGATATCTCAGTGAGGTGCTCATGAGAGATGTCTAGAATCCCTGCAGTCAGTCTGTCTAGAATAGGTCAGACCACTCACATGAGGTGTCTACCTTTCTATTTTGACATATCAAGAGCGTGAGTCCCTAGGCAAGGTACTGAGTTGATAGACTTGTGAATGCAGCCTGTACTGCAAGGGCAAAGAAAATAGGCTCTTGCTTTGAGTGAATTGAGATTCTGAGAAGACTACAACACGGCTGAAGAAAAGGTTCAGAGATGCTGTAAAAATATCACAGATCAGTATCAGGAAATATTAGAACATCACACCAACACAATCTTTAATCCTTCATATTTTTCTTTGCACTTCAAACCCATGTTAGGTACTATCTAAGCATCAGGGATGAACTGTTTTCTGAAAGCACTTATCTTTCTCCTAAGATGATTGCATTAGACAGCTAGTTTAGATTAGACATGGCATGATTTTATACCATTAAACTTAGGTGAGATGAGTCCCACATCTAATGCATATAGATAAATACAAGTATTTAAAAAATATGTTAAGATCCTTTCAAATGCCAAGTAGGAGGTAGCAAGCTTGGGAGGATACGCTTCAGTATTTCTATATGTTCAAAATTACCTAAGTGAACTATGTCTTGGAAAGCTGGATGCCATTGGGAAGGTGACAGAAAATGGCTGAGAGTGTTCAAAATGCTGTATTCAATATCATATATACCATACTCTGCTGAGGTGCGCAGTAAAGGAGCTAGACAATTAGCTGTCAGCACGTATTTACTCTTCTTTGCAAAAATTGTAGGATAACATCTGCCATAACTGTCAAAGTTCAAACTATGTCATTTCAGTATAATTTTTACTTTTCCAAATACTCCTAATGTATTTTCATTGCTTTCTTGAAATCAATCAGACAATGGCTTATTTACCATAAAGTAACCAATAACTACACGAAACTTTTCTGTATTTCCATGGATTAAGGCACCAGTGGCCACAGAAAAAGATACAGCCTTTCAACCAAGACTTCAATTGTTCCTAAACTGAAAGAAGACCAACATACTGCTGGCAATTTATGAACCTTTTGTCCTACCAAGATATAGCTGTGCATAAATCTTGGAACACTGTATTATTTAGCTTGTTGCAGCTCTGTAAAAGAGTATGAATAATACAATATGCACTTCTGTTACTTTTCTAGCGATCACATTGTTTTCTCTATTCCTGCATTTCTTAGCAATAAAGGAAGGTTTCAAGAGTTTTGTTCTTAGAACCTAAGCTAGAAATTATTTTTATGATCTGCTCCATTTGCATGCTGTCTCACATCTGACAGTCCACTATGAGCAATTGAGAAACTTCTTCTGCATAAATTACAGTAAGCCTTATGGCAATTATTGCTATCTTTACTGATCCATGCAAAACCATTTCTTCTCTCATTCCAGAAAGTGCAAAGCCTCTTCTTTTCAGGGAGTTGTTGACCATATTACGGTTTTCAGCAATATAGCTGTGCAAGTAGAAGTTAACCAGGCCCCTGAGAGGCCTGGTTAATTAGAAGTTTTGCTACGTGGCAGAAGTGAATGAATTGTGGGTAAGACAGTACATGTAGATTTTTACCCAGAAAGGGCAATTTTACTTTCTATTAATTAGGGAATAGAATATAAAAATAAGGTTACCTGTTATTCTGGAGAGTAAGAATGCCAAGTCCCAGAGTTGTTTTGGTACTGAACATTTTGTTAAGTCACCTGCAAGGTTAGGCTGTTAAAATAATAATCAATCATTTTAACGATATTAATACAGAAGTGAAGCGAACCAGTAAGATGAAGGGCATGAGTTCAGGTATGGTTTAGGAAAATGAAGATGTGAAGTGAATGAAGTGGGGAGTATAAAGGCATATTTAAAAGACAATCTTTTTGGTCTGCTTTCTGAAGATGGCATCTTTGGTTCCTGTTATTCGTCTTGTCCTGCCAGGTTGAGGGTTTTGTGATACCAGCCTGTTTGTGTGTTTCTGTTGGTTTAGGAATGAAAAAAGTAGCTCAGGTCTTGTTTGACTTCTGCTGTGCACATCTACAAAAATGGAGGAATAATGTTTTTCTAATAATGTCTTCAGAGGCACAAAATGAATAAAGGAGCAGGTAGCCCTATCTTTATGAGAGAGCTAGCAGGTTGTATCTTGATTTGTTGAAGGACTGTTCCCTCAGGATTGCTGTCATGGCCGTAAGCCGTGTACTGGGCTGTAATTCAGTCAATTAAAAACATATAAATAATGTTTAAATGCTACGTAAGACCGTGCTCACTGTCTGCTCTGTACCTGTGTGGAGCAGGCCAGTGGACACTAAATACCCCTATAGCCAGAATTCAGCCTGTGATAAATCCATGGGAGAAAATAACCTTTAGATACCAAATAGTTTACCGTGCAGGATGCTGGCTGCTGTTCTGGAAATGTGTCTCAAAACTGTCTTCTTCCATTTCTGTAGCAGCTGATAACATATCTATACAGTTCCTGCAAATACATCTTTTAGTGTCTTCTGGATTTAAAGGTGCTGCATAACTGCTGTTACCTGAGCTCACTTGTAAAGCCTGGACTCTCACAAACGCCTCAGCTTCTCAGAACAGATCATCATCACACTGCAGCTAAGGCTCTTCAAGGATGGCCCACAGTCCAAAACCATATGACATATAAGCCGGTGACCTAATGAATGAACGGACAGGAGGCGACAATAGACACTTCCTAGCCTGCTCCCCTGCAGACAGACCTCTGCTGAAATGGGGAAAGAATTGCAGGAATTGCGAGCTCAGAGCAGGGCTTTGTATTTCGGTTGTTTAATTTTCAGGACAGCTCAGGAAGAGAATTGTTGTCATTTTTATGTTTTGATTTATATTATCAAAAAACCCTAGCTTTTTTTCAGACTGAATTATTGCAGTGAAAGTAAGCAACATCTGCAAAGTTTTGATTAATTCACTCAGCCTTTGTTGTACCCCTACCACAACTGAATGAATTAAGAGATATCTCTTAAAATAAGTGATAGATAATAACCAGGGGGCATCAATTACAGTGGTGAGGGATGCTTGCTTAAAGTAAGAGATGGAGGATCACCCTAATTTCTCTTGTTTGTCAGCTAGAAGTGATGAGACTTTATGCTTGTCATTCACTGAGGATTGATATAGTTAGCCTTGAAAGCCTGACCACTTCGTTGTGAATGCTTGCTTTCACTCTTCTGGGTCACTTATGTTATGAACGAAAAGAAACAATTGTAATGAGACTTTTGGCCAGTGTTTTTGGTCCCTTTCAATTCCTAACACCAGAAAAGAAACGACACCCGCATTTCTGTCAACAAGCAATATTGTAATTTTATTCATGTGGCAGTAACGTGTGAATTGGTATAGTATGTACCCAGTGAATACACTAGGTATCTATGCAGTCGGGCATTTAGTAATTAAGCTTCTGATCTGAAATGTACTTTTCCTTCATGAATGTGTTTATGTCCTGTTGAAGTCAATGGGTTATAAACACTTTTTAAAATGTAAGTATATGCCTGCCTCATTTTCTAGGTGGGAGTACAGCAGATGAACAGAACCAAACTGGAAATTTCTTTGACCTGCATTTTTGAATATCCAACTTGAAAACCGTGTGGCCTGATTTTCAAAGATTTTCAAACCGAGCTACTTCAAGTGAGAGTAGAACCTTGTAGTTCTAAGGGGTCCTTCGTTTTACAGCTTTACAAGTGAAGTATAACACACCTTTGCCAGTGAGGCGTAGAAGGAATTGATTGTATGTTTGTCATAAACTCTAGAATACACAGATAAAAGGAACTTCATAAGAATAATGACTTTTTAATGATGACTGGTCTGAACTGAAATTAATGCGTCTTCTATCTGCAAACAAGAAACAATTTAAAAAAGAGAATAAAACATATTCAGTGAGTAGCAGATCTGTTTAATACAGAAAATTTTATGAAAACACATGGCTAAGATATGCAAAAGACTTGAGAGTCATCTGTTATTTTTAAAGGATTTTTAAACTATTTTTAAAAGAATTTTTAAAGGGTTTTTTAGAAGTATTTATAAAGGACAGAAAAAAATTGTTTAGTAAAATGCAGGAAGATACAACAAAGTGTAACCGAGTGAAGCTGTGCGGAGAATAAAGTAAACTGGCCAAGCGGAACAAGTATGTTAATGATAAAATTCACTAAATTGTTAGAAAGTTTCCCGAAGAACATAGTAAAAGTCATGTTATTGACTGTGCAGAAGAATAATCTGTACGTAATGTGTCCCTAGCAAAGGCTAATTTTGCTAATATAATGGTTTTTTGAATCCTATTTTGAAGTTTTTTGAATGAACAAAGTATTAGTGAAAACCTCTGATTTGTCTGAGTTATCTCTGCACAAAAATGAAGATGATGTTAAGAAGTGAACGAGGTAAGTACTGCATGTATTTTTTTGAAGCTAATCTGTACTGCTCAGTTTGGGGCACTCTATCTGGGTAAGTAGATATTTACCAGCAATCCAAATCTTCTAATGAATTGCTCCAGCAAACTGATGGAGATGATTGGGCTTCTAACAGGTCAAAGCCATTGGATCACAGTGGAGGATTAGATCTAACATTGAAAAAGTAGGTCCTAAAATACTGGCATTAATTTGGAATTTATGAATTCTTTCATCAGTAAATAACTTGAATACTTAAAGGACAGCTATCAGCCCGATATGTGGGCAATCTTCTGTTTCTCTTGGAATTGGACAGATGTGGGAATCAAAGATCAGGACTAAATTAGGGCATATTCAATTTCTATTCAAGGCACTGAATATACTTTGAACCATACTTATTTTGTTTTATGTGTTTGCTTTGCTGGAGAATGTGTTACTAGCCAAGGCCTTCAATCTCTCTGGCACAAAATTACAAGTTTTAAATAAATAATTGGCAACTAACTTTGCACGTACCAAACAAAATTCTACCTCTGCCTCCAAGACTACAATGAACATGGCTGTAATGTAATTCCCAGCACATGCAGCTCTGCACGGGCTGTTTTCCCTCTTCTGATTTTGAACAGAGTAGAGAGCACAGGGGCAGTGCATAGTCAGAAAACACTGGTGCTAAAAGTCCTCACAGGTCCCCAAAGGACCTGGTAAAGTACTTTATAGCATCACTTGTATTATATATCATCATAGGAAACACTTAACTAATCTTGGGAAGCGTATTTAAAAAAGCCACAAGGTCCAAAGAACATATACTTTTCAAATATATCAATATCACAAGTATATCAATATTATTCTGGTGACAGCATCAAAATTTACTGACAGCTAAATGGACCCAAACCAGGTTTTTTTTCACTTGTTGGGGAAATGCTTAGCAACTGTAAAGATGTTTCCTGGCCAGAACCTAATTCATCTTCTAAAGTGAATTAAAAAAATGCACTTAAAAGCTAAAAATATAATGTAAGGTAAAACTTGTGCTCAAATGTAAAAAGAACCCCCCTATTTTTGATAATCTCTCAAGTTCCAACAAGGTCTAACCAAACTCTTGGGACAGAATCAAGAAAGTAAGTGGATTATTTTACCAATAGGAATAAAGTGGCAAAATATAGATCTCATCAGGAATATAATAATTATGTGTACAGTTATATACAGTGTACAACTAACAAATGATTAATAATAATAAACTTTAATTTACCTAGAATCTTCTCCAAAAATTTATCCGGCACTGTACGCAGCTGTAGTAATTTTGTTAAAACAAAAGTATTTGTGTAGCAAGGGTTACATCATTAATTAGCATGTGAGCTTCCACCTTCAGCTAGCAGCAGAAATGCCAGCTCGATCAGTAGCAGGTGCCTGTATGTGATATATGTGATGCCATCATAGGATTTGGCAAGCAATACTTAGGAAACTGCATAATGGATTAATATACTTTAGCCTAGGTCTTCAGATACTGTAAACTGACCTTCCCTGCACAGAGCGTGGAGGGTGAGACCTGGCACAGATTGACAACTGCCAGGGCTGTCAGTGGGGAGACACCTCAAGTCAGCACATCCATCACACAGCTGACCGGAGCACACGCCTGGGAGACGCTGGGACCAGCTCAGCGTGCCCCCCGAGGGGGGCAGAGGGATGTCCTGATTCCCCCTCAAATACTTTATCATTTGGATTTCACTGGGTTAGGGAAGGTCCCCTACGCCTCCTCTTTAGCCTTTAAAGACAACTTGTGCCCTGTCTACATGGCCATTTGGGTTCCCTCGGTAGTCGTTGGAGAAAGGCTGGCGTGTCTGCGGTGGAATCTGCCCAAGTCCATTTTACTCTGTAGTCCCAGGATTATTGCATGAAAATGTACCTCCTTTTTGGACACCAGAGGCTGACAGGAAACACTTATCTTTTTATCCACAGTAACAGCTAGTGTGACCTGGACATCTTTCATTGTCAGCAAGAATGAACCTTGCAGCCCACTTACTAACAATTCCCTCGGTACAATCTCAGTGAAAATCTCTAATTATGATGTATTAATTTACTGAAATGCAATGTTGCAGTCATTTAAACAAATGCTTTTGTATTTTGTTGCAGCACCTGGAAGTTTATATTTAGTGATCTCTTACAGGTGGTATTTCGGTTATTTGTTATTTAATGCCAAACCTAATGGAAGTGTCCCATTTTTGCTCTCATATGTGCATACAAGCTTTTCTCCACTAGTTTGTGAGGTCTAAGGAAAGCCTGCTTGGATCTTTGCAGATAGAGTGACATTTTTTAACACGAAGTATAAGATTTGATGCTGCTTCCCCATCTTTCCTTTGCCATTATCTCTGTCCCTGTGCACAGTGAAGATGATAACCCACAGCAATATATAAAAGCTGAAGTAACGTAAGAAGCAGAAGTTTCTTTCTCTCACACATCATGTTCATTGTAGTGCAGGAAGATCAGGATGGCCAACCCAAACTATTAAAAAAAAGTAAGACAACTCTCAAGCATTATGAAATAGATGAAAAATAAGGTACCTATGTGTGTAATCAGAAATACATACACCCACATTTCAAATTATTTAAAAATAGTTACATACACATTCAGTTTTTAATACACATTTAATTATTGTTAGTAATATTTTCTTTTGTACTTGTAAATATGTATATGTATATGTATACGTGTATATAAGGTCCCTGATATTTGTCTTTCAGTTTTTCAATCTTTAGGCCACAGTTACTACCACTACACTATCTAAGACTTGTAGACCTAAAAACATACTGAAGTGAACAATCAATAAATGGTTCACCATTTGTCAATGATCTATTGTTCAATAGCTACAAAACTATGGAGGAAAGAGTCTTCTATGTGGAAGCAACTAGATGTCTATAGATTTTCAAGCTTCAGAGAGTTTAAGGTGTTTTTTTCCCCTATGTACAAAAAGATCAGACAGAAAAAGTTAGAAACCAAACTGCAAAACTCAAAAAATACCTACTTTGTTACTGTTATTTGTCCAGCTCTGTCTGGTACTATATTAGTATCAAAAAATATTCCTTTCCCAGAGAGAAACCCCATTAATATTAGTAAAATGCTTAGATACTGTGATGAGAAGGATCCTGTTAGTACTTAGACAGATGTATCTGCAACATCTGGCATTAGATTTCACAGCCCAGTCAGAGGTCTGACCTTGATGACTCTGTTTAATTATCTCTTGGCTAAGGAATGTATGTCTTTCCCTCTTATCTCTCATAATCCTACCGAGATCCCGTCTGGGAAAAATATTGGGTAAGTGAAAACTTAGCTCAGGGACTTGATGAGATGAGGTAAATCTCAAGCTGCCATATTCATGAATACTCAAAGTTTTAGCACTTTTTTACAAGCTTTGGCAGAAAGACATCATTAATGTTTCAGAAGTTCTCCTGATCTCTCTTTATTGCTCTTTGGCCAGTGTCCCTGTAGTTTTCCAGTGTAGCATTTTTTTATTACTGGAAGGAAGACAATACCTCTTGCTGGTAGGACACTCTTTTTCTTCTTTAATGAGTTGCAAAATAAAGTGGGATATAACTGTGTAGATAGCCTTAAACTTGGACATCAAAGTAGTACAACAATCAATCGCAGCAGTTGTTCAGCTCTCTCGAGCATTAACTTTATCATATTTCTAAATGTTCTGCTTTACTAATAGAGCATTTGTTACTATTAACTGTAGGTAGAATATTACACCTTAGCTAAATCTATCAAGGAGTAACATTTAGGGTCTGACACATGAGAGTCCTGAAGGAAGTTAATTACCATGACTCATTTCTTCCTAATTTCTTCTGGTTTGGTAATTCTCTCTACAATGTTATTTTTTACAATCGAGCAAATATCTCTCAAGAAACTCTCACCTAATCTAACTAGTGCATTTAATTCCACTGAGAAGCATCCAAACTATAGAAAGATATTCCACAAAATACCATTGTATTAGGTAGAACATATTTTTAAACCAAAAGGGAAGTAAATTTTGGCACTTAAGGCACATACTTGATCTAAGCAATGTTTTATATAAAGATTTTTCTAGCATGGGCATGTTTTTCCTCAGTTATCTTCCCTGTGATTTCTTGCAGTTTCCTTTGAGCACCTGGTATTTGTTTTGTAGCCATACAAAATTCTGAAGGTAAAATGTTTTGCTGAATTTTTGTTAAAAAACTTGAACATTGAAACTGACTATTACTTTTGGCAAATGGCAAATGGCACCTTGCATTTTCATGGCAAATGATCTGATCCAGCACGAGTGGCTTGACCTTTGTTCCAAGGATACTGGCTTGATGAATTTTTTTGTAATACAATATTGATAGTGCAAAAATAATAATCCTCACTTAAATGTATTGCTTGTGTACAGCATTTAAGCACAGAAATTGGAAAAGTTAGAGGAAGTCCTTTTGTAAAATATATTGTCTTTTAAAGAAGTAGCCTAAAATTGCATAGCTGCAGAAAGGACAATGTGCTTTTGGCTAAATGAAGCAAGATGGAATCATTGCTGATCAGAGCACCATTTATTCCTGAAACACAGTGGATTTCTCTAAAGGAAAATAAAGTCAGGTCTATTCCTCTGTGAAGACTTGACCATTCCTTTGCTACTGAGCACTAAACGTCTTAAATACTAAGTTGCAAAAAATTAATATTACAATTACTGAGATCTTGATCTGATTGCATCTGAATTCTGAAGATGTTTGAGACCAGTTACTCTACCCTTGCCATTTAGAGTTCTTTCCTTGCTTTCCATGGGTCATTAGCAGAAGATTTACCCACAAGTGAACCTTAGTGAGAGTTCAATAAGGAGTGGAGGGCTACATTCTTTTCTGGTATGACTCAAAACTCAGTCATTTTACATCCTTTTACACCTGCCAGCACTTTTAAAATGTGCAGTGTCATCAGAAGCGGGTGAATGTATAATTCAGGAGATAAAAACAGGATTCTATTTAGACAGAAAAGACCTCATTTTAACTTGATATGGGCTGCCACCTATAGTTTCATGCTGTACACATTGCACTTGAAGAACCGTCCATGTCAAAGGGCTTCCCCTCGTGCAGAGCACCAGCAGTCAGAACACTAGAAAAAATCAAGCCCTCAAAGCCTAATGCCTACAGAATGAAAAACTTCTTAAAGATCTGCTAGATCAGTGACTAAAGAAATGACATAATGGCTCTTTTACTATATGGATTCAGTGAAGGCACAAGAGATCATATACCATAGTAAATCAAATCAAGAAATATTTAAATACTGTTTAGTTCATAGATCAGTGATCTGGTAAACTGTAATGGAGCTTTCTGAGCCATTATGATCTGATGGAAAAAATGCAAGTTACATTCTGCTCATTGATTAGAAAGCAAGAACCACAGTGAAGCTGCAATGGTCTACTGTGTCAAAGCCTGTGTGGAGCATTTTTAATTAACTATTCATCTGCTCATTAGTCAGGATTAATGCAGAAGGATCTATTAAGATCTACTGTCTCAAAGAGTATGTCATGCCAGGAGTCTGTAAAGCCTGAAGATATATTACCCAGTCACAGTACCACATTATAGACTGACAGAAAAATTGCATCCTTAAAAAATAAAGCTGGCTCTGAGTAATGCTTGTGCAAGCAAATATCTTAAATCTTTTTTAAACTGCTATTTTTCCCAGTTCTGTAATTAATCAGAAGAGCATAATCTAAGATTTTTTTCCCAAGTCTCCTAACACAATCATGTTTATCAGTTTCTGTAACATCATTTAAGAAATCCCAGTTATGCCATCCTGAAATAATACTTTATCATATTTTGTCCTCATAACCCTGAAGAATTCTAAAGTGAAATTATTCAGGGAGCTGAGTTTTTGATAAAAACACTGGGAACTTGGTCTGTTGAACCTTAAGAAGACAAAGTGAAGGGGAGACCTTATTGCTGTCTTCAGCCACCTGTATGGAAGGTGTAGAGAAGATGGAGCCAGATTCTTCTTGTAGGTGTGCTGTGACGCAAGAGGCAATTGACACAAGCTTCAACAAGGTAAATTGCAATTAAATATAAATAATTCTTTTTTTAATGAGGGTCATCAACTACTGGAGCAATGTGCCCAGAGAGGTTGACTCTCCATCCTTGATGTTGAAGGCTCAACTGGACATGGGCATGAGCAACTAGATCTAGCTGGACCTGCTATGGGCAGGTATTGGGGCTATATGGCCTCCTGAGGCCCCTTCCAACCTCTGTTCTGTGATTCCATTATTGCATAATTAGAAATCCAGCCAATCTCTGCCTTGAAGTTTTCAAATTTCATATTAACGTAAAAAATGTCTAAAATCTTGAACAGACAAAGTATAAATATTTGGAAGTATTTGCAAGAGGACATTTATCTTTAACAATCTAAAAGCTCTTTGCTGAGCAACTGAGCTTTCATTTCTTAAAACTTTTTTTCCTTTAACTACTGCACATGAATATATAAGTACTTTTATGAGTGTATCTCCTCCCCATGCCACTCCAAAGGCCTTGAAACTATGCCACTTTATTTTATGGTCTCAGATATTCCATAAAATGTAACATTGTAACTTACAATGTTACAATTCCAAATGTAACAATTTTCTGAAGCGGAGCCCTATGCATGTGTTCTATCTGATGATCTTCTTTCAAGAAAAAGGTTGTGTGACATGGAGAAAATCAATTAGAGTGCTCTCTGCAATAATCTGTGATGTACCTGAAACACAGGCTGTCTGAGAAGAAGCTGAATATGTAATTCCATGTTTTCCTGTGTTTGTATTTTGGGACAAACTTTGAGAAGATTTGCATGTTAAGATAAGTTAACAAATTCTGGATGTACATTAGTGTGGCAGAAAGTCATGGCAGAAAGTCAGCAGATTTTATTGCTTTCGCCAAAGGCAGAAAATGTGTTAATGAGTTACAGGAGGGTGGAGATAGAGAAGAACCATATTCAAATTGAATTTCACTGCCTATAGTGTCTTTTTGGTCAATTAATGATCACCTGCATTTGGAGAACTTGATCCAAAACGTCAATGATCTTTTGATAATCTCAGCAGATTTTGGATCAAGTCATTCTTGGCGGAGCAATAATCAGGAGGCATTTAAGCTTATTTATGCACTCTTTTTGAAGAAAGAATAAACAATTAGAAACAGAATATGAAGGTAGTAAGGAGAGAAAGTTATCTCATTTCAGTATGTCACCTGTCCAGATTTACCAACCGTTACTGATATAGCTGCAAACTTTGAATACACTACTCAATATTCTGCTGAATCATGCAGAAGAATACCTATTGCAATAAAGATATGTCATTACGTATTTACAAATGTTCTGGCTATATTTGGAAATTATATCTACGTAAATAGCACTGTAAAGCATGTGATGAATTAAAGACTTGATACGTTATCTCGCACCTTTGAACATAATAAAACATGTTCTACTTTTCTCACACTGTTGAATGGCCTTACTTGCCATATTAGGAAGTAGAAAGTGCTTCTGTTTTCTTTTTTCCCCAGAAGGACACATATCAGCTTTCCCTTTCAGATCTGACTTTATAATCCTTTTTAAATGGAATATTTTCTTCACATTTAAATAAAACCCCCTAAATCTGATATCTGATACTAGTTCAAAGTGAGGCAATCAGCTAAGAATAACTGAAAATAATTACTCAAAGAGCAAGAAAAAAATCAATAACATGACAAATCAGATTGAAATTTCTTCTGAAAAGAGCAACTGATCAAGCCTTGCAATCAATATTTTGATTTTTCTTCCTCATACTGCAAAGATTTTTATAAAGCTCATACTACAGTTATGATACACCTGCGATCTCAGCCTCACCTTCGTATGTCTGAGTACCTATTCCTTCACATTTCTATAGACCCAATGAAATAAAGAGTTTTTTAGGAGGACAGCTAATGAGTCCTGGTGCAAGAATTGTGCCTAAAGCTTGCTATTTGTGTTGTCCAGTGGGGTGCATGACAAAAAGGAGGCCTTCATGCTTCTCCATTGTCCAGAGGTAGTGCAACCCCAAATCTGGCAAGGTGTTCTCCCTGAAATGAGCCATGTTTTTTTCCTATTGAGATCAGTAGCTACTGAGGTGGGTAGCACATAGCTGTACTCAGCATTTCAGAGGAAGCACACATACATTTTCAAAGCAATTAAGCACAGTGGTCAAGACTTCACAGGTCAAAGATCTTTTTATTAGCTAAACCATTAGCATTTGGTAATTCATGTTAAATAAAGTATGGTATAATTCTTGTACAGATCAGGTGAACTCTGCTTTTAACATATTTTAGCCAAATATGACAAGCTCTAGCAATTGTAACTTGGCAAGATGGTTGTGATCCCATCGTCAAACTTTAACTCTTTTTTTCTCAAATGTGCTGCCCAACCTTTGGTAAATTTGCTCATTGCACAGAGTTAAAGGTGGAGACCTTTAAACAAGGATGCTAGTAGTGGATTTCTCCTGTTTGGTACGCCCTTTATTTTGTTTCAAATCATACTCAGGCAGACAGGAACTGTCTTTTGCCACATGTTTGTGTGGCACTGAGCGTGATGATGTGGCTGGGACTTTCTAAAATGTTAATAAGATATAACTTCAGGAGCCTGGGTCACAGTTTAAGACCAAATGACAGTGTGGAGACTACGTGGACTCAGACACCAAAACACTTCAATGACAGACACAGGCAGTCAATGACTTAGGTGACCTCTTTGCTCCCTGTGAGAACCATAGAATCATAGAATAGCCCGGGTTGGAACAGACCTCAAAAGATCATCTGGTCCACCCTTTTGTGGGAAAGGGAGCCTGGATGGTCTTATCTAGCACCCTGTCCAATTGCATCTTGAAACCTCCAGGAACTCTGGGGAGGTTGTTCCAGTGAATGATTGTTCTCAATGTAAAAAATTTCTTTCTTATGTTGAGATGAAACCTCTCCTGGTGCAATTTGTACCCGTTGCCCCTTGTCTTCTCCATGTGGCTCCTTGCGAAAAGAGAGCCTCTGTTGTCTTTCTAGCTGGCCTTCGAAGTGCTTGAATACTGTGATGAGATCCCCCCGAGCCTTCTCTTCTACAGTGAGAAAGGACCTAACTCCTTCAGTCTTTCCTCACAGGGCAGGTTCTATAGCCCTTTGATCATCTTCATGGCCCTGATGTGGTCTGGGAGGAAAGCCATGGGAGCAGCGTGGCAGCTGGGGTGACATGGTGGGTAATCCCAGGGCCAAGCTGGGGCATCCCCAGGCTCTCTGCCTGCTGACAGTCATTGAATCAGGTGGAAAACACCCTGTTCTTGGTTGGCTTTGTTCAAACTGCCGCCACATCTGATGGCCGGCTGTTGCTGTTGGTTTTGCTTACCACCTACCCCTCTCAAGGGTACTGTCACCACTTTCACAGTGTTTGGCAGGTTGTTTACACTTAAAGTATTCCTCTGTGCTTGTAACTAAGCTGTGGCCTTATCCTGTAGGGCTAACTGAAGTTTATATGCCAACACCATGGTCAACTGGGCCTAATTTATGGTAACTGCTAGGGTCCTGCTTCAAGATTACCTCCATAATCTCACAGCACCCTTTATGTACAACCAGTTTCAGAACTTGACCTTCTTACACATTGCTTACCAGAACAGGGGTAGATTTGGCCACCTCAGAGACCAATGCTAACACAAAGGACTGAGGAAACAGCCAAAGGGAAGCCAGGGAGCATCGTGGTCAGAGGCAAAGCTGACACCCTAACATCAGAGCCAATGATAGAAGGAGAGAAAATTTTGTTTTCTCTAATGCAAGAATGTAAAGTACTTATCCAGCTCTGAGCTCAGTGAAGAGGAAGAGATAGTCCAAAAGACAGGCAAAATGTTTCACATAAAACGGTCTCACTACTAAGGAAGTGAGAGGCGAGAGAAATTTTTTTGAAAGGAGAGGAAAAAGCTAGACGTTTATTCTGTTCATCAAAGGGAAGGAAGAAGCAAATGAATCAGAAATCAAAGATTGACGATCATTGGTCTTGCTGACAAAGCAATCAGCAATCCCCTCACAGCAAGTACAGGGGTTTGTTGAACAAAGCGAAGGAATTTAAAAGTCTTGAACAAAATAGGGTCTTTCCATTTATAAAATTAGACATAATTTTAGAACAGCGTTTTGATTTAGGAGCTGTAAAGAATTTCTGCATTAAAAATATATAAATCTCAATTTTGTGATGTACAATTAATAATGACTTTGTCCAAACCCTCTCCAGCCTCCTTTGTAATTCTCTTAAGAAAGCATTAAATGAGGGCATTTTCACTTTAGTTGAAAATCAATGACACTTCAATGAAGCATGCATTACCAAAATATTATGCAACTGAGAGGCATGCAGTTCTTCAGCTAAGTCTAGAGGCCAGGACTTCCTAAGTAATAATACTAATTTAGTAGCAGAAATCTTGAAAAAAATCACAGTCAACAGCTTCAAAATGTATAGGTGCCATTGTTAGTCCCCTGGAAGTATCAGGGTAAACCCCTGGGGCTCCTCACTTCAAACTGAAAAATGCAATGCTCAGTCAATACAAAGCAAAGCAGAATGATATTTAAGGTTCCTTTTTCTGGGATATTTTGTGAAAACATGAGTTCTTTTTCTCCATCTTTTTTGTATGGATGGAATAAAAGAGAGCAAGAAGGCAATGCAGAGAAGAAGCAAGAATCCAGAGCTTTATATGTGACCGTGCCTCTGGGTGACCATAGAACCACAGCCTGGCACTTCCATCTAGCACAAACATCCTCCTCCTGTTTCTGTTTAGTCTGTACAGATTGTAATCTCTCTGTATCTTCAGCGTCTCTTTGTACCACCCTTAGGGATGGCTGAAATCACTTTCAGCTAGGGTGTTGGAAATAATGAATAGAGATGTACCTGTGCTGAACAAAAACAGGTCCAAAAGGGGAAGAAAAGGTAATAGAAATATCAGAGTTAGCAACTGCTGAATACCTCACTTCCATCATAGACAGGAAAGAAACAGAAACTTCAAAAATAGAAACCAGAAATTTGTGTTCCATGACACCACAAAGTGGATATTCAAATCAGTTGCACCAGTCCTTTCCTTTTCCAGCTCTTCCTTGCTGCTCACCAGTTCGGTCCTATGGAAGCATATGGACTAATGTAGTTCTTCTGCTACTACTCTTCAAATTTTGGCTGTAGTTATGAAAAAAAGAGAAGAAGTCATTTGAGACTGCTTCCCTGAAGTGGCAAATTATCTAGTGGTTAAAGCCAAGTTTCTGTTAAACATCTCATGTTATCTTAGGTACCAGTTATATAATCCCTTATCAGCAAAACTTTTTGTATGTGTGTGACTGTGTGTGTGCATGTGCATGTGTGTGTGTTTAATAATAAGAAACTCACATTAAAAAGGCCAAAAAGGAATTTCTAATGAGAAAGGATGTGCCTGCTTTTGGAGAAATTAACTGCTCCAGTGAATTGCAAAGATAAAGCAGAAGAAATTATCCAATAATTTGTCTGTTGTAATTAGAGATGGGCCTGAGCTGCTAAATTCTTAGCCAGATCCAAATTAGGGGGGCATCTAGAGCTGGGGTTATAGTTTTCGCTCATAGACTTTCAGTCAGCCTAATGTGAAGAGCAGATAAAAGCTAAGGGACCTGGTCCCCTGCCACAGCATACAAACAACTGCCATGGACTTTAAAGGCAGTTACTCAAATCCTATGGCAGAAGATTAGGAGCCAATTACTGTAAGTTAGTGCATCCTATTCAAGACATTTTCCCTTTGGTCATAACACTGAAAACTATCCTATGACACTGAGACAACGGTAATTAATTACTTGCCTCCTGTGGTGGGAGAGCTGAGACCCAGAGGTTTTCAAAACTAAATTTTAACAGAGGCACCTGAAAAGCTTTCATTTTTCAGTAGAATGAAGCTTTCACTCCCAAACTTTACATTTTAAAACTTTTATTTACCTATCACAAATGGGTGGTGACATTCAGAGGAAGGGAGAGAAGAGGTAGTGCAACCATGGGCAGTACTCAAAGCTTTTTGTGAATCCTCCTAACCAGCTGGCCACACATTTAGCAGTCAAAGAACAGGACTATGGGAAATTGCTGAAGACCAAAGTATGGCATGTAAGTGTATGGACACCTTGCATGATGGAGACCGAGCAATGTATTTCAGGTCTAGAAGAAGTCAGTCTATGTCTGACTTCGAGGGCCACATACTGACCTTGCAGACCAGGAGGCATATGGGAGCATACCGCACCTCGCCTCCTGGCTCACGTGCTCCGTTTCAGAGGAAAGCTGAAACTCTCACCCAGATCTCTTATTAAGGTGCTGTGATGATGTAGCCAAAGTAAACTGCAGTGCAAGCACAGTTGTTTATGATTGAGCTTGAATTTCTGCCTACCAGATCGTAAGAATTTATCAGTAGGTTCTGCTCAGTCACACCTGCGAGAGGAGCCGGCCAGGTAAAGCAGTGCAAGTAACCCTCTGCAGGTGTTTGTCGTTATTACTAAGGCAATAACTGGAAGGCACCAGGAAACAGAAGATGCTGCATGCAGATAACCTGTTAGGCAAGCAAAACATAGCAGCAGTGCAGATGATGGCTGAGGTGAGCGTATGTATATCTGAGGAGGACCCCAGAAAGCAGACATCTTCACTAGTGTTCGGGCAGTGATTTGATGGAGGGTCTCAGGGGAATGGAAACATTGGGTGAGAAGTTCCCCCTTGCTCTAGCAGCAAACAGAAGTGATGTTGAGAAAGATGCTTTGCAAGGTGGAAAGTTATGAACAGGTGAGAAATACCAGTCCAGCAGTGCCAGCAAATTGATACTGACCTTCCAGGAAAGCTGCTGCCACCGTCAAAGCATCTGGCCTGAGCCAGTCCCACACAAACAACAGAAGGTATAATTGTATCGCTGATTCTGGTTACCACAAGTTCAAAAAGAGTGAATAAAGCACACTATAAACATGAACATATTCCTGCTAATTAAGTAAAAACTAAAACAAAAACCAAAACAATTATCAAGCAAATGAAGGAAGCTAAAATCAGCCCAAACCCTATAAAATCTGCAGAAAAAAACAGCTAAAAACATGACTAAAGCAGACCTCAAAGCACAGCAGCCATCTGTGCCAGCTAGGATCTAGTAATAATGCAACTCCTAATAGCAACATGAATAATAAAAGTAAAACTCTCATGAGTTGCTACAGTTTTTTGCAGCAACAATAATAGATTTTTCTCTGTGGTCTCTACTCTTTATGTACGGATCATTATAACTGTGCTTAACATTTGCAAGGAGGATCCTCCTTTTTAGATGTAACTTGAGGGCATATTTGCATTCAGTGGGTTAAATCCAGCTCGGGGAGCACAATGCTGTCCTCCAAGGATTTCCAGGAAGAATTCCTCCCCCTGCAGCCGTGGAGCCCAAACTCCCACTGTTGTATCTTCTCTTGTCAGGGATTCAGATCACAGCTGTTTCTAAGAAGATATTAAGCTAAGAGACAGTGTGGGTGTACATGGCTTCTTTGCTCCATCAAAGGAAGAACATCTCTCCTTCCCTTTGTTTGCATTCCTGAATGCTCCAGAGATCCTCCTACTCTTCTTTGGTGAACTGAGAAGTTCAAGAAACAAGCAATTGCAGTGGAAGCAGCAGGACAGCCGTTGCTTGATGAGGGAGTTTCAGTGGCTTCTGGCCTTATTGATAGTAGTTGGAGCAAGAGCAGCAAAATGGAAAGGCTGCCTCAGCTGGAGTCTTCTGAGAAGTCTGGGTTTTCAGAATAATGCTAAAAATTGGGTGAGGATTCAGAAAGAGTGCTACAGAAAATGGTTCAGAGTGTGAAAAGTGCTGCCCACTTAACAGAGAATCACAGTACTCATTTTACTCATCTTAGCAAAGAAGAAGCCAAAGGAGAAGTTGATGAGCAATGCCTGGAGAAGATATACGATACAGGAAGACCTTTTAAATGTAGAGATAAAGGTACAGGAAAAAAAACCTCTCAGGAGGTAGAAGCTGGCAGCAGTCAAGACATCTCTGTGTTGTCTCTGCGTTATCAGCCTCACAGAAGTTTGTGAAAGTGGAAAGAGGAGATCCCATAGAAGGGCTTTGGTAATGGTAAAGGCAGACCAAGTCCAGTGGAGCCTAAATAGCACTTTGGAAAGCCCCAACCTTGATAATAATATGATCAGAGCTTTGTAAAACATGCATAACATTTATTCCAGGTCTTAATGAAGGAAGTGCTGCAAGAGATTGACTACTTAATCAGAAAGGTCTTTTCTATGATTTTGCTTTCCATCCTGTGAAAGTGATCTGTCATAGCACCTCTGTGAGGAGGTGCTATTTTCTCACCCCTCTGTGAGGAGGAGGGAAGGGATGACAGAAAATGCCTATTTCCAGGAAAGGAGAAATAGGAATGTTCAGCAAGGACATATAGTGGAAGAGGGAAAATAAAATTTATAATAAAGATCACAACTATTCAGAAGAAAAGGGCTTTGAAGGTTGGTTGGGGTTTTTTTTGAAACAATGTCCTGTGCTGTCTTTGTTTCTGCAGGCAGAAACTTCATTAAACCAATCTCACATTTGACATCTATAATATGTTTTAACTTGTGTGTCTTTTGAGAATGCAGATGTCTGGGCCTGCTTGGTGCAGAAGAGAGCTACTCTTCTGTGTGCAATTTCTACCTAGACCCCCCCTGTAGGAGTTCTGTTAATTTGAGGCAACAGCTTCCCAACAGAGATTGCCCAAGAATGAATTCTTTGTGCCCCCATTATGTCTGTTCCCAGCTGGAGAATCTTTCAGCAGATACACTGTGCCTTCACAATTCTCTGCTAGGTGAATTTTCTGCCACCATGTTAAGCATTGTGCAATGTCCCCTGTGTAACATTGACTGAAATGTAGAAACGATCAAGTCATCTGAAAGGATATGGGGAGGTTTTAATTTCCTGAAATAGACCTGCTGTTCAGGCAGTATTGCCTTCTCTATAATAGGAAGTTCAGGAATATCAATTTCTAAATTTGTCTATTCAAATTAGACCATTACCATTAATGCCAACTCCATTGAAAAACCATGAGTCAGGCCCCCAAAACCATGAGAATTTAATGGTGTAGAAACATTGTCCCTTTTTCTTTGTCATCTGATTTTTTAAGCCATTTGGAGACAGGTTTTCAAGTTCTTCACAAAGGCAAGATTAGAAATCTACCTTTTTTCCCTCTCTGTGAGAAGAAAAGTTTTCTTGTCATTGTATGAGTTCAGGAGATGAGCCAATGTAAAACTGCAGAGGCTGACAACAGGCTGCCTGATGTTTTTTTCAGGTGCTTCTGTCACTAAGAGATGCTGCACACCATCATGACCAAGTTAATTGGTTAGACCTGTCCAAGTGCCTGTGCACAGATGCTTAAGTGCACAGTCATCAGCTCATATAAAAATAGAGTTGGAAAGAGCTTCCTCTGGTCCACCTTTTTGGTTATGGGTGAGATCTGCTAAATCCGTGCCATTCTTGCTCAGCCTGTTCTTAAAGATCCCTGACAGTGGAAGCTCAATCATCTCCTCACTGCCTTATATTTAGAAAATCATTCCTAAATTGTAACTTGAGTCTTTGGTGTTGTAATTTAAGATCATCTCTTCTTAGCCTGTGAGATATCATGGAGAATTTATTGTTCCATTCCACTGTGCAACAGCCTTGTCAGGTCTCCTGACAGTTTTTCTTAAGTTTAATAACTCAGTCTTTCAATCTTTTCTGTTAGATTGTGTTTTCTAGGGCTCTGCTCATTCTGGTTGCTCTGCTCTGGAAGTCTCTCCAAGTGGTTCACTTCTTGCTGAAGAACAGCACCCAAATCTGGACATGTTATTTTAACTAAGCCTAACTAGGACTAAGTAGGCAGGAAGGACTATTCTACATCTCTTATTGTTAAACTTCTGTTTATGCATCCTAACATGCTATTAACCTTTTTCATATCAGCTTGGTATTGCTGCTCATGTTCAGATGTAGCCCCCTATGCCCTCCTGAACTTATCAGCTGCTCTGATTCTTGTATTATGCAGCTGCTCATTCCTACCTGTCATTAATACTTCACACTTACTAAATAGCATGTCATGGTTTAGCCCCAGCCAGCAACCAAGCACCACACAGCCGCTCGCTCACCCTCCCCCCCGCGGTGGGATGGGGAGAGAATCTGAATAGCAAAAGTAAGGAAACTCATGGGTTGAGATAAGAACAGTTTAATAATTGCAATAAAATAAAATATAATAATAATAATAATAATAATAATAATAATAATAATAATAATAATATTGTAATGAAAAGGAAAACGAGAGAGAGAGAGAGGAACAAAACCCAAGGGAAAAAAAAAGTGATGCAACCGGTCACCACCCGCCAACTGACGCCCAGCCCGTCCCCGAGCAGCGATCGCTGCCCCCCAGCCAACTCCTCCCAGTTTATATACTGAACATGACTTCACATGGTATGGAATAGCCCTTTGACCAGTTTGGCTGTGCCCCGTCCCAGCTTCTTGTGCACCTGGCAGAGCACGGGAAGCGGAAAAGTCCTTGACCGGTGTAAGCACTACTTAGCAACAACTAACACATCAGTGTGTTAGCAACATTATTCTCATACTAAATCCAAACCACAGCACTATATCAGCTACTAGGAAGAAAATTAACTCTATCCCAGCCGAAACCAGGAGAGTATCCACCCCTTATTTTATACCATCTATGTCATGCCCAGGTTCTACCCTTTGTAATACATTCCAGTTAATTACCACCACTTTCCCTGTCTTTTGATACATACACACAGATATCATTCCCTTAGTCTATGGGCCATCCCTCTTAAATGTCTGTTGAGTTCATTTAGTCCATGACTTTGGGCTCCATCTGTCATAACAGTCCTTCAGGGCAGCAGAGATGGTGTGTGGTGTTGGATTGTTGCATGCTGAAGCCAGTTCTGGTTCCAGCACTGCTGCACTTTTCTCGGTTTCATCAAAGTTCATTCTTCATCTGGGTGATTCTCACTGTAATACCGTTGATATGGCATATAGCAACCATAGAAGTGATGACATACAGTATTAGATAGCAATTAACATCATACTATTCAGTTCATTGGCTATTCTCACCCGAAATCAAATCCCCTTGAAGTACACATTGGACTTCTCCTTCCTTCTGCATCACCCACCAAGTGCACCCAGGTCCTTGAGCAAAAGAAATCCCATGAATGGGTTTACCTTTGCCCGAGGCAGGAGTAACCCAGACTGTCTTCCCCAGTATGATTTTTGTGTGCACTAGGGAGGGGGACTTTATCCCCTTCCACAGTATGTAAGCGTTTTGACTGGGCAGGGCCAGCTCGATTAAGTCCCACTCGATTGAGTCCCATTGTCTGACTCAATTCTTTCTGGGGTGCCATGTTGCCACAGGACTTGCTTTTCAAGGCCCAGGATGGTGTTCTGGGCAGTGGCATGGGGCACAGGATATGTTTCCAGCCATCCAGTGGTTGCTTCCACCATTGTAAGCACATGGCACTTACCTTGGCAGGTTTGTGGGAGTGTGATATAATCGATCTGCCAGGCCTCCCCATATTTATATTTAGCCATCATCCTCCATACCAGAGAGGCTTTAACCACTTGGCTTGCTTGATTGCAGCACATGTTTCACATTCATGGATAACCTGTGCAATAGTGTCCATGGTCAAGTCCACCCCTCAATCATGAGCCCGTCTATATGTTGCATCTCTTCCTTGATGGCCTGAGGCATCATGGGCCCACCAAGCTATAAATAATTCACCCTTATGTTGCCAGTCCAGATCCACCTGAGCCACTTCAATCTCAGTAGCCTGATCCACCTGCTGGTTGTTTTGATGTTCTTCAGTAGCCTGACTCCTGGGTACGTGAATGTCTACGTGACGTACTTTTACAACCAGGTTCTCTACCCAGGCAGCAATATCTTGCCACACTGCAGCAGCCCAGATGGGTTTGCCTCTGCGCTGCCAGTTGCTTTCCTTCCATTGCTGAAACCACCCCCACAGGGCATTTCCCACCATCCATGAGTCAGTATAAAGATAAAGTACTGGCCATTTTTCTCTTTCAGCAATATCTAAAGCCAGCTGGATGGCTTTCACCTCTGCAAATTGTCTCAATTCACCTTATCTTTCAGCAGTTTCTGCGACTTTTCGTATAGGACTCCATACAGCAGCCTTCCACTTCCGATGCTTTTCTACAATACAACAGGACCCATCAGTGAACAGGGCATATTGCTTCTCACTTTCTTGTAGTTTATTATACAGTGGGGCCTCCTCAGCATGCTCCTCCTCTAGTAATATTCCAAAACCTTTCCCTTCTGGTCAGTCCATGATCACTTCCAAGATTCCTGGGCATTGGGGTTTCCTATTTGAGCCCGTTGTGTGATCAGTGCAACCCACTTACTCCATGTAGCATCAGCTGCATGATGTGTAGAGAGGACCCTCCCTTTGAACATCCAGCCCAGCACCAGCAGTCGGGGTGCCAGGAAGAGCTGTGCTTCAGTACCAACCACTTCCGAAGCAGCTCGAACCCCTTCATGTGCTGCCAATATCTCTTTCTCAGCTAGACTATAGCGGGCCTCAGATCCTCTGTATCCCCGACTCCAAAACCCTGGGGGTCGACCTCGAGTCTCCCCTGGTGCTTTCTGCCAGAGGCTCCAGGTAGGGCCATTCACCCCAGCTGCAGCGTAGAGCACGTTTTTTACACCTTGCCCTACCCGCACTGGCCTGCATGAACTATCTCCCATTTAATTTGTTCGAAGGCTTGTCGATGCTCAGGGCCTGTGACAGGTATGCTCCGCCCCCCCCAGATCGGGGCTTTTAACATGGCGATCACCGGCTTTTCACGCCTCACTCTCGCGTGCCCCCTGGCACATACACGCCTTGGCAGGGGAGCAGGAGAGGCGGGACCCCTTGGTCACCAGACGGGGTCCACAGCCAGTGAGGTGCCTTGGCTGGGAGAAGCTTCCAGATCCTGACCAATTCTGACCACAGCTCAGATCCAACCTAGGGTATCAATGGGGCACTGCCGGAGACCCCCTTTGAGCATGGTCTTCTCGGAGCAGCAGGCCGGTGTTTGGGACCTCTGCCCTTGGGTTGGGATGCTGCCTGAGGAAATTCCCCGGGATTGAGTGCCCTCACCTCCTGTGGTGAGGGTTTTCTTCTGGACATACCCTTGAGTGAGCCCTCACCCCCCGGGGTGAGCGATTGTATCTTCTGGGTACCCACGAGAGAGGGATTTTCCCCCTTTGTGAGTGAGTGTGTGCGCACTTTGGATCATCATTCTTGTGTGTTTTGACATGTAGTAACAATACCCCGACTGACCCCTCCAACCTGTTATGTGTTAAATGTTATCGGAGTGTTGATCGATTTCAGTTTACCCCTGTTTCTCACTGGTTTCTGTCGTGTGGTTTTGGCTGTTTTGTGAAATAAAGTTGTTTGCGCTTGTGCCTCATTTGAGTTAGTTTTAGTCTACCTCTGTGGCAGGGCCCCATTTGAAATCATTCTTCTTCTGGGTCACTTGATAGAGAGGCTTACGATCAGACTGTAGTTTGGAATATGCATTCTCCAAAAACCCACAGTGCCTGAGAAAGCTTGTGTTTCCTTTTTACTAGTTGGTGAAGACATAGCTGTTATTTTGTTAATCACATCCATTGGGATCTTGCAACGTCCATCTTGCCATTTTATTCCTAAAAACTGGATCTCCTGTGCAGGTCCTTTGACCTTTGTTTTATAGCAAAGCTGGCTTTCAGAAGGCTCTGGACTATTTTCTTCCCTTTCTCAAAAACTTCTTCTGCTGTGTTGCCCCACATGATGATGTCATCAATGTATTGCAGATGTTCTGGAGCCTCACCCAGTTCCAGTGCCGTCTGGATCAGTCCATGGCAAATGGTGGGGCTGTGTTTCCACCCCTGGGGCAGTCAATTCCAGGTGTACTGAATGCCCTCCAAGTGAAAGCAAACTGTGGCCTGCACTCTGCTGCCAAAGGCATTGAGAAGAATGCATTAGCAATATCAGTTGTAGCATACCATTTGGCTGCCTTTGACTCCAATTCACATGGAAGTTCCAGCATGTCCGGCACGGTAGCACTCAGCGGTGGCGTGACTTCATTCAGGCCATGATAGTCTACTGTTAGTCTCCACTCTCCATTAGATTTTTGCACTGGCCATATGGGACTGTTAAAAGGTGAGCGAGTCTTGCTGATCACTCCTTGGCTCTCCAGTCGATAAATCAGCTTGTGGATGGCAATCAGGGAGTCTTGGTCGGTGTGATATTGCCGCTGGTGCACCGTTGTGGTAGCGATCAGCACCTGTTGTTCTTCAACCCTCAGCAACCCCACAATAGAAGGGTCCTCTGAGACACTAGGCAAGGTGGACAGCTGTTTAATTTCCTCCATCTCCAAGGCAGCTATACCAAAAGCTCACCGGTACCCTTTTGGGTCCTTGAAATACCCTCTCCTGAGGGAGTCTATGCCAAGGATGCACGGAGCCTCTGGGCCAGTCACAATGGTGTGCTTTTGCCACTCATTCCCAGTTAGGCTCACTTTGTCCTCCAGTGCAGTTAGCTGTTGGGATCCCCCTGTCACTCCAGAAATACAGATGGGTTCTGCCCCTGTATAGCTTGATGGCATTAGGGTACACTGTGCAGCGGTGTCTGCTAGAGCCTTATACTCCTGTGGGTCTGATGTGCCAGGCCATGGAATCCACACAGTCCAGTAAACCTGGTTGTCCCTTTCCTCCACCTGGCTGGAGGCAGGGCCCCTCTAGTCCTGGTCATAGTATTCGTTCTTGTAAACACGCTTCTTGTAAACACGAGTCAGGAGTTCCTTCATTAAAATCAGGAATAAGATCAGCCCTTCTCCTCTGTCTGGGGAACTGCCTGCTGAAAACCAGAGCAGCAATTTTCCTGGAAGAACCCCCTTGTGGGATTGTTTTTCCTTGCAACTCACGTACCCATGCCTCTAGGGTTGAGGTAGGTTTTCCATCCGACTTCCTCATGTCCTCTCCATGGTCACACAGGTAAAACCACAGGGTGTCCCGTGGTGTGTACCCTCTATATCCTCTCTCTTGAGCAGAAGAACGCTGACTTCTAATGGCTGACATACTGGTTTGTACAGGTGGGGAGTAGGACATATTCTCTTTGAATCATTGGAACTCCCAGGACAGTTTCTCCACAGTTGAGATGAGGGAGGAAGAGATACTTTCTTCGTATTCCCGGAGCTGGCTAGCCGCTTCATCCACCGTTGGTCCCTCTTCATCTTTCCAGGTCAGTATTGCAGATGACTTGGCATATGATGCTGGTGTGCTCCGTACCAGCTTCCGCCACATGGGTTGTGTGCACTGGATGTCATCTGGATCTTTGGATAACTATTAATTGTCCAGGTCACCGTATATCACCTCCAGCATGGCTAATTCCCTCAGGTACTGAATACCTCTCTCTATGGTGGTCCATTTGCGTGGGCGATACATAACATCTTCCTTGGAGGGATAGCTTTCCTTCACACCTGACGCTAGTTGCTTCCAGGGGCTGAGGGTTTGTGCTCCTCAGCCTCCAGAGGCTGAGGCTGCTGGGCCTGTTATCCCAGCATCGGAGCAGCCAGGTGACAATGTGCTCGCCTGGACGATGGCTGAAATCTTTTCGCGTATCTCGCAGCTTACTGAGGGATAGGGGTTGGGTGGTTTCTTTCTTGTTTATGAGTTCTTCCTCTTCCTCCTCTTCTCCTTGTGATGGCCCTTCTTTTTCATCATCCCTTTCTAAACGAGCTGACTTTCACTTCCAAGACTTCTTCTTGTGTATGGGGGCGACTGATACTGGCATGGGTTGGTTCCCTTGTTCAGCCGCAGTGCCTGTCACGGGGGTTGGAGTAGCCACAGTGCCTGTCGTGGGGGTTTGAGTAGCTGCAGTGCCTGTCGTTTTGTTGTCAGATCCAGAGACCTTCTCCTGCCTTTGAGTGTTCTGAATAGTGTTGAACAGGGCTCGGTAGGCATGGGCCAGGCCCCAGCACATTGCAGTGATTTGTATCTCCCTAGAATTGCCCGGGTGACAGCATACTTTTTCCAAATATTCTACTAATTTTTCAGGATTCTGCACTTGTTTGGGGTGAAGTTCCAAAAACCTGGAGGTGCCCACTGTCCTAGACGTTTGCCCATGCTATCCCACACACCCTGCCACTCATAATTATCCAGCCTCGGACCAGATCTCTGGATGATATTCTTAAATTGCCTGTTAACCTTAGACAAAACTGAAACAATATTCCCAAGAAATACCAGTAGAAGTATCTTAACTACCCAAGGGTGTTTAAGATACTGAAAATTTACTGTAATGAAGGAGGAAACATCACAGAAAAAGGTAGCAAAGGTGCCATTCTCTATTTTCTCCATAAAAAACCTCTTAGAGGAAGAAGTATAATTGCTAATTGTCTTCACGAGGTGGTACCTGAAGTACAGTAATGGCTTCAGTACAAAACCCAAATACCAGATTAAGCTCAAGGCCAGTGTTTTAATAACAAATCTGCCCAGCAAAACATCACTAATCACTGCAGAGCACAGCAAGCTGCAAAACCCAACACCGATCTTTAACGTGTACAGCAAAAAAATGAGCATGGTGCAGATCAGATAAGCTAATATTGAGAACAGATGAATCCGTATCGTGATCCGCAACTGTTAACAGATATAAATTCCTTAATATGCTCTGGTCAATCTGTTATTATCGCAAACCCCTCAGGCCCCACGTTGGGTGCCAAAAAGGACTGTCGTGGTTTAGCCCAGTCGGCAACCAAGCACCACACAGCCACTCGCTCACCCTCCCCCCTGGTGGGATGGGGGAGAGAATTTGAAGAACAAAAGTAAGAAAACTCGTGGGTTGAGATAAGAACAGTTTAATAATTGAAATGTAATAATAATAATAATAACAACAACGACAACAATAATAATATTGTAATGAAAAGGAAAACAATAAGAGAGAGAGAAACAAAACCCAAGGAAAAAAACCAAAGTGATGCAACCACTCACCACCCGCTGACCAATTCCCAGCCAGTCCCCAAGCAGTGATTGCTGCCCCCCCAGCCAACTCCCCCAGTTTATATACTGAACATAATGTCAAATGGTACGGAATAGCCCTTTGGGCAGTTTGGCTGTGCCCCCTCCCAGCTTCTTGTGCACCTGGCAGAGCATGGGAAGCAGAAAAGTCCTTGACCAGTGTAAGCACTACTTAGCAACAACTAAAACATCAGTGTGTTATCAACATTATTCTCATCCTAAATCCAAAACAGTGCTATAGCAGCTACTAGAAGAAAATTAACTCTATCCCAGCCGAAACCAGGACATAGCACCATATATTTTTCAGACTATTTCTTCAATTTGTGAAAACCATCTTGATTTCTAATTCTGTCCCTAAATAAGTGTGCAATCTCTCCCAGCTTTGTGTCAGCTACAAATTTAGTAAGCATATTCTCTATTCCATCGTCTGAATTGGTAGTAACTGAATAGAACAAAATCCAGAACAGACTGTTGCAGAACCTCATCTGATAACTACTTTCTGGATAAAGTTCCTAACCCAAGTTTTCACCCATGACATCACAGTTTCATTTAGACTGTGTCTCCTTAGCAAAGCAACAACAAAAGCCTTTCTAAATCAAAACCTGCCACTCCTATTTTTTCCATATGCACCAGAAAAAGCATTTTTCAAGATTAATGAACTAATCCTATTTTAAGAATGGAGGTCACTACCATATGCATTTTCAAAGTTTAATAAATATTTATGGCCATCTGTAATTACCTTCAGAAGATTCCTGTGTATTTCCACAGAAAATGCCTTTGCTGCATCCCAAATACCTGTGCCTAGTTATTACTGCTGCTAGTCTCTTCTCTGGCACCTAATTCTGAGATAACCCCAGGAAATAACATCAACTATTTGAGCCTTTTCTCTCTTTCTGGCTCCTACCAGAATCTCTACAAGTAAGCTCATGTACATTCACTTCAACATTTCAAGCCTGTTTAAAGGAGGTAAGCAAGTCTAACCCTGGAACATAGTATTGCACAACTGATTAGAGTAGTCGCAGATGATCAACATATTCAGAACAGCAAACTAACATTTGAACATGATTCTCAAACAATGCTGTCAAATAATTAAAAACAACGATTATATTTAAGAGACTCTTGTTCCTTTAGAGCATACCCTTGTTAAATTATTCGTCTTGAAAGTTTCGTTGAGCTTTGCTTGTACGATATTGCATAGAGAGTCTAACATTTCTTGAAGGGTTTTACACACACAGAGCTGATACATTTTTTCATGTGTGGCCTCTACACCCTGCAGTAGGCTTTGTGCAGGAGTTGGTAATGTCATGAGGCTCCATGCAAGTATAAAGTCCTGGCTGCCCATTTCAGCATAGATTCAGGGATTCTGTTTATAACCCCTGGAGTAATTTACTTGTGGATCTGATCTGGGGAGTGATCTGTAGTCTCTCACTTGGGTAGACTGTTCATTTTGTGGGAACCATATTGAGGCAGTCCAACAGAAGATTATGTTAAAGACATTCTGTAATGAGGGCTTGTAATTTGTACACAAGTCTGGGGAAGAGCACTGAATCAAGAAAACTTAATTTTGACAGTCCTGATATATAGTCTATTTTGGTTAACCAAAAGGAACACATACATTTTCTACATTAGAGAAATTTCCATTATTTTTCTCTCAGCCATGAAAATCGATTTTGATGTGATTACACTCAGAGGCTGCTTGATGTGCTTCTGACAGTACAAAATGGATAGAAACGGTGGGTGGTGTTGAATTGAGGATACTGTGGTTAGCTGAACTCTGTCACAAAGTGAAAATGGTAAGATTAAAGCACACGCCATTAATGTATTGAGCAGGAGAGTGAGCCTTAGGAAAAATGGTGATTACGATATTTTGATGTTGAAGATTGCAAAAGATTCAAAGAGCTTTCATCATCTTCTGTTTACTGTAATCACTGACATTTGTTGGACTGGAAGGAGGTCACCAAAACTCATCAGATGAAAGCAGCCCTTACCGGTAAGCAATAGGGCTATGCCTAAACATAGGTGGATATATGTAAAAAGAGGAGCCACGGTATTTGGACCTGTACAAAACAATGAAGATTTCATTCTGTTCACATTGATTACATTGGGCTCATGAGTGGCTTCATGGACACTACTTCCCTTTTTGAAATCAGAATTTGACCCCATATTTCCATATTCCAAATAAAGTGTCATTTTTTAATGAAATGCTTACTGCTAGGGTACTATTTAGGAAGATCCTCTTTTGTCTTGAGAATTTTCATTGCTTCAAAAAAAAAAACTCAGAACAAATAGAAAGAAAAGAAATGAGTAATAGGTGAATGTCATAAAGCCTGAGGTTTCAAATTATTTAGTCATCAAGAGGTGTGGATCCTCTTCCGAAAATGTTTAGTCTTGGCAAGACTGGAACTTGCTAGCTGGCTATTGAGGCACAGTGGCTGCAAGCAGTTCTGACCATATTTTCTTCTAGCAGGACTTAGGGTCTGTTGTTACACACTTTAGTGGATACTTTGCTTATAGATATGTAAAAATAGAAGAAATAAACATAATATATTTTCAACAAGGTTACAAAACCAGGTTGTTATCCCAGCTATAGGAAATTTCTATAATCTGAAAGATGATTTAGCAGTTTCTATGTTATGTCTTGGGAGCAGAGGATTTGGAAAAGAACATTCATGAAACTTCCTTGACTTTTTGCTATGTCGGGAATATCACGGTGACCGTTTGTCTTCTGTTACTCTTTCTGTCCCGGGTGACAACAGGTAACTATGGGTCTATTAGAAAGTGTATTTTTAAGTCTTTACCTCACAGTTTACGAGCTAAAAAATATTCTATTTTGGTGTGGATTTTAAATGTAAGAATAAGCTGGTTCTGAATTCATTCATTCTCAATAGCATTCTAATGGAGTTAAATAAAGATGCAATCAATAGGGTTATATACATAATAAATCAGGTCCTATGGAAATGCTATAAAATGTACACAATTAAATAGCAATTTATATCCATCTTAGTTACTAGCTACTTTGAAGAATTGAAAGGAGAATTATGGTCTGGATTGAGCAAAGCTCCAAGCATGTATTAAGCTTACAGGTCCCATTCACAGTAAAGTATAGCACACTAATGAATGTTTTTCTGACTGACGTCTTTAATCTCTCTGAACCTCAGTTTTCGCCATACAAATAATAGTTCTTTATCTCAGAATACTGCTGTGCAGATATACCTGTTAATTTTCCAAAAACATTCAGCTATAACAGTTGTGGAAGTGATATATGCACATACAAATATTTCTCTCTGCCAGTAGCAATCATCCTTCCTTTACACTTCTCTCTGTACTTAAACAGTTGTGTTTGGCCGTCTGTCTTTCATCACCTGCCTGCTCCAGTTCATAGTCGGTATTTCTCAAATATTCATGAAATATGCATTTGAAACTAGGGTCCCACTATGTGTAGCTTTCACTGTCTTCAGAGGAAAGTGATCAGTCCTTCTCATGCCTCAGGGTAGAGGAACTGGAGTGTACTCTTTCTGTAGAGTAATAATCACATATATTTGGTCACTATAATTGGTGAAACTGAGTCTGCTAATATTTTTCTTTTAACATAAAACAATGAAAAGTTAGGACCTGGTTTTCTTTCCCAAACATGTCCTCGTGCTCATTTAACATTTTTTCTAAACAGTAGGAATTACATAATCTAAAACAACTAGATGGTTTAAGAGAACTAATGTCCTATCCAAAGGTGCTTAAGGGCCAAATGTACCTATAGTATTAAAATAATTGGTAGTGTGGAGATTTTGAAAACTACACTGTGAGCTGAGGATCATCTAACTTCATTTCAGCTGTTAAAGGTTCGAGTCTGGTCTAAGGCTGTCATCTGCATGACTTCAGTGTTAATGAAGAGACATTCATAAATGTCATCAGAGAGTGACAGAGTCCACCTACTCTAGTCTACTCTTTTACAATGGATGGACTATTTGTTGGAGGTATTTATCGCTCTTCACTGACTGCAGAGGAAAATCAGACAGCTAGTTAAGGCTGGAGAGGAGCCTAAGGGTGGCATTGCCAATGTTGGGAGTGAAATTGATAGCCCAGCTCAAGTGCATCTAGACCACCCAACCAGGATGAAGAGGCAGATGAAGCATTCTATAGGCAGCTGGCAGAAGTCTCACAATCGCTAGCCCTTGTTCTCGTGGGGGCCTTTGACTTACTGGACATCTGCTGGAAATAAAACACAGCAGAGAGGAAACAGTCTAGGAGGTTCCTGGAGTGTGTGGAAGATAACTTCCTGACACAGCTGGTGAGTGAGCCTCCCAGGGGAGGTGCCTCACTTGACCTGCTGTTTACAAACAGAGAAGGACTGGTGGGAGATGTGGTGGTTGGAGGCCATCTTGGGCTTAGCGACCATGATATGATAGAGTTCTCATTTCGTGGCGAAGTAAGGAGGGGGGTGAGCAAAACCACTACCACGGACTTCCAGAGGGCCAACTTTGACCTGTTCAGGACACTGGTTGAGAGAGTCCTTTGGGAGACAGTCCTGAAGGGCAAAGGGGTCCAGGAAGGCTGGGCATTCTTCAAAAAGGAAATCTTAAAGGTGCAGGAGCAGGCTGTCCCCGTGTGCCATAAGACGAACGGGTGGGGAAGACAACCGGCCTGGCTGAACAGGGAGCTTTTGCTGGGACTCAGGAAAAAAAGGAGAGTTTACCACTTTTGGAAGAAGGGGCAGGCAACTCAAGAAGAGTACAGGGATCTCATCAAGTCAAGCAGAGAGAAAATTAGAAAGGCAAAAGCCCATCTAGAACTCAATCTGGCCACTGTTGTAAGAGGTAATAAAAAATGTTTTTGCAAATACTTTAACAAAAAGAGACCCAAGGAGAATCTCCCTCCTTTATTGGATGCGGGGGGGAACATTGCCACCAAGGATGAGGAAAAGGCTGATGTACTTAATGCCTTCTTTGGCATTAAGTCTTTAATAGTCAGACCAGTTATCCCCAGGGTATTCAGCCCCCTGAACTGGGAGACAGGGACGGAGAGCAGAATAAACCCCCCATAATCCAGGAGGAAGCAGTTAACGACCTGCTACGTCACCTGGACACTCACAAGTCTATGGGGCTGGATGGGATCCAGCCGAGAGTAGTGAGGGAGCTGGTGGAGGAGCTTGCCAAGCCACTCTCCATCACTTATCAGGAGTCCTGGTTAGCAGGGGAGGTCCCAGACGACTGGAGGCTTGCCAATGTGACACCCATCTACAAGAAGGGCCAGAAGGAGGATCAGGGGAACTACAGGCCTGTCAGCCTGACCTTGGTACCGGGGGAAATTATGGAGCAGATCATCTTGTGTGCGCTCAACAGGCATGTGCAGGCCAACCAGGGGATCAGGCCCAGCCAGCATGGGTTCATGAAAGGCAGGTCCTGCTTGACCAACCTGATCTCCTTCTACGACCAGGTGACCCGCCTCGTGGTTGAGGGAAAGGCTGTAGATGTTATCTACCTGGGCTTTAGTAAAGCCTTTGACACTGTCTCCCACAGCATTCTCCTAGAGAAGCTGGCGGCTCATGGCTTAGGTGGGTGTACTCTTCGCTGGGTAAAAAACTGGCTGGATGGCCAAGCCCAGAGGGTTATGGTGAATGGAGTTAAATCCAGTTGGTGGCCAGTCACAAGCGGTGTTCCCCAGGGCTCAGTTTTGGGGCTAGCCTTATTTAATATCTTTATCAATGATCTGGATGAGGGGATCGAGTACACCCTCAGTAAGTTTGCAGATAACACCAAATTGGGCAGGAGTGTTGATCTGCTTGAGGGTAGGAAGGCTCTGCAGAGGGATCTGGACAGGCTGGATCGATGGGCTGACGTCAATTGTATGAGGTTCAACAAGGCCAAGTGTCGGGTCCTGCACTTGGGTCACAACAACCCCATGCAACACTACAGGCTTGGGGAAGAGTGGCTGGAAAGCTGCCCAGTGGAAAAGGACCTGGGGGTGCTGGTTGACAGCCGGCTGAACATGAGCTGGCAGTGTGCCCAGGTGGCCAAGAAAGCCAACAGCATCCTGGCTTGTATCAGGAATAGTGTGGCCAGCAGGAGTAGGCCACCAGTGATCGTGCCCCTGTACTCGTCACTGGTGAGGCCACACCTCGAATATTGTGTTCAGTTTTGGGCACCTCACTACAAGAAGGACATTGAGGTGCTGGAGCGTGTCCAGAGAAGGGCAACGAAGCTGGTGAAGGGTCTGGAGAACAAGTCTTATGAGGATCGGCTGAGGGAACTGGAATTGTTTAGTCTGGAGAAGCAGAGGCTGAGGGGAGGAGACCTTATCACTCTCTACAACTACCTGAAAGGAAGTTGTAGTGTGAGGTGGGTGTTGGTCTCTTTTTCCAGGTAACAAGTGATAGGACGAGAGGAAATGCCCTCAAGTTGCATCAGGAGAGGTTTAGATTGGATATTAGGAAAAATTTCTTTACTGAAAGGGTGGTCAAGCATTGGAACAGGCTGCTCAGAGAGGTGGTGGAGTCACCATCCCTGGAGGAGTTCAAAAAACGTGTAGACGTGGCACTTCAGGATATGGTTTAATAGGCATGGAGGTGTTGGGTTGACGGTTGGACTAGATGATCTTAGAGGTCTTTTCTAACCTTAATGATTCTGTGATTCTATGATTAAATGACAAGATTAAAGTGTCCTTTGAAGGGCTCAAATTAGGAGATGAATGGCACTTCTACACTCTTAAAAACAAACCCAGCTTTGAATGTCTTGGTTGTTTCTGAAAATGGAATTTCATTACTTTTGAAATTGTTATTCTCTCTATGCTTTTACAGTGTGAATGATGGAAAAGTATTAGACAGTAGTTATATCTTAATAAAAACTGCTTAACAAGCAAGAAGTATTTATATAGTATCCTATTAATCTAAATTAAACTCAGTTAAGTCCTTCTGGGATACTTACATGGTATATTCTATCCTTAATGTGTTCACGTTTCTCCCTTTACTGTTAGACTGAAGTGTGTGTATGTATCAAGAGAAAATGACTTCCACGGGGTTTCATTTTAAAACTGGACATGGAAATCCTATTACTAGGTCAAATTTTGAAGTCCTTACTAAGTATTTTCTCAGTCATCACTCCATCAAGATTTCCACAGACCACTTTTTAGTTTTAATGGTTTGATCTGTGGTTACTATACGTTTCACATCTAATTTTCCTGGTATGCAAATGTATCTCTTAGTATACAGTTTTATTTGCAATGCAATTTAGACTGCTTAGGAGTATTTTTTTTTTTTTTTTTATCTCTGTGGTTCTGTAGATATAAATAGGCTGCTTTACTGTGCAATTTTTCCCTCTGGCTTTGTAATAACTATAACCCAGCGACTTCCTTTTTTTTTCCTGGAAAACTTCCTCAATCTGTAAAGATGGCTGAACTAATTTGTGAATTTTAGGTAGTTCTTCAGCTTGGGAATGGAACAAGGAGATCTTTTATTGTAGTACCTGTACATACCTTCCACTGATAGGTCCCTTGTACCCATATCAGGTTGCACACATTGCCAGACCTGAGAATGTATGGGTTAATGCAGCTATGGTTCTTTTCAGTGAACCCCTTCTGGTTATCCTCTGGTTCACAGTAAGGAATAAGAGAAGAGAGAACGCTGTTCCCTAATTTCTTATTCCCAGCTACAGCCTCCAGTTCACTGGAGCTTTGCCCTGGTTACTATTTTGCGAAGGGAACAGCAAGGGCTGTGGAGGTTGTGGGGCCTCTTCTCAGACCTTTCCACTTTTTACGTGTGCTCTCCCTACCTGTCTCGCAGCACTGGCTTTTGTTCTTTCATATTATAATGGAGTTGACATAGTCAATCTGTAATTAATGTGAGCCTTTCTCTCTCTCCTCCACCATCTCTCTGGTGACCCTAATAGCTGAGAAGTGGAAAGAGGTTTTATGTGAAAAATGGGGAGTTCAGCTCAGTCTCTGCTACGTTTACATTTCTGGCAGTATATTGAAGAACAGTTTATCAGAGAGGTAGGTATTCTCCTGACTGGTTTTTTCTAAAGGTGCCAGCCAAGTCTATCCTTTCTTTCACTTCCAAATGCTCTGTTTTGTCGCATGCCACCTTACTGCTCACTGTCTTTGCTCCTGGCATGACTGCAATGCAAATATATAATGAAATTCAAGCTATTGACCTGAACACTCAAAGTTGCTGACAATCTTGCCTTATCCCACATCTCCGTTTTTACTTTCCATGGATCTTTTCCTCCCTATCGTTCACTTAATATTTTCACTTTAATGCTCCCTTTGTCTCCTTTACCTCTCTGATTGCCTCTGTCATGTTTTATTCATTTGCTCTCTTGGTGTTTCTTCCAATCCTCTTTTAAGATACACTTCTCTGAACAGTCCTTCCTGTCTTTTCCCACATAGTTACTAATTCCCATAACAGTGATCTAGTATACCTGACACAGCAGGATTTGATGTGGTGAAAAGGCAACACAGGAGCTGCTAGCCTTCTCCTTGCCTCACTTAGTGAGCCCATGACATGTCCTTCAATGTCAGCGTGAGGGAGAATGATTATTACTTCTTTGATTTAGATTAGCCCATTGGCTATTCTCATTCATGCCATGGACAGAAACAGGTAAGGAAGTTTACACTGAGGTTTTAAAGGCCTGGCAGTTAGGTGCTCAGCCTCCATCCAGCTTCCCTACAGTCTCACTGGAGAACACACATGACCCAAACAGAAACAGAACGGAGAAAACATACTACAAAATAGAAGACCCAGTCTGTGTGTTAGCCACCATGGAGGAGGTACTTGGGATAAGATTTGTTTCATTCATGTGGTTCTATTGGTGAATCCATTTCTATATTCTATATGTGGTTCTATTTGTGAATCCATTTTCATACTGGGTTTTCATTCATTTTATTAGAACTATTATTTTGGGCCAAATTCCAGAGTCCTGACTTGAAGTCAATGAGAGGTTAGTTTGAGTACAGACCAAATAAAAATTGAGAAGGTGTTTATCTTTTGGCACAGTGATAGTACCTTGCCTGGAATTCTGACCTTGCAATGTCTAAGATATACAGCTCTGAAATAGCATCCAAGAGGAGATTTGGTCAGGGCACAACTGAAAGCAGATGGCATATATAACAGAAATCATTGAAAACTAAAAGCCCTGCTGAGAGCGATATATGACATTCTGAAGGAAATCTGCCTTTGACACATTGTACTATCATTTTACAAATTTAAGATCTCTTTTATGAATCGGAAAAAACCACACTCCATGTCCTGCTGGTCTCTGCTCTGCATTTGCATTGCAGAGCAAAGCAGGAGCTACACTGCCAGCTCCTGTAAATAACACACTTCCGCATTCGTTCACCTCATTCCATTACGGTTGCAGGAAGGGGGAAGAGCAGTTCCTGTCCACTTCTCAAGCTGGGAGACTCCTGTTTGGAAAAGAGACTCCACCGAGAAAAGACAGATGAAGAGGAAGGATGTGGTGTCCAAGAGGTGCGTTTGTGGCTCCTTCCCTTGCTTGTAGGGGTTAGACCAACTGCTGAGCCCAATATGCGGTCTAGCCAACAGGACACTGTTGGCCTTTTTTCCTCCACAGGTAGAAAATTTTCCCTTCCCCAGTGGTGTAAACACTAAATATCACTCAGCCTTGACTAGTCCTGGAAACTACATACAGGAATGGGAAACCTGGCCTTGTCTTTGACAATCCCAAACAAAGTCACTCAGCTGGGGTTTTTTTGGCCTGTTCATATAGTAATGCAAAGTGGTGTTTTAATCTTGATTTGATAATTATGTCTGCAACCTATGTAAATGGACATATTTAAGTGATGTACAGTATGCTATGATGTTTTTTGCAAGACAAATCATATTTATGAATGCAGTTCTGTAAGCAGAAAAAATTCAAAGAGGGTTTGTAAAATGTTAGTTACTCAAATGTAAATACCAAGCTATGATATCCGCATGAAGCTAATCAACCCAAGCATTCTGTCAAAGCCCACGACAGGTTCGCTCATCCTTGACAGCCTAATTGACACTATTAATCTCATGAGAAGAGTAACTTTCACAATAATGTACAGTACATACAAATGCAAAGAATTTATGTACACCAGCTACCTTTCACTGAGATGTTTCAGAAATAATGTTTAGCCTGTGTAATAATGTTTTTCATAATCTTATATTTTATGGGCAATGAGCAGTGATGCGTACTGAGTTTCCATCCTGCAAAGCACTAGTCCTGTGGAAAAAAAGAGATCGGAAACTAATTAAAACTTCTATCATAATGCATACACCCAAGAGGGTTGAGTTGAAGCTGCAACCTTAACTGTGACATTTCGTAACTTTGGAAGATCTGACTTTGCAACCTTAGTAATGCTCTTTTCCCGTTGGTTTAGTGAACATCCATATTTGGATGGATCCATTCATCATTTGTAGAGCAAATATGCAACAAATCTCTGCATTCCATTTTGAAGTTCACTTTAAAATAATAAAAGATGAGTGTCGCTCTGAAGTTTTTTTAAGAGCTAACACTGCCTTGTCCATGTTGTGGTGTATTTGTCCTTGCAGGACAGTGACAGAGCATAGGATCTGTATGAGCTGTAATAGAGCAGAACAGAGTCAAGTACAGCTTTGACCTTTCCTGAAGATGTCTTCTCAATGGTGAGAAACTTTCTGTTTTTATATAATTGGTCATGTAATTGTGAGAATAGATGCTTTTAAGGTATTTTGCGTTCGTTTGTAGAGAAATTAACTTTTTTTCCCAATTGAAATCTGTATATTTCATATGTGATCATGACTAATGAGAATTTTGGAAAATTTTGCAGAGGGAGAAGATATTGCTTACTTTGATAGAGAGAGTTCATAACATACTTTTCTATTTATGTGGCGTGCCCTAGGACTATTTAAAAGAGATTGCATATTATAATCTCTATTAGTATTATGGGCTACGTATAGAATACCTACATCTTAGGTATGTTTCTATAGTACTGAAGTATTGCATCTCCATGTAAAATATCAGTTCCTTGAGCAGGAACTGTTATTGTATGCTTCTGTACAAGAAAGCACAAAAATGTCCACATCAAATTCAGAATTTTACTCTAATACAAGCATAAACAATAATGGCAACAGCGTGATTTAACCCCAGTTTCCATATCTTTATACATTACATTCTCCCCATCTAACCAGAGCATCTGACAAAAAAAAAGTTGTAGAAAGCTGGGATCTATCTAGAGTATTTTGTGGGGTTTTTTTCTGTTATGTTGCTTGACAAAGAAATAGATCAAAATGTTTTGTTTAAGAAACTACTCAGGAAAGTTAAAATATTGGCTTGGGTAAAGAGAATCCCAGCAATCACTGAAAAACACCCAGCTGGTGTGTAGCTGTGTAGCAGCAATGCCTGGGGTTGCAGTCTTGTGAACAAAAGTGATTAAAAGCTCGCTTCTAGCCTTGTATTCCCACCTATACTGGCACCAGCATTCATCTGATACCACAGTGAGGTGGGTCAGAGAGAGACGCTAGCAGAAAACTAACCCAGCAAAAGAAGTTTCTGCTAGTTCAGCTCCCTGAACCAGCTCGGCACAGACAGGCACCAGGGCTGATGCAAAGGACCAGGAAACTCTGAGCTGGGAATGAGGGATGACTGAAGAAGCATCGGCTTAGTTTGGCTAATGTTGTCGTGGCACCTTGACTTGTTAAGAAAAATGGACATCAGCTTTCTGTTTGCAGCAGCAAAGGGTTTTCTGGGGCCCCAGGAGAAGCAGCAAATCAGAGTCCTTTTCATCTAAGGGCACGAGCAAAATGCCAAGTTTAGGTATGATTGAGGGGTGAAGGAGAGGTTATCTATTGTTCTAAATATTTTTTTCTAGCTGCAGTACTTGTGCTGGCAAACAAATCATCCTCAGTTTTGAGGAGATCACTACATCAGTGATCACTAGGACTGTCTGTGTGCAGAAACCCTGCCCATGGGGCTGTCAGCTAACATGGGCACTGAGCACAGACCTGGCTCCAGGGGCTCCGGCTTCACCAAAAAGCTGACTGTGTCACGGGCATCTCCTTGCCTTTCTCCCCAGCCAGAAAAAGAAGTGGAGACACAGCCCTGTTAATTAAAAGGGACCTACTGGAAGACTACAGAAGGACCCAAAAAGTTATAAACTTGGTCTTCCTAATTAAAAGATTTTATACCATTTATAGAACTGCAAGCAAATATGGCTGGCAATGAAACCTTCCTTCTAAGAGGGAGTGCTGGAGGGCCATTATATTACACTTAGTCTTTCTCACATTTAAAACATTTTCACTTCTATTTTATTTCCTCCCTCCTTCTCTTTCCATTTCTCCTGCCATCTTTCAAAGATATAGAATAAACATCCAGTCTGTAATGGTGACTTAGAGCAGTCAAATAGACTGTACAAAGTTAGGAAAATATAACCTTCTATCACATTAATTTTAATTATTGGCCACAGAAATATTTGTTTTCACCAAAGAGCTTTGACTTATGAAAAATAAATGATGACATTTTTAATTGCAAACAGAAATATGTCTGCATTGGGTTGGTTTCAATGTTAGCTATCGCTATTATTTTTATTTAATAGTATGTTTTCATTGTTAAGTATTATTTCCTGTACTTCTGAGGGGCTTGTAAGTTTAGTTGTTGTGTATATAGAGAGTAGAAAGATGTATCTGTGTTGATTTCAACTGGGTCCTTTTTTCCTTTTGCATGCTTACACAAGGTGCACAGCAATGGGTATTTTTTTTCATTACCAAACAGCTGCATTTGCGTTCATTTGGTTGCGAAGCTGTTTACTTTTGAAATTACTTTATTAATTGAAAAACTTGTAAATATTGGTAATGTCTCCTCCTACTGTAATTGCTGCCACATTTTTATCCACATTCCCCTTACATTTGTTGCATATCAAGCCTGTTCAACTACTTCAACGAGAGGGAATAAGACATGATAAAGAGGGAATAAGATGATAAACCAGTATTGGTTAGCCTCATCTAATCCTTGGATCTCAAATGCAGATAGAAATATTAATGAACTGAGACCTTGACGATGTTTTCAGATAGGACTACTTTACTCACATGGGGACACTCAGATCTAGAGAAGTTGCACCATGACTCTGATTTAAACAGGCTTCATCTGACAAATCCAATCTGGATGCTATTACTGTGACAGAACTAAAATACACAAGGCACTTGTTTCCTAACCATGTTCTTTAATTCGTTAATCTGTAGATTGCATTTTCCACCACCCCGAATTTGAAACTTTTTTATTTATTTATTTCAGTTTGGAAAATAAGAGATGGTCCTGATGCATAAGGCACATTTTTTTATTTAGTGGAAGAAACACATCTGAAATCCTGAATAAAGTACAGACCCCATTCTGCAAGCCCTCAATTCTTCCCAGGAGCTCTGCTTGGAGGGCTTGCAGGATCGGTTCAGAGAATATGTGAGGAAGATAAGAAGGAAAAAAAGAGGAGAGAAAGAGAGAGAGATTGAAAGGGATTTTGTGGTGACAGAGATATATTAAACCAGACTATGCTTTCTATTTTCAGTAGTCTAAGGAAAGTTCAGCTCTGACTTCAGAAAAAAAGGATTCAAAAGAAAACATGCAGCCAGGATTAGTGTTTGCTAGCACGCTTCACTATTAAATTCAGTTAATGTGCTGTTTCAAAAGTCAGCTCAGAGAGAACTTTCTGGAATAAAAGAAGATGCCTTGTTTCTTCCTCTCTCCCTCTCCCTTGCCTTTCATGCAAATACACACCAGCACGTTCACAGAGCCCAACAGATTTCACAGTGGCTAGATGAGATACAATGTTAAGCACAAACCCTTTTGGCCAACCTAATGAGCCTGTTTTCTCTTAAACATGACTAAGCTGACTAGTAACCTGTTAAAACCCAAACTTCTTTGTAAAGCAGAAAAAGAAACAAAACAAACAGTCTTTATAAATAAATTAAAATTCTAACTAAAAAGCTAATTATAAGGGTATTTGTTTTGTTTGAGGTAAGGCACATCTATTATCATAAAGATAATTAACTCAGTCTGACAGATCTAATAAAAGGACAAGTTTAGCATTGGCTTAGCCAGAAGCCCAAGGCAAGCAATTTTTATAATTACTAGTTATTGTAACTGGGCTCAGAGAAAATGGTCTGTGATATTTAAACAGTAATGTTAATTTGCATTTAGACCCATTTTTTTCCTCTTTCCCAGGCAAGATCTATTTAGCTGGAATGAGTGAAAGAAACTTGAATAACTTAAAAAAAAAAAGAATGTCTCTCTCCTTAAAGAAAAACTTGGTCTCTTTATGCCTGGATAATTAATATCCTCACAAGGTAAGTGCTCTGGTAATCACAAAACAATTAAACAGCTTAACACAGTTTTAACACACAGAAAATGTTGAGTTTTCAGCCTGAAATGATGTCTGTAGACTGCATTTATTTGGCGGAACTGTATCTGTTAATGCACAGACCTGCTATGTGTACCTCCACTGCCCATGCCGTCAACATGCCCCTGCTGTTGAGCGGCTGAAGAAAGGGCTGGAGAGGGGGAGGAAAGCACTCGGCTGCTGGAAGGAAGTGGTTCCCATTCACAAAGAGAAAGGAACAAAATAATGTTCAGGAATATATGCATAAGAAGTAAATTGCTCCTGCTGGCATGGTGTAGTAGCCCTTTAACTAATGCTTACCTCGACATTTCGCAGCACATTCTCTGCAGGAAAAACAAATCAACATTTTAAAAGGAGAAAGTTATTTTTTAACTGCTTCTGTAATGAAGGTTTTAGAAATAAGTAATAACTGGAGTGAGAAAATACATTGGTGATATACTACGAAAAAGCATTTAAAGTACTTGCCATTCAAGTATGAATTTCATTATGTACTACAGGCAGATAATGTTAACCCAGTGCATTTTGCCAATGTAGGACCAGATCTGGAGAGTACTTTAAGGTCATACAGGCCTAAGCTCCCCAATTTTCGAAGTGCTGTGGGGCTGATATAGAGATGCTGTAAACTGCCCTAAATCCTTTGAAGACAGCTAGAGTCCTGCAGCACTGCATGAGTTTCCCATGAAAAAGAGAGCAAAGGGGGCATGAAGTCTTTGTTCACAAGATGGTGGAAAAGACAAATCTGAGACACTCGTGAACCAAAGGGACCAGACCGATGCATGTTGGAGCACAGAAAGAAGCAGCCCTTGTTTTCCTGCCCCACTTGCTGCTCTCCCTCAGTCCCAGCCTGACAGCAGAAGCTATAGCACAGATGCACACTCAGGCTGCAGAATTAGGGCGCACTTCCCCACCCATTAGTTCACAGCCTTTTTCGTGGCAGGATATTTTTAAGCCAGTTCTCCAGTTTTGGGCCCGAAGAATTTGTGTTATTATTTATTCATTCCATATTATATCAAGGATTTTATTTTGTCACCAGCCCTGCTAACTTTAGCTTTTTTTTTTTTTTTTTTAATCGCATCTGGTGGGGTTGGCAATTGACTGCTCCTACTGCATGCTATCCATGTAATGGTATGGGTGGAGGTATTGCTTGCTAGCCCTTTTGCTGCCTGGTTGTCTGAGACCGGAGACACTGCCCTAGCTTTTGAGCTTCACTCTTAATGGGTTTGATGTGTTTTTAAACAGCTTGGCCAAGGTATTTCTTTTAATGGCAGGCTAAATTTAGGATCATAAATGCCTGTTTGAACTCTGAAATTAGCATACACTCTATCTTATGTTTGGCTATTGGCTGTATATTAATAATTCAGTTTTTGTCTTCAATAAAAGGTACTTTCTCACTAGATAAGAAAAATGAGATTTTTATCTATTTTGACAGAAGATTTTCATGATTTTTAAAAATTTCTTTTTTCAGTCTTTTTGTGCTTTGAGGATCTATGAATTTATTTATTCAGAAGGTCCCCTGCCCACTAAAATCCCTTTGTGTATCTGAGTGGTCCTACCAACATCATCAAGATCACTCACCATCTGAGTAGCTACATGCGTGCTTTGCTGGAGGAGAGCTCAAGGGTCTGATCCTTGAAGATAACAAGCACTGTCTGGGCTACTGACTAAATATCACCTACAATGATTTTGTCCTTTTCAGAGTCATGGCCCAAGAAGACCAGCAAATACTCATCTCCAGCTAATGTGGAGGAGGGAAGGCTCAAGGCTGAGGATTGATTCTACTAACTGTAACCTAAGACATAATCTCTGAGCTCCCGAATGCTTATAGACATCAATCTTATCTCATCAGTTCCAGAAAAACGCTACCACCTCTGTTAGACAGAAACAGGCAGACAAAACTTTGCTTTTTGGTCTGTATTTATGGCCCCTGAAGCCAGACGACAGGCAGAACCTCGCTTGGGATTTTGAAGTTTGGGCCGGGAAAAAAATCCTTCTCAATTGTTGTATGCATAAAAAACCAACAGCATGATACTTTGCGGTTCCCATCTACCCTGAGTTTTGGAAATTTTTAAGCTGGTTTCTCTAGAGCCCTAGGATTTTATTCATAGTGCTGTACTGCTAAAATTCTATCACCATTTCTGCGTGTTCCTAACAGTGATATTCAGTTTTCTTGGTGGAGGAAATTGTTGGTGGCAATTCTACAGCTTCCATTTGCTTCTACAAATTAAAGAAAAAAAATGTTGGGGGAAATTCTCATCACATTTTAAGAATTTAAAGTGGGTCAGCTTTTGGCCTACATGGATTGATGGAGCCCTTTAAATAGGCTCTAGCTATAGCATGTTATTAATCACTGTAGCAGACAAAAAATACATTGTTTCCTTGCTGAGAATAGCATGTTTTCCTTTGCTTATGAATTGATCCCTGAAAGGTTCCTCCCGGGAAAATGTTTGTTCTTTCTTTCTTTCCTTCTTTCTTTCCTTCTAAAGCAAAATGGCTTTAAACTACAGATGTGCTAATCTGTAGGAGACTCCAGAACTCATTGATCTGTGGGCAGCGTAGGTATTAATCTACCTGGGTTGGGAGACTAAAAGAATGAACAATTAATTAAATAGCCTTGAGGTTATTTTTTAAAACAGCATTGTAAGCAGTGATGGGCAAACCTCAAAAGGTTTTTATACTGGGTTCAGTTCAGATCAACTCCAAAATTTCATAGACTGATCTGATAATTGGAAGCATATGTAAGAGGGAAAAATACTTTGAGGCAATATTTTAAGTTAGACCAATCAGCCCAGTGGGAAAAAACGAGATAATGTTTAGAAAATGCATTTTAATCTTGGGCCTGAGAGTCAATACACATTCTAAATACATTTAAATGAATCTATAAGAGAAAGCATGGGTGTTTAGACAGTTTTCAAAATATTATTCCAGGGAAAATGCAGAATCTATTATCACATTTTATTGTTTCCAAAATGACTTAGTGTTTTGTAAAATTAGTAACAATTTCCACACAATACAGTTTTTTTATTCTTCTCATAGCTTTTACTTCTTGTTGCTCCCACTGAATGAAAAGACCTTCCTAAACTGACATGCAAGATGATACTGCCAAATCCCTCAGGATCATTTCTTCTGTGACACCAATGAAATAAAAGCATGGAGAGATGTCCGAGTATAGATTTTGTACATCAGCCCCCATGATACTGCATAAATTGACCCATAAACTGTATACATTCATGTACGTCTGCCTCCCAGCTCTTTGTTCTTTGCTTATCGTATATTCTGTCAATGCAGTAAACTGCTGGATGATGCAAAATTATTCTACCAGGCTGAGCGAGAGCAGTGTAAAACCATACTACAGTGCAGAGCCCTATTTAATTTATGTTGCCTCTAACCAAGGCTTGGCACTGTGTTAACAGCACCTATGCCTATCTATTCCGTTGCTTTTGATCATCTCAAAGGGCAGGAAAGACCAAGAGGATGCACAAAATTTGTCTTTTCCAGCGTATCATGGAGACATAAACTCAGATTTAAAGCCGCTTGGGGCTGCATATCATTGTACTATCAAACAATGGAGCTTCTTCCTGGATAGTGCCTCTGGATGTGATGGCACCAGAAATAACGTGACATTACTTGAGTAAATGGGTGGATAAAACAATTGCAATGATTTCTATTAGGGTTTTAAAGAGGGCCTGTATACACTTCTGTCATGCAGTTTCTGCTGCAGCTTGGCAATGTTCTAGCTCTAACATTAATAGATCCCTCTTAGATCTAACAGCCAGATGGTCAGCAGTTGTGAACTACTTACTGAACCGCTCTTGAAGTTATGCCAAGGTATTTGTATACGCATATTCTTTCTGCAAGCCAGTGCTATAAGGTCACAGGAAGAACAAGGTCAGAAGTGATTCGTCTCATGTTTTTGGGGGTGTGTGTTGGCTTGACTGGGCACACACAGTTGCTGAGCTGCAAACAGAAGAGGTGGAGATAATAACTCATAAAAAGTCAGTTATTAATTGAATTTTTGAATCTTCTTATGTTTGCAAATTGTCCATGAACAGACCCTGATTTTCCTGAATGCATTTGTTACTCAGAGTTATTTGCTGACACAGGAAACAGAAACCACAGAAATGCTGGCTGAGGCTTACCCTTCTTTCTTAAAGGCTGAGCAGAATAGCCATCAACTAGGCACTTACCATGAGGGCCGGTGAAAGAAAAATGGAGTGTAAAGTCAAAATATGGGAAGCTGAGAGACAGAGATAACCATCATAAAAGGGGTTGCAGCCTCTTGACCTCAGCGGTATTACCAGCTACATGCCATAACTTGATCTTTGGCATTAAACACTCTGCTGAGTAGGTGTTTGCTTTGTTACCGTCTTCCTGGCTGTTTTTTTCCAGCTGCCTTAACCCTTGGGCTGCTGCCATGCTCCTCCTTCATCTCTTCCTCTTGATACATCCTCCCAACTCTTAAGGTAAGTTTTGATTACAAAACCTCCTGAAACAATGCTCAGAGCTCCTTCCTAGACATTTTATGAGTAATTTAAAGATAAAAATACACTCATAATTTTATTTGTTCAACCATTTTGATCAACTCTTTTCACCCACACTATAATTTTTGCCTGCCTCTGCTGCTTTTATCTGGAAACGTGCATATGTACAGTCATGCTCTGAAGCACTTACAATCTGAAGACAGAAGAGGATGGAAGACAATAGGAAACATAATTCTGTCCTTCCTTTTTGGCATGCCTGTGGTTCACCCTAGAACTTCAAGCCTTTGCCTTAAACCTGGGACATCCTGGATGGCCTCAGACGCCTTTTGGGGCCAGTTTGCTAAATACCTGCAATGATGCCCCTGCTTCAGTGGAACACGTAGGACAGTGCTACTCCAGCAGTCTCTGCCCGTTAGAGACTTGCCATTGCCATAGTTACAAATTCAAAACTCACTTTCAATTTTTATTTCTCACTCCTTTTTTTTCATATCTGAGAACACAGTCAAAATTTCCACCCCCTTTCCCATTTTTTTTATGTTGAACGGGAAATTGTTTTGAGCAGCTCCATTTTCAGCACATATTCCTGGTCTAGCATAAAACTAATGAATAGCCCATTTGTGAGAAGTGTAGGCAGAAGGAATGTGATTGCAGGCAAATTTGACCAGGAATTGAAACAAACATTCACAGAATTTTGCAGTGTTGAGTCACACTGGCTAGCCCTTAATTGATGGGACTAAGTGTCTCTAGTATCTGAGTAACTAGGCTGTACAATACACGTTACAGTTTTGCGCTTACCAGAGTGCTTCCACATGTGTGCAGAGGGGCTGTGTGAAAAGCAGCTTCACAGGTGCAATGCAGGGTGGCCTAACAGGTGCAAGGAGCTTCTCAAACCTCCTACCCCTCTTCTTCTCCCCACCTGCAGCAAAAATCCTAAAAAAGAAGGGATACTGTTGTGGGAGTTTCTTCTTTGTTCGCCTTTTTGGAAAGGATTTAGGCATTATAACGGATGACAAGAATAATACAAGTCAATGTTGTTATATTATGTAAATGAAAGAGTATCATACCACGATATATGGTTGAATTTTGCCCTCAGAAAAGGTCTTTTCAGTAGGGCTGGTTCTTAGGTTGGGGCTGGGGTTTGCACAGCAAAAGCTTGATCCCACTTCCTCACTTCAATCACAGCGAGGCTGCCTTGAAGCAATTGCTGCCTCCTGGTCACTTCCAGGGCACTGGTGGGAGTGAGCGGAGAAGGCCAGGAAGACCAAATGTGTACTTATACCCCCTCTAGCAAGCTTTCAGGATTTTCCAGTTCACAGTGTGGGGTCTGCGATTCCATCACAGGTATATTGCTATTTGATGCTTGATACTAATTAAGACAAAGGTTTTTTCCTTTTCTTTTGCCTGACAATGGTCTACCATGGTGAAGAAATCTGAAAAAGGCCACTGGGGACCACAAGGGAAATGAGTTCCTGCGCTTAGGGGAGTGTGTGGTAGTACCTATAGGCAGTACACTGTAGCTAACTGCCTTTGCTTCTTTTATGCTTTTGAAAGAGAGCTAGACTCTTCCTCATGCCAGCTACTAATGTTCTCTGAAGGCAGAGCCAGTGGAGTGAGACATGCTGCTCCCGTGCCTCAAGTTATCTTATCGGCTTCCACTCCTGATCCCTGGGATGCAAGGGAATTTCTAGCATAAACCTTAAGCGCTCCCACAAGCCACCGACTCAGCTTAAACACAGAAATTATTAAGCTTCTTAATTTAGACACTTTATTTCTTAAGCCTGAATCCCTCTTCAGGAAGTGGGGGAGAAAATTCAGACATTTATTGGAATAGTCACTTATCTGACTGAGTTCAGCTTCACCGTAAATAACTTTTCTCCTTTCTCATGAATGTTTGCCCACCCTCTGGTCTCTTCATCTTTGGAAAAACTTTCCTGGAATTTGAAATTTTAAGAAAGATAAAAGAATGTGTGCACATGAATAAAGTCTGGCTTTCTGGTAAAATACGTATCTTTCATGAACACAGGCAGGATGATCCCACAGTTGATTTACCTTGCAGGACTCCTGTGCCCTAACCTTGGCTCAGCAAATGTGACATGAGGCTACTCTACATCACCTCAGCTTGCTGGGCAAAACACAATCCGTGAAATATTTGGAGTAGTGTCAGGGAGTATGGTATTCCTGGTCTGAAACTGGTATAGATGACATCAAAGTATTATTACTGTGAAAATTTAAAAAATAAATACATTAAATTTGTCACATTAAAAATACCTCCATCACTTTCTGGGATCCTTTCCCTGAATTTATGCTCACGTATGTAGTACTGCATATTAAACTTCCAGCAGCTCTGTGCACATTTTTTGCTGCTTAGGCCTAGTACAATATTTTGTTTGCCTTGCTCTTTCACCTTATCTTTTACTGATTCCTTTCTTTCTTATTTGTTGCACTTATTGTTCTTCATTTAATCCTTACCTGCTTAGATAGTCATCTGACCTAGTTTTATGATATGGATTAAAGTAAATCCTATAGTGTAAGTATTCTTGCTTTTCTGTATTCTGCCCTGTCATCTGTGTTTTGCTGGGATTTTGGTTGCTGGGGCTGCCTTTGGTTAAGGGAGCTTCTGTGTCTCTGAGACTTACCCCCTAAGTGACTGGGATCATGCCATAAGCAGCTTTGTTCTCCGAGTTCTCGGTTACCTATTATCTCATGGCTTCAAAAGCAGACTTAATTCTTCAACCTCTGAAGATAACTTTGTCTTTGATTATTCAGTCAGAAACTCCCACTGAGGTGAATGGGTGGGAAGAAGGGGAAAGGTCCCTGTATATTTTAAATCAGAAATGCCTGTTTGGTAGATAGTTTTCTGTTTTTACAGTGTTAACTCACTCTGGGTAAATACATACTTTGGATGGGAAAGAAGCAATCTCTTAACGTTCTTGGCTTAAAAAGCCAGCAGAGCTTTGTTCTGGTGCTGTAAATCCCTCTGCCAGTTTAGCAAGACTGGCAATGTGTAAGAACATTAATAAAGAAAAGCAAATATGAACATCCAGGAAGAGAATTGATTCTTCCTTCTCTTTTCCACTCTGTGCTGATTCCTCCAAATTAGAGCTGAAGGAAATCAACAAAGGGTTGTGTTAATGTCCAAGCCCTAGAAAAGGTGTTGGATTGTAGGGTGCCTTGGATCAGCCTTTTATCTGTGCTTTTCTTTGTTTATGAAGCTCACAGCTTATTTTTGCTTAACAGTTGATAATCAAGTACGATGTATGATGCTGCCTGCTCAGTGCTGTGGCTGATTTTCATGCCCTGTCTTGCCCCAAGACTTGCTCACTGATCCATACATTCCTATGTAGGAATGCACCTGGATTTCATCTCTCATTTTCACACTTGCATAGTTTTTCCTTTTGGATGATAATGGCTGTTATAATTGCTATGTGACATACAGTCTGAGAGGTCTATCCCAATGTGAAAGTTCATACACATCACATTTTCAGGTATGAATTTCTATTTCTGCTATGCAAGGGGCTTTAACTATTGTTACTGCAGGATTTAAACAAAACTTTATAGGAGGCAATGAGTAGGAGTTCTTCGTTTAAAAGAAGTCTAAAAACACATCTTTATGGAAACAGCTAGTTGAAACTATAGGAACCTCTGCCCAAAGAACAACTGTGACCCACACAGCTGAAGAGATTTTTTTTCACATCTCCAATTAACAATCAAAAAGATTGTGGGATGAGGATGGTAACTGCATTTGTCTTTATAAGCAAAGGAAACAACAAAACCAGGGACTATTTACATATAACTGGTAGACTAAATGGCAGCTTGAAACAGGTAATGGCTAAAAGGAAAGAGCTGCTCAGTGAAGTCCTGTCTGAAAGTAGAGCCATAATCCAATAAATTACCCATGGTTGTTTAAAATCTACTGTGTTCAGGGAAAGGTCTTTGCAGATTCTCTGTACCTAAGATCATCTTAAAAAAACCCCAACAACATCTTGCAGCTTCATCTATTTCTTCTCTAGTGGAAATTATACACTGCTAAATGTAAAAATTTGGTATCTGCCTGGGTTATTAACAGGATAGATAGATACTTCAGTTATGCATTACTGTTAGTATTCACAAAATGATCATGAGACTTCAGGATTTGGTGCCTTTTTTTACAGTCGCAGAAACATGAAAATCTCAGCTTCTACTACAAAATTCAATATATTTCTAACCTTAGCAGTTCTAGAGGTAATCCTGGAAAGCAATGATATAAGGGTAGTTTAAAAATCTGGGATTCAGAAAATATAGAAAAGAAAGTACCCATCCTTTTTTTATTCCTCCCTCAAGAGTTTCAAAGGTTAGGTTTAGTAATCCTTCCTGTTTCGGGAACCACTTTGTAACTTCAATCATTACTTGTTGCTTCTTTAATTCAGAATTCAATACCTGTCTATTGATAGTTTAATTGGGACATTTGCAGTACAAGATGCGAGGATGTGGCTTTGTGAATCCTACTAAAGCTGGTGGAGGCTGTATGCTTCCCATACACTGCGCTGAAAACGTGCCCCCAAATGTTCTTTGTGTACATGTCTGTTCCTCACGGACTCGCCAAAATTGTATTGTGCATGCCTGCCTGAACTGTGATCCCCCTGAACACTACGCTGCAGCTTTGTGCTGTTGTGGCACTGGCTACTCCCCTTGTCATCCAGAAACTGCTTTACTGCTGTGCTGGTGCTTTTAATTGTCAGTCTCCTGGTGCTTGTGAATGAAGTGTCACAGTCAATGCAGCTCTACCAGACAAAGTGTGCCATTGTAATACAGGACAGGTGGCAGGTACAAAAACCTATGAATGCAAGATTTCTTCTCTGTACACATCCATAGACAGAAAAAAAGAGGGAGACTGGGCAGTACCTTTCCTCCAGACAAACCCGTGAGGATAAAAACCCCCTACTTTCCTTTTTTTTTTTACCGAATACATGAGATTAAAGTAAACAACACGTCTAAAATAATCAGTTCTAGTGTAAACAGTACAAATGGACAGCATTTATGTCTTTGAAGAATAAATGTACAACGACCATTCCAGATCTCCCGAGTTTTTGAATCTGAACCCTAGAGCTGAATTGCTGCGTGGCTGTAAGCAAACCACTGTGGGAGAGATTCAGCCTGCTCTGGCTGGCTCTGCCGGGGAGTTATCATCTGGGTGCGAGTGCAGGTAGCTGAGGACAGATGCAGGCAGGCAAGTCCATCTTTTATCACAAGGTGAGGGTACTCTGCTGCTTGTGGATCAGAGTCCCAAGGGTTTCCAGTCTTTATAGAACTAATAAAGGACTGGTGTATCAGCCTTATTGCTTGCATGCTTTTTATTTCTATATATATATATTTTTGATGCTTTGAATTAAAATTAATCCCATGAATAATGTACATATGGTACTTTAAAATAGCTGCATGTCCTAGCCTGCATCTGTGTTGTCCTACTATCTAAGGCTACTAAGATTATTTTATTACTCAAAAAAATTCATTTCAGAGGATACCAGGAAATCTTAGCTTTGTGGTTAAAGAAAGCCTTTCCATGGGAAAGCCTGCTTTCCCTCACAGAGGGCTTGAATTTCCAGTGTTTTCAAGTTACAATATTCCTGCCTGAATGATTACTCTTTCAAAAACAATTTTACTTGAACTAATATGCATGCTAGTCCCAGTATTACTGTAATCAGCTTTTTTAATTTCAGAAAGGATATTTTCATTTATGTTTAAAGAAATTTATTGATACCTAAACAGTTCTACTGATGCTAGAAGAGTCCCCAACCTAAAATACATGTCTAAACACTCATACAATTTTTGCTTAAGCAAATATTTTTTTTACAGTCAGGCAACACTTAATCTAACCAACATTTACTCAGATCAATATATTTTAATTGAAACTAATGGCAGATAGCTTAAACCAACAGATTTTTCACTGAACTAAGTACATTAAATCAATACATTGCTAAAAATTGCTATATCTTGTATAAAAGGTATTTTTATTCTTAGCTAAATTCATTTTATTGAAACTTATGCATATTAACAGTAATCAAAATACTGATGTTTAGACACTGCTGATGGCATCAGTACATTTAGAAAACTCTAGGCAAACTTACACAAAGAAGCCATATAACACAAGGAGGTAATTTGCTGAAAGCGAAGAAAAAGAGGGGTGTGGGTTGATTCCTCCTCTCTGCTACGAACTCTTCATCTAATCTTGGGTAAAATACTTAGAGGACTAATTTAGGCCTGGACTCCTCCCAGCTGGCACCAGGAAGGTAAACGAGGCACCTCTCTGCTCAGTCGTGCTCTCTGTGCAATCGCCTGGTGGAGGTGAATCTGTACATCGATTATTCTGGGAGCTTACAACCAACGTGGCCATTTCAACCAAGTATCTCAAGTTTGGTGAAACCTGTCATTAGTGGCTGTTATTGCAAAGTCTGTCAATGTAAGAGAGAATTAAGCACCTTGATATCTGTGGAAATCGGCACACCTCTTATCTATCCATAGCACAGGTTCTCGTACGCAGAACAAGGACAACAGCACTTCTCCAAAGCTTGTCTTCTTTGACTTTAAACTTTTGGGCTGGGGACTGTCTCTGACTATCTACTGAGACAACACATCACAACAGGGCCTTTCACAGCTGTTATAATGGCAAGTTGATTGTAAATCTAGAATTGGAAGAATTGGTGGCTTAAGTGAGAAACCGGTAGCATTTACCCATCTGGTACTTTCATATTTTCAGCAGGAGGTACACAAGAGCAGAGACACCACTGCGCGTAGGAGCTACAGCACAAAGACAACTGGGTGGGGTGGAAGCTGGCACAGGGTCGTCTGTTTTGGTATGCAGTTACAATTACAGCATAATTAGCCTACTAATTGCATGCCCAAGTTTAGTTGATGAATTTGTATGTGTAATTACGGCTTATTGAAATGCACCGTGTTTGCAATGCTTGCCTCTGTTTCCATGTGACAGTGAAATTTTCTTTTTCCACTCCCCTTGTGTTGGTTGCCCATGCAGAAATGTAAAAGATGACCATAACCTGTACAGGCAAGTATGTCAGACCATTGCAAAAATAGCAGCCAAACTGTACCCATCAGTCCTGCAACCAGATTTAAAGGAGTTCCTGGCCTTGGGTGTAGCTCTGATGGCTTCAGTGAAATCTGTGCAGTTCCAAGGGCCACCCTCGCTTACAGAATCGCATTATGGGATGCAGACCTCCTGCTAATGTATCAGCTGTTGGAAATGGCCTTTCAAAAAGCAGCCTCCATCTTCTGCAAAGGCATTTTCCAGTTCCAGATGAAGAAACTTCTGCAACTGTCCCAATAACTTTGCAAAACTGTTCCCTGATCTTTTTCACATGAAGAGAGTGAGCAGAAGCCACTAAACCGATGTCATTTCTTAAGCAGGAGCAATGTCTTTCTTACAATCTACAGAGAAAATGCTTCTTTTCTTCCACTTAGTTTCCCAGTATCCAGCTGAGAAGCATGAGCTAAGCACTAAGGAAAGGATTTATCCTTTAAGAAGAATCTCAGATGATGCTTAAACAATGTAAAGCTTTGTTTTTATTTGATAAACCTTCTTAAAAAAATGCTCTTTGAAGTTCTGAAGTGGTTGCCAGGAGTTTCTGTCCCATGAGAAGGTAAGGTGGCAGCCACATGACATATGGGCAGGATTTTATGAATCCTGCAAGAGGTTAGAGAGTCTGTCTCACTTTCAGAGAGATGCCACTGTATTTATAAGATGGTCCGTACCAAGGGAGAATCAAACTGAAACATGCAGCCTTTACATTCTGTAATAGTTTGCTTTAATTAAAATTAGACATGTTCCTAAGCAGAACTCCAGATCAGAACATACTCTCTTCAAACTTTGGGGAAAACCAGAAAATGCAGTGCTTTTTTAAATTTTTTTTTGTCTAGCTGCCTTTAAAAATAAAAAATTTATTGGACAAAAGCTTGAAGCTGACAACTGGGGAGCTATAGACTCAAAGTTCCTTGAAAACTAAGTAGATGGACCATACTATTTCATTTTCTATGTATCTATTCCCCATGATTTATGATTCCCACAGACCAAGATCTGAACATTCAGGCCAAAATGCTGAAATGAAGAGCAGAGGAAGTAAACAACACTGACATTTCAGAGCAAAACCCTTTCAAGCTCGGTTATCCCTGTTGTTAAGGAAGCTACTGATGTAAGGGAAACTTTTGGAATGGAAGAACAAACAAAAATGTACATTTTTGGAGGAGTATGAAGTTGTTGATTCTGTTGAGAAACATATTAGATATCTCAGCTCTGTTCTTGGCTCAGCAGAGATCTGAAAGGTTATTAATTGGAGAAAGAGAGGAAGAAAAAACCCCAAAAAACCCACACCCCAAAACCAAACAACCAAACAAATCTCAAACCAAAACCAACCGTTCCCAGATTTCATAGGATATCACGGTTGCAGATGTTCATCTGAATGTGATTGGCTCCTTCTCTGCATATCTGTGGCCAGCAGTGCTTCAAATCTGAGGAAACATGTCTTCTCATTCAAATACTGTGAAATAGATGAAAGTATCTGAACTAGGAGGAAGGGCAGTCTTTTGCCATCTAGCCTCCCCTGTTACACTGTTTAGATTTCTGCACACTTTGGAGTCCTCATTATTTAGCCAGACGTTAGACCGTATCCTTTAAACAAGTAGCAATATCCATTTAACAAACAGGTTCTTTCACAACTTAACAGTCAAGTGCCATTACCTATTTAACAAGTTAATTGAGATGTTGCACACAGCACAATCCCCTTGTATGTTCAATTAATTCCTCACAACTGGCCCAGACTTGCTGCCCTTCAAATACTTGCACAGAGATTTAGAAAAGGTAGTATATTTAGCAAGAAGATGAAAGGGAGGGAGAGATGACTAGTCTCTTTCTAGCTAGACTTTGTAAAATGCTCATTGTACTGGACAATTTTATGCATTACATTGCATAGGACACACCATCAGTCTAAGCATGTGGGTATCTCATTCATGCACATGCAATTTGCAATTGTGTCAGTTGTAGTTAATCACAGTGGTATCATGTGGATATTTGTACAAAGCCTTGAGATATAAATTCAGTTTATTAGTTATTACTAATAGATTAGGAGTGCTGTGGTTGATCTGATTTTGTGGGATTTTATGGTACCTTTTATTTTTAAGGCAGTCTGTAAGATACAAACTCACGACCCCTCGTATAACGTATTCTGTCTTGTTGGTTAGTCCTCAACATGGATTGAAAAGAGAAAACTCTTGCTAGCACAGAGCATCAGCACTTTTTAATTACACTATTTTGTGGCACAAGGTGGGCCGGTGAGATGACCTGCAGGAGGAAGTCAGCACTTTTTGAGTGAGTACCAGCATATTTTTACATTTGCTTCCTTCAGCCTTCTATTGTCTTTCAAATTGATCAAGTTCCCTTTCTTTGGATCTTTAGCTTTGTCCATTAGTACATCCCCAAAGAGTATTTTGTCAAACAAAGCAAAACACTTTGAAGACGATTCTAAGTTCTTTTGAGAGTTATAGCCAATACTTTGTTTATGTATAGTGATTATTTACTGAGTTAGCACTCCCAAAAGACAAACCTGTGTAGATACCAGAAAAATGCTTTAGATAATTGCTAGTTGGTTTGATCTCCTGGTATTTTGTGGTATTTTATGCTGTCTTAATGGCATCACCTGAGATTCTTTGGGCACAAAAATGTTTTAAACTGTGGTCTGTAATATATTGTAAGGGAATGATTTTCAAGTTCCCATAGTAAGAAGCTCTGTTGAAAATATTCTTACGTCCAGGTTGTTGTTCTTGACAACCTAATAACAAATGGCTATACAAACCTTACAGCCATAAGAAAGGTTGGGGAAAGAGATCATGATTATTGTAAGCCTAATTCCTACAATGAACAAGTGGTTCCGTTTAATCTTTCCCACTTACTATATATTTTGAAAATTAAAAGAATGTTTGCCATGTGATGCTTACAAATATTTTCTTAGTTTATGTTTTCAGATGTTTGCTAAGAATCACTTCTCTCTCTAAATATCACTACCTTTAAGAACCCTGAGAAGAACTCCTGGTTAATCTTCTTTGGTGCCTCTAGTTGAAGGACACCTTTTAAAGGACATTTGTTTGTAAAGCTGTTTTCTTTTTTTTATCTTGGATTTATAAGATGTTGATGAGGATAAAACCACATTGAAAAGCTTAAAGGTCCAATAACAATTAACTCACTTTCATTATGGGCAGATAAGTATCAAGAAGAATAAGCAAGAAAATGTCAACAGCCACAACTTCAATAATTAAAAAAAAAGTATATTTGCATGTGTCCATGACATGAAAATACTGTCAGCACCTGAAAAAGTCAAGAAAGCTTCAGGGTATTTTAAGAGCTGATGGCCAAGGAAGGCTAACTACTCTTCTGAGATGTTTTTAATAAGAACAATGCTGGAATAGCACATTAGACTATTTAGACACCAAACTGATGCTATCAATGAATTTTCATTACTCCACGCTCTACACGCCTCTTTTGGAACCAGTGCTGACCACACAGCTTGGTATAATTGAGAGGCTGAGCTCTATTTCCATTTGATATTTTCCCTGCTGTTTCAATGGTAATATTCACATACAACAGACTGAGAAAATAATACAAAACCTATATTACTCTCAAAAACATCCTTTGCTGTCTAAATCCATTGTACTGCTTGGGAGCTAGTTAGTTAATATTAAAAAAATATCTAAAAATAATCAACTTCCAGAAAAATTGGCAGGCCAAATTCTGTTCTCATTCATCCCCAGGCAGCACCACAGCGTATTGTAGTGTATGAGAGTGGATTATAGAAAAGTGTCAAATTATTACTTTTCAGTAGTGGATAATTCATGTGTGGGTTGTAGGAAATAGCCTAACTGCTTTACAGATAGCCATTGCACTCCTTACCCTCTCTTTATCTTGTCCTTTACCTGCCAGCTTCAAGCACAGTATTTGCTGTAGGAAGACCTAGGTATCCTTGCAAGATCTCTTCCATCTCTCATTGCAGATAGGATCTGGCAAAGAAGGAGTACCACATTATTTTAACACAAAGACAACTGTCACACTATTTCCCCAGTGGCCAATCACCCTGCAGGGGACAACTTTATCTATATTTTACCTGCTTAACATACTTCATTAACTCTGTCAATTGCCAGCTACCTCAGCACCTTTTCTGTTGGCATTACACAATTTATTCTTTCCATGTCCCAAACAGTACCATCTTAGGAGCTCCCTTTGTAATGCAGGTAAGGAGATATTAATCTTTTAAATGTATATTAGGAACAATTAAAATAGATTTTCAAGATGGTTTATGGCTTGTTTTTCAATGGTGTTCAGCACCTACTACTATCGTTGAATCTCAAATATATGGGAGAGCTCCCTCGAAAAAGCAGACATATGTCTAATAGAGGTGACTATATTTTTTGTTGACAGAGACTTTCCAGAGAAGTTCTCACTGTCAAGTATAGCAGCTAACTTTTCTATTTTAACATACTCTTTTAAGCTAAACTTTAAAGATAAATAAACAGAGACTTAACTTTAGTCACTTCACTGAGGCTTGCTAGGCTAGGAGCTGGGGAGCATACTTACCCTGGGCTCCTTCTACAGGCAATGGAGAAAGACTTGCCCTTCCAAAGGGAAATTCAGCCTACCTGAGCCAACTTATACCTATTGACTGTGTGAGACTCTGCGCCTCACCATAGAGCCTCAATTAAGTGGCTTTTCATTAAATGCAGCACTTAGAATACCCTTGTGAGAAGCAGGACTTTTGGTTTTATGGAGAGAGCTCAGAAGAGGGGAGTTTCAGGTGGCTGCAATGGCCAGCAGAAAGGTGGGGTTGGATGAAGAGCTGAAATTTGGGGGTGGAAGTAAGGTGACATTAAGGTTTGGTCTCTAAACCCGGGAACAAGTACGGCACAGGGGAAAGGGGACTTGAGAGTCTCAGGGCAGCAAAGGTGTGAGGAGGGTCCAGAGAGAGGAGCTGTAAAACTAGGAAGAGCATTTGGTTGAGCTAGCACTTGTCAGTGTATATAATTGTCTACTTGAATATTAAGCTCTGCTTATGCTAATTGGCTTCAGTGGCTGAGCCCAGATCGAAGGATAAAGGACCTTGGGGGGCCAGGGGGCAATGATGGGTACAAAGGGCCCCACTCACAACTCTACACAGTTCCCCACCATTGTGGGGAAAGAACAGATTTACAGGATTGCTCCCTGCTTCCCTCCCTGGTCCTCTTCTTTTTTTTTTCTTTTTTTTTTTTTTTCCTGCCTGGAATATGACAGGCTTCTTCAAAGGACACTTTTGAAACTAAGAAAACCTGTATTTTGACAGAAAAAATCAAACAGTAAATGACCTAATGCCTGTTACAAAGACACCTGATTAAAGCAAATTCAACATACAGTTTAGAACAGACTAGCATCAAATGTTCTGAAAGGGAACAGATGAACCAAGAAAATGGAAAGTCAATGGAAATCATAACCACCTCCTGATTACGTGGAGTTTTCCCAGTCAGTTTTCAAAAGGAGCAAGGAACATCTGATCTCTCTGTCCCTGCTCTAATTAGGTTGAAAGGCAAATCCTTCAAAAAAGGGAGGCATGGCTTGAGGTTACCTGTTGCAGTTGCGGAGTCTGTTGTGAAGTCGCAGGTTTCTGCATGCTTCAACTTTCCAAATTAATGTTTCTTCCTACTGAATAGTTTGCTGCTTCTCCTTTTCTTTTCATGAGTGTTTTCTTTTTTTCTACCTGAATCAGTATGTTTCCTCCAACTGTAGCTGCTGCGTACTTCTGCGGGTATCGATCAGGGCAGTCTCTCTGATCAGTTGGAGAGCAAATGACATTACCTGTAATCTCTTCCCATGCTATGGCATTGTAAAATATGAGGTTTCAGTACATCAGTTAGCTTTAAAATACCGTAACTGTATATTAAGAAACAGCAGATACCTATTGCCATATGCTACAGTTGTACCTTCATTATCCTTCAAGACACCCCTGGGGGCATTACAGCATTCCAAGTACAGTTGGAATGTGAGTATAGCCTAAATACACATGGAAGAAGGGTCTCCATAGCGAGGATCATCTCTGCAATAAATGAATATTTTTTGAACGCATCCTTACTTAATACAGCTGTCTGGGCTACGATTCCTTTTACTATTAGTAGGACAATCATTTAAAGTGAACTCTTTAATTGCAGTCAAAATAAAAGCTTGTGATTCGCTGATGTCCCATAACTTGAATTTTTGAATTAATCCAGGGGGGCTTAGGGAGTTGCAATACACTGAACTACTTCCACTTCTGTAAAAGCTGTTTGTTCATAGCCAGGTGTAGTACTTCTTTTTTCTTTTTTTGTTTTCCTCCCCTTAAATAAAAATGAACACTGTGCAAACACCAGCTGACTCCTTTTTAATCTGTCAGCACATTCTTTACATCTGTGCATAAACATTATTATCACAAACTCAGAGTGCTACTGCAAAAATTATCAGAGTCCTCAAAATGTACTCTCTGCAGCTTCCATTGGAATACAACTTTAATGCGTTAATGTGAAAACAAGCAAGCTTTAGGAGGAAAAAGAACAGGCTTTTCATGTTCACAGAAGGTTAGCCAGGGTTTCCTTCACTATCATATGAATGCACAGGGTAAATATTTTGTATTTAGTACAGTATTGTCTTCTGACATATAGTTGGCCTTGATAATGTTTCCTATTGTGTTCACTTAACGTATTAACTGTTGATGAAAAGACACGGTCTGAGGGAGGAGGATGCAGGACATGGCATTTTTTCAGAGATTTTATAAGATTACCTTTTGAGAATGGAACCTCTAGCTGAGTATTCGTGTGTCTGTTTGCAGGAAAAAAATACAATCATCTTTTTCATGTTTATAGGGATGACCTTTTATGTTATAGTACAATGCTTTGAAGCACAGTTATTTTTAATTGCTTTATATGCCTATTGAGACCATTCTGCATGTCACTTTGTTTTATACAGCACCGAGTCACATATGTTTGGCCAATGAATCTTTTGGTGCCTTGATATTTATGTTAAAGTCTGAGCAGGAGTTGTGGAAACATTGTGTTCTGGGTTTTGCTGTTGGTGTTTTTTTGTTGTTTGGGTTTTTTTGCTGTCACTCTAGCTACATACCTAATGAGGTGACAGAAAGAATTAAAAATGACAGATTGTTTTGGCTGCAGCGGGGCTGCCTGAGCTATATTTTCTATAATACAGCTCAATAAACCCAGCTTGTGGAAAGCCCTCTGCACGTGATTCATTGCTGCAGCATGGGTCCTGGTGGAGGCTTACAGAAGAGCGGGCGGTGGGCCGGGCAGCAGGGAGCGGGGCTGCTCTCAGCCGGTGGCGCGGGCAACGGTGTGCCAGCACTGCTCCGGGGATGCACGGGGCTGGCCCGGCCGCACGGCGCTGCTCCCGAAAACATCTAATTAGAAGTTGTGCGGGTTGGCTAATGCACACGTATTTCTGTCCAAACACCTTGTAAAACCGTAGCTCCGAGTCCATAATGCTTGGGGAAGTGTGGCGGCACCTTCTGCGGATGGCCCCTGCGAGCCCGGAGGCGGTGGAGACGCGGTGGTGTAAAACAGCCATCGTGGGGATTCGAGGTAGCCTCCGTGTCTGCAGTAATAAACGTCTCAGCATCCACGTGCCGTTTTGCTGCCGCGTGTCTGGTGGAACAATAAAACATATCAGAAGAGATTCCTCAGGACAGAATGGTTAACTACAGGTGTTAGACTGATAGCCGGTATAATTAAGAAAAAAGATCTGTCATTTCGCAGACTGTGCAGAATAAATTCCAGATATCCGTGCGTAATCTTTCAAAGTACCTTTATCTCCAGAGCCAGCGAGGGTGACCACAGAATACCTTGAACCCAATTATGTACTTTCTGATTATCATATTTTTATTTCTCAAGACACGGGGCTAATAAGAAAGATCAAAAAATGTTTGAACCAGAGTAATTTCAAATGTCAAGAACTAGTTATTCTTACAACAAGCTCCCAGGTCTTGACAACGTAAGCTGTTCTCTGTTTGGTTTGATTCCTCCTGGGGAGTGGAAACAAGGGACTAGGGGATTTAAAGTGACTTTGTACTGTGGAATCAACACATGCTTTTGAGACCTGCATTTGACACTGGCTTTGAGGTGGTTTGTTTCTTCTCCTTTTTTTTATTGGGGGGGTGGGGGTGGTGTGTTGCCTTTTCTTTTCTTCTATTTCTTTTTTCTTTTTTTTTTTTTCCCCCAGAGAGGAAGCTGCAGAGGAATTGCAGCTTATCACCATCAGGGAGTTTCTATTCATTTCTTTGGATCAGAAGAACTTAATCAGGTAAGAGTCTGCAGGAAGGAAGAATCCAAAAGACAAAATCCACGTCAGAAATTTACTTTAGGAGGAAAAGCAATTTTGCTAACAATATGAGCAACAAAAAGGGGAGGGCAAAGAGGTAGATTCCTCTGCAGTAGGAAATAAAACAAATTTCTGCTTTCCAAATGATTATTTGAAAAAGGATTCAGAGGGCACCTGTTTTTGTTCTCTTTACAGTTCCTCATGTTCAAGGAGCAGTACATGTATGGAAGTTAAGGAAAACCATGCGGTTCCCCACAGATGATGTTCTGCATCTATAATTTCCTGCAGGGGAGGAAACAGCTTGAGCCTGAAGGTCTCTAGTTTTTTACTACGAGGCATAAAGGTTGCTGTTCTGGTCTGCTTTCTTGAGATGCTGAGCAGCCATAAATACAGATGAAGTCGGGTAGCCATATGTACTAGTGCCACGTTTTCAGAGAAGGAGGTGGTTCGGTTCTTCATTCTCCAACTGGCTCACCAAGGGAAGAGCCAGGAAGGTGCCGAGTGCTCCACCCTCCCAACCAGGGGCAAAGTACTGCCCATGTCAGCAAGAGGAAGGAGCTAATTAAAAGTAAAAACTCTGTAATGAGAAAGGTAGCCTTCCTCCCATTAGGACCTGGGTGAAAAAGAGAAAGTGAGAATAATTTCATTTGGATCTTATCCCTAGGCTGGCAATTGCACTTGCTAGTTGTTTGGGTCTTGGACAAACTTACCAATTCTGAAAAGTAAAAACAAAGATGGAAAACTACTGCAAGTAATCATGCAAAGTAGAATTCTGAGGGTAGCTTCAAGAGAACAAAACAAAACTGTTTTCACCGAGATCAATCATGTTAGTTTTCTGTCTCTTTTTTTTTTTTTTTAGTCCTAATTATCAGTGCCAAGCAGGAATCACAGATTAGACACTACTGAAGCTATTTTTAAGTTTAGCTTATTGAAACCTGTTCTTTTCAATGAAGCTGCTCAGAACAAACTTAGCTTTTAGATTCTCTGGTATATTGCTCATAGTATCCTGAAAGGAAAGGAGCAGATGCGGATGATTCCTCCCGGGACCAAGATCATTGCAAGGAGTTCAGAGACTCACATGCACACATTAAATTAGTCAAGCATTTGAAGGTGGGGTGGAGGGGATCTGTTTCTTGATTATGCAAAAAAATTGCTGCTCAGGGTTTTTTTCCCAAAACTCTTTGGATTTGGGAGTCCTTTTCTCATTGTGAGGGGATGACAGGCTAAAGGCTCCTTCTGCTCTAATGTCATTTGAAACTGGGTATGATTTTAGGGAATTACATCCCTGGGCATTTAGATTAAAGTTTCATCAAGAACAGCAAATGCTGCATCAGGGTGAGGAGGGATTTTGGACCGTGCCTCCTGGCAAGGTGGCATCCCAGGTAAAATTTTTCATGACAGCTGACCATGGTCTGTCTGTTAGGCAGTTTGCGTGGGAGGGAGAAGTATAAGAATCAGAAAGAGGGACATATTCTTTGAAGGTTATTTGTTTTAATCTCAATTTAGCCTACTTTAGGTTTAATAAGAAGGGCCGGGGAAATACAAGATGTTAGAAGGAGAGAAGAGAAAGACAGGCAGAGAGAAAAATGTGCTGAGACATGTTGGGGAAGAGCAGAAAATATGAGGATGGTAATTAGACCTGATCCAAAATAGAAAGTAAGCATAGCAACTTGTGAAGTGGTACAAAATAGGATACAAGGAGGGCAGACAGAAAAAAACCTGAATTACCAGAAATTTGATATGCTTCTATGCACACCTATGTGTGTGTATATGGTTACTCTCTTCACGTCCATAAAATGCCCACATTTATCTCAAAAATGCAAATATACACTTTTAAGAAGCTACAGTAAATTAAACACTAAGCTTCATCCATGCTTGTGCTCTAAGAGAATAAGTCTTTGTCTCTGTTAGCAATTATGATGGACAAATAAAAGTGGATCTGTAGAGTGAACCAGTGTATTAAAGACCCATTGACAGCCTTATATGCATTTCAGGCAGTTCTGCTCAGAGGAAGTTGTAGTCCAGCCCTGTGGGCTGAATGGCCATTACTAGCTGGAGCGTGTGATGTGATGCTTGTGATGCGTGTGATGCTTACAGGGTATAGCTCCCTCTTTAGCTTGTTACGAAGCAAGCTGGTTTGAGTGATCCAGGTCCATGGACTATTGTAAACCAGTAAGGCACAGTAAGTAGGAATGACAGGAAGACTCAAATGCTAATGTAGACTTTCTGCAAGAAGTTAAATAAACGTTTTGTATCCTTTTCATGGTATAGCTTGTATAGCTGTCAGTAACCCCCAAATCCAATGGTTTTGTACAAAGCTATTTTATGTCACATCTTGAAACTTATTCAAGATCTACATTATGCTTGTATAGCAAACTAAGACTCCAAAAGGTTTGTGCATTATTAATGAGATAGTGGAAGTGCTCTAGAATCAGCTTTCATCTAAATACAGGTGACGATGTTTATCTGTACCCTTTGTATTCATTGTTGCCTTGAGTGCACAGTGCTTCCTGTTGGTATGTATGTTATTGATTTGCTGACTAATCTCTTTATCTGATCAGTATTGATTGTAACTCTCAGTCTATAACCTTTAGACATGGTGATATTGTGGCTAAATAAAACCCAGATGCAAAATAATTAGCAAGTTCCGATGCTGGTATTTCCCTTCCAGCAAATAGTTTAAGCGAGTCTTGTATTCGACAACTAGAAGCAGTATTTGCAGAGAAAAGTGTAAACAGAAGATGAATATACAATCTTTAGTTCCTTAATATAAATTACTCAAGAAGAAATAGTAAGTTACCTTGGGGAAATCAACAGTTATTCAATTGGATTGCTTCTGTCACTGCATGGACACAGTCTTGTTTGATGTCCTCCTACCATTTGTCTTGTATGCAGTCTTTTATCTAAATCCAAAGCAATGCAGTCATCACTGCTGCAATTCAATAATGGCTCCACAGGAGCTGTCATCCACAGTTTGCTATTCATCTTGTAAAGCCTTTGAGTTTTCAAAGTATCCACTAAAGTTGATATTTCAATGCTGTGGACAGATCACTTAAGGGTCTTTTGTATTTTCAAAACAGGTCTAAATTGAGGATGAGCAGATATTGAAATGCCCAACTTATTGTACCTAGGTGCCAAAGGAGACGATGGAAGTGTCAAAAGGTAAGTAGATAATCAGACCCACCTTCCAGCTGAAAAAGTGTGACTTTGTGGGCTTGAATGACACTTTGACTCAATACTGGCATTGCCTGTGGGGAATGAGCCCCTTGAAACAAAGGGAAAAAAGACAAAGAGATGGAAAAAAATTGGAATTAGCCACTATCAGCCCCAGGAAGTGAAAAATTATTATGTGATAACAACATGAAGTATAAGGCACAGAGAGAACTTACATCATTTCTACTTGAGTATAAGATGCCCTTTATTCCATTTGATATAGACTTAGAAAGCAGGGGTCATTTTGGACTTGAAGGTTAGTGGCAATTCTGAAGGAACTCACATTTATCATGAGTCAAGGGCCTGGATGTAGGCAGCTGTTTAACAAGCTGCTGAGATTTAGAACAAGCTGCTGAGATTTGGGTGGGGTTTTGTGGGGTTGGTTTTGGGTTTGTTTTTGTTTTTTTTTTTCCAGATGCCATTTTACCTGGCCTAGTCTGAACATGTATTTTAGCTGTTAGCCTTTTGTTTGTTTGTTTGTTTGTTTTAAGCAAAAGGATAGCCATCTTTGGGCACGAAGCTGGGATAATTTAGTACAGAACAAGAGATGAAGTGTATTCTTTGTGAGAGTTAGCGTGGGTAAGGAAGCAGTATTCTTACCTTCAGCTCAGCTTTGGCCAGGATGCTAAATTTATATATAGCCTTTTCTTACGAGAAGTACCATGGTTTACTTAGTTCACTCTATACAGACTGGAGTTTTACCTGAAGAAAATAGTCTCTGTGGGAATACTTCACATTGAAAGTATTGAAGGAAGAAAGCTGCTTCTGTCAGAACCAATGCCACTTCCATCAACATCAAATCCATCTTTATTGAAAAACAAAGAAAAATATTTCACTTTTTAAAATTTCCTAAAGCCAACCCTATGAGTTTATGAGGTTGCCTTAGATTCAGGGCTCTTTGACACAACTGCTATTTGTGTCTTCCCCTGTTGCCTTTTTGGGGACAAGTAACATAAATCGCTTACTGTGTGGTTTCTCAGAGTACCTACTAGCGTTAAGTGGTTTGCATGAACATGGGAACATGGTCATACAGAACAGTTTGCCTTGTCCCTACCCTCTGGTACAGAAGAGGTGCAGGTGGATGACTTGGAGGCAGTGTCCTGGGCTGCTGACCAGTTCTGCCCTTGACAGTCCTAGTGCTGCCCCAGAAAGCTGCACGCTGGTGCCAGTGTCCTGTATTGATCTGCAGAGGTCCTGGGAGGCTCTGTAGATGCAGCTCAGAGTGGGGAGGATTTCTTAACACAATCGAAATACAGCCCTGCTCTGCCTCTGTATTTTGCTGTCTCCCTTCCCTGAGCTAAATCGTACCAATTTCCCTGGCCAGAGCTCATTGCAGTGGCAGAGCTATGACTCACCTGGTAGTTTCTGAGACAGCCAGGCATTCCCCTCTAAATCTCTTCATCCCCTTCAGCCTATTTTTAAATGCTTGGCCTCTGTTCTTAAGTGCTGGTATTGAACAAAATGTAAATATAGTGCAACCTCCAGGTTTAACCTTGGCCTCCATCCTCCTCTTATTCTAGTTAAATGTAATAAAAAAGAAAGGTAACATAAAGATGTATATTCTTTTTTTAAAAGATGTTTATAATTCTTTAAAATACATGAGTCAGCTAAGCATTTAAAAGTAAAATATAGATATAAAATTATTCAGACGGGGTGATATAATATAGAATTTAAATTGAGCATATTTTAGCAGCACTGGGAAACCTTACCCCAGAGCTAATAATGTAATAGATCTATCTCACCAACAACTTGGAACTTGCAACAGAGCTTTATCCACAAAGGAGAGTTCTCTGGCCTACTTTATTAAATACCTTAGAGGACTTTCCCTGTAAGATTACATTTGAACAATGCAATTTATTAAAATCTCTCTTCTTATTTTTCCTGCTGAAATTTTAGCCATTTTCTATGAAAAAAAAAGTATAAACAAATCCAACAGGCTAAGTAAACATAATTTAACAAATGTTTCATCAAACAGGTATATAGGGAAAGTATCCTATAATTTATTTTTCACCATCGCTTGTATACTCTTATTAATGTGTCTGCCTCTTTTGCTATGGTGCATCAGGCAAGTTGTGTTTCTGATTAAGAGTATTTTTTCACATCTGAAGCAGAGCTGGGGATATAATTGAAAAATTACCCATTAAAGACAGTCCTAATAAATAAAAAAAGAAGCAAATTGAAACACTGTTGTTATTCCTTATAAATGGAAATAATTTCAGTTTTGTTTAACAAATCTTAATGTGCTGAATGTGATTACAAATCATTGCAAAAGCATACAGACAAAGGTTGAAGCTACATCATCTTACAGGTCACTTGGGATGGACATGCATATTTTGGTGACTGTTATTTAGCGATAGTTGACATTAACATACAGTGTTGGAGGTGTAAGTATTTAAATCTATTCACTAAATAGGATTTTACATGCAGTAAAAATAACAGAACTCAATATAGTGATATTAATGAATAGGTATATCCAAGGTTTCTGCTTAGATTCAGTTATATATTCTAGCATTTACCTTGGAGTTTTTATGTAATTCTGTTTGATCTGAGAATTTAAGTTCATTCCATTTAGTGGGACACGTTAGATATTCAACAATAATAATTACTAGTTTTAAATTAGGCCACTTATGTAAGTAGTAGGGTGCAGAGCTGGCAAGTAACTCTAGGCAGCCATTTTTGCAAAGGAGTGTAAAGAATATCACAAAACCACTTTATTTCTGGACACTTGCCCTTCTCAGGTGCTGCCTACCTGCCAAGTTCAAGAAAAGCAAATTGATACACGTGAAAAATGTAGCAGGCTAATCCTGGAGAACGAAAGGAGGAAATTCACACCACTTATTAGGCAATGCCAAAATCCAGATGCAGACAACTAAACTGTCACAACAAAAATATCTAATTAACCTGTAACTCATTCCCTGTATATGGAGAGTACTAATGCGATAAAGGACTCTACCATGGAAAAGAAATGAAAGAGATGAAATTTCCATGAGCCTATTGTCATAGGCAATCCAATTTAGAAAGAGAAAGGAAAGTATTTGATCTGACATTAATAACATTCATTTACCAGTAGCTGATGGGGAAAAAACCAAACCAAACCAAACCATCTAGGAACTCAAGACATGAAGAAATGATTGAAGGTAAGGGTGTGTGTTTGTGTGCATGTGTGCGGGCAGTGGGTTCAGAGAGACGGGATTAATTATCACAGAATCACAGAATCGTATAGGTTGGGAAAGACCTTTAAGATCATCGAGTCCAACCGTAAACCTAACACTACCAAGACCACCACTACACCATGTCCCTAAGCACCTCATCCAAACGTCCTTTAAATACCTCCAGGGATGGCGACTCAACCACTTCCCTGGGCAGTCTGTTCCAATGCTTGATAACCCTTTCAGTGAAGTAAAATTTCCTAATATCCAGTCTAAACCTCCCCTGGCGCAACTTGAGGCCATTTCCTCTTGTCCTGTCACTTGTTACCTGGGAGAAGAGACCGACCCCCACCTCTCTACAACCTCCTTTCAGGCAGCTGTAGAGAGCGATAAGGTCTCCCCTCAGCCTCCTTTTCTCCAGGCTAAACAACCCCAGCTCCCTCAGCCGGTCCTCATAAGACTTCTGCTCCAGACCCTTCACCAGCTTTGTTGCCCTTCTCTGGACACGCTCCAGCACCTCAATGTCTCTCTTGTAGTGGGGGGCCCAAAACTGAACACGGGATTCAAGGTGCGGCCTCACCAGTGCCGAGTACAGGGGCACGATCGCTTCCCTAGTCCTGCTGGCCACGCTATTGCTGATACAACTATGAAGCAGGAAAACATACAGTCAAAAAGTGAGCGTAGCTTAGAACTCCACATAATTGGCTATCCCAAAGAAAGACAGGAAAGAATACTTGACTTGGAAATAATTAAAAAATGTTGGATTTCCTCGTATGTATTAGATGGTAAACATAATTTTTAAGAATATAAGATTACAAAATTATATTGACAAATATCATCAAGTAAGAAACTATAATGGAGGTAGAGAATTAAAGACAAAATGTAAGAACTTTTTACTCTGATTGGGAAACTACTCCTAGTCTGGCCAGCACTAGACAAATAAAAAAAAAAAGGTCAACAGGGACAGACCAGGGTGTGCATAGGTGTTTTAGAGGGGTTTAACTAAAACCTTGAAGAGGTTGATGTGACCCCTCCCCTGACCAAGGGCTGTTGGGATGTGCCCGCAGGGGTGGAAGGGACTGCAAGGAAATGTTATGGGCAGCTGCTTCAGCTGAGGAAAGAATGAAACTACAGTCTGGGGGCTTTGGAAGGAAAAATGTGAATTTCCTGAGAAGTAACTCAGAATATTTCACAAGCATAACCCCAAAACAAAAGGAAAGTATTTATGAACTAGAAAATAATTTGGACACCTTACATTGTTTAGAATACTTTTTTTTTTTAACACAGTTTTATGAGGAAAAGCTTTCGCGTTATTGGAACACTTAATAGTTTCAGTGTGTTTTACTCAAGAATATAATAAAAAATATTTTTTGAGTTGTGTGATTTACATTTTACCTTACTGTGAATGCAGTTTTAGCATTGGGGGAAATGACAAAGATCTAAAGCAGTTTGTATAAAAAACCAAACCAAACCAAGCCAACAACAAAAAAACCTACTCTGCAGCTAGGCTACAGTATTTTAATCTTTGGTAAAACTTAAATACAAAGCAAATATCCAGAACTATAGTTTTGGTGGGGTTTTTTGTGACCTGTTAATTGTGACCTGTTGCACATTAAAAGGTTTGAAATGGGTTGTCTGTTTTATCATGAACTGCTCTGCACTGGAATGATCCCTGTTTAGGTGCAGTACTGATTTATAGGGCTGTTCCCATACTAATCACTTTTGGGACCTTGTTGGGGGACTGTCAAAGAAACAAACCCCCCAGCTGAGAGGGTGCAGAGCTGAGGCCGGAGGCAATGAACTGTGGTGGCAGCTCTGAGGCCAGACACAGTGTCCCACTTGTCTTCTCCTGCGCAGTAATGGAAAACCCCCACACAAATAGGAGGGAAAGGATCAGTAAGAACCCCCTCAACAATACTGTGTTTGCAGATCTTGGGTTAGATGACTAACTATGTTTCCTCCCTATGTTTATGCTTTCTACAGTTAATGCTTTCCTTGTCTTTATTTTTAACAGTTGGTAGAGTTGAGTTATGCAATTTAAAATTGGAGCAGCACGATGTTTCAAAATAATATTCCAGTGTAATGAAATGGGGTGGTTTAATAGCCTACAGCTTAACATGGAAGCTTGTACACACACTCATGCATGTGCACAAAATCAATGTACATGCAATCATAATTATTTTGTAACTATGTTTTGCTCCATCTCTCTCTTCTCTGTATTTTCAGTGTCACATTGTCCAAACCAGGGACATCCTTGCCTTCTTCGGAAATGAAGCCATTTCTAATTTATAGCTCAGGTTTCATATTCTCATAGGTCCCAAAGCTTGAATGTGCCTTTGTCTTTTGGCACTACCTCTGTGCACAGGGGCCTATTGAAATAGCTGTGACTTCTGAAGTCAACAGCACCATCAGGTCCTGGGGTGACCCATTTGGTTGTTCCTTTTCTGTATTTTTCTCCGTATCACTGGTAGTACAACACCATCGTCCCTCTTGCTCTCAGTTCCGTATGCAAAAGCTCAGATACACTTCATACTTTGGGTCTTGGAGGAGGAGCATCCTGTCTCTGCACTGCACTAGGAAGAGTATGTCTTAACTGGGATGCAGGCCGAATGCAGCCCCTTTACAAAGTATATTCCTCTGCTACAGTGTTTTTGCTGCCTGACTTCTTGTTCCTGGACCATTTTTCCCTGCAACCTAGGGCTGCCTGCAAGGAGGGTCTACCTGGAAAGCAGGTTGCAGGACTTTGCCATTGCTTTCTGAAATTACGCAAAAGCCAAGCGAAGTATTCACAAAATATTAATGAATTTTATTGTTTGGTTATATTGTATTAATCTCATTGTCTGACACTGGCCATTTAGCAGAGGTTGGAAAACAGACATGAAATAAAGACAGCTTGACTGGGATGGTTAATCTCCTGAAGTTACATCTTGTAAATACTGATAAGACATGGAGTGCAAAAATGCCTCGTTTGTGAAACAGCACTCAATTCATAAAAATTAAGTATAAGCTAGAGGTTTTGTGATGCACATTGCTGCAGAACCAGAAAAGCCCCAAGAGTTACTGGTTTTCTAATGAATGCCATGGAGGCATGACCTCAGCTCGCTTCCTCACACCCTAAAATGCCCCTGACACCACTGGTGACATTAGCAGTTTCACACTACCCTTGCCCAAGCCTTCCCTTGCGTGTACTGCTGCGCACATCCAGGCTGACACTCCGGGTTTATCATTGCGTACAATACACACACATTGCCTCTCAGCCCCAGCTGTAATATTTACACAACAGATTGGATTACAACATTTGCAGGAGCCTGTTATGAATACCTCTTCAGTTAATTTTTGTGGAAAAACTTTTGTTTGCTGATTAGCTAGATACTAGCCTCCAATACAGTATTTTTGGCTGAGGTTATTCGGAGGCTGAAAAGGTGGGGGGGGAATTCATATGCCTACATGAGATGTCTACATGGTGGAATATTCCTCCTACTCGCCGAAGTGCCAAGGCAGAAGCCAGCTCCAGGGCAGGAGCTGCGTAACTGTGCTAGCACAGTGCTGAGCTTGGGACAAAAGGTCCTGCTGAGGATGTTGTAAGGTAATGAATGCAGACCTTATCCTTCTGGATTTAAAACATAACTTTTTAAATAATACAAGCCAAAGCAGAAAGTGAAAATGATAGACCTGCCCTTCAGTCGTGTTGTAAATTTTATACGTGACTGAACTTGGAGCGCTCCTTGCAGTTCTTTGTATTTCTTGCCAGTGTTGTTTCTTGCCTCTTAAAGGTCTGCTCCTAGTCTCAGGTCTCACATTTAATTGCTCGTAATTGTAATTAGAATGTAAGATCCTCATCTTCCTGTGTGTTCGTGAAGCCAAGACAACCTCTGATGACAGTGAACTCCTACAAAAGGATAATTATGTTTTTAAGGAAATAGATAAAGGAAAAAACCTACTCCCAGGATGGAAACTTGTGCAGTCTTGAGCAAATGATAAATTGAAGGTTGATATCAGGGGAAGTAATGTCAGATTTTAACAAGACTGGTGAAGCACGAACAGTTTAATCCAGGAAGACCAAGTGCAAAAAAAAAGAAAAAAAAAAATCCTGTATTTGAGATAATGGTCCTGATTTGTTGCCAGGGTGAAATTCACCTCTGCAGAGGGTCCTGCCCAAAGCCTCTACAAATCCCTTCTTTCAAAACCTTAAGCAAGATCCAAGCAGTGCCCAGCCTTTCTGTTGTCCTTATGCACATGTATAGATTTTATCTCTGTGAGAAAACTATGGAGGTTTGCTTCAGTGGCACCAGAATAGTGACATTTTTTAAACCTCTTTTTTTTCTTTTTCCTGCAAAACTCCCTCTGTAAAATGTAGCAACTGGTTCAAATCATCCTCCTTTTTCTGTCCTCATACGGATTTTGCAGGGGAACCATACTGAGAATCATGTTTCCAGCACACAGAAAATTAAAAAATACTTGAGGTGCTTTCTGGGAATTTATTTTGGTTATCAGGCAGCTTTAGGTTATTTGATCAACTACACCTGAATCTTGTCTTGATGTGAAAATTTAAACAAATATTTTTGTCAGCAGAGAAGAATGCCTCCAGTAACAAAAGGCATGTTTGATGCATGCTTCTGACTCTTTTCCTCTATGCTCCAATTTTTTGTGTCAGATCCACACAGCCAGAAGATCTGGATATCCTTTCTTCAGATTTTCAGTTAGCTGCAGTGTGTAAAATAATGCCATGCCAAGATTATCTGTACTGAAGATGATGAAAGCTGGTTCTGTAAAAAGATTTCTTAGGAAATGGCGCTCTGCAAACTTTTAAGAGATCTCTAGAACAGCCTGTGTCAAAAACAGTGTGCTGAGTTTTTGTGCCTCGTCCCATAATGTGGCTAATGTTAACTGCCTGAGTGTTAATTTTAGTGTCTTTTCTTCTCTTTCATCAGCTGAATGTCAAGATGATGTCTATATTTCATACACATAAAGCAAATGGGGAAAGTTTCTCTGTGGATACCTTTTCTGTTTTTTAATAAATTCTTTCTTTTGCCTGAAGAGAATTAGAAGCTGGCTTTTGACCTCCATTAATTTTTTTAATTTAATAGTTCTATGCATGCATTAATAAATATTATTAACCATACTTTGTACTGCAGCATTTCCATTTCCTCTTCCTCCAATGCTTTCTCCTTTGCTGCAGCAGGTGCCCACTTAAGAACAGATTAGGAAAAGCAGAGGGAATAAATAGAGGAAGTCTGGGCCCATATCCACCTCTTCCCCAAATACAAAGACAGGGAGTCTTAGCACGTCTCCGTCTACCAGGTTGCTTTATAACTGACTGCTTCTCAAAGCAAAGCTATAATTATAAAATAAGGGTTATTTGATAGTGTTCTGAAGGTAAGTAACACCACTTAAAATCCTGTAAGTTAAAAATGATCAGAACTGTTTTCCAACGGCGATACCCTGGGTAGCTATCGCATGTGCAGATTTTTCAGCCAGACTGCGCGCACTTCATTCACCTTGATTTCTGTGGGGCTGCTTCTAGAGCCAGGCAAATCCCCTCTAGAGTAGCATCCTCCAAATCCTGCCTTTAATACCACAGTTCTTTCAGCAGATCTTCCAATTTACCCAGATTGTACCCAGTTCAGCAGATCTTCCAAACGCTAGCTAATTCAGCGCCAAAGGAGGAGGAGACTCTAAGCTTATAGCGTATGCTGAAGTCAAGCTGTAGTTGCCACCTCTGAATGGCAGCACAAGCCATCAGACTTAGAACCTTCCTATGGGCTTTGTAAAACAAGCAGTGTATGCAAGTCCACTAGCTGTCTGTTCATTTGCTACGAAGGCAAATAATTTTTTGTTTGTTTATTAGAGATAGGAAAAAAGTGGCACCTGCCAGGTAATATTAAGAGGCTATCCACTTACCAGTCCCCCGGCGAAGCATTTATCATGCAGGAACAATTGACCCCTCTAGTGGAACCAACAATGTACTGCAATTGTGAGTTTATGGTTACTTATAATTAGCAATGCAAATTGGGCCACAGTTTTTTTGCAGGACCCATAACATGGTGACTCGCTTGCACAGTGTCACAACATGAAGCGATCTTTTCTAAAATGCCCTATTGTAAATCTTCAAAACGAAGGCTTCCTTTTTTGATGATGTCCAGAAAAGATAAAAGAAGAGAAAAAAATGTCATCCCTCCTACTTATAACTTCCTTTGTGCTTCTCAAGGCACAGTGTCTATTTTGCAACTGTTTCCTTTTCAATGCATGTTCTTTTCTCCAGAGGCTGTATGAATATTGTACAATGCCAAGTGCAGCTATTGGCACTTCACAAAGAACCTGGAATAATAAGTAAAAAGGATATGCCCCGAACCATGCAAAAAGACTAATGCTTCTTCTCGTGTCATTTACATCAATGATTTTCATCTTTTTTTTCTGCACACAGATCCCTAAATATTTTCAAGTGCAGGTTGCTGTATGACAGATTTGAACCCTTTGGCAACAAGCTTGCCTTTTTTAGTTAGCTTTTCTGAGCCCCTTAGAAGCAGTCTGTGGGTTGAAAATCCCTTATTTACATTTTCCCACATAGATTGTTTGATTCAGATAGTTAATGACTGGGAAATAATTAAAAAGTATTTAATGGAATTTAACAATAATAAAGGATAATTTTGCATGAAAGTTTTTACAAAGGTTATTGTCTGAGGCAATGGGTTCAGAGTACTTTTCCACAGAAGAAATGGAAAATATAGCAATGAATAGCATGAAGTAAGGAAGTGCAAATCATGTGCAGAGTGCACATACACCCTTGCCTACTCTTCAAAAAGCTCTTTCATTCGGTTCCTTCCTGGAACTCCTCCTTTGTTTATCTGTCACCACTGGCTTTGCCCACATCCTTCAGCATTTGAACTGCTGCCTCATGCTTTTCATTCTGTATTCTTGCAACATCTTCTTTGGCATTTGGTAAAGCTAGAGACATTAACAGAACTAGCTAAAAAGGTAAAAGGTAAAAAAAGAGGAGATAACTTTGCTCACACCAGAGAAACTTGCATCAACACAAGCACACACATCCTTCTGCAAAGTGCAAAGGCTTGTTTTAACTGACCAGTAAAATAGCCCATAGGTTTCCAAGGCAGTTTTGTTGGCTGGCTGAGGAGCACATCTTGATCAGGCACTCATGCTTTTTTGTCCTATTGGTGCTCCTTAAGACCGTAACATTTTTTAAAGAATATGAGATATGTCAAAAAACGGCAGTGAATCTACTTCTATGACAAACATTACGTGTAACAGATTATTCCCTAAAAGTTGGTACTAAAGCCAGTTTAGTGCTCTAGAAAACACAAAATGAAGGCAGTCAATGCTCATTAAAATGGCTCTCTCAGCCTTGTAACATGCAGTTTGTGAACAAAATTTTGTCTTTCCCTCCACTGAACTCAGAGCAGGACATGGTGAAGCTGGATGCATCAGAGGCCCACAGAATGCTTAATTTTTGTAGACTTCTATAAACATAAAATGATCAATTAATTCATTATTTTCCCCCAAATACCTACAATCCTGTTAGGATGCATGCTACTGGAGCACCTCTTCAGGACCAACAGCATGTGGCATCGCTGGCTCTATACCCAGGAGCCTTCTCAAAGGGTAAAAGCTGGAAAAAGGGAATACTGAAGCCAGTTACTTGTCAAATTACCCTTAGAAAACTTTTGGGTTGCAGGACAATGAATGTGAAATAAGAATAAGAAGAATTTCCAAGTGACTTGAATGCAGAAAGGGATGTGGTTTGATGAACAGATGAGTAAACATCTTGACAGGGGAATGGCACAAGTTCAGTGATCCAATAGGTCTGGTTCAACCCAGACTTCAGTGATTCATTTTGCTGTGTCTGTCCCAGATGTTTGAGAACACACACACATGTGAAAGAGTCCTCTAACAAGAAGGGTGTTATTAAAAAATTCCAGTCTGAATGCAGGTTTATGTATTAGTCCACTTAACCATTTATATTTCCCCATCTTATTTTGTTCTTAAGTTTTGTTTATGCCAGAGAATATACACATGAAAGGTCTGTGATTTTCCCATTGACACTAAAGTCATTATGATCTCCATAGAAATATCTGTCACATACTATTTTTCTACAAATCACAACATGATAAACTGTAATGATGCCTTTTAAGATGTCATGGTATGAGATGTTAACAAGTATTTTGGGAAATCTAAATGGCAGTGTCATTGGCAGGATACTCCAGAACAGCAACCCTATGCTGTCAGCGGATCATGTCTGTCTGTCTGTCTTTCTCTCTTTCTCTTTCTTTCTTTCTTTCTTTCTTTCTTTCTTTCTTTCTTTCTTTCTTTCTTTCTTTCTTTCTTTCTTTCTTTCTTTCTTTCTTTTTCTTTCTCTCTCTTTCTTTCTTTCTTTCTTTCTTTCTTTCTTTCTTTCTCTTTCATTCGTTCTTTCTTTCTTTCTCTTTCTTTTCCTTCCTTCCTTCCCTCCTTCCTTCCTTCCTTCCTTCCTTCCTTCCTTCCTTCCTTCCTTCCTTCCTTCCTTTCCTTTCCTTTCCTTTCCTTTCCTTTCCTTTCCTTTCCTTTCCTTTCCTTTCCTTTCCTTTCCTTTCCTTTCCTTTCCTTTCCTTTCCTTTCCTTTCCTTTCCTTTCCTTTCTCTTTTTCCTTCTTCCATCTTCATTAAGTCATAAACCTAGGACTGCAGTTATTCCCATACAACTTTTGTTCCTGCAGTAACATCTGCCAAACCAGAGCATTAATACTGACATAAAATTTCAGTGCAGGGTGACTTCCCAGTACAGGTGCAGGTCTCTGATAGGGAACCTTTAAACGAAGATCTGTAAGTCTGGGGCAAACCATATTATTTGCAAGAAAAATAGAAATAAATAGGAAAAGGGAGGGTTTAAAATATGTTTGTCTGATACTGGCTACATTGTGGATTCCAGCCAGATGACTCATTGTCTCCATTTTTGCTTCTGTAATTCCCACAACTGCACCAAATATCTGAACACCACTGCATTCTGGTTTTATACACATAAAAGGCATTGCCTCTCTGAGGAATGCTTTTTGTTTCAAGAAATCACACTAAAGCTAATATTAGTAGTTATTGAAACACTCCTGAGTCCAGTCAAATCACAGAGCCAAAGAAGTCAATGTCTTATCTATAGGAGATAGCTCTGAACTGTAACGACTGCATATATATTCTACAGCTGTCGAGAGAAGATCCGACATCAGTCCAAGATCAAATTAGAGGTAACATCAGATCTGTATCAGGAAATAAAAGAAATACAAATCCTTGAAGGGCAGGTGTAAATTGGATAAGCCCAAATCCTATAAGACTAAGAGAATGCAAGAGGTATTCAAAGGCAAGAGCCAAAATTTAGGGTGCTGTATACCAGAAAAGTATGTTATATATCATAACCACATGTGAGACAACATTAGGCAGAAAGATTTGACTTCAGTGTGTAGTCAAAGAGTTGATGTATTTAAAAAAGAAAAGCAAGAAGAAATTCAAATATAACACTAAATCAAACTTACAATAGTAGGAATATAGAAATTATAGGTAGGGCAAGGTACTATTGTAAATCTTGTACGTGAAAATGAAACTAGGAAATCCATCTGTTGTGGACAGATCAAAGCCAATGTTTGACATCACATGTAGCTGTAAATTTTAGGCATATGTGTCTACAACAGTGTTGCTTGTGTGTTTAGAAGCAGCAAATTCATCTATAAATTGGAACAGTAAGCTAGAGAAGCCAGTAAGATAGAAGCCTGAAACTCAGAATAAAAATAAATCAGTTTTGTTAGCCTCTAACAGATTGAAATCCTGGCAGGGTAGAAGAAATGCAAGGGCCCTGCTGTGAGACTGAGGCAGGCTCCACAGATATCTGATGAAGGTAAATGCTAGTATACTAATGAACCATTTGTGCCTGAAGGACTGATGTTGGAAAAGTTAAAGTTGTTTATTATGTTTAGCAGAACTCTACAAAACCTGTAAGGATTCTGCTGGCACAAGTAGAGGAACTCAGCATCTTTACGCCATTCATGTGTTCATAAATCCATGATTGAAACTAAAACAAATTACATTCTTGAAAAAGACTTCATGAATCTATTTTGCCACTGGATGGGAGGATCGGTGGTACCTATCTGTTATTTTGGGCAGATGTTAGTCCAATCTGTTCGTGAGAACTTACAGTGCTGGCAACTCCAACACCCTAATTTTATGAAACTTGGTTTCATAAAAAGTTTCAAATTTATCTAGAACATTTTATTTATTAGAACAATTTATTTTAGAACATTTCTATTCTGTTCTAGTCTAGTCTATTTTGGATTCTAAACAGGTCATCAGCATGCTGGAATTCTTTCCCCACTTGGTGCCATATAAATATAATAACCATTTTTCTAGGATTCCAGTCACTAGTAATAGAAATATTGACTGGTACTGGACTGAGGACAAACCCTTGTGGAAGTGTAATACAAATATGGCAATAAGCTATTGAGATTTCCTCAAAAATATCCATCTTACCTTGTTTCTGTGAATACATTTATCACTGGAAATAAGTAGAAGAGCCACCTAAAAAAGCTGAAAAACTGTGTTCAATCTTCTTGGCATCCCCAACAAGTAGCTTTTCTATTATGCTCAGTGGGAGACTAGTTTCTTTCCTGGAGCTTTCCTTGAATTAAGGACCTTTCCTTGAATACTCAGGTCCTTAAAGAATTCTGTCTTCTTACACCACATGTCCCTTATTAAGTGCATTTCAGTTTGTTTCCATGCTTTTCTCATTTTTGGCCCTAAACTTGTGCTGCACTTTTATACTTATGCTTACTTTCTAACCTAAATTCTCTTTCTGTAAATTAGGTTTGATATCTCATGTTCAAATTTATATTTCAGTCAAATTGGTGTCGTAGCGTGCTTGCTAGCTTTCCTCTGTGCTTGTGCTCTAATATTGTGTCTGAAGCATCTGCTGGTTCTCCCTAAGCATCATTCCCTGAGACCAGCATCACTGGACACCTCACCGTGTCTTTTCTGAAATCTGTTGGTTTTATTTGTGCTATCCCACCCCAAGCATTTTAAACTCTACCATTCCATGCTAATGCTCATCTCTTAATTCGCTGCTGGTTAGAGGCATTTTCAGAAAGCTCATCCCTCCCATTATTTTCCCATTCTTCCATGTAAAAAATTGTCTCACCAATGCATTCATGGACTTGCTGGACAGCTTGTGTGGTGGCATACTACTTTTGCAATAGGTACTTGGGTAGTTAAATCACCTACCGCTTGCATGTTATGGTATAATAAAACAGAACTTTTCTGTCTATGGGCCTGTATGAGAAGCAGCAATCCCTGTGCCTTGGTAGCATATACAGTCATTCAAAAGGAAAATAAAGGAAAATTATTTCTGATTGATGTAGTAGAGAAAATCAGTAAGTGTTTGCCTTTTATAATAAATACAGTCTAATAATATCCATGTCCAATTTGGCTTGAATCTCTTAATTTTGTAACACTGGTTTAAAATGATCATTGTGTCTTCTGTGTTCTTGGATAGTGATTAAGCTTGCAAGAAAAAGGAGTCTAAATTCTAACAATGTTTGCCATTTATTAAAAGCCAAGGATATTACTGAAGTCCTGACATTCGTGATCCTTCAGTCCTTAAATTGCTAAAAATCACTCTAATAAGATTCATGACTTAAACCAGTATTATAATTATTGGTGCTAATTTTCCTCAGACCTGCTATTGACAAAGTATATGGACCAAATTAACCTCTGCAATCAGTTAAATTCTTTCACTCTCTTTCTCTAAAGATGGATGTGAACCACTGTGTAATGTAACTCATAAAAGGGCATTCATTTAAGGTAGAGCTTGCCATTTAAGCACCGGATGACAGTTTTAGACTTGGAAAAATTGGAGTATGTCCATGGATTCAGTTTAACTTTTTAAAGTGACAGTAATTGAGGATCATAATTGTAGCTTTGAGTATACAGAGAAAAATAGAAGCATATGTGCACAGAAGCAGAACAGTTGTTCTTGAAGGCTTAGATCTGCTAAAGCAGTTGCCTTGAACAAAAGTTAACAGCTATAGCTAGTAAGGCACTTTACAACCTTTTCCTCCTTCACTTAGTCCTGACTAGAGACTGGGAGAAGATACTAACTGATGTTATATCTGGGTGGAAAAAAAATCAGGTAGAATAGATGATGGCAGAAAACCTTCTCTTATTTTGGCTCAATACGCAGCATATCCATACAAACAAAAACTGTGGGTTTTTTCCAAAGCAAAAAGAATATAGGGTCCCAATGCATTTCCTCAAAGGAAAACATCTTTTTTAATCCTACACATGTCCTCCTACATTATCCTTAAGGAAGTCAATCACCCTGAAGAAGGAAGTGCCTGTATATAGCCACTGAAAATCTAATCTTTTCCTAAGCAGGTGATACATTCCCTAGTAGTAAATATATGACACTCATCCAATGCTTCTGTTGACTTGGTTAACCCATTATACGCTGTTCAGTTGTTTTGCAATAATTTTTCCCTCAGAGGTTCTGCTCTAGTAATAGTAACAAGTTTACAAGGTTTGACTTGTTTATATGAAGGTTATGTGCAGGATTCTTTTGTTCGATTTCCCCAGGACAGTCTATATTCTAAATTCGCTAAGAAATACTTTTTAAATAAAAACAGAACAAACACTATGCACAACCTCTTTTGCACAGCTAGTGGCAATGAACTACTTAACTATAACTTTGATAAGTGCTTCTCCTGCAACTGTGCTTCAATCTACCTTTAAACTGTTAATGCAAGAATACGTACATTCGCTTTTGGCGACAGTATGAGAAATGGAATATATAAACCTGCTTTTAGCAGAGAATTTGCCACAAGGTTCTTAAGCCTTCATTGGCTATTTTGTAAGTTCAAGCAGCTTGCGAACAGTGGGAAGAAAAATCCCTTCAAAAGCATTTTTCTAACTCCAACCCAATTGTTTAATGCCAAAAGCAGTTGTAATCAACTTCCTTTTTTACCCCTTTTTTCATACCTGAAGTCCAAAGAAAATGAGGACAACGGTAGAAAGAATTCATTATATACATATTAGTGTTCTGAAGTCAGGAAACAGGATTAATCATACCCAAAATACCCAGAAGAAAGTGTGTTTATAATCCCTGTACATTCTCATTAGCCACTTGAAACCAGTCTGTGGAAATCTCTAATTGGGGAAGAAATTCTATACAAAATCTTTGCCCCAGAATTGACTGAATCAGGGCTCTAGGGGAAAAACAACATGATTAGCTTTGGCAGTTAGGCTCAGCTGAAAGTCTGAATAAGAAAACAGATTCCCTTAAAGAATATTGCTGCTGTTGGCCTAACTCAGAGCACACCTCTAACTGTGATATGGACGTCCTTACAGAAATCAGTGAATCTTTTGCAGTGTAATTTGGAGTCCAAGGGAAAAGGCTCAGAGGCTATTTTTTGCCTTTCTGTTCCTATGAAGGTTACAGTAATCACAGTCTCCTATTAACAACTTTCTCCTTATTTTAGCATAGACTGCACAAGGTAGACTTCAGTGATGTCTAAATCCTGATGTTTTTCTGTGTTTATTTTTAAGAAGGAACCTTTCCCTATTTTTTTCCCCTTTAATATGCTAGTCCTCCATGGTTGCTTCTCTTGAAGCAATCTCTTCATCTGACCAGACTATAACTAGGAAATTTAAGAGGTGGAAATGGCACCAAATGTATTTGACTACTTAGATAGACTTGGAAGCTCTATCTCCATTCTCCCGCATCTCTCTGATAAGTTCTGTAGCTTTTGCGCTCAGCCCAATAAACCTGGGATGGTAGCCAAATATCATGGAGCACACTGTCTGTGATAGCTGTGTTAGCCCGACAGAAAACGTGGAAGCTGCTGAAATTTTCTAAATGGCACCAACCTAAGTCCAGGGAGTGCAGCACCATTCTCCTCATCCTGCTCTTCTGTTCCGCTTCCACAGTGGTGGTAAAACACGTGAGGAGCTGTGGAGGAAGAACTGGAGAGGAGATCTAGGATGGTGAAGGACACAGTTCGGGGTATCTACCTAAAGCTAGCTGTGGAAATGCTTTAAATAGATTAATAATGGCAAAGTAAGAGGTTTTCAAAGAATCCTGCTGGGATGAGAAAGTTGTGTAGAGTGGGTAGAGTCAGAGTAAGGAAAAAAATTGAAAAAGTGTCATCTTTGAACATGGTTGAGCAAAAGCAAAGCTGGGACACAGGGACAATTTGGAAAGTTTGTGAGTAAAACAGATGCCTGAAAAAGAAAAAAAAAAAAGTGAAAGGCACACCAAAGGAACAGAGAATACTTCCATTAGCCCTCTTATGATGTGGAAATGTGAATTGCTATATTTTCTGGCCGGGCATATGTGTGCAAATATATGTAAATTTTATGCAGATTGTATCTTCAGCTTTTTTGATGCCCAATGCAGTCAGGTCTATAATATAGTTATCCAGAAGGGATCAGTGAATTCTTGCTGGCGAGGCAGAAACATTTGGGTATGGATGGAGATCAAGTAGTTTTTCTTCCAGTTCTACTTTAATGACTGAAGCAGAGTGAATAACTCTCTGAATTAGGCCATGTGCTAACTGGAAGTCATCTGTAAAGAGGATCAGAGGAGCCACGCGTCTATGCATTGAAATAAAGGCATATATGTCTTCTGCTGGGAATTCCAAACTATGAGACAGTTGTTATAAATCACACTTTAATTTTTGTGATTCATATAAGAAGTCACCAGGGACGTACTTTGGGGAAAATCCATCCAGAGTTAAATATCTATAGCTTGTAAAAGTTAGCTAAGAGATATTTTACATTCCTTTAAAATATCTTTTTAAAAGCAGATAGTATATGCAGGGAAATGTAAACCATTATTCTGTACATTACACTGGATGGTACTGGGGACAGGGAATCCTAAACTAAAAATTTCTGTTTATATATTAGAACCTGAGGTTTCACATTGGGTATGGCTTTTGACAAGTCCTGAAAAGACAACTGAATGCCAGCATCTGTCCTCCAACAGACAAAGAGGCTCAAAGACAGGAGAGGGAAGAAGATAACAGTGACTATCGTTTGGTGGAACATTCCCAAGTATTTTTTGCAAATAGTTGCTCAAATGAATGAGCTGTAATTAACTATTCACATCCTTTTTGTGTTTGCTTTCCACAAATATTCCAGCATATCAGTTTATTGGCAGGAATGATCAATGCAGCAATGACTTTGCATTTGTAATTATTATTATTATTACTAGCAGGCAGATTCTGAGAGATATCCTCAACCAATTAGAAAAAACCATGTGACTGATATGTCCAATCAAAGGAGTCCTTTTTGAATTTCTAATATCAGATACTTTGATTAAACTGCCTTCCAATAACCTGCATATGAAAAATATTTATAGAAATTATTCAACAAAAAAATTCAAATAATTGCATGTGAAAGTGACAAATAGAAAATGAAGCAAAAGGCCCTGCATCACAAATGAATTATCATTCATCCAGCTCTGTTGCTGATATATGACTTTCTCCAGTATTTCAGCTATATAATACATTTTTTAGAAACCTGAACTGCCCAGCAAATAGGTGACTCAAGGTAATTCAATGACTGTATTTCATCACTACATCCAGAAAGTAAAGTGCAACCAACAGTTAAGTTCAGCCCTGATGGTATCAGGGAAGTCTGAGTTAAGCTGTAACATGCTATTTCACCTTGGCTGAATCTTCATCATCTTATCTTTATCCAACAGGTCCACCACCAACTGACAGAAGAAGTTAAGATGCTGGACTGAGAAGCAGTGGCTCCATGTGTGAAACAAGCTTTGCATTGCTGAGTTTATAAGAACAGAAAACATTAGGTTTTCTGTTCTACTTAAAGAGTAATGTCTCCGAGAGAAAGAAATGCAGTGCCCCATTTTGGGGTGTCCATTTTCCTAGCTGACATTTGCACATTGCAGCTTCCTTCTGGAGACACAGCACATCCCAGGAGCAGCTCCCTGTGCTAGTCCCATTTCAGACTCTATTCAACACCACACATGAAGGAAGTTTCAACTAAACTCCGTAAGTGCTGGATTTTTTTAAAGATTTGGTTTACCCCCTCTTATTAGCAAATCTGTAGCCCTCTCAGGCAGTTTTGTCATGTCGACCTTCTCTTTATTATGGAAAAGCAGTGTTGTCCCTATTGTTAAGGTTGCAACTAGCTTTTAAAGTCCTATTTTTGCCCTTCTTTAACTTTGGCTTGGAAATTGGTTTGGCCTAAAAATGTCCATACTTTGAAGGAAAAGAAGGATAATTAATTTTCTTCAAACAGTGTATAATCAAACTGTTTTTGATTTAGAGGTCATTTAAAAATTACCCTGATTGGAAATTTACTTATTTAATGTTTTGCTACCTCTAACTCAAAAGCTGCTTGTTATATAACCTCTTCAAACTTTCCCTGTGCTTAGATCCATTTGATAATTCTCAGCCTTCTTAACTAAAAATAAAAAAATCCCAAACCTGCAATTTTGAAAGAGTATTAGATTTTTCCTGCAGATTGTCTTTGGTCATATCCTTGTCCCTTTATTTCAGCAGATGTTTTTGTTTTCTGTTGGATTCAGTAGAAAAAGTGGTTCACAGGTTCATTCTGCAAGAATAAACAAGGTTCTTGAGAAGAAATAGTAAGATATCCTCACCACACATGCAATTAGAAAAAAAGATAAATTCTCTGATTTTTTTTTTTTTAATGGTTATTTGATAAATGAGAGTCAGGCAGATCCTGTAAAAATCCAGTCAGGATTTTATTTATTACAAGGTGAATCTACATTAGCATATCAGCTCAGGTCAGTAATGTGCTCCTGGAGTGAACCTTTAGATGGTCCCCATTCACTAAACCTAGCTGTGTCCCATTCAGTCCAGGAGCCCTGGCTGGAGCTAGTCCTAAGGAAAGACCCCTGAGAAATGCGGTGTGAGCGCCGGATAGTCAGTGCCCGCTGCTTCTCTTCATAGGTCTGCTCTAGTTGCGTCACCGTATTGTTCCCCTTGACATAGCCAGAAGACTACAGAACTCTTTGTGAATATAATGAAGGAAAGCATTTCATTACAGGAAAGGTGAAAGCAGCTGCCACAAGAGCAGTAACACATGCAGAAGAAGGGGAACACAGGGAAGCTCCTCACGGTGAGCCCAAGCCAGCAGTCAGAAAAAGCAGGCAATTAACAAGGAAAGCTAAAAGGCATGTAAGAAGAACTTCTGACTGATGGCGTTGAGAAGGAATGTTTTAACTAAATCAGAAACAAATGAAATCCTTCAAATGGCATAGATCCAGAACTTGACCAGGATTGCAAAAGTGTCAATCACTATGCAGGAAAACCAGAAGTATTCATCATCAGCATGATGTATTCATCTCTTACAGTGATTAATTAAATACTTTATATTTCATTAGTAACTGGGGAGGATGTGAAACAAAAACTATTAAGCATTTTAGAATCTACTGTGCCCAATAACTTGCACCCAGTTGTATTAAAGAATTGGTTTAGGAGCCCTCTGAATATTAATGTTGATTTTGAACAAATCTTGATTTGTGGAAAAAATGTTTCAGAGGACTAGTAAAGAGTGTTACTATTTTAAAAAGAGTGAAATGAGATTATATGAGGACCTACAGGCTACTTAGTCAGATATCAGCTTCTCTTAAAACCATGGAAGGGCTTGTATGGGACACAGTCAGTAAAAGAATTAAGATTTTAGCATAAATAATGCCAGTTAATATGGTTTTATGGAAAATAGGTCTTATCAAGAAAATTTGTTATCGTTTTTCCATAAGATCATCTAAGTCTGGGTGATAAAGTATTGACATAATATACTTAGATTTCTGTGATGAAGTTTACCACTTCTATGTTACATAACAATTTAAAAAAATAGCACTGTACAGACTCAGTGCAGACCAGTGTAAAAAATTGATGAAATAGGTTAAAAATCTGCTAATGAATAAAGCACAATTAGGAATTGCAAGTGGGATCCAATATAAAATGAAGGCATTTGTAACTTATTCATAGGAACTGTAGGAATCATCTCAAATCAGTCTTATTTAATACTTTGTCTTCTACAACACTTAAGATGATTCAGAGGGAGGTGCTCAGAGAAACCTAAGGGTAGGGATGTGGGATAATTTGTGACACAGTAGAGCTCCCTAACTCAGTTTGGCTCAAATAAGAGCTGTTTTTATCAGTCATTAAGCTGTTTTTATCAGTCATTACCCCTGAAAATTCTGGGTACCCCTATGTCTGTCTAGCAGTCTCTTTGTGAATCCTCTTCAATTCTTGGCCCCAATGATTTCCTCTGTTTCAGAACCTAACTGCAAATTATAGGAAAAAGTATTTCTTTTTCCATTTTACTCTTTCTAATTGCTTTGCTTCTCCCTTTGTGTGTGTGTGTTGTAAGACATACCTTCACTTTAGCCTTCATTACAGTTTGTAAATTTGACATCCCCTTTTTCATGGTCAACAGCCTCAGTGTCTTCGATCTCTTTTCATAAGAGAACTTTTTAATGCTCTTGATCATTCCCATTGTCCTTCACTGAACCCTCTCTAAATCAGTGTTATTGTTTATAAGATGGAGTCAGTAGTACTGCACACAGTATTTCAGATCAGACTATAGCATTGGCAGTTTAATCCTTTCTCTATTAGTTCCCATTCTTTATGCATCTTAATATGTTTGCTTATCTGGTACAGCTGCACATTAAGTAGAAGTCTTTACTGAAGTAATTTACAAGGATAACTAGGTCCCTTTCTAAAGTTGGTACGCTAATTTAGAGCTCTGTGAGGTGTTGAGTAATTCATATTTTTTCCACCTGGTGTACCTTACTTTGCTTTTGTTGATAATTCATTTGTCAGAGTGAGTAGGTCACACAGTTTTGTTTGTTTCAGAAGTTGCACACAATCATCTCTGAACTTAGGCTGAACTATTTTTTATCCCTTGCAAATTTTGCTGCTTCACAGCAATTCCCATTTCCTAGATGATTATAAATAAGTAGACGAGCAGGAACCTTGGGGCCCACTGCTGTTATCCTTTGACATGATGAAACTGACCATTTAATCCTGCCCTTCACCTCCTTTCCCTCCACCACTTCTTGATCCATCACTACTTAGCTTCCTTCTTGCAAAGAATTTTGTCAGTGGCCCAGAGAGGTTAGAATAAATTATGCCAGCTGCTCTTCTTTATTAACATATTCAAGGAGTTCTAGGAGATTAACACAACAATATTTCCCTCTGCAGGAACTGTGCTGATTGGCCCCTGTTTGGCCATGGTCCCCCAAGTGCTTTGCTACTTTGTTTTAAATTATTATTTCAACTAATTCATTATGTTCACCCATAAAGCTTCCTGGTCTTTTATTCCCCCAAACACCCACAGCCTCTTTAAATATATAGGTATTTAAAGACACACATATTTAAAGACTATTCCCATATTTGTTCTAGTGCTCTTCTGTATATTTATCAATTACCTGCAGCTAGTACTATATCTTTAATGGTGAAATTTCCAGGTGATGGTTTGGTGGTGAAAGTAAAACTGATGAGGTGAGATGCAAGCACCTAAGAATGTGGGGTTTGGGTAGACAAGCAGGGTAAAAGCAGTGCGTAATATGAAGTGCTATTGCTACTGAATGCATCGTTCCTTACTCATCCTGTTACTGTGAATACTTTGGTACCTGGGCCCAAACTTCAGAGAGAACAAAGACTGAGACAGAGACTGATACATTAGATAAGGTTCAAAAAAAAAGCACTCCAAGATCTGAAATACAAAATATTTAGCAGGGCATTAAGGAACCATTTTCTATGTTCAGATGAACAGGTGACTTAATTGTGTTCCACAAATACTTAAAAGGAGAAGAGTTTTTTTGATCTTTGGAAATGCAGCAGAAAATGTCATACAAAGAGGCAATGATTATGACTGGCAGCAAAAGGGATTCAGAGCAGAGTTACTGCATGCTTTTTTAACCACAAGGCTTAGTGGGCTGTGGAATAATTTGCCAGCTGGTGGAATTTCACTCACTTGAAGTCTTAAAGCCAAGAGTAAATTTCCTGGTAAAAGATATGTTGAAAAAGAAGTTACGGTTCCACACAGAAGTTACCAAGCAAAATTATTTGCGTGTAAATCCATTTATTACCACAAATGATTATTAGTTACTACTTATTGTATCCAGCATACAGCTGATTGGTTCTGCCAGTGGCCTAAGCTGTCGCTGGCTTGTTTTTTTTAAGCAGCTCAGCAACTCATTTTGGTTCCTTTAAATAGCTCAGCAAATTACCTAATTGCATGCAGGTAAACCAGCATGACTAACTCTTCTTTTAGATGGAAGCATAATATTCTGAGTAACCTTAAGCAATGCCTTCCCCATTTCATGTTTCTTCATGAGGCGTGGCTTAATGGGATAGTTCCCATCACCTTCCTAGTATGGTAAGAAAATGCAGTTAGGTTAAGCGGGAACTTCTGGCTATGGACTGAAAGGCGATGAAAGAGTAGAGATCTGGTTTGTTAAGGTGCCTGGGAACAACGTAGCTTGTGTACTCACTTGGTTTGCCAAGTAGCTGAAGAAATGAGTTATGCTGGGAAAGTGGAACCTGTCTTGGGGCTTAACTTGATCTATGTCAAAGCATCGGGAGCTGGAGAAAGTCCCTGGATATGCAGCTGGGAAGAGGAGAGACTTGAGTGCTGAGAGGAGATAGTGGGACCAAGTGTCCTGCTCTGAAGGTGTGGTCCTCACCAAACTGGTGTGGGGAGGATGCTTTGGATGTGGCTGTGTATCTGCCGCCATTGTTTATTCTACTTGACCTGTATATATCCCCATGCCATACCCCCATCGCCTATGAAGAAGGAATATATTACAACGAGGAGGAAAGAGCTCCTGAGCCCAGCACAGGATGTCCCACACCTAATATATCATTTTATTATTAAGGTATGCCTCCCCAGTCAAGAATACCTGTATTAGATACTCACAATGGTCTCCAAAGACCTTCAGGTTGACTCAGCAGAGACTACACAGTGCACTTAATTCCCCATATCTCCAAAGGCTTTGGGGATCTAAACCTTGAGAAATTGCCAAAAATTACAATAGAAGTTTGTTGAAATGTTGAAAACTGGGTCCTGATTTCTGAGGCAGCATTTGGGAAGGTGTTGGTTAGCTGCAAGAGCTGCACAGGTATCAGGAAAGACAAGGTGGCGAATTCTGAAAATTTGCTGACCTTAAAAAGTAACTTCTCTCAGCTCAGCCCCCAGCTTCTCATTTTCACAAATATTCTAATAAAGAAGTTGACTGGCATGAAACAGAGAAATTGTGCATTCTTACCCTCACTGTTGTAGTGAAGAACAGAAACACGGCATATGATTAAGGTTACCAGTGATGCAAGACTACCTGGGTAATTGACACAAACTGTTAACCTGAGAGCTGCAGATTAATAAGCATTCTCAGGTTATAAATGGATTTTGGTTTTAGATTTACTGAGTAAAATCTGAATTACTTATCCAGATCTCAGCTGTGTGATTCAAAATAATCGGCAGAACTAATTATGACTAATTTTATTCTTTGTTTGCACCTGCCATTTGTTTCTAAAACCATAAGGAAAAGAAAAATCTGTTTCAATAATGATATCCTGAGGCCAGCCCACTTATGTTTGGTTTTTCACTTATGCATGCACTTTTTCTGGCACTTTTTATTGATTTAGGATATGCTTAAAATACAGATTCGTTAGCTTCCACCCTGCCCATAGCCAGATAAAATGCTCCAACGCTTTGTGATCATAATTCAAGCACATGTGTTGATGATACATTGTTAGAGTCACTAACTGGCAAAGTAAGACTTAGACTGGAAGTTTGTTTTCCCCTCCACTGCCCTTTAAAGTCGGGAGCTGTAATGGTAGCTTGGGGCACACAGGACTAATGCTTAACTCCATCACAGGCTCCCTGTTTCAACTAAAGAAAAATTGCTTTTTGAGAATATTTCAGAGAATGAACTTAAAGCCTATCTTGGTGTGGGACTAAGCATCACAAGTAGAAGGTCCAAGACGATCTTCCTCACAGAATGTCAGCCTGGGAAGATGGCAGGCAGTACTCCAGTGTTAACCTGCTTGCACTGTCCTGGTGTGTCTCCACTTCAGATAGACAGAGTAAGAAGAGAAAAAGAGGAAGGGCAGAGAGTGAGCCCCTTGCAAGCACTTGTTGTCCATAAGAAATGGAAGTGAGACTGTTCTTTTCAGTCTTTCATGTGAGTACAGTGTGCTTAGATGATGTTTTGGCTCAGGCCTCAAGTTCTAGCTAGTTTTAGGATTGCAAAGCATCATGTGAAACACCAGGACTCTGATCTTGAGCTTTGACCCAGTATTTCCAGTGGAGTACAAGCATAAAACCAATTTTCAGCTAGCTAGTGACTTTAAGTCCTATTTTGCAGATTGAGAGTAGGTTAACTTGTCCACTGCTTCAGACAAGTTAGACCAATATCCTTATGTGGATTTAGGTCTCCACTGAGAATGATAGAAATAAAGTGTCTTAATACCTGCAGTGCAGCTACGCTCTCAAATAACTTGGCTTTCCAGTTCACTTGCAGGTCCTGGTCCACTGATCATCAACACTGCATGTGTGTGTTATTTTGCCCTTGGATTACTCCTTGGGACTAATTCAATTTCCTCTCTCCAAGATCTAATTTGGGTGAAATGTGGGGGAGCTTCCCTCAAGTGGCAGTTCACTGCAGGCAGTGTAGACAAGACTACCAGGTTTGGCTCATCCTTTTTCATAAAATCCTTCAAATATATCTATGTAAAATATCCAAGGCAATAAATCTAAGGCCATATTAAGCTTTTATTTCATGCCTGAGAACAGAACCCTCGGGGGCATGCCAGAAACATCACTCTAGTGAGCTGTGACAGTTCTCAGGTTTAGGCACTTTCAAGTGTAAAACACACACACAAAAGATGTATGCATTAAGGCCACCTCTGGAACCAAAAGGGTACACGGGGTCATTGGCTAGTCAGTGTGAATGCATCCAGTCTGTTCTAGAGGGAGCTAAACCTTAGCAATGTGAAATGTACAATGAGTCTGTCACTTAGCCTATGGCCAAGGGACCACTGGCCAAGACAGATGACTTTAGCAGGGTAGCTGCAGTCTTTGAGAAGGTGCACCTTCGCCTTGGATCATTATCTTTGAAATGGGATCATGACACTTCCCCAGACTCACAGGAATGTGGGAATGGAAACACTGAGAAGTACCACGTGAAAGCAAATAAGTCCATCAGGCGAAGGTGGAGGGAAAGATGAGAGATTTGTCCCTCTAGGGACAATCGTCTTCAATTTACCCACTTAAACTTTGGAGCCCGGCTGTATTGCTATAGGGCACAAAGCCCCTGGGTCAGGTTCTGCCTTTCCCAGCGCAGCGTGACATTTGCACTGGCACAGACGCTCCTGTAGTCCTGCCGCAGCCTGGGAAACCGCCCAGCAGCGCCTGCCGATACCCGAAAGGGGTGACTCTGCCCGAAGGGGGACCGCACGCAGTCAGTGACCAGGTGTGGCAGCAAGGTGGGAGGGTGGCACGGGGCAGCAGGAGCGGCGCCTTCCTGAGCCTCGGGGCCGTGACCGCCGGGGTGGGCATGGAGTGCGAGCCACAGGCAGCCGCGCCGGGGTGTCAGAGGGCTTCTGCAAACACAAGTGGTAAGGGAGTCGCTCCTTCCTGTGGAAATGCTGGCTGCCCAAGTCACAGCTCATGGAGTAAAGGGTGCTGTTATAGATGAGTTGCCCAGTGGAAACTAAATTAAACCACTCTGGAGATCTTAGGAGTGGAAGATTTCATTTCCTAGAAAAACTGATTTAAAACTGCTTATCTTACCTATCTGTCCATCTATCATAGGTAATTCCAGGTGCCTATCACTGTCACTACCAGTCCTGTATTGGAAATCTCTTTATATCAACTCGTCTCACGTGATATTATCAAAGGGTTCATCTAAACGAGATCCTAGGAGAAAAAAAAGCTCCTTCAGCTCTGCAATTACCTCTGATTTTAGCCGGATTAAAATTATAGGGAAGAGTTGAATTTTAATTCTCTTGAAATTCTGGCATAAAGGCATAATTATGATGTTTTTGTTTTGGATGCATTTCATAAACAGGTGATATGAATAAATTCCTGAACAGAGGGTTCTGTAGAGGAGTAGACAATGGTAGTTTTGGCACTCTAAACGTACTGATTGAGTGAGGCTTCGCAGATGCATTTGTATTTTACTGTTGTCTCATTGGACACTTTTTGAATACATATAATATTATTTTCAAGTATATTCCCATAAGCAATAAGAAAAAGACAATTCATAAGGGTTGTACGAAGGAAAACTTTCTTTTTGATCAAAATTCAGTAATTTTTAGAAATTTTTACTAAGGATTACTATTAGGTGTTTTGTTAGCTGCTACTGTCTTACTGTTGAAGCCAGCTGAATACACACTTCAGTGATAAAGTACTTCACTTTATCTTCTTGTGTTTTTCCTTAAATATTTGCATTTAGATAGTACTCCTGTAATACGAGAAATCTTATGGAAAATTAGAATTTTATAAATTGCAAGGAAAAGATAGAAAGCTTATGTGTCAGAGACAAGCAAAGAAGGGAGGAAGAAAAGGGGAAGAATGACTTACGAAACAAAATTGGAAGCAAAGGGGACACTAATAAGAGGGCACAGATATGGCAAAGGGAAAGTTTGAAGAAAATGAGATAAAAAATGCAAACGTTTTAATACTGTGACATTGAAATGCTTCTATTTTTTTCTATTCTTTAAAAAAAAGAGGTGAGAGACACAGAGAGAATGAAGAAGCTTATGTTTCCTTTAATTCAGTCTTTAAAGAAAATGAAATCTCAAACGTTGGCACACTGTAGCCAGCCTCCTGGCATTGCAATATCATGTTCATGATGCAAGAATGTTGTGATTCAACCAGAGAATCATCTCACAGCCTCCACCTGCCTGGGATTAGACCCAGGCAAAGGCCTGCAATATGTTTGCTCACCGTTTGGCACCAGGAAACACAGAAAACTGAAATACAACTTCTCTGAGCAAATGTTTTCATTTCACATCACCCTCTGCAAAAGCATATTTTGCATGACATTGGCAAATCTGCCAGGGTCCCTGTTGTCTTCCAGTTCTTTCTAGAAAGAGTCTACTTTGAAGTGCAGCAGTAAAAGCCCTAAAGATCAGTTCGGGTTTTGTCTGCACCAAAGAGCTGATCTCTTTGTAACTGCATCAGTGGCAAGGAAGCGGTTTAGAAATAAATGGGTCAAGCTTTAGTCAGCTGCTCGCTGAAAAAAAAACAGGCAGGGCATTTAAAATGTCACCTCCTGTTATTACATATCTACAGAAGAATACAACCCCCATAAAAGAGACAGCAGACGTGGCTGCACGAGCATTTCTTATGTGCTTCAGTGCAAAGTCAACCAATTTGGCTTAAAGGTCCTTTTTTGGCAAAGTGCATCAGTAATATGCATAAACCCCTTCCCTCCGGTGTATTATGAGTGTAGTGGACGTTCTGCCAGAGCACCAAGAACAGGCAGCTGAGGAAAGAGGGCAGTGAAGAGAGCAGCTAAAGCTGTCTCATCTTGTTCCACAGCAGGCACCGCCTGCTCTTACAGCGTGTATTTAAAAGATGTGTAGATGTGGTGCTTAGGGACATGGTTTAGTGGTGGACTTGGCAGTGCTAGGTTAATGGTTGGACTTGATGATCTTAAAGGTCTTTTCCAACCTAAACGATTCTATGATTCTATGATTCTATACTACAGGACCTTTCCTGAATTACCTGGCATTAAAACTAGGGAAGTTGTTAATCGTTTTGGTACCCCCTGGTACCTATTCTACATCTTTTGCCTCAACCCCCAGCACAGTGGCCTCTGAGGACTGGATGGCTGTTGCCGTCCAGCTCCAGCTGTGCCAGTGCAACCAATTCCCTTCCCCAGTGCGTCCACAGCTGCTCACCACTGACCTTCTCCTAGACATTATTCCTCCTCCTCCCTTCCCCTCAACTCAGCCCCGTGTCTCCTGACTCCATTGCTCATATAATCACTCCCTAACATGTTTCTGTGAAGATGAGCCAGGTTGGCTCACACTACTTAAATCGCAGGGCTCGCTTATCTGACTTGCTGTAACTGAAATGGGTGAGGGAGAATGCCATAAGCCGTGGATCCAAGGGGAATATTTTCTGGCAGAAGAGTTATGATGGACAAGCTGGGATCACTAAAAGCCTTCCCCTAGCAGATATTTTACATAGTATGCCTCCGCCTATACCTTTTAGAGATATCATCAGGTACGGACTGAAGAACCAGAAACCTAGAATGAATCTGAAGAATAAGCTATTCTGCATTCCCTGAACCTGGATTTACTGAGGTTGAGGTATGTAGCCCCACTGATGGACAGGCTACTCCAAAGAGCACTTAGACTCCTATAAACCACCTGGAACACTTACATGGAATTGAGCTATTGTACAGTAATTTGAGGGCTAGAGTGCAGGAAGAAGGAGATTTTATGTTTCTTTTTAAAATGTAGACATTTGGTCTAAACATTTTTTTGGACAGCAAAAGACATTTTGAGAGCTGCTGCCCTCAGTGATTAGAAACTCAGATTTTTGTATTTATTTAAAAGATTAGAGTGTTTCTGGGTAGGGGAAAGAACTAGAGAAGCCCCAAGGTATAGTCGTCCCTCCCCTTTTTTCCTGTAATTCTGAAGCAGCAAACTGATTATCATATATTCACTTTTCCTAAAGGCAGAGAGCAAGATGCAGCACTGGAAGTAAAAAATAGCACTACAGCCTAATCTAAGCCCCAGAAGCTCTGACTAGCCATGGCGCTGTATATTTTGATGGGGGGAATGCACACTGGTCAGAACTGGCAGATTGGAGAGCGAGTATGTGTTTACTGGAGCCTGCCTGACCTAAAACTTAAATTAGCATCAAAATCCCTCAGTTAGAAATTCCACCCCACCCATGCACCTTATTACCATTAATTTGGCCCCAATCTAGGGCATTTCAATCATTAGTGTATCATAATTTAGTCTTGAAATACAGCTATGCATCAGAGGGATACTCTCATCCCAATTTTCATATTGGATATGTAGGCCTATAATGACACAATATAGAAGACATGCAGGTACACAGTTGTGATACTCTAAGCTCTATCCCAACCCCTTATGACTGAGGACATCTTATTTCCTTCACACCCACCACCCAGGAGAATAATAGCAAAAGGCAGCTTGAAGATTTTCTGTCTTCATAAATTTAGTAGACTATATTCCAATTCATTGATGCATGGTCTTAGTTTGACCATGATCTCTCACCAAAACGGAAACAGCATTTAAAAATTGCTGTGTCACTCTCAAGCATCAAAACGGAACTGTTCAAGAGAGACAAAGTACATCAAAAGTACCTTCTACCTCCACAGAAGCCATTTTTCACCCTGGTTTACAACCACTTAGCTAGTCACCTGCCAATAGCCTTAGGAGAATTTAAGATGAATGCTCTTTTTTTTAGAAAATCCATAGACTCACCAGTTTTTGAAGCAATACTTTTGCCACAAAGCCTTTCCATTTGCTGTAATCTATGCAAGATCTAGCTTTCCCATATGATGTTCATGGAAGTCATTTGTGTAGGCAAAAAAGTACAGCAACCAGATTACTGTTTCCCTTTTGCAAATATGTGCTTGTTTCTCCTTCAGCTTGAGAAAGACAATGAAATATGGCTGGCACTGTTTTGGTTTCTCTTTAACCAAGGAAGTTCTGTTTTCATGACTCAGCAGGATTCCCCTATGGACTTGAAAAGAGGAGATTTAAGCCAACACTAGTCAAGGATCAAAAAACCTATATGGTGAAGCAGTTTCAGACTTCAACTTGCAAACACACTTCAGTTAAATGAAAGAAGATGGAGGTACGGTACAAAGAGAAGAACAAGAAGCAATCATAGTAATCAAGCCCACTTGAGACATTATCTCAAATAACACTGTGAGACTGGTAATACCGTGTGAGAGTTATCGCAAAACATTCCCCAGTATTCTGGTATGAGTGATATAATACAAAATCACAGTTGTAAAAAGCGTTAACTTGTGAGCCGACATATATTCTCCTGACTTTTGTTTTATAACAGCAGGGTATTAACTAGGAATGTTTGGTATCATCTTTTCAGATTTGTAATTTTTTTGCATGCCATTTGAAAGGTAGTGGACACAGAGAGTATGATGAAACAGTTGTTAGATCAGTTCCAAGATCACACAGAGCCAGGTTATGAACCCTACACGTGCCCTTGATGAGCCATCACTCAATCCCATCAAAGGGAATACTCACAAATGCTAACTGTTCACCAATATCAATAAGCATCAAACTACTGCTCTGTTTGGTTGACTGATGTAAAAGGCATTAGATTTTTTCCTCTTTTTTCCCTCTCTTTATTATAACAAATACATCAGAGTGCCTCAGGTGAAAATAGTCAAGATAACAGAATGCGGATCAGTTTGGTTTTACAAGTCCCCTTTGGCTCTGCAAGTTTCCTCCAGAGCTGATCTGTGGCTGTCGAGGTTGGAGTGCCACAGTAGACAACTTTGTAATGATCTGAGGCATTTTGCCAAATAGTTCCTTTTTGATTTCCATCCAACAAAAAAAAATAGTATTAAATTTACCAACTCTTGTATCATGCTGCTGACATATCTGGAGGGTGATTAATTGTGCCCCTGGGGTCTATGTAATGTTCTATTCTGAACAAAAAGAGCTTTTAAAATCTATCTAATAACAATAATTATGAGTGAGGACAGAGACCCATAACTGTAAACAGGTTCTCTGTGTTTCTTACTTAAGTACCTGCCAACAACTGAAAGATGGAAAGCTGAAGAGCATTTTGTACCAGCAAGCAGAATGCAGCAACTTTTCAGGATAAATTCTATCTGCTGTGAACAGTTTTGTCTAGTAAGAACCAATGAATCTATTAATCTGTTCTGCAAGACAATGAATAGCAACGACCTGTCAGCTTTATGAGATCCATCAACGTCCTTCCATATCTTTCTGAAGAAGGCCTATATGCCCTCTGCAGGCTCTGTATGATGCAGTAGCACCATTAACACTGTCATCGCTGCTGTTACAGAGCTTCCTTTCTCTGGGTTTCTATCACAGTTGTTTCATTAAGACACATCACATTGGGTTAAAATTTTGCAGACAGATTCTTTTTCTCTCAGTGAGTGATTTTGAATTTGTATCCTTTTTTTTTTAAAGCTATAATTGAAATAAAACTAGAAAAATCATTCTGAATTTGAATTTATATAGTTATAAAAGATGAACAATGTAGATATATTTGTATTCCTAGCTTTAAAGGGAAAGCATGTAAAACAAAAGACAACAGTGGCAGAGCTATTGATAGCTTGACACTGATACATTCCTTGTGTTGCATCTATATTGATTTAAAGAATGAGAAAAGAAAGGTATAAATTTATGGGGACATTTTGGATCAAATTTTGCATGCATTTATTAAATAAAATTTATAGAGTACTAAACCATTGACCCTATCTTTTGGTTTTACAGATTTATGGCTGAATCCCAAGACTACTCAAGTCAGTAAGGGTCTTTTCAATAGCAGACTTCAAATCAGGACCTTGCTGCCTGACTCTTCTCTCACATTAAGCAATGGTATAGAAACCAGTGACATTACATCAGTGTAAAGCTATGAAGAAAGCAAATCTATTCTCAGTCTTCAGGAAAAAAGGTGCATGTAGCTTTTTAAAATGTATGTAGCTGTGTGTACGTATGTTCCAGACTTCACTTTGGTTCCAGCATAAAGGGTTCAGAAAGCAGAAAATGAAGGGAGGGTTAAAAGATTATAGGAGGAGTAATAAAGAAGCTGGCTAACTGCTCATGAGATTTAAAATGGGAAAAATGAAAGCTAATATACCTCAGGAAAAAATGATCTGCAGCTCAAATATTTAACTAGAAGGGAAAATTTGGAAGTTTTTAGGGTTGAAAAAATCTGAGTGATTAGAGGAACCAAAGAAGCTCATCTTAAACAGCAAGTTCTCCCACTTTAACTATAAGATATATATTTTAAATTGTACAATCTTCTTTGAGCGCTCATGATCATACAGATATAAAGGTGCTATGTAATGGTATAGATATTCCACACAGGAATGGAGCTAAGCAATCTCTATCTAAAGTACATCTATACTTATATCTTCACATTAAGGTGCACACTATTTTTAAATAACAAGATCATAATCCAAATTGTAGCAATAGAACTTTCAAGTATAGACCTGACCTGTAGATACAAGCCTACAGTATATGTCAGTGAAAAGGCAAATGCAACTGTAGTCTTTGTGAGTTGGATTCTGATGCAGTAGCCCCTGAAATATTATATTTATTTGTAAGCACTGCATTATAAAAACGATGTCATTAAGTTGCTGGCAGTTCAGAGATAAGTAACAAGATACCAGTAACGTGGATGGGCTGACCTGTGAAGAGAGAACTAAGTAGGTATGGTAATGGTATTTTACTCCCCAGCTAATGTGGTTTGCAAGTTGTTGTATTGGTGTGGTTTGAAAAAGGCAGGTTGAATGGAAATTGAAACAAAAGAATTTCTTCTTTTTGCCACTTCTGCAGGAAGAAGGTAAAAATGCATGCAGTACCATAACCACAAAGTTCGCTAAGTATCTTTTGTATACTCAGATACAGCAGTAACGTGTAGAGAAGAGAAGATGTATTGACACTCTGCCAATATTTGAAGAACGTTGGTAGAAGATTTATTTTAAGTTGTAGACTCCATAGTTATAATTGTTCACAAGATAATTTGGGCAAATGTTTCACCTCAGTATCAGGCAATATTCCTGACAATAAGTCTCCACAAGAAATGACAAAAAGACCCATGATTTGCCTTTAAAACTAAGCCTAAACTGGAACTTGAATGCAATTGTGTGTTAGAAGGTTGAGGAAAACATGACAAACCCCACTTTTCTCATCACTTATCTCAGTCAAGAGTATGGGAGTGCTGAGTAACTGGCATTTCCTATCTTCATGCCAGATTTGTTGGATCTATACTGACAAAGAGGCCTTACAAATGGCAATGGGTACTAGCCATAGGAAGGAAATTTTGATACTGGCTCGGTGCAAGTATTTGCCTATACTGAGACACCAAGTAATGTCAAGTCAAAGTGTAAATTTCCAGGATTTCTGGCTCTTCTGAGGGACTGAAGTAAAGTGTCAAGTCACATTGGCATTAAGAGCCTAGTGTGGAAGCTGCTAGCTCCCACAGTGCTTCATTCCAGCTATCTTTCCCTGTAGACTCTGCAGAGACTTGGGTTAACTAGGCTTAACTAGATGTCCCAGATAGATAGGTGTTGACAATTAATATGAGTTCAGGCCAAAGTGTATCTACTGCTGTGGAGTGGTATCCTTCACTCTCCTTATCTTGCTCTTTGTTGTATCTTTTCTTAAATTAAACGTGCAACCGAAATCATAACTTTGTGTCCTGTTGACCTCTGGCAACGACTGTGTTTGTACAGCACTCGGGATAATAGGAGCTCATCTGATTGGGTCCCATGGGCTTTACCTTCATACAAATAATTATTGGTACCATTAGGATAAATGATCTTTTAGGCATCTGAGAAAATTATTTCCAAAGAAAGAAAAAAAAGAAAGAAAAATAGAAAACAAGTACCATAATACTAAACTCATTTGACAAGGGTATGTAAGATAAAGGAAATTAAAACGGCATGGAGGGTGGGGAAAATAATGAGAAAACAAAGAGTAAAATACAAAAAATCACTTTCAAAGAGGGAGAGGTATGAGAGGAGTAGGAATATGCTTTTAAAATTTAGTGGTCACAGAAGAAGGAACACCACAATGTGTCACATTAATAAGCATTGTAAGTAGGGATGTTGATTAACTCAGGAATGACTTATTATAATATAAATGACAGGACATAATGGAACTGAAGTGACAAGGTATGCAATGTGTATTAGAGAAAGTAAAATGAAAGCTAAATTCCTGTGGGACAAGTAAACCTTTAGAAAGTTTGTAACAGGTTTGTTAAAAACTGGGTTTGGAAGTTGGTAGCTTAGAGGGGACAAGGAAATGGAACAGAATCTGGGCAGAAAGCAAGATGGTTGATATGCTGCAACTGAGCCTAGAAAAAAGTACAAAACCCAAGCTATTTAAAAAAAAGGAAACAATAGCATGGAAGAATGCATATATTAACTGAAGGAAGAGAGAAAAAACCCCATTTTTTCTGTATGTAACACTTACCATACCTTAGTCAATGGCAGTGCTCAGCTAATAATTGAGCCTTCATAAGTCTAAATCACACCAGCAGGATTTTAAAAGACTCGCATTCTTAAGATTAAGAAAATGCACACCCCTTCCTATCACTGACAAAAAAATAGGTAATTTTATCCAAAAGTACTGAAATACATATAATTTGATAGATGTTTAGAAAAGGGTTACTACAAATACTCTCTGTGGCATTAGGAAAATCTTTGTATGCCAAAATAATCACGACCGCAAAATATATCCGAGTCAGAAATTACTGCCTCTGTTAAGGAAATAAAAGGGAGTTTGTGTTAGTGTGGATACACATCACTTGCCTGTTTCTGTAAAATTACTGGTTTCAATTAAATTACAAAATAACCAGAAGTTTTGTGTTCTTTAACATTTTAATTTCTGCAAATATGAAATAACTAGGTTTACAACTACAATGATAAGTTCAGAAAAGATATCAAGAAGGCTCACCAAAACCAGAGCATTTGCATGCTTACCACAAAACAAGTTAGGACAGAAGAATATATACTGCATTACAAGATATGCTATGCCTCATGAAATGAGCACAAATGAAGTGGGACAGGGAGAAGAAAATGATGAAATGGTGGAACTGAGGAGATGTGTTCAGACAGAAGAGTGACTGCAAATGAAGCTGCAAACCCAGGGCTCAGCAGTGTGAAAAGAATGTGTAGGTTAAATTATTTTGTTGGCAGGACCCTGAAAACTAAAAGCAGACTTTTTGAATCTGGCATATTCAAGACTTTGGGTAGTATAAAAACTGAATATCATTGAGGTGGACTATAAAGAAATGCATAGAAGGCAATAAAGAAGAAAATATGCTATGAATATCAGCTAGAAAGATTAATAACATAATGGAACCAATGAGAAAGTCATTTTATGCTAGATATCATAGTATTATTCTTTTCTTTAGCCTTATGCTTTTGGACTATGTATGCCAGGTATTAGAAATGCTTGTTTTACATACCATGTTAAGTGAGCAGATTACAGAATGCCTGGATAGGCATTTGTGACACATGGCTCACCATTTTTCATCAGTGAAAATTAGAAGACATTTGTACTGATTCAATTTTGTAAGTATTTTTAGTAAAATTAGAGTCTCTCTTAGAACATGCTGATACATTTTTGAGATGACTAAAATGCTGCCATGGCTAGCCTGGCAGTCAAGTGAAATTTTTGAGAGCAAGCACACCATTTATACAGTTAATGTAAGCCACTCAGAGTGTGGTACTAAAACATGACATCCAAAAGGTGATCAATTAGTATATTATAAAAGTGTGTTACCTCTGCAGCAGGAGCTGGCCCAGCTAAGTAATTGTTTTTTGAAAAAGCATGATTAGGACAAAAGTGCAAAAAAATTAAGACCAATGGAGATGATTCAGAAATCAGAGACAGAGCATGTCGGAGAGGAGATTGCAGCTTAAAAGAGAGAACATGAAAATCCTGAGCTATGACTAATGAGGGCAAACATAAATGCAGCAAAAATCAGTTTAAAACCAATTTTTGAAAGTAGTCAGTACCTGGCAATTCAGAGAAGTCTTTCAGCTGACAATAGTGTCCTCCATAAAGCCTATAAGAAGTTCATTCAATGCCAAGGGTGTTGAGGGTAAAAAAGACTGAAAAATCTAAAATTCAAGATAGTAAGAGTAGGATTAAAGAGAGCAATATGAGGGGAATTGTACAAGCTACATGAAAAATGGTAGGAAAAAATTATCCAAAGTCACAAGAATTTAAAAATGTTGCACACTGCAAGTGCTGGAAAGTTGTAGACGTATAGCTTGTGCTTGAGGAAACTAGAATTAGCATCAAAAATACTCAACAAAGTATTCATGTGTTATGCTTGGGGGAAGAATTAATTTCAAAAAAACATAGTGGTTCTCAAAGAATTTCAGTTGTCATCATAAGCAAATGTGTGTGGCCTAAAAGGAAGGAAAAAAATACCATGTCTTCTTATTTTGTATTAGTGTCCCGTGGCAGAAGGAACTATTGATTAGTCCACATAGCTGATGTCTGCTCTGTGATACTGGAAATTGGAAGCTGAGTGCTAAAAGGTTAATGAAGGATTAATAAAAGTAAGTTGACACACAGACCATTCATGAATTTTATCTCAGAGTGGAGTTATTCTGTAGCTGATACTCAATGATTCATATTTCCTATAGAAAAAGTGGGGCATTACACTAACTAAATATTCCTCTGCTTATATAAGAAAAGAGAATTTTTAAAGTTTAACTAATTAGAAACAGTATTTGCCTGACAACCAGAAATACCTTTCACAGTGAATTTAAAGATAAGTCAGGATACAGACTGAAAGCTAAGAGTAAAATTTGAAGTGGTTTTCCAAGGACTCAGATAGCAAACTTCAATTAACATTAACAAGACCTATGTCGTTAAACCAAAATGCAGTTTTAAGAGGTGAATTTTAAATCCTGACACAGGCTTCTGCAACTGGACAAAGTAGGAGTGTAAAGAATAATCAGTTTAAGTGAGTAACTAAGGTGTTAAGTTTGGAGGGAATGAGCTCTCATGAGGGTCCAGCTCTCATTTTATTAGGGCCACAGACAATCAGGGAATTTCACCCCCACCCCCCGCCCAAGTGAATTACTTTTACTAAACTTAGAATATGTCCACAATAAATATTTTCCAAACACAGTATATAATTGTTGGACAAGTACCTATCCCCTGTCCATGCCCCCGAGGTTGACACTTTACTGAGAATCCACATCCTTACAGCTGAACTGATCTCCTCACTGAAAACAATGGGTAATTTTTGATTTATTTGAATAGAAGTGAGACATTTATGCAGTCTGTGATATCTGAAGAGACAAGATTTGTCATCCTTATCAACATCTTTCTTCACTCACTTATACCTTACCCTTTTGCCCTGGAGATTTCCACTCTCAGAAGTCCCTTATGCACCACTATTTCTCTTTTCCATACATTCAACTTTCTTTTCTTCCTCAGAATTTTCTCTGTCTATTTGTGTCTCCTCTGACCTCTAATTCTATTCTTTCGTCCTTCCTTCTGAAAGGCAGACAATCTTTTCTTCCTGTTCAAATATCTTTGCTTGGTACTAGAAAGTCATCATCAATCCCATCTTTGCTCAGATTATACTCTCATCCTGCTATTCAGCATTTCTGGCTTTCATTTTAACCCTTCTGATGCCCCTGTGTGCCATGTACCCTACTGTCCTGTGAAATTGCCTCTCATCTCTTTCTCTGCCCTCCCACCCCAGCACCATCCATCCACTTTGTAGCTTTTTCTTCCAGGACTCTGAAGTTCTTCCTCTCTCCTCTTTGGGAAGTCCTCTCTTTCTCTTTCTGCTTCCTGGTCCCACTGCTTCTGCCCCAATGGGACTTCCCTGCCTGTAATCTCCTGCTTAGAGTTGTCTTCCTGTTGCGGATGGAGTGAGCGTGCACTTCACTCTTAAGAGAGAAGTAAAAATATAGTTTATTGATATAGAATAGGGAGTTAACAAAGTTCAATGCGACAGTGATTTAACAAGATTTGATGGCAAGGTACACTTGATTATTTACTGCATAGAGGACAGGGTCAGACAAAACTGTCAGGGAGAACCTCCCGTTGAGTCATGAGGTTCGGAAAAGGACCCCCTTGCTTTCTAAACTCCTTCTCAGAGAGGAGTCTAGGTGCGGCTGGGATCCAGTCCTAGTCCCAGACTTGGTCAACGGTTTATGTCTAAAGGGTTATATGTGCGCAATCAATCCTTTATATCACTTAGCTAAGATTTCAAAGTTTAGCGTGCTATTAGTCACTTACTGAGGATCTGTTGTGGCAAGGAATCTCTCAGCCTCGAGGAGTAACCTTGAGAGGCGTCCCTGCTCAAGGGGAGATCCTGGCATGCAGCCCGCTGCCGTGCAGGAGAGCTCAAAGGGCTCTTGGGCTGCTCACTATTTATGGGGGATAAGATGATTGACCCATAGTCATATTTGCATGCCGACCACAGATTTTAGTTTCTTAGGTGGGCGCATTGCACAATCGTCCTTGGCTATTGTGTCATTATCTGTCTCCCGAACCCACTTTGAGCCGATGCAGCCATCATGACCAGATGCATCCATTATGACCATCACTGATGGTTATCACCTGGGCTATATAGGGTTATCACCTATTACAGGAGATAAAGGTCAGGGGCGGGGGAAGCACACCGTCACACTTCCTCATTAGGTCAGCCTCATCCTGACCACATCTGGCAGGAGGCATCAGCCACCCCTCTGCTTGTTTCAGTTTCTCCACTGCCAGGAGGTGCTTCGCCTGTGCAGTTTGTCGCTGCCTCTCATACTCACTGGGACTGCCAGGAGCTGTCATGTATCACGGAGCACCAGGAGCTGTTTCTGTGTGCCAGCATTTTTCTGCTCCTTAACAACTCTGCACCCTACCTCCTAGGCCAGGTTGCTCCCATTCTACACTGTGATGGGAAAACTATTCATCCTGGGTCAGAGCTAAGGTTTTCACAGTGAAATACCAAACTGTAGAGGGGAAAATAGTGACTCATATACATAGATAGTATAAAATACGTGTTTTACCAAACCATTACTTTCTCTGATACTATATATGTTTTGACAGAACAGAAAATGTTATACCTCATTGTATTTGGAATTTTTGAAGTTCTGCATATCTTTGATTACAAGAAGGCACCTTTTTTTTTCTAGTTCGAAGTAGCACAGAGCAAAATATTTGTTTCTGGTCTGCGCAGTTTCAAAAGTGACCCCAACTCATTGATTAATTAGTCAAATTAAAAGGTTGATTTATCCTGGTAACTTCACCATAATGTAAAAGGTCTTCCTGAAAGACGGTCCACCTAACTCAACCACTATGGGAGGTCTCCATCCCTCTTGAGCTTATAAGGCTGGTAAAACATCTTGAGTGCCATAAAAAAATTAAATGTGTGGACACTTAATGATGATGTTGAATGGAATTATTAACAACACTGTTACAGTAATGATTTCTGTGTATGTCTCTTCCCAAAGGAGTACTTAAGAAACTACACCCACATCTTCCCTCTCAAAACAGTTCAGTGGGTTGACTCTTTAGTAATTTGCTCCCTGTTTCACCAGCTGCCTGATGGCATGCTTGTTGTGGCAGGTACTTGACACTTGCCAGACATATTTCTATCTTCTGTTTTGCACAGCCTTTGCAAATCCAGCATTTGTTATGCATTCATTTTATTGAATGAATTGTTCACATCTTTGTTCTACTTCTCCTGTAGTTTTCCCCAGTCATATCTTTTATTCTGCTTAACGTGACACTACGGAAGACTTTGCCTGGCATTGAAAGACATGTAATACCTCAGCAGCCACTGCAGCCAAGCTTTCACCTTGTCCTGAGTTTTCTTCTGCTTCCTTCCTTCACTGAAAATTTGGGGAATTTTATTGGGAGTCTTATCATAACTAGTTTTCAACATTTTCTTGGTGACTCAGTCTTTGCCTCTGCTTTCCCAGGCTTTAACTAGAAGATAAAATGTCTATTTCTGAGCATCTAATTTCTTTGTCAATGTCAATCGTTTCTTGAAGTGATGGTTCATTTAACATCTCTAAAAAGTACTTTGCCCATCAATGCCTTGACTCTTTTTCCATTTTAAAAACTTTGAATGTTAATGCTTAAAAAAATTCGTAGCAAGATAAATGTCCCCAAGTTGGAAAGAATGTTTCTTGGTTCCATATTCCAAATCTAAACAGAGAAGTTACAAGTGTTTTTTTTTATTTGTCATGCTCTGAAGTTACATGTGCGTTTTCATTTGTCACACTTAAATCCTCCAGAAGTTGAGAAATAATTTGTGAAAAATATGTGTTGTCCACAAGAAGTGGTGAAGTTTGACTTGTGGAAGAAATAGAGTCCTACTCCCAGCTCTCCCACACTTGTGCAAGTTCTTGCAGGTCATTTTGTGCTCCTCAGTTAATCCTGAGGAAAAATGAACCTGTATCCATCTCCTCAATCAATAATGACAAACCAGTTTCCTAAGCAAAGTTGAAGAGCAGCTGTAGCAAAGCTTTAGAATGAGAGCTACTTGTACCAGATAATGGTAATCACTGTAATTTACTGTGTCGGATACCTAGACATGTACGTATAAATGTGATACAGATCATGGTGCCTATCTGTATGGCACTAAAATTGGACTGCAGTATGAGAAAATTAACTTTGCTTGCCTGTGTGCATGAAGAGAGGACAATTTTCAGTGCTGTCAGCACTATCAGTATGAAACTTATTATTGGTAATAACATTACTGTAAAGTAGATGCTTAAAAATAAAGATGTAATATTCGTATACACTATAGAATAAAACATGCTTTAAATGGAATAGACTAATTTTATTGATGGTGTCAAAGAAATGCATGTCTTTCTTGATGAAAAATCTGAATAGAGCCCAGGCAATGGCCAGTAGTGTATCCTGAAATTTAATATGTCATGCAAAAATCTGTGCTACTTTTTTTAGGAATTTGAATATATCAGCTAGATCCCTTGACATAGTACATGCATAAATCACAACTATTAAGTTGATTTTAAGAAAATGCAGCCAGTGATTGACATAAGCATTATAAAATCTAGAAATATAGATGTAAACCTGAGACTATGTTTCTAAGTCATGCTATCAAGTGTCTTTCTCTCCTGCATGTGTCTACAAAGGACTGCTCCAAACTTGATTTAGAATTCTCTTCTGCTTCTTGGCCTAGAACAGATCCTTATATGTTACTTAAACTCCCTTAAACTCCCAGGATCTAAGCAACCTGGTAAGTACGATCTGAAGGACAATAAACCATCTTAGCACACATACAGTTGGCTGACCTAAAATAGTTGGAAGGTAAAGGCTCCTGACACTTGAATAATGCTAGTTCAGGTTAGACTGGACTTTCAAGCAGAATGTGTAAGATCTGGTCTATACTAATTTCTTTACCTATATAATGACAATATACTCTGTTGCTCACATACCAGAATAAAATACAATTTGATCTTTAGTGGAGACAAAACCTGTGGAAAAAAACCCACCTTAGGTACACAGGTAGTTCAAAGAGAAAACCCAGACATCTCACTGGTATAGTACAATTAAAGCACATTTGTCTTTACAAAAACAATATCTACTGTGTTCTAGTAGAAAAATGAATGTCAGCTAACAATCTAAAAGCAATAAACAATAAACTTAAATTATAGTAAAAGTCAATTAGTATGCCAATTAGCCTATATTGCAAGCAACTTACATGAAAAATCTTATTTTTCACTGTCATACAAGGTGTCAAGGAATGAACTCTGTCATTTAGGATTCACTAATAATTATAAAGGGGAGTTTGACAGATTATGATGTGACTCCATAAAGTAGTAATGCAAAATAGCTAGTCACCAAATGGTAAAAGCTTTTATACTTCAGCAGCTTTTAAAAGGGTACACATGGTAATAGAAACTCACTTTGCAAAAAGACAAATAAATCTGGGGATGCATATGCTTTGTGTCAGTTTCATGTGGTTCCTAAACAAGATTTTTACTGAAAATGTTCTCTGTGCAAAAAGATAATAACATGGAGAAAAACACATTCATCAAGTACAACACACAAAAACCAACACCTCACTTTATTCTTCTGGGAAAGACACAAAAAAGTTAATAATCTGTTCATAGCCACAGAGTTCACTATCCAAGAATGCAAAAGGTACTGTAAAGGCAAAGACTACATTATGCAAGTATCACAAGCATGAGGAGGCCATACAATTCACTTCACAGCAGAAGATAATCAGCTTTCTCATTTGAGTTTAACTTTAAACCAGAAGCATCTTACTTCTAAAAGATCTGGACATCCAAATATTCAGCCTACGTGTTTGTTTCCATTTGTTTCTTCCAGCCCTTGGCTGTGATTTTGTAAGGTTTGCACATGGGTAAATTGAAATCTACTGCTTATTTTTGGCTGAATTCTTCATTTGGCTTTTGTTTTGTAAAAAGTATAAGCAGTCTTTGTGGAAGGCTTGTGAAAGCATCTAATTATTTATCTCCATGTAATGGTAGTATGAATTTATATTACATACAAACTACTTTGGCTTAGATGAGTAGGAACTTCTATGGTCCCCAAAAAGCAGTTTTACCAAACAAGCCTTGAGAAGCCCACTTCTGGCTGAAAAGATTAGGGCTATGCTATGTTTCTGTCTCTGGAAATTGATTTTACTCAAAGCAAACATCACACCTGACTCTCACAACTAAACTATTAGTCTAGCTCCCTTGAGTCCAGCACAAGGTCTGATCTTTCTTCCTGCTCTGAGATTTGGTACATCTACCTTCTTTAGTTTAATCTCTCCATGAATTTATGCTCTTTTTCTGTAATCATATTAATGACTTTTTCATTTTATTTGTAGTAAATAACTCTTTGCTTTTCATCATGGAATCTGATAAGGGAAGATACAAATACAGTAGGGAAAAAGAAAGCAGAAAGAAGTCTGACAGACAAAACTAAGGACATTTATCTGTGATAAAGAATTCTAGCCAACTAAAGAATGCCAGAAAAAAAGTCATGAGTTCTAGAAAATGTCCAGCCTTGGAAGAATTGATTAATATCTGATGCTTTTGGAAAAATGCAACCTTTCTCCATATACTTATTTAAACTGTTTCCTTGGAAATAACTACCACCTGGTTCCATGATGCATTCGTGATCATGGATTACTCTGAGGATGCAGTGGGTATGTAAGTTTTTAATGCTTGGTTTGAAGTACATGAGTCTTTGAACCACATTTATGAGAAATGGCTTTCAAAACGTGTGAGATGGCTGAGAGACCTCAAATACAACCCATGCCCCCAGGATTTGCTCCTGTCACAACCCCTGTGACTGAGAGAGAGCAGAAAGCCAGTGTGGTGCTTGGTCATGACATCCTTTGGGTTTGTGGTATATTCAATATTTCATTTGGATGAATAATGCATTTAAACCAGACAAACAGGTTACCATATAAGCTAATGGTCCACTGTGTTTCTGTTGTGCCTAAATATGTGGGGGGAAAAAAGCCCACACTCCTCACAGTTAATTCAGTGGTTTGGATGTTTTTAACTGTAAAGAAGGCATCTTTAAGAAGAAGTTATGTGAATGCTTGTTGCAGTTTTCCCCTTCCAAAGCTTTCAGAAGTGTTTGAGAAGAGTGAAGGTAAAAAAAAAAAACCCAAACAAACCCCACGTGAGTGCTCAATACTTCTTTATTACATGAGAGCATGGTAGTAGGGGAGTCCTCATTTTTTGCATTCAGCACACTGCCCACTGCTGGCACAGCAGTGTTTTTTTCAGACATACCAATATAAACTTGAGTTTGCCCTCAAGTTCATCTGATTGAAGTGCTTGGGAACACCTCAAGGACTGCCTCATAGTCACTATATGCAAGGACTCAGGGAAGAATCTGGAAAGGATATCTTCAGGAAAAGATGCCTCAGGATGATAGTACTGACTTTGGGAGTCAAATATAACCTAGTGGTACTGTAGGTGCAACTATAGTCGTAATTTGAGATGGAGTAGATGTTTCCAGCCCAGCAACAGAAATATCCTCTGATAAGGAATGTGTTACTATATAGTCAGTGTTTAGTTGCATGAAGATAATATTTCATGCCAAATGTTGTTGAATTATTTTCCTGGTGTATGTCTTCCAATGCATTTCTAATGTGATCACTTATTATTTAGTTCTCTCTATATTTGATGAAAGCATAAATTAAGATAAAGTGCATCAAGGTTACTGATGCTTTCTGATAATAAACTAAAACTGTTGATTAAGCAGATGATGAGTTTAAGTCAACATCCTTTGTATTAAAATGCTTGATGTGGATTTATGGGCTAACCTCACAAAAGTTTCACAAGTATAAAAGAAATGTTAAATAATGATAAAGAATATTTTACGTTAGCATAATTTAATATCTACAGTTTTAATACAGAAAGTCATTTAAGTAAGAAAGGACATAATTAAGCCCTATCAATATACTGAACTGTTTATTTTTCAGATTAAAACATCAGAAGTATTCTTGTTCTTTCATCTTGATATAGGCAATGTATTTGTTTTGGATTTCCATGGATATTTAATGAATGTTATCTGTTTGAATGAATCTCTCTCCTTTTTTTTTCTTTAAGAACAATCTAAGAAGTTTTGCCATTTCTATGGCACTTACAGGTACAAATCCAACAATATCTGTACTAGGCTTAAATTCTCCTGTTCTCCCCTTCTTGGGACATCAAATAGGAGAATTTTTTATAATGAAGCAGTTACTTTACACTTCTTTTGGTGGTTCCTATCTTCCTTCATCAAGAATTTTTCTACCACCTTTTTTCCAGGCTGTTCTTTAGGTCAGATGAGATACTTGTCCATGCTGCTTACTGGCCTTTGGGGCCAGTTTTGGAAGGATTCATGTGATTTTCCTGGGACTCCTTCATCTTCCGTCATCTCCAGCTGTGCCACTGCCTCTTCTGGTGACAGGACCTGAAGAGTCCTTTCTAGATTATTCTTGATGTGGCCTGATACAAAAACCCCCACCCCTCTGTTCTGAGCTCGGACTGAATTCGGGTGCTTACATGGCACCATGCGGATGAGAAATGTTGGCCTTGGGTTTCACCATGGAGCCTTTTCAGGACGGGCTTATCAAATATTTCTTCACAAGGCAGGATCTCTGCTGGTCCAGGATCCTTTTAATTTCAGTTTCTTTCTGAGAAGCGCATTCAATTTAACATTGTTTAAAAGGTACTTTCAAGTTATGGATTTCATTCAACTTCAAATTAACAAACATCAGCAATGAATATTGGTCCTTTTCTTTCCATGGACCTTCTTTCCTCATACTTTGTATTCAGCCCTTAGTGTAGGTAGATTAGCTCATTACAGCCAAGAGAAAGAGAAAAGGAAAAAGAAATGGTTTGAATGTATCCAATAACTGTTCAATATTCCCAGCGGTCCCCAAAATGACATTAAAAAGAATAGAATGCTTTCCATCATAACAAAATCTAAGGTTATTCAGTATTGTTTGAAATACAAATAATATAGAATTATTTTACTATTAAACTGAAAAGCTTGCAGCTGACAGCATTTCATTTTTTTGGAGTTACTGTGTTAAGATCCTGTAAGATCCTGTAAATCTACTTGTAATGCTGAATAAGAATGATCCATGGATTAAAAATCAGTGAGGGGCTTTACAGAACACAGCAAATAAAATACAATAGTGACCTTACGTTTCAGATACAGGATGAGTATAATCTGCACAGCAGACAAGATGGGCAAGATCTACATGGGCTAAGGGAAATTAATCAAATGGTACTGCAAAGCTTGGCCTGAAATTTGGAAATGCTTTGAAAAGTCGGTAAAGGAGGCCTTATCCCCAACAGGAGTAAATCCATCAGATAAAGTCATTGCAGCTACATCCATTTACATCAGTTGAAGATCTGCCCCAATGTTTGTAAAATTAATGGACTACACTATATTGTTTTCATTTTTCTGCTGGTAAGCTGGAAAGGTAATTAGTACACAGCTGCATCCCCAAAAGTATTGTCTAACAGAACTGGGTTTTGCCTTGCAGCAATGTGTAAAAACATACAGAGAGAAGCTAAGAGCCAGAGGGCTTGATTCGCCATAGATTCACACGTTGTATTCATGTACACCAGGGCCAAATGAGTATAAACTACTACTTTCCCAGTTTGGTGCACATTGTTGAGCAAAACAACCCAGAAAACTAAAGCGAAAGCAAACATGGAAGGTAGGAGAGGAAAGACCTAGTTGTCCTTTACACAAGATTGATATTTCTTATATTTTTTAACTAACACAACAAATAAAACTACTTGATAAATCAGAAAAGTGAAGGATTCAAAGAGGAAAATACAGCAAATACTACACTAAACAAATAAATAGATTTCAGGGATAGAAAAAATCATGGACATGCTACATAACACTGAAGATTTTTGGGTTTGGTTTAGTTTGGTTTAGTATAGTTCATTTTAGTTTACTTCATTTTAGTTTGTTTCATTTTAGTTTTCAGTGCACTGAAATGCACTAAACCAAGGAATTAATAAAGGAAGTCTATTTAACGTGAAAAAAGAGAAAAACACAGTTAACTCCAACTTACTTGAGAGGTGAGCAATTCCTATCAAAGCAGGAAACGGTAAGTCCTTATCTCATAATTAAAGTGCTTGAGTAGGAAACACCAGGGGAATAGTCTAAATACAGTAGTATAGCTGTTAGTTAATGAAAGAAAAATGAAAAGTAGTATGGGTATTCACTGTATAAATCAGTACAGAAAGTAACCCCACACTTTGAGTCTAATTTTGACTCACTGACCAGCTGGATTTGGCATGTTTACAATGCTGAAAATCAAGCCTTTTGAAATGAAAAGTGTGGAAAATAGACTGGTGTCTTCTTAGTGAAACTGATATTATGTACAACCAGTGTTCTACCTTAATATGAAATTACAAATGGGATTTTCAAAGGAGCCTAAGGGAATTAAGATTTCCAACTCCTGTTGAATTTTATTAGGATTTAGGAGTCTAATTCCCTCATGCTTCTTTGACAATCTCAGACTAAATATTTACCTCCTCTCTGCATCTTATGCTCTTTCTGCATTATTTACAACATTCAGAGATACCATTGCTCTCTGGAGCATACTGCGATTGTGTAGTATGTTCTCAACCATTTTATCAGCTTGTGCCCAGAATAGTTAGCCAAAATTTGAAGGTCTATGAACTGTTTGTAATAGAAGAAATGAAATGGGATTGAAGAATCAGGACTTTTTAAAATTTTATCCTGTTATTTACAAGCAATATATGCTCCCTCTGATTTCCCTAAAGACAGCAAGAATGAAGCAAAGCCAGTTCCTTCCTCAGGATTCTCCAGATCACTTTCCAGCAGGACCCTGCCAGAAGGGTCACCTCGCACGTCACGGCTCCTAATGCTCCTGTCTCTAGAGCTTTCTTTGACATCTACAGCTGCAGCCAGGTGCTGCCACCCATTGGCTACAAAATGCAAAATAAAACTCTGCCTTTTTGTGTGTTTTTCTAGTCCACTGAAAATTTCATCCGTCTTCATTGCTCAGCTTTTAGTTTTGCATAAGATCTGTGCTCTGGGTGTTGGCTCCTTCACAAATGATATGAACTGCTTTTTGAATTTATACTGAAGAAATAGTGTCTTCTACACTCTTCAGTTCCAGTTCCAATCCCTCCAACTAACAGCACAATAAGGCAATCTTCACCTATGATCTGTTTTCCAGATAATGTCTTCTATTGAGTAATTTAGCATAAACTTTCCAGAGAATGGAGTTGGATCTAGATCAAATGATTTATTATTCCCCCAAGTGTATCTTCTTCTTAACTGATCAACCTTTTTATATCTTGTCATGTTCCTTAGGTTTTTACTCCACTTTTCAGGATTTTCTGGGTCGAGTGATTTCTTGGGAATCACACTCAGCAAAACCATGGCATAGCAACCACATATTGCAAAATGCTGTGTGCTCGTATCCTTTGCACACTATGGATGCAAGAGGAAGGCGTCGTCTAAGTGATTCTAGGCAAAAGGAATTAATACACTCTACAACCTGCATTAGGAAAGCAAAATGATATAGCCTTCTAGACTGAACACATTTGGCCCTGGGTATTGGAACACATAATGTCAGTAATAATTATGTCAGATTTTCTACAAGATTCTAGGTGCCTCCTTTTAAAACAGTTTAAAGCAATGTGGTCCTTGAATACCACTGAGACCTGGTTACTTACCTTCTGTACACTTTTTTGAACATGAAAATTCCTTTCCTATGTGTTACTATCCAAGCATACAGCTGGCATCATTACAAAAAGTAGTAATGCATGCTATTAGTAAAACCTTAAAATAGTGGAATGACTCTTTTCCCAGGTAAAAAGTGATAAGATGAGAGGAAACAGACTCAAGTTGCTCCAGGGGAGATTTAGATTGGATATTAGGAAAAATTTCTTCACTGAAAGGGTTATCAAGCATTGGAACAGGTTGCCCAGGGAAGTGGTTGAGTCGCCATCCCTGGAGGTATTTAAAAGACGTTTGGATGAGGTGCTTAGGGACATGGTTTAGTGGTGGACTTGGCAGTGTTAGGTTTGCGGTTGGACTCGATGATCTTAAAGGTCTTTTCCAACCCAAATGATTCTATGATTCTATGACTGTCTATAGCATACCCAGATAATTTCTAAACTCCTTGACCTCAATATATAAGCAAACAAGCACAGTAAGTGTATTGACATTTTAAATTCTGCATCATAGCGTATCTCTGCCTGTTCAGATCTCATATTAGCTATTAACAGATATGGGAATAAAACTACAAAATGCGAAGTTGAGTTAAATCAGCTTTTTAGAATACCCCATTAAAGCTCCACATTATCCTTTTCTTTCTTTCCTTCTTAATAATCCCTTTTACTATATGGCATGGAATTGATATCAACAGCTGATATCTAGAACCTTAACAGGTTTCTATCCTGTTACTTCCCTTTGGATAGAGGTTGGCTTTTCTGTGGCACTGTCTTCCTCCAAGGAGCAGCTGGGAACTGATATCAAATGATCTAACTTGTTGTCATTTTTCTGGTAAAGACCTGGAGCTCTGGTCATTTTACAAGCAAAATCCACATTTGTTTCAATGGGCCCTAGATGAAATCTGATTTGAACCTCTTTCCTTAAAGAGACATCATACACTTAGCTAACTGTTATAGTTCACAAAATTTAATGTTGCGTGTTTTGTATCTGATACACTAGAGGCAACTTTTCAAGTTCCTGCAGCTGCGCAGCCTAAATCTTGGCACAATCTACTAATATATCTTAGACAGAAATATGACCCCATAAAAGTAGAGTATTATGAGCACTAAAGCTCTGCTATGTCTCAGTCAAAATATCAGGGTTTTTTACTGTAGTATTCTACTCAGTATTCATGGAATAGAGTGTGATTAAAGAACCACTCTTGCTCTTGGTGTGCCGATTCAATAATTATTGTCTTTGTTTCTTTTAATATATGCACAAAGTCTCATCCCACACAAAACATGATATCATAAAGCTAAGATAATAGTGGAGTAAGACATCTTTCACAATGGCAGTAACAAACTCTGGGTGTTTTTTCAATGTTTATGAACATCAACACTGTATTCATAAACTTATTTCAACATCCCAGAAATGTATCCTGTCTACACTAAAAGAGAAAAAAAATCCCTTGGAATGACTAAGGTAGAGCAAGATAAAGAGAAGGCAAATGTGGTTTTTAATTACTTTTATGCATGGAGACCTCAAGGGATAGAAGAACACAAAATGTCTTCTGTAATTTTTGAAGACAAAGGAGTGCTTCTAAATTGCTTTAGCACTGCCTGGGCTCCTTACGGAGCACCCAGAGCTGCTTCATTGCTCAGGCTCTTCCACTATCTCATCCCTAACTTCTTTTTTTGTCATCCATAGTACTTAAGTGTTCCCTGTCCTGGGGCTTTCTAGTACTTACATATGACATCTTATCCAGGGCCCACATCAAGGTTCCTCCCAGTCAATGGGAGAGTCCTCCCTCCGTAACACAACTCCTATGGGCAGAGGGACACCCTTACCTCAGTCCTGCCTTGGGCTATGTAACAGCCAGGGCAGCATTTTGAAACAATGCACTGTGGTAGCAATGGAGAAGACTGATGTCAAAAGGAGTTTAAATGGCAAGGGACTAAAATGCTTATCTGTTTCACTTATTTTTAAAAGGCTCTTTTAAAAGAATAAAACCCCAGAATGTTTTATGAGAGGAAATATTTTGTGTAACACTACTTCATAAACATAGAAATTTAAAATCTGATGTTATGAGTATCTTCTTGGTTGATCACTGGCAGCTTTTTGGCTAAAATTATTGATCACAGTGCATAACAAAAAGTGCCCTCTGATTCCTGTGTGCTGAGGTTCTAATCCAGGAAGTCCAACAGAGTCTAAATGGATGGTGCCTCCAGCTCTTATCTTTTCTTCCTTCTTTCTCAGTGTGTACTTTATGAGGTTGGGAGATCCCTGCAACGATCTGACTCTTCTGGGGTCTTTTATTAATTGCTGTTCTCAGTACAGACTCTTTTCTGGTCCAGATGTTCATGAAGTCTGATGCGCACTAGGAATATCTTGTTACAATTAAACCATGCTAATCAGTACACACATCAGTTACTTGGTATGGGAGCTCCACACTATCTAAGTATAGAAAAGGTAAAGGAAGCCTTTTCTTTTTTTTTTCCTGTAAATCATGTAAGGCTAAGGTTTCATAAGACTCAATGTGAAAAGTTTTTGTAACATATATATTTATCACACATACTGCATTCTCTTTCATTACTAATTTGCTTTTGTTAAAAAAGCAATTGACTGTGTCTGGCAATACTATTTGTATTGATTTACAACTAATAATGAAATACAAATTACAGCAGTTTCTGAGTTAATTGCACCTTTGGCCCCATTTTTGACTGCAGTAAGGGTTTTCCAATCAGTCTTAGACACCTGGCCATCAACCTTTGGGGACCAGCACTCTTGCCCTAGACATCTCTAGTCTCCTCTCTGCAGACTAGTGACAAAAATTGCTAAGTACTTGGGATCTTTCTATTCAGTTTGACAACTCAGCAAGTCCAGTGTCAGGTAAGCACCTACACTCTTTCTTCCTGGAAATGACAGCATAAAATAATGATCTCTGAAACAGTCTGATTTAGAACAGAAACCTTACAGAGAAAACAGATATTAAGAGAATAAACACATCTAAACATGTCCTCTTTGTCTGGGAGCTGACAAAAAACGAGATGCAGAACTTGACAAGGTTAAGGCTAAATCCATAAAAGGATTTATGTGTCTGGATCCTCTTCAGTAGATTCCAGTACACGGGGGAGAGAGTCAGCTCTTGACACAAAAACCTTGCTTAGAGCCACAGAGAATCACATCCCCCCACTGGGATTCAAAGCCCGGTGCTCTTTCCTGAAAGAAAACACAAGTAAGAATTGGTGCTGACAGAGAAATATTCTCCCCGTTGCCTCTTCACATTCTAATAAATGAAAAAGATTTTTAAAAAGAGGGGGAAAAAGAAAGAAATAGGATCTACAGGTTTAAATTTCTCTTGTATTCAACAGTTCTGTAATTTTTCATTATTTTTTTCCTTGTTTCTGTTCCACTGAAGTGGCAAAATTGCTGCTGAGAAGTCCTAAGAAGTCCTTAGTCCCTCTATTCCTTCATCCCCAATGGATACTGTACAATATGATATAATGCCATTTAAGGCCATTGCATTTGCACCCATTTAGTAGGTAGCCAGTACACCCGTTAATACTTGTAAAGTTGTGTGTCTCCCAAAACTAGGAAAATCAGGAGTGTGTGTCTGCCCTTTGCTGCAACTCTGCTTGAAGGCCTGACCTCATCCTAAGCCCCACTGCAGGAGATATATGGTCACACCGTTTCACACCGGGGCTTTGTTTATCTCTGAGAAGACTACCTGTTTCCAAGAAGAGAGGTTTTGCCAGTCACCATGCAGAGGTTGTACAAAGACACTACTATGTCTGTGAATCCTAAGCAAAAAGAAAAAGAGGGTAGAATATGCAGGATGGTAGCGCAGCTGAAACCTCTTCAGGTCTGATACCTTTCTTTCTTCTTTTCTGCTTTTCTTCTGCATTCTCCACTTGGAGACTGCAGGAGGCAATGCATTGCTGGAGCACTGACAGTAATACTTCCCTCCTGAAATGATATCTGCAGCAGAAGTCTGTCCTGTACGCCTGCTTAGAAAAGGTATAGCTGAAAACACCTTACTCTAGCATATATCAATAATAGGGATATTCTTATGAGGACTACAGAGGCTGCATGAGCTTGGTTTGAAAGAGGTTTCACACTTGCAGGATTGGGAGTGCTAGAGGTTATAATAGAGATGGACATTAGCTAATAACCCTTCTCGGAACTCTTGGCTGGAATATATGACACCTTTCATCTCCTGGGCTAGGAAGCAAACAATCAAGGGTTTTGCTTGAAAGGTTTTGCTTTGTGTCAAAAAAAGTGCTAAGATCTGTGTAAAATATGAAGAGAGGCTGTCAATGATGCCTGGAGTTAGGATATTGTGTGTGGAAAATACAGTTGGGGTGGTAACAGCAAGGCGTCTGACAGAGCTTCTAGTTCCTTGTGCCTTCCTCATATTCAGTGCATAGCTCTGATGAAAGCTGTTGACTGCCAGATCAGGTAGTATCTAACTGAAAAACTGGTTGCTTTTGCTAGGTTTATCACTAACAATCCGACTTTAAAAAGTTAAAAGCAGTCAGCCACTGACATCCGCTTACGGTTACCATTCTTTGTTATTAAAATCTTTCATCAAAGCGCAGTGGGAGACAAGGCCTTCTTCAGCTTGTTATCTGTGTTTATACTTAAAATTTTGTTTATGCCTTTATTACTACCAAGAAGAATAAAGTAGCCTAGTGCTGGTAACAAAAAATAAGAGCACTCCAAAGAAATACTCTTTCAAGTATACTTTTTTTGCTCTATCTTATTTGCCTTAGAAACTCATTTTTCCAAAGCAGTCCTAAATCAGGTTTGGTTAAGTTCAGGATTTCTAATTTTGATTGCTTACAAAAACCACTCATTAAATATACATTCAGATATATCAGCATTTATCATCTACATTGGTGATACTACAATTAAATCTTAACCTTGTAGAAGGTTTATTAAACATAGGTAATATTCTTATGCAACCCTTTTCATAATTCTATTTTCCTTTCCATCCAGTTGATAATGCCATTAGCTTTTTTAAATAACAGGGTCATTCCTATACATGTCCACAATTCAGTGATGTACTAAGAAAACTTGTTACACCTCCATTTTTCATTTTTAGCTTTCTAAAAATTAGACTAAGGCCAGAAAGCAAGGTGATTTCATGACATACATAAACACTAAAATAAGATTGCATGATGGTATTGAATTTCTTACTCTTAGAGAATAAGTCATTTGAAGAATTTGGCAGTGGATGGAGAAGAAAATTCCACATGGACTTTCCAGCTAAGGATAGGAACCTTTCGTGTTCCATTAGCTCTTAGAAAGACCTTGAGGTTTCAAAGACACAATCTATTTCCACATATCTTGTAGTACTGACAGATAGAAAAGAACGAGATGAACGACCATTGCACCATGACTGACAGATTTTTCCTTTAGAAGTACGTCTTCCCTTTCAGTATCCTTCCCACCTCTGGCTGAAGTGCATTGGATGTGCAGTGAGCGTGCAAATCCCAATACCCATTCCAATGCTTCACTGTCACATGTAAGGGAGAGAATTTGTGACATTGTGCTGATTCAAAAGACGTGGCATGTGAAGTAAATATAGAATTGGACTGACAAATAAGTGCAAAAGGCATAACTGCAGGCTCTATTCTCTCTGTCCTGTTTGATTCTCTTCGAGACTTTTAGTGTTAGTGGTATGCAGCAAGCTCCCAAATTGCTCTAAATTAAGCTATTCGTAGAACAAAATCTGTGACATTTCCTCTCTCTGTTGTTTACAAGCAAGCCTAAAGTTGGAAAATCTCTGTTCTGATAATTGATTCAAGGACTGAATAAGCATTTAAAGGACACTAGAAAGAATTTCAAAAATAGATTGAGGGCAGGATGCTCTCCAGTCCCAAATGAATACTGTCATCACTGACCTACAGAAACAGGTTGTCTCTTATGCTTAATCTTTCTTTATGTTTAGTTCCTGAACTATTGACTAGACCGACTTGAACAAGAGGCACAGAAAGTGCCAGTCCTGACAGTAGCCCGAAGATTGTTGCTTTCTCCTAAGAAATTGTAGAAATTGTCTCAAAACTCCTCCAGCTGAGTAGGATACCAAATGCTAGACTAAGTGAAACTAAGGATGCTACACATAATATTTTTACTAATCTATACTGCATCTAGAAGGGATAAGACTAGTAGTATCCAAAATAAGCTTTGAATATTTCCATAGGTGAATTAGATTGTCTTTGGACACAGGGACTCCTTCATAGAGGAGCAGCAGTAGAAAAGAACTGAGTTAGGGTGATTTTCCCTTATACTTTTTATCAGGGCTTGGTGCTGGAGTACAGCTAGGATACATGCACAACCAAACAGGCTGTCAGAACTTCAAAAACCAGGATACAAATGTGAGCAGGCAAGAAACTCCATGGACAGTGAGGATCCTAAGACTGGAACTGCTTGAAGGGTGCCTGGTGTATTAGAAAGGAAAGACTGGCTGGATCATTCAGCTTAGTTTTCAAGGAGTTTTTGAAAGAAGTGAATAGAATGGTTTCTTTAGATCTCAGAACTGCTGTTCAATGTAATTAAATATGCTTAGTAATCAGTTGGTATATATGATTGCATCTTGCCCTCAGTTACGTGACAACAACTTCCCCTTTAATTAAATGGGATTGCACCTGTGTAGGTAATGATACAATTGGGCCTATAATATATAATAAATACTCAATACCTTTGCCAAAAAATAATTTAGTTGCATAATTTAGTGAATGTTAAATAATTATTAGGAACATATTTACTGAAATTCAGTTGTTCAACATCTATCTTCATGCAAATTATTGTTACACTTCGATAAATATTCATAGTAATCAGTGTGTATTTAATTAACATACAATAACTTTCTCATTAAGTCCGAGTTAAATCCTTTTAAGGGGGGAGCATTTCATTTAAAGTGTAACTGGAAATCTCTCTTTGGAAGATTACATAATTAATCTTATTTTTGGTTCCTGACCAAAAAAAAAGGGCAGTTGATGGCTGTGAGGGATTGTCTATTCATAGTATATGATCCTGTGCTTTGATAAAAATCCAGCCAAAGCATTTGAGCACAAAACAAGAAAGAATTAACAAATGTTTTATTTAACTTGCCTGTGATTTAAATTATTTCAAAATAATATATTTGGAAGTCATAAAAGCTTTGAAATTAAATGATGGAACAGTGCAATTTACAGGAAGAAACAAAGTTACAAAAAAGTTTAAATTACATCAAATAGCAAATCAGGCTGGAGATAAAAATTGATGGCATCTTTAGAAAACATGTAATTCAGTCACTCTCCACTTTTCGTTCAATTTTCACCTTGTTTTTCTATTGAATGCTTTGCTTGATTGGAACTATTAGTAAAATGGGTTAATTTCTTTTGGTTTATATACAAAGTAGACCTTCAATGTTTTAAAATTGTTTAGCTTTCACCTTTTAATGAAATTATGTAGGATTCCAACTTTCTGTTTTCCTTACTGTTATTTTGTTTTAGGCAGAACTCTGTAAATTCTTTTGTGGAGTAAACTGAAGGTTTTAGTACATGTATGAAAGATAAGTTTCATTTATACCAATAATTTGAGAGGTACTAGATTTTTTTTGCCTCCAAAAATCAATGAGAATCAAAAAATAGTCAAATTCTCCATTCAGACAAAACAAAGACATTTCAAATATCTTTCAAAATGTCAAAGACCAAGGTGCCCTGCCATAACCTACTGGATCATACATAGCTCATTGCGGTTTCAGGTAATTCTCCAGTCCTCCTGATCTGGAGGAGGAAGTTTAATTTGTCCCAGTCGCAGTGTTGTACGCTCAAACCTAGAGAAAGTCCTTCCTTCACAATGAAAACTCTGTCAGTCATATCAAGTGGAACAGCGCCAGCTGGAAGAAGCTGAAAATGCCAATATCAGAAGAATTACTAGCTTCGTGGTTAAGGTACTTTCCTGGATATGGTAATGCAGAGATTCCAATCCATCCTGCAATTAATACAAATGAAGAGTTAATTATGTCTCCACTAAGTAATGGCCTATTCTCGGACACATTAGCTCACACCAGAAATTGTGTCTGAGGAAATCTTTCACAAAGAACGCTTCACTGAAACCAATACATTCATGCAAAAGTTGCATTTTTGCTGAAACAGACTTTTCTGACACAAAATATTAATCGGAAGTTTCACAAAAAAGTGGTAAAAGCACCTTTTAAAATGGCTTGTTCCTGTTCTGCTTTCTCATCCTTGGAACACAGGAACTGTGTGAGTTGAAGCAGTTGGAGAGCTTTATCTAGGGGAAGCAGATCTGCTGAGAGGAGCTGAAGTTCTATGGATGAGGATCTTGCTCCTGGGACCATTTCTGTATTTTGCAGTGACACAGGTTTTGCACTGGCAGGAAGGACTCCGCTTGCCCCCCTCAGCCTGGGGCCCTCAGCCACCCTCTCCCTGCTCTCTCACAACATAAAACTTTCAATCTTGATGTTTCTGTGTGCAGAAGAGGAGGAAGCCTTGTGAGTCTCCTATTCCAAATATATCATGATCTGCAGGTGAGAAGTCCTCCTCTGAGAAGTAAGAGGTGAATTTGAAACTCATTGTGTAACAAGGGTAATTGGGCTTTCAAATTTCCTTGGTAAATGTTGAAACCATTCAATCAATCTACGTAAAAGAGTTAGCACCAAGACCTTCCTTAATGAAGAAAAAAAAGGATACTTGAACACTCAAGTATCAGTGTGACTTGATGACTTGAACCAGGTCAACTTGAACATTCTTGGAAAAAAGTTTGTTCTTTTAAATTAAATTAATTCAGAATTAGGGGCACAATCCAGTTGTGCAAACATAGGCATACAGTGACATTTAAGATGGTTTCTAACTGCCAGTCCAGAAAGGTGCAGGTCTTCCATGAGTCTTGGGTTATATTTGCCAGCTCCATGAAGATATTGCAGGTAACCCAGGATGTGTCAAACGGTACTAAACACCTCTGTTCAGGAAGCTGAATCACTTCCAAACACTATATGCTTGGAATACAGCATCTAAGAATAAAAAGCTATTCTGCTTGCTTATTGAGGAATTGTGACAGCTCTTATGTCAAATGAGCATACGCTCTTTAAAGTACAAAAAATTTTGAAGCACCCTAGTGAAAGGGAAAGGGACAGAAAGAAATTTTTCTTTCCCTTTTCCTATTAACAAGATAGCAAAACTTGCCCAGCCTTGGCGCTGGTGAAACCTGTCTCACACCTAACGAGCACTGTTTCCGCACAGAAATTTTGTTGCCAGCTCAAATCCTAATTTAATGCAGATTAATTTTTCCATGTATATAACTCTTCTGCTCCATATATATGATCATTTAAGTACTACATCCCAATACATAAACCTTATCTAGGTCTTGCTTGGCTTTTTATTTTTTTCACTACTCAACACTCTTTCTTTCAAAGAGACTATCTTTGGGGACTTAGATCTCAAATATGCCTTGTTTAATTTCAGTCCCCAGATTACCTATACTCCACAACTATATGGTATCCCCCCTTTTTAATGGGGTGATTTAAATGGGCAATAAGAACGCATGCATGTGAGGCCGTAGACTTATTTACACTAAAGAAGGCATCTCAAAGCATTTTACATTTTCTGCATGAAGAATTTTTGTGGCTCTCATCTGAGTAGTGTAACGCATCGCGTCTTGTGTTTAGGTTTGGCAAAACTGAGAGTCATGTTCAAGCAGTTATCTGTAGTTCTTCTGGTTTTCTTTTCTTTATTATTCACTTCTTTATTGCTGTAGCATGTGAGCCTTTCACTGATTTTGAAATCAATGTGAACAACTTCACGTGAATAGGACAAGGCTTTTAAAATGCTCCTCACTACATTATTTATAATAAATTTCCCTTCCAGACCTCATCCTGTGGATTATACAGAGCAAATAGGCTGTGTGGTTTCCACTGTATTTTACAGATGAGATAACTGAAGAAAACTCAATAAGAACATAAAATAAGACTAATTTAAATTATATAACATGTATAAAAGGAATGTTTAAAATGCCTGTGATACTTAGAAAATGAGCTTCATAACTTATTGGAGACTCTCCTGCTTTTGTGTTACTTTCTCTCCTTATCCTTTATAAACTGATGATGGTTTTCTTCTCTATATTCACTATACTTATCTTCGTTTGTGTGGGAGAGTGTGTATGTATGTAAAAGGACACACATTTGTACATGTGTTTCTATATTTAGGTATGAAAATAGCAAACACATACTACCACTTCTTCCTCCTTCTTGAATCAGTGTGTTATCGCTTCACCAGACTAACAAATTAAAAACAATTTCCAATTTCTTTCACAAATACCTAGTGGCTAAACATTATTAATGCATTTGTCGGAGTGGCATAAATTCAAAAATGCTCAGTTAGGGAAGAAGAATATAAAGCATCGATTGTTTACAATCAGTTTTTGTAATCTATATTTTCCTCATGGAGGTGAAAGTTTATCTCATTGTACAACAGCGGTTATAATTTCACCACAACTATTCATCAAAACTGATATTTTGGAGCTGCAAATCATCGCTTTCTGAGGCTACAAAGTAAGCAAGCTGTTGGCCTTTCCTTTAATACCCTCCTTTAAAAAAAATAGCTGCCAGCAAGTTATAGGTTTATCTCATATATGTGAGAGTACTCCAATAAATCACTTCTGCTTGCAGCAATCATAGATTATGAGGCTTTTATAATCATGAAATAAGCCCAATAGTCCACCGCTGTTCTCAGAAGATTGAAAATCACTGCGTATTATTCTCTTTGTGTGGATGTATGAGCCCCTTGTTTCTCAGGGGCTAGTGTTACATTTAGCCATGCTGCTGGTATGTACCTTGTATACTAGAAATGTTTCCTACAAGTTGGGAAACATTAGGGTGTTTTGTCAATTTCTGACATCTTTTCCTATGAAAGAATGAAGTGCACTTCAGGTGTTTTAACTCCCTAAAATCATTCTTTTTGTTCTCCTTTCTTTTTCCCCTGGTACAAGATAATCTTCTACAAAATAGTGTTTTGAAATGCTTTGACACTGAAAGAAGTACATGAAAGCCATTGGAACGAAGTCTGTAAAGGAAGTTTATCTTAATACTCTCTTGGAACAATTATGGCAATTAGATACACTGATACTTTTGTATGCTTAGAACCACGATATTTGTAGAGCAATGATTAGAAGGAGTTTCTCACTGGAAATAGATCTAAAACTATGGTTTTGATGACATTCTTAGCAAAACATTTGTGCTATAAGCAAGATAATGATGACAGATATCAAGGTCAGTAAAATTACTTTCTGTATTTGGATTAGTATTACCCTGGGTGTTATATACAAACTATCTACAAACATCACTCTAATGCTATCCTTCCTTAGGAACAGACTTTTCACTTTTACATTATGAACTTTAATGCATGTGCCAAAATAAGAAATTACAAAAAAAAGTGTCGTTGTTTTCCTTTTTTTAGACCCAGAAGGTGCAGTATAAAAATAAAGAAAAAGAAAAAAGCAGAGCAAAGTTGTCTTTAAAGCTGCAAATATGGACACTCAGAAATGCAGATTGCAAAAATGTATTTTATCCAAGAGAGAGCTGGATGGCAGAAACTAGCTAGCATTCAAAAAGGAGTTGGTGTGTCAGGTTCTTATTTACATTTCTGATACTCCTGAAATTAATAGATAGCTATTTGCTTTAATCTTTTCATATCAGCTACAAACTGCTTGTATATGTTGTGTCATAATCATTTTGATAGGAATTGAATTTTATTCTAGTGGCATTCAGTTTCTAATTTTCAAGTCCAAGTTGTTGGATGGTAGCTGTGCTTGAGGGTGATATAAGAACCTTACGTAAACAGTGCTTCAGAACTATACATACATCTTGACTGGACTAAATCAACAGAGGTAGTAGTGTGCTGATTCAAAGGCACACATAAATGAAAAATATTTCAAAGCCAAACTAACGCGATCCTCTGAGCTGTGAGTTAAATTTAATGTGATAACAAAAGACAAGGTCAGTAAAGTAAGCCTTACTCCTTCAGATTCTTTGTTTTAAAGCTATTAAGTATCTGGACATAGTAAACTCAGTGCCCCCACCCCCAACAGATCTCCTTGTGAATTATTTGCCTTTGAAATTACTCATTTTTTTCCTCCAGCTGTGTTGCAATGTTCAGCTGAGGCTATAAATAAACAGCTCTTTCAAATGTCATTGACTAACATCATCCTATGCATTGACCATGGAATAACACTTCCAAGTTTCTATTGCATTGAGAACTGGATGTTCCCAGCCTAAAATGTGTGTAGCTTGTGGTAATTTGGTATGAACACTCTTGAGTCCATCAAGTTTTACAGCTTCTGCATCATCAGTCACAAATTTAAATCTTCTGCCATTTTCATACAGTAAAGTCATGATAAAATGATTCTTAAGCTACAAAGTGAAGGAAAAAAATACTCTTTTTCTCAGTGGTGACAGCTTGTCTCTCTCTATTTTTCATCCAAACAAGTAGAACGCTGTAAATCCTGTCCAGAAGACACAGACTGGAAGAATTAATCAAAGGTTTGTTTATGAACTGTTTGGAGCAGATTAAATGTTGTGTTGACAACACAATTTACAAATTATCTATCAACATCAACAGAAGCATAACACCTGACCCTGATGTCAAGGAGAGCAGATCTGAGACCAGACTGAAGAGCTAAGCCCATGTGGTAATCTCCAAATCAGAGCCTCTGGGAATAGGTCTTGAAATCTAGCACTTGCACCCGAGCCTGGGCACTATCACCCAAACATTCCACCATGGACGAGGAATGCTTACTGTGGGACTACTGAGCGTGAATGTGCAAGTGGATCAGTTCAATCAATGGGACAGTTTCTCACTATATAGAGGAAAACATATGCCCTGAAACCCTCCAGCTCCCTTTGTATAGTAGTTGGTGCTAGTGAATAGTTTTTACAGACAAACTTTTTATTACAGCATTTAGGTTCCAGTTTTTGCAAGCACTTTCATGGATATAGGAAAAAAACCTCCAAGAAACTTGAGCCACCAATGTGCCCTTGCAGCAAAGGCGGCCAACAGCCTCCTGGGCTGTGTTAGGCAGAGCGTTGCCAGCAGGCTGAGGGAGATGATCCTTCCCCTCTGCTCAGCATTGGTGAGACACATCTGGAAGGCTGGGCCCACTTCTGGGATCCCCACTACAACAAAAACAGGGCCTTACTGGAGCTAGTCCTGCAACAGAGATGCATCCCTAACAGAGATGACTAAGGGATTGGAGCATCTGGCAGATGGGAAGAGGCTGCAAGAACTGGAATGGCTCAGCCTTGAGAAGACATGGGTCAGGGTCATCTTGTCAATATTTATAAATAACTGACGTGGGGGAAGTACAGAAGACAGAAGCTGATTCTTAGTGGTGTGCAGTGACGGGTCAAGGGGAAATGAATGGGCACAAACTGAAATACAGGAAATCCTATTTAAACATAAAAACTTTTTTTACTGTGTTGGTCGTCAGACACTGGAACAGGTTGCCCAGACTCTTCATCCTTGGAGACATTTAAAATCCAGCTTTCTTTGTAAGAAACAAAACCATAGGCTTTCAAACGTTTTAAACGTTTTAAACATCTTACCATATGTACTTACATATTGCATATGTACACATATACATATATGCTTATATAGAAATCCTTAAGAGATCTATATATTTTGAGGGAGATGGAATATTCCTTTTTCTGGCAATACATGACCTATACATAGGATTTTACTCCATCAGATAAGATTAAGACAGGACTTAATTTCTTTCAAAATCAAGACCTATACTTGAAGGGACTGGTGGTGACTCACTAGTTGATGAGTACAGATAGAGGATGGATTTCCAGTGAGTAACAGTGAGAGCCAATGGAAAGAAGCAATAACATTTTTAAGGGTCTTGGTCTATAAAAGAAGAAGCAAAACTATGACTGTGCGATTCTCAGTCAGACATCATTAACTGATGAATATGGGGATCCAGCAACTGCCTTTCTGGAATAAACCCAAGGAAGACTCTGGGGAGACCTTATTGGGGCCTTTCAATACTTAAAGGGGGCTTATAGGAAAGATGGGGACACGACTTTTTAACAGGGCCTGTAGCGATAGGACAAGGGGTAATGGTTTTAAACTAAAAGAGGGTAAATTCAGACTAGATATAAGGAAGAAATTTTTCACAATGAGGGTGGTGAAACACTGGAACAGGTTGCCCAGAGAGGTGGTAGATGCCCCATCCCTAGAGACATTCAAGGCCACGTTGGATGGGGCTCTGAGCAACCTGATCCAGTTGAAGATGTCCCTGTTCATTGCAGGGGGGTTGGACTAGGTGACCTTTAGAGGTCCCTTCCAACCCAAACTATTCTATGATTCTGTGATTCTATGACTGTACCTTCCAGTATCCCTGAGTTGCAAAAGGCTTCATAGGGTAGTTCCTGGAACCCCACTTCCCACTTCTGTTTTTTTCCAGAAACACGTTTTTAATTACTGGATCTGAGAATCTATTGCTTTTTAACATGTCATTTTACTTCAACATCTGATGAGAAACTGGTATTTCAATGTCTGATAGTTTCTCATCAATTTTTTTCTGATACTGTTATTTTTATTGTGATTAAATGAGTGATTTAAAAATACTTTTACATAGTTAAAGTAACAGGACTTTAAATGAAAGAGTGGGGTGGCTGGATTGCAGCAGTAACATGTGCCTATGGTAATTTGGAGAGTAGGCTACATCCATGCAAATCTGTAGAAGAACTGTGCACTAACCACATCTGGTTAGCCAATAGCTACACTAGCCTCAGGTGGAAGTTTGGATTACAGGGACTATGGTCTGTTTATGGAGAGGAGGGAGGACAGGGGTAGAGTCAGCAAGTCAGCATTAGAGTCAACAGATTTTTGTGAGTGTCTGGGTTTATCAAAACCATCACATTTCTAAAACAGCCTTAAAGATGATGGACTGGATTTTCATCATCTGAGAGTTTTGTTGGCAATAAGTATTGAGTATTTATTAAAGGGTGAGAAAAAAAGGAAAAGAACGGCATGAGGATTGGTTTGCTTCATCTTCTAGACATTCCTATACAAACAACGTGAGACTCATTAAAAATACTTGAGAATTTTGCAGTACTCTGCAAATTGATTCATTCAAGAAGTGCTGTATTTCTCATTGTTTGAATCAATTCATTTGCAGGAGGCACAGTATTTCTTATTGTTTAAAGCAATTCATTTGCATGTGCTGAATACTCACATGCTACAAGATGCTTAAATTATGAAAAATAAGCCCTTTCTTCATGTTACTGGCAATGTACTGCAAGCAACCGCATACAAAATAAGCCGTGATGCAAATGATTTCATTAGGTTATTAGATTCTTAGAGATTAATATTAACAACTGACAGCATCCCATGTAACAATAGGAGCTTTTCTTTGCAACAGCTAGTTTTAAAATGGAGTGTTGTTGTCCTTCTTATCATTTAGTACCAGATGAGAGTAATAAGAAAAGCATGTCCTCTATCCAACAGCTGGGAACCCCAGCTTCGTTGATAAGAGAGGTTGTGTTAGTTCCAACAAAAACTGAAATGTCCTGAAAAATTTTCTAGGAATAATGGGATCTATACAGAAATGCAAAGGACAATTTAACAGATTTGTACAGCCATTAATCTTATGTTTTAAGCTCATCTTGGAAAATGTGGACCTAATTCAGGCTTGCTGTAACTTACGCTTTCTTTTAGATTTCTGAATAATCATATGTAGATATTCTTTGGCATTAGGAAAAAATTAAATTCAGTGATCAAACCCCCAAAAATAATTGGTTTGAGCTGAAGTTTTCAGAGTAGTATATTGGCATTTTAGGATGTGGAACTGAATGTGTGAAACTTAAATGCAAACCTTTTTAGTAGGGGTGAGTGGAAAAGGGCATCTAGCATACATTTTAAGACCTCTTTTCAGCTTATTTTTGGAAGAGGTACAACATAATCATCCTTTACCTTAATTTGTAAAGTTTTAGAGAATAATTGCTGGGCACCACAACCTAAAGTCCTTGAAAAAGTAACTACCTACACTGGGAATGAATATATCCTCAGCTGCCTCCATCACTTTCCTTTCCTGGCTGAGGGACCATGAACAACGCCGTAAAACATCTTAGCCCCAAGGCCACTTTGGTCCAGCTTCAGCAACGCATTTTGCCTCTGAGAAGCTTGTGAAGAGACACTTGATTATAGCTTGGAAACAACAAGCCTCAGTAAGTTTAGGTACTAAATACTTCACAAATTGTTTCTGAAATTGATCTAATAAGGCCCAAGAGAATACGTCATTCTACTTACATACATTTTCTTAATCCTCCTCAGTGATGTTTTGAAGAATTGTTAGTATAAAAACAAATGCAGGTAAATGAAGCTGACAATGTTGTTCTTAGAGATGGTTGCTGAAAAGGTGTCTATGCTGAATTTATTAACCATCAGTTGCTCTGCACACTACTGACTACAAGGTGTCTCTGAATTACTTGGCGGAGCAGCACTTTGTGACCAATGGTCAGACTGAATTCACTTTTTTTTTTCAAATATTAACTTGAAAATCTTGAATAGCTCCCACTTGAGGTCTTGTAGTAACTGAAATTTGCCAGGGGATCAGAAAATGCTATGTGAAAGGGCAAAGCACTTTCCTAAAGAAATATTTATCATATTTTACACCTAAGAAAAAAATGGAAGCTGAAATGAGGCTGTGGTCTGCTCCTGTCAGCAGTGTGGTGTGAGAATTGCTCAGTGCAGCTATGAGTAAGGAGAGGATGATGTACACTAAAAAGTAGGAAACTGAAAATTGCATCAGGAAAATAGAGCATTCTCACCCATACAGTTCTCCATTACAGGGATCTGTAAAGCAAGGTTAGTATGTCACTTTGCATTTTGGAAAAAAATGACGCTTAGAGAAAAGCAGCTAGAGCAAGCCCTGAATTATGATTGCAACTGGAAATAAAACCAACTGTTTTTCTATTATTGTATAAATCAGTAAGCTTCTAGAATTCATGTGCTAATAGACGGATGCTGAGAATATGTTGTAAAACACAAAACTAAAGGTTAAGTATCTTCAGATAGCTAAGAAACATGTGAATTGCCTACATTTTTACAAATCCTTATGTGACTGCTTATTAAGGTTACCACAAAGCCTCTATATTGAGAAAAGTGGTACTTGGGTTGCAAAGTCCAGTAGCTTTGAAAGACAGTAGTAACTCCTATTTATATTTCTCAGCATTTTTATTATAAAATATTTTTGCTAAAAAAGAAAGGCTTTCTTAAGAAAGCTATCACCTGTGTTGTTTGTAGCAAGTATTTGAAATACAGCAATAAAAAAGTTCTCGAGCTATGGAATTGCCTTTTCTTTGTCTCTTAAAATTCCATTCATCTTAAGCCGAGGTATTAATTTCCATTTTTTCATCACTTGTTTTTTAAAGGAAAATTTAGCATTTTGCAAAAGTGCTATTTGACAGTGAGCATTTTAAGGGTCTAGACCCAGACTGTTACCAACACAACAGTAGGTAAAATAGCAGGCGTGGTACTTAAAATGCTTAGGAATGAGGTGCTTAGGGACATGGTGTAGTGGTGGACTTGGTAGTGTTAGGTTTACGGTTGGACTCAATCATCTTAAAGGTCTTTTCCAACCTATACGATTCTGTGACTCTGTGATTCTGTGAGTGGAATGCACAGGAAATTTGGCTATGGGTTTTTTTTCTGATCACTTGCTTTATCTGACACCATTGCGCTACAAGTCACTTTCCATAGGCAACTGATTGACTTAATACCAATATACTAGCTCCCATACTTCACATCTATGTTGCAATGGCTAAGGAGCTATGGGGAAGACATTGTAATTGTACCTAACGAAAATTTTAAAAACTTTTCTACCAGTTAAATGAAAAACCTATGTTAAAAGGGTGTTATTTGTTTATAGAAGTCAAGCCCTAGAAGGGTTAGGAATGCCAAATTTATCATTGCCAAGTGTCCTTGATGCAGGTCTTATACACGTGCTATGATATGCAAAACCATATGCAGAGAACTGCCTCTTTCAGCCCTGTGAATGCACAGAGGTGAGCAGAATTAAGATCGTATGGATGATTACATGTCTAGCATTGTCTGGCTGCTTCATTTCGCACCACAGATCACTTCTTTTTAAATATAGGCTTTTTGTGGTAATTATAATAATTAGAATTAGGTGGTTGCATTTTTATGCATTTATCAAATATTTGAAGATATTTATCATCCATCTTGTGTTTCACAGTGTAGTGATGAATTGCAGAGGATCACTGAATTATAAAATCTTTCTTATTTATGTTCCCTGCTTCCCCAGCCTTCTTTGTTTTGAAAAAAAAAATGTCCTGCAGAGATGGTTCCTTATTCCTGGGATGTGTTTCAAAGGAGCTCCACTCGGGGACAAAGGTCCTCCCATGAAGAGCAGCTTGCAGGATAGATGCTTTTGATTGTGCGTTTTATAGAGAGGATATTTCCTCCATATCACTTTGATAACAGCCTGGCTCACTTCAAATGCTATGGCAATATAAATGAGGAAAATAAATCAAAGGCATTTTGGGAAACCAAGTTCTTTGGGTATAAATTTTGCCTTTGGATGTTATAAACACATGAAACTAAAATGGCTGCCAGAAGAAGTGTGGTATGAGTATCCACAGGAAGTGTTCAACCTTTAAATTATTCATCGCACACAGCAATTAGTTAAGCAACAAACATTTTTTTAACCATTACTCACAGTGTAAAATAACCTTTAATAATCTCTAGGGAAATACAGAATGTCCAGCATGATACGTACCTTTTTAAGCATGTTCTCCAAAAATACTCAGAGTGCGTTACAACTCATTACTGAAGAGAAGAGCAAGTGCTTTGTACACTAAGGAGTTCGTTCAGTCTGTGTGTAAAGGATATTAACATACATTGGAACTATGCAGATATATTGAGAGGAAAATAAAGACTTTATTCATTATTTCAAAATTCATATGAGATCCTCTCTCTTTTAGCAGTATCCATCAGTAAGGCTTTTCCCTTCTGCCACTAAGCCTATGGTGCTTCATGCACAGCAGTTACAAAAGAAATAAAATTTCAGGTCCTCATGTCAGGATACACACCATGCATTTGGAGATAGGGTATTTTTGTTTCCTGGAGCATATTTAACCTTCCTCAGCATAAGAGTGTGTTAGCGTGCTGTGTAGAGCATACTAAAACCCAAACTACTTGTGGAAGCTTCAGCTGAAAAGAATAGCTTGCTTATGGTCCACTAGTGGCTCAAAGCAGAGTAGTGGCTCAAAGATGTGGGTAAGATGGTCCGCCCGTCTGAAGGGCTTCACCTGGGCTGGCTAGCCTTGCTGCAGGGCTACCTGCCCTCCCACACAGGCTAAAGCAATCAGCCATCCAGGGAACTGCTTTGACTTCAGAAGCTGAGCTTCTCTGCATCATTTTTACATCATCAGTCAAGTGACTCCACTTAAGATTAAATCACCATTTCTAATAAAAAGTAATTTTACTCAAGCTATTAACAAGGAGCAGCCTGTAAGTTATACATTTATATGATGTGAAGCAAATCACCTACAGTGCCTGAGAAAAAATTATTTCCTAATTATTTTTACACAAGAGAAGAATGTGTGGGGATGGTTAGGAAGAGAGACTGTTTCACAAAGGAATCCAAAGTAAATTCATTGCATAATTTAGAACTGTGTTAATATTTCCTCAACCTATCTTCTTTGACATCTTGGTATCTTTGAGAGAGGATGCAAGAGTTGTAAATATGCCAATACTAATCAGATTTGCTGTTTAGTCATCTAAAGCACTAACCAGTAGAGTACTAAAAGGGCCCATTTTCTATTCTTTCAGCCTGGGCTCTTTCTATTCCTCTCTGTTTTTTCTGTTTCTTCATCTTCTGGTTAAAGCCTCAGCTCTGTGTAATCACTAACAAAGACACAGCCCCTGTCCTGAAGAGCTTATATTCTAATTTAAGATAAACTCCAAGAGGAGAATAACAGACAGCATGAGGGAAGCAAAGGCTAAGGCAAGACTCTGTCTAAATACACATATGTATTACTATCTCTGTGCACAGTTTGATGGATACCTCTCTCTCCCCTTTTAAAGAATAAAGATACACAGGACCAAAATTGGGATCTCTTTATTCAATGAGAGGAATGCAAAAGTAAATCAGCCAGTAGCAGAAGAAAAAGAATAGAGCCCTTCACTCTCTTCTTCTCATTCTTGGGTTTGGAAATAAAGTTACATACTAATTTTATTTATTCTGCTGTTCAAATTCAGGCTGAATGAGTGTTCAAGCACTCACAACTCATACATGCCAGAGTAATTTTCTCTACAGGCTGTGCTTTCGTACTAACAGACAGAGTAGGTGCTCTTTCTGCTGCATTTGTTCAGTTAATTACAGATGTGTTTTCTCTGGGAGATATCCTAAGCACTATTTTCTGCAGACAGTTTGTAAATCACAAACCTATAACCCACAGTGTTCAAGTCTCCTACTTAAAAAGGCTCAGATCTCTCATGCTTTCCTGTAAAAATAAAGTTTAACAAGTACCTCAGTTTTCAGTTATTGAACTGTTAAACTCCATTTCTTTCTTCCATGTGTTGTATTATCTCAGGTCCTTGAACGAGATGCTGATATTTACAAGCATATAGTATGGTTTTGCTTATGAAAGGTCAATCATTCTGAGATATTCAATGATTTTACTGACTACGTAGGAGATCTTATTGATTATACCTTGGGATAATATTTCCATTTTTTGCTTTGCATCTATTTATTCACTGCATTACAGATGCTTTAAAGCCAATTATCAGAGTTAATACCAAAAAGGTGAGCAATCTCATTGCTTACCTTCTTTGTATAGGTTTTCTTTCACTTTTACAAATAATGATTTATGCAAAGTCACCAAGACAGCTATTGCTACCATTGTGGAGTTTATTGTCTCCAAGATGAGCAGACAAGTCATTAAGCTCTCATAGAAGGATTAGCGTACAGAAAGATCACTGCATTGTGATTTTCTGGTTACATGGTTCAATACAATGATGGTTTAAGGAAGTAAAAGCCAATTTTAGCACTGTCATTATACAACACTGTATGTCATCAATAGGCAGTTATAAATACTATCTCCAATAAGAGCTACTTCTCCGTAAAGGGGTCTTTCTATCATGTACCAATGGGATCAGTAATATGAGAGAATGATTTGTGAAGAATGGTTTTAGGATTTATCTTTCATATTACCTAAAAATATTTTTTCAATTATATCTTTTAATCTAAAAGTCCTGTAACAAGGCAAACCTTCTCTTGAAGGTTCTTTTCATGTCAGTGTACATTTTCACTTAACAGATGAATTTTCAAAAATAACCAGCCTAATTAATCTCTTCTTAAGTATGGAATGCTGGGTACTTTGCGCCAGCATTAATGCAAAATACATCTTGTACTTTGCACTGAAGATGCCCTATCCGGCATATTATGTGACAAATTATTTCTGTCCATTGCAAAACAGAAATATAATATTTAGAATTTTCCCATTTTATAATGAGAGTAAAAAGGAGGAAAGAAAACATCTTTGACTGGGTTTTATGCCTGACTTGGTATAAGAGCATTCAAAACACTTCTCCGTTCTGCAAGACACTCAGGGTAGGGAGCTCATTTGATCATAGGTTGTGACAATCAGAAAAATATATATTACTCAGTGAAGAACCTTTTTTTTGCCCAATGGGAAAGATTTCACTAACTCCAGCACTGTCCACCACACCCTGGCAGCCAGGACATATCTGAGACATCCCAAAGAGGGGCCTGGTAAAGAGCACGTGGCTGGGGAATGACAACCTTTTGCAAGGAATGGGGTCTGAGTACATCTTATACACTGGACTGTCAAGTTTTAAAAATTGTAAGTGTTCCCAGGAAAATGAGTCAAATATTACCTTTTGGTATAGTCCATATTAAAAAAGATCCATGATTCTGTTATACGCCACAGAGCTCATGTGATATGTAAGATATATTCCTTATGGACTGACATTTCACACGGTACTTTGATAACTCTGAAACATGGGACTCACACTGATCAAAGGGAAGGGATAAAATAAATACAGTGCACTTATCCCTGAGGTCAGGGATGAAATGGGAAGGGAGAATTAAAGCCTTCCGTTCAAAAAGCTGAACTCTAGAGGTACAACACAGCTTTCTGGAAAATAGTTAAGGTGGCAGAGCTTCACCTGGGACTTTTGTGAAATCTGACAGAATACAATGAATTCAGATTTAGGATGTGAAAATGGGTATATTCTTTGTGGTGAAGAGCTCACCTTCTCTGCAGACGCAAGCAGTAGCTGCTCAGAAAGGTAATGCTCTGTGAGAAAAGCCAAATTGTGGCAGGACAGCAGAGAAGTGTTTAGAAAAGATCCTTGGACACGATGAGGAAAAGATTATGAGATTCATAACCTTCAAGAGAGTTTTTCTGTGTAAAAATGGAAAACAGTTAATCCTTCTTCAGCAGCTGAGGGAAAGTTATGGTAGAACACACACACAGGAACTCCTAAACATATAATCAGAGAGAATGTATTAGCCAGGAGGGCTGAAAAAATCAAGCTACTAAGGAATAGATGTGGACAGAAACTGGCAATAAACTAAAGGAGCATGTCTTTGGAATGCAGTATATGACTTTTCTACCTGCAGTAGAAAGCTCTTGATGAACCAGGAGGTTGTGTTCAGTTTCCATTCCCTATTATTCTAAAAGACTCAAAGATTCTCTTTATGCATCACTTTCAGATTTTTGAGCCAGACAGGGTTGTGTTTTGATGTTTTCACATAGATAGTTGTAAAGCTTTTCAAGGAGTAAAGCTATAGCAATGTCAGCCAAAACTTTGGAGATGACTGTATGAAACTGTTAGAATCTCTTATTCCTACTGAAAGTCCTAGTTTGAAAATGTGGTCATCATATTTATCTTTAAGTGTGCACATTTCACAAAGATCAAGAACCTTTCTTTGCCATCAGCTTGACCTGATGATCATTTTAGCTAAAAGATTATTGTGTAATGAATATGAAAGCAACATATCCCTCATTTTACAGATTATATTTTGTTAGAGGAAAAAGCACAGGGAAGACTAGTTGTGTATACTTAAGAAAATGTTTGATGGACCACTTTATCTATTTTCTTCTTGATTCCCATTCCATAGCAAGTGATGTAGCTTCTCTTCAAGTCTTAATTTAATACTAATTCATATATCTAATAAGAAGCATAGCTAAAATTGCTCTAAGCCCATGGAGATAGACAAAACAAAGTTCATTCAAATCTTATCTTCCACCACCGACTACACCACCCTTACACATAATTTAGGTGCTACAGTTAGGTACTGAGATAAAAGAATTCAAGTCCATCTGTTCTAGACCTGCACAAAGAAGTTAGAAATGCTGCTGTTTTGTGAAAGGAGTCTTTGATGAGACATTTTTGACCCATGGTAAATTTATTGACTTCCAGAAGAGTGTGCCACAGCTAATTTAGTCAGCAGGAAGTCATTTATCACTAGCCAGTTCACCACTATCCAGTGGCCTAGAATGATGGAGTTCTAATTAAATATTAAAAATTAACAGAGAAAAGCTGTATTTAATAAAACTTCCCTCTGCAGTAGGCCAAGATGCATGAATTAATAGATTCTAAGCCCACGAGGGGCTATTATGATAATCCAGTCTGACTTTGTAGGTAACATAGGCTAAAGAGCATCAAAAGTCTTGCATTTAGTCAGCAATCGTTTTGACTACAGGAGTTCTTTAAAAAAGATATTCTATACTGATTTAAAGACTTCTAGAGTGGAGAATCTACTGCATCTTTTAGTAAGTTGTTGCAGTAGTTAATTATTCTTATTCCTAAGAAAGCGTGCCAGACTTATTTTTGTCAAAATTAAGCTTCCAACCATTTGACTGTTTTATGCCTTTGTCTGCTAGATTAAAATGCTGTCTGCTATCAAATAGGTCTGCCTCATGTAGGTACTTGATTAAGTCACCTCTTAAACAGCTGAAGAGATGGGTTTTAAACAGCCATTTTGAAGAGAATGAATAATAAACTGAAAGTTTTATGCAAATTTTTGCCTTGATAGTGGTATGTCGTTTCAAACTGGAAAAGTTAAACATGTCATCAAATACAGCTGTACATGTAATCACCAACATTAATGCAAAAGTGTCCTGAACTTTGTTACAACTTTTTCTATTTAATATGTTCTTTTCTCTCCTTCTTCTGTATCAAGCCTGTAACTGTTTTTAAAAAGCATACCAAATGTTATACAGCAAAGAATAAGCAGTTAATGTCCTAAATTCATTTTTCTACACTCATTTAAAACTTTTTACTTTTTATATTTTCAATAAAATTATGCTTTTATGAGTCAGAACTTTAAGACCATATTATTACAAAGAATAAATTTTATGGGTATGTAGGCTGCATTGGATCTTTCAAGTGTTCAGCATTGTGTTTACCATGAAGAGATACTGATTTTAAAAGTGGGGTTTATTATGATGTTGGAAATATTTGGAAGACTTGAGAAAAGGGCTTTTTTGTAAAAGCTTGATTGTCAGTGGAAAGATGTCTAATATGTGCTAAAAATTAACAGAGGGTTATTTAAGGCCCAAATTAATTCTCCTGGGCTCTTAAGATATACTGAGCTTGGTAAGTGTTCATCACTAAATAATCTGCAGCAGTGCTTATAGTGTATAATGAATAACACTCAGCAGTGATAGCACAGCATCATCCTCATTCCTTCAGTGCAAGTTTTTCTTGATTCATTCATCATTTCTTCCAGCTTTTTACAGTTACTCCATAAAATCAGCCACACTCTATATTCAACAAAAAGGTTATCAAAAATAGAAATGTCTTGAATGTTAAATTTGTTTAGTAAGTCTCACAGGTCTATGAATATGGAGTACATGAGTTTATCATATAGAGTATAGAAATATCCAAAAGGGACCAAGATCTGTCAAGTCAAATGGAAAACCAAAATATCTGTCCCCAAGCTAGGAAACTGTTTCAGCAATACATATTATTGTTTGGGTTTTTCACTTCCGGCATTTCAGGAGCCCATGTTCTCTAATATTACTGCTTTAGTTCTGGGGAGGTACTAGGTTTTTAATACAGCTATTTAACATGAGTTCTGAAGTTTGTTTTCCAGCAACATTATTAGCCTGTTTCACTTTTTGATTATAGACATCTTGGCTGTCTTGCTATTGTCTAAATCTAACCCCAGCAAGAGACTAACAGAATTACGGATTGTGACCCTTAGATATTTATATTGGCAAATGGCTTTTAAACCTTTCTCGAAGCAAGGGGAATTTTAAGGTAAATGAGGTAAATTTGCTGTCTTAGCCACAGATGATAAATACAATAAAAGCAGCAGAAAAAAATTCTTATTGAAAGCATAAAGCAATGGTGCTGGTAAACAATAAACAATACTAAATTAGTTATACACTAGAAGAGTAGAGAGTGAATTAAGATAAAGTGAAAGCATCTAATTGCTCAAAGACCAAGAAACATAAAAATCGCCGTTAATATAGTTCGTCTTGCAGCTGTAGAGTAGTCCAGTAGTCTCTGAAAAAGGTCATTAATTTTCATGCAATTAAATATAATTAATAAGACACCCCAGGAGTGTGTGCTCCTGAGAGATAATGTCAGCCCTTGGGTGTGACCTACCGTGTGATGTTATCTCAGCATGACTCAAATTCCATACTCCTCCTGAGCTAATAAAATTACGTTTTCCTTCTAAAGACTACTTTGGTAACTGTGTTTATTGACTTTCATCCCCATGGTCCACTGCATTAGTAACACAATCAGTATGAATATGAAGAAGAATACGTACAACAAACTGATCACAAACTAAATTAGCAGTAGAGGAAGAAAACGTAGCACTCAAACCATGGACAGTGTATGTATGTCATACAGTAGCAGAGCCCCGAAGAAACATCTGAAAACAAAACAAAACAAAAAAAGAGGCTTAGTAAGCCAGTTAGCAAAACTATGTGATACATCTATCACAGTTAATCAAAGACTGGAACAAGTATCACCTGAAATAATTGGTGTCTTGACTATACAGTAGTGCCTAATTACACATTAACAAAATTCAAATCCTCACTGAGAACTAAAGGCTTACAGATAGCATGCTGCTAAGGATGCCCTTCAGAGCCCTCTGCAGTTAAGGATCACTTACATTCTACCTTACAGATGCAAAGGAAATACAGAAATGGCTGGAGATTGTGAAGGATGATCTGGATGCTGGTTTGAGTACTAAGAAAAGGTGGAGGAAAGGGGAGAATGATGTCAGGAACTGCTAAAATGACAAAGGAAGGTCCTCTGGGCATCTGGGTGTACTTGCTGCAGTACCGCAGGGGATGTGGAAGTTGGCGAAGGAGGCAAGGTATCATGGAAACTATTGCTGTTTCACTGGCAAATGGTGTTGGTCTCTCTCGAGCAACAAACCTGATCAAGGAACCGTAAGGTTGGTCATTCAAGAAGTTCGGTAACATTTATAGTTGGCTCAATCTGAGGTGACCTCACTAAAACAGAACTTCAGAAGGAATAAATGTTGGGCCTCAGACCCAACATTATGGAGCTTGTTAAGCAGTTGTGCCATGTAGTGTTGAAGCTGTGAAACAACGTTATGTGGACCATCCCCCTAGCAGTCAAGTGTTTGGTGATGCAGGGATGAGGGATTACATTACTTCTGATGTCACAGTGAAAATGCTTAAAAATTACCTAAATTTGGAATCTTCCCCAACAGTAATAAAACCAGCTCAAACCAACATAATTTTAATGACAAATTGCTTTCTCTAAATACACGTTCCAAAATTTTTCAATGGTTAAAATGTAAAAGAATCTTCTGTTCCTGTACACCAAAATTCAGAAAGAGTTCAGATTCCAGCTTTATCTTTCAAGCATCTGTAGTACTTGTGAATCTTGTTCCCTGTGATATATTTGATTGTAACGACATTCTCCTTCAGAGTTTATATAGTTATGTTTCACGTTCTCATCATTAACATCTCTGCCTTATTATGCATGGCCTATCCAAAGGATTTCCTCTCTGCCTGTGAAACACTCCATTCCAGCAGACTACAAAACAAACCTCTTATGGAGAATTTTGAACAGGTTTGAAGAAGGTACATAGTTAGCTGGGAAGATGTAGGAGAGACTCAGTGTAACTGTATTTATTATGATGTTAGTTATATGAATGTGCTTACAGTCTTAGGCATAGGAATCTCTTATTACTGTAAATTTAAGAAATAAAATAATTGGTTTTTTAACCAATATTGGAATTTTATTGGAATTCCAATAACTGGAATTTTAAACCAAAATAATTGGTTTAAAAATTCAAAACGTGTAACTGTAACAAGGGATTCAGATGAACTTTTAACTAACAGAATCTCTGTTTTCCTCTCATTGTAAAGAAATCATTGGAAAGAATCAAATCGCCTGTATCTATAGATATCATACTCTGAAGATATTCTTTTGGTAATAACTGAGGTGATCGGATGTCCCACTTTTTCTAGCAGAGATGCAGTGTCCCTATTTTCTTTCTTTTTATATGGGTCACTTTAGCCCAGGTTTCAAATCCCTATCAAACATCATAGAAATGGCAACTCAATCATCTTATCCTTCAAAATTCTGCAAGAAAAGAAATTTTCCTGGAAGAGGTAGGTTTGGCTTTCCAAATCTTTATAACAGCTTTTCAGCTTCATACAAACTAAATCTGTTGGGATAAAAAAACCCAACAACCCAAAAAAACCCAACAACCCAAAAAAACCAAAGGAAGGTTTAAAAAAGCATATTAAATTAGATCTCTGCTACTGCCTCCACCGTATATGTCTGCTCAGGCGGTCTGCCAAGAGTATTTTAATATAATAGTCATTCATCCTTAGACCCATAACTGGTATATGCAATTACATAATGCTTCTAATGACTCTGTTTGTTGCTTATCTAATCCCTGTAGCTTGCAGTGGTGAAGAGAAAGTGTTCCCTATTGACACCTGGTGTTGAGCAAGGAGAAGACTGGTCCAGAGCTGCCTTAAAACTCCAGATAAACAAAGGTGAGGAAGATTCATTCTCATATCAAAATGAAATGGGGGATCATACTAATGGGGATCAAGAGAAAAGACCAAATAGGCCAGGTTTTGTTTTCATTTCTAATATTTGAAAATTTTGCCTTTCCATTAAAAGTTAGGCCTGTAGTTAAACAAATGTTGTCTCTTTTGCCATGATAAAGCAACTGCAGCTGACATGCTTACAAGAAAAGTGGCTGATTGGGAGCCAGTAAATATCATGAGCAGGTGAGTGGGAAAGTGGCCTACGTAGTAAAAGTTTGTTAGAGCTCTGCTTCCAAAACATACTGGGGTTGGGAGACTAAAATATGCACATGAAGTGATTACTCCCTCATTATTATTACTTTCCCAAGTATAAGCTATATCATCTCCTTTGACGTCCACCCTCATTTTTCAAATTTACTTGGGGTAAGGGCTGACTATAACCTTTTGGAGGACGAGAGGGCAGGGATAATATCCTTACTCCTTGTGAGGAGAAGTATTACTTGCATGGATACATACAGTTTTATTTTATTTCTATGGAGTTCTAAGTGGGAGCTCAAGATAATGTTTGTGAAACATTAGATAATCTCTAGCCTTTTAAATTCTGTTCTCTTAAGGGTTAAATTTATATATTCCAGCCCTTATCCTCAGATCCCTGTGTATCCACAGCTCAAGTAACCCTTCTAGCAGCAGAAGCTGAATGTCCTATTTCAATTATTAACACAGTTTTAGGATTTTTATGGCCTCTTTTTGATTTTTCTAGACCTAAATAAAATTTGAATGTAGAGCCATTAATGTGACATTAGCACATTTTTATACCACAACTGTAGGAAGCCTTTTTGCTAAGGCAAAGTGTCAAAGCAAAAATCAGTATCTGATTTGTTTGTTTGCTTGTCTCTTCAATACAGTTCATTCATCTTCTATAAAACAAAATGACTATTTCATGAAGAAGTAGTATGCTGATAAAAAAGACATCTTGGAAAGGTAAGATTGATGTATATGTTACATCTGAGAGATAAACACTCAAAGAAGATTCGAACACAAGGCTGGCTGCCTGAGTCTTGGCTGCCCACCAGCTGTCAGGGATGAAGAATACCAACTTCCACCACCGAAGACGAGGTAGCACCTCACATCCTCTCCCCACTTCCCAAATGACCAGGTATCTCCTTATGGCTGAATGGCTATGTAATGCTCTGTGGCTGGGTGAACTGGGAAGCAAGGGTAAAATTTACTTTGGTTTTAAATAGACTGTCATTGCTTCCCCTCAGGGAGTTGTACAAAAATAATGAGAGAGATGCTTTCTTCATTCCAATGCGGGTTTGTATATTATGAAGAAAATGCCAATTGCTGGTACATGCCTTTGCCTCTGTCTGTCAGGGTGTTTGTTTTTTAAGGTTTCCAGAATTACAAGTTTTAGCTCAACCCAAGAAGCACATTGCTTCTTAAAACCAAGAGATGTTTCAGGAAGTAACAATTTTGTCTGAATCCCTCTCACACATCAAGTAACACAGTAGAGTGACTCCTCTAGCATAAATGAGTTACTCTACGCTTTGTCCAGGATCAAGCACCCATTTGTGCTCACACTTATTTATAGTACTAAATAGACCTCTTCTTTAAGCTGTTTCTAGGATAGTACTATATTTTCAGGACGAAAAGAGTGCCAGGTTCTTGTTCCACCTCCTGAAAACTAATCAAAGTCTCTTTCTCAGTGCCCACCGCCCCTGGCACTCACAATATGCTTCCACAGTTGGGCAATCGGCAAGATGAAACCACTGTCTGGTGAGCGAACCGTGGCTGTCTCAGGATTTACCTGTCCTTCTCCATCTGTCTCTAGTCACCAGCTGTGCTTGAGCCCCTCAGGCAGGGACAGAAGAATTGGACGCACATAAAGTATCTCTTCAGTGTGACCAATGGAAATAATTGTGTTGAGGTTCTCTAGGAGACAGAGAAGGAAGATGTATGCACTATTCAGCAGTCCCCATCAGGACCCCCGTGCATGGGAAGAGTGGAAATGCTCCAGAAGAAGGAAAAGGTAGAGAGTCCACACCCTGGGTCCCTCCTTGGCTTCCACAAAACTCTATCAGAAGTCAAAGGGGCCTGACAACTATGATTCCCTCTTTCAGGTTCCTGTCAAGCTCTGTATTTCACAGTCTTTGGCACGGACAGACTGACAAACACCACGCCGCTATTTATTACATCAGCTACCAAATGGATTTGAATGTACATTTCCTTTAGAATGTCCTCCTCTCAGCCTCAAATATGGAGCTGCTGCAAAGTTCAGTACATTTAAGATGACTATAGATAGTGAGGAAGAACAGAATTTGTCACAGATTATCACATTCATTTTGCAAAAATAAGTTTATCGTACTTGGCATAGTAATAAGAAAGCTTGGCTAGCTGGCCAGTCAGCCCTAAGAAAAAGTGGGCAGCATCTGTTTAAGTCTCTGAAGTAACACAATCCATGCATGGCATTAGGTTATGTTGCATCATTTAACACAACATAAACCTCACTCACCTTTTCCTCCCTTCTATTGCTACTTTCTTCCAGTTGTTCTCACCCTAACTGGCTGCAAAAATACTTAAGTGTCTTTGCTGCTTTAAAATTCCTGCTTTTTTTTTTCCCCTCTAACTTCTTCAGCTCATGTAATTTTTTTCCTACACTGCCTTTCTGGGAACCACTGAACCCACATCCAAGAAGCGTTCTCTCTCCCTTCTGTGTCTCATCGTAAGACATTTTGTGGGTTTTTTTGACTGAAGTGCTATACAAAACTAAATTGTATTGTTATGCCTGAGACATTCTCATACAGAAAGAAGCACAAATCCTATTTAATCAAATTTAATGAAAGATTGCCATCAGGTGTCTAAATGTCTCACTTGCCTGTTTAGTTGAGTTATGGCAAACAATGGTACCCAGAAACTTAACGCAGGTAATAATTCAACATTTTTTTTATTACATAGGCCTACTTTGTGCCAGCTCTATTGAACTAATTTACAATAATGGGACTGAAAACACTCTAATTCAAATACAAAACAGAAAGAAATATTTCTTTATTTTTCTTGTTTCAGAACGATTGTTTCATTTAGAAATATTAATAAGCTGATAACTGAGTCTCTTCATTATAATATAATGCTCAGTTGCATAGGGAGCTATTCTTTATTCAGTGGGTTACACTCTAGTGTATCACGGGGAGAGGAGATGTATTAGCCTGTATTCAGAGTTTGTATAAAAAAATCAAACTGCAGGGTAATAGAATTGCATCTTTTATACTAGTGCTCCTATTTGAAAACAGAAGGACAAGTATTAAATGGGAAATTCTAAGCAGTATCTGCTAGAAAAGTCACATCTACATTTGCCCATCTGCTTGTCTGCCTGGCCATAGAGTTGGGGTATGTCAGCTAAGCAGTATCTAACACTATTGATTCAAGACAGAAGGGCCATTAGAAATTGTGCTTGTCTGTGTAGTTATATGGCTTCTGTCACCTGTTTCTGACACCCCAAATATTTTTTCTTTTACAGCAAGAAACTGTGCTGCTAACCAGTTTTCAGTAGTATAGCATGTATGATGAACACAGGCAGAGATAAAATTATGAAAGGCATGAACCAAAAAAAGACCAACCGCAAGATTACTGGAGTTAAGCCCATCCACATATTATGTTTTCAGAGCATAGGGGAGGTCTGCACTGGGGAATGCTGCATCCAGAGGTCTACACAGCAGTCAGAGCTACACAGATATTGCAGAGGTGTACATCAGAAATAGTAGCTGCATATGAGAAACAGCCACTCACTGCTCTTCCAGAGTTAATTAGCTCTTCTCTTCAAATGAGCTAATTAGCCTGAGCACAGCCCTGCACTGACACAACCATACCAGTCCTGGAGCTGACTCATTAGCTGGCTTGATATCCTCTTCATTCACTAATGTGGATACTCACACAGCTCTGAAGAAAAGTGTGTCCTGGTAGTTAGGTACTAGCTTCTGCACTAATTAGTATCTGAACATTTTATAAAATGTAGAACAATTTCAAAAGAAAAAAAATCAATGTCCCAAAGCTTAGTGGTTAGAGCACTCATCCAGAAAGAGGGAGGAAAGCAGGTGAAATTCTTGTTTTCAGAAACAGGCATAGGTAACTCCCTTCTGATTCTAAGTTCATTTTTTCGCAGTTATCAATAATGGTCTCGAAAGATATCTTTTACAGAACCTAAAATAAAGAGATTGTGGGGGTTTTTTTTGTTCTTTATAATTCTTGGTTCTTCCACTAAACCAAAATTCAATTACCAGCAGAGCCCTAATAGCAAATACAGATTATTGACTGCACTTGAGGCCAACCGCAATGAACTACTGCCTGAGGGTTAAAGCCATTCCTAGGATTAGGTAATATTGCCTGAAGCCAATCGAAAGGAGTGCTTTAATACCTTTGGGCAATAGTTTACTGCAATTTCCCTCAGACCCAGTCAGTGATTAATTAACCTTTTAGAATCTTCTGGGTTAATGGAAAGTTTGCGCTAGAAAGCTCCACAGATTGAAACATGAACTGAGATCATCATCAGCAATAGCAGAATAGACATGATATTGGTAGATGAACCACTGTTTTCAATGGTTGTTAGGCTGTTGCTTCAGCCTGAGGGCAGTAATATGCCCTATCTATAGTTAAATGAGCTTACATGAACTTATCTCAATTACTAAGAAAAGTTTTTGCATGTATAAAATAACCACTGTTAATCTTACAACTGATAACTATCTAAAACCATCTCAGCTCAAATTCTACATGTTTTCAATCAACATGAGTATAAAAGGGTTGGGAAATTGCTACATGAGAGATATATATGAGTTACAACAAGGAGCCTAAATGAAGAAATGATGATCCGTATTTCTACTCACCTCACACCTTGTGGATAGTCGCATGTGGATGTCAGCTGTGTCCAAGATAAAGAAAGATGTTTGTGAGTTATATTTGATTAATTGCATGCCTACCAAATCCTGGGTTTGTCTGGGTGAATAGGGTTTTGGGGTAAGACCAAACTCCAAACATGTATTGGGAAAGTAATTGCACTACTTAATAAAAGCATCTTTAAGACTATCAACTTAATAAGTGTGAAGAATAAGTAAAATAACACAATCCTACCAGATGCCTACTGACTGTCAGTAGCATGCTTATTGGAGATTTCAGCATCCCTGAGTTCTGAAACTGCTACAAGTTAAGAGACTGTATTAAATGCAGGTCACTTCCAAATCCCTAAAGCCAGCACTGCAGCAAGACATTTAAATGATGACACAATGAGTTACAGTCTGCCAGCTTGGCACAGATTCAAAGTGGAAGCAGCTGAGGTGTGCTTTAAAAATAGGGATTTTTTTTAATTGGATTCAAAATCAATTAAAATCCCATTAGAAACATAATTGTAGTGATACAAATCATAAAATAATATCTTTTACAATAAACTATAAAACTGAGGAAGCTTACATAATTAATACTATCTATTGCACAGATAGACCCATACCTTTCAATCACGTACAACCTGCAAGTCAAGAGAATGCCTTTGAAAAGTAGAGAGTGCATTTTCAATAGGAGGTCAACATGTATGGCATAGGATTCAGAGTGTGTTTCTTTAGATAGCTTTGATTTCCCTCCCCTCCTCAAAGCCCCAGATTATACATTGCTTTTGGAGATTAAATGCCAGCAAATCTAGATTGTAAAACAATGAGACATGCAACATGATGGTGGCAGTCAATTCAGTAAAGTGGCTAGTGGCCATCCATCACATTTTTGATGCCTGGATGAGAAAATAATCAGCCAATTTTCTGCTGGTGTAAAGTCACTGCACGTCAGGCAATGAAATCGTGTCCCTTTATGTTGAGAATGAATGTGCTTTAATTGCTTTTTGATGGGAAAATACGGGTGCAGGTAAAAAAAATGCCAGCATCACTTACGCCAAATAGCAAGATTAAATTTTTAGTTTATTTCGTCATTAATTCCAGTTTTCCTGAGCTGTCAGCCTTGCTTGGTCTCTTCTAGTAAAGCCACCCCATAGTTTCAAGTGCTGGCACTCAGTTTTTACACAGTGTGCTCTAGGCAAGGTTGGATTATTATCTGTTTATTCTTGTGGGCTTGTAGTCCTTTATGCTGGCGTTTGTACTATGGTGAGTAAATTAATGACCCAACCATTTTCCAAAGAGGTAGAATGAGAAAGACACCTTTAAAAACAACTCTTCAGATTTATAGTAAACTTAGCTTTTCAGTTTCCTCCACACTAATCTTGTTTCATACAGCATTTTTTAAACAATATTGCATTAGTAAAAGCTGCCAGTCACAATAAATTATCAAATTTTCTTTTTTGTTATTTTGCAATGATGCTTTAAATACATATTCCTGTAAAGATTAAGAGTATAATTTAATTGTCCTTGTATCAGATGAAAAAACCATGATTCCCCACAGCAGCCTATTGACTCCTTCAACCTTGCCTCTTGAAACCTTACTGAACGCAGAAGCTGATACTGCAGGTTTTATATTTATAATGATTAATTAATTCTGCACCAAGCAATGTTCCTGACTGCAAGAACAAAATCCACTTTAGAAAACATAAATGACAGCTTGCCTAAAATAATTAACACCAGTGCTGATAGAATTGGGATGTTCTCCCTCTGCTTTACACTAGCGTATTTGAGAGAATTTAATTACTAATATTTCTGACTAGCAGAAGAATTGCGTTAAAGGAGCACTTGATGTGGCAGGATTGAAAACTCATATAAAATATGCTATAGAAATATAATGTAGATGGGATAAACCCTGGTTAAAAATGAAGGTATAATTAACCCACAGTTAAGCATACAAGAGTATTTCCGTTTTTTCGAGGAAACAAGATCATGTTAAAAATAACCTGCATGAAAGTATCGTCTCATTCCTCTGCCAGTCAAATAGCCAGGTAAGGTTTGGCTATGCAGCGCAGCAACGCTGAACACTTCCACCTCTGTGCAGAACAAGCCCAATAAGGTCCGTCCTGGTAACGGGAAGGTCTTCACCAGTGAGTGAAGCGTGGGTGTTTGTAGCCTGGAAAGGACTGTCCTTCCTCCCTAGCTGCAGCAGGACCCCTCTGCTCGCTATTCATCAGGGATGGAATTTGGCCCTTAGCGTGCTGAATAACGGAAACCTACATGTTAGTTTACACGAGGCCCTGAAACAGGACAACTCTTCCCTGGAAGGGGACAGTGGGTATTTTCTGTGGGCGAGATGGCTTTATCTGCCAATTCTAGCATCGTGTAACTGCTTACAGAATTTATTAACTTCAAATTGAAAGCTTAGGTGACTGGTTCCTGTGATATAAACAAATGTGGCAGGAGCACATAAAAATCTGCTGTATTTTCCTTTGAACTGCTGGGAAGATTACATAAAATTATGGTAAAAATGCAGACTCTCGGACAGAGAAAACAACATAGAGTTATTGACACACTGTCTCTCAAAAAGTGAGGACTTCGCTAAATAAAATGATATGATAGTACCATCATGGCTTTCTCCCTGTTAATCCTTATCACCCTGCAACCTCCCTATTTTACACGTGTATGGTTTAAAAATCTGAGTATCATCGGCAATGAAATTCCTGTGAGTCCATCTTTATCCTTTCATTCAAACCCATATGTATGTCAGCGGGACTGACATACATCTCCACACTACCTACAACAGATACTAGTTATTCCCTGGGTGGAGTTCAGGAACTTCACCATCACTCGGAGGTGCGAGTTTACAAACATGTAAATACCTACAGCACACCCACTTCTTTTTTCATGGACGTTTTTCTTTCACATTACATGAAGGACCTGAGAGCTGAGTAAGGTATTGTAGCGTATCCTTCCCATCACTGGGAGATTTTCAGCACAAATGTCATCCTTTCTTCTTTTACTGGTTGGGGCTATCACAGAAAATCTCAACGTTATCAAGGGCCCAGTTCTGGAAGGGAGAAAGTCCATAAAAATAAAACGAAGAGCCATCTGGCCTATTTTCCAACATGTTCCATCTCCTCTAGTGGTTTATAGGCATATGTTTTGCCTACACACAGCCTTGCTTAAAGGTGCAATTTTGCATTGCCTGTAAACCCATCCCTCTCACTCGTGAGCAGAAAAAGGGAGAACCAGAAGGCTTGATTTACTGAAACAAATGGAGGCAGATGTAAATTGTCTTCCTAAGGCAGTGCATTCTCTGCACCCTAGGTGGTATTCCTCCTAATAAGTAGCAGGGATTGGAAAGGGCATGAGAAAGCAATCTGTAACCTCTCTTTAGGTATTCCTGCTTAATACTAATTATTACTTAATAATGCATAGCATTTATACTTCCTTGTAAATGTTAAAAGTGCTGTAAAAGCATTAACTGGTTAATTCTCAGGACACCCTTGAGAGGTGGGCATATGAGTATTATCTTCATTCCATACTTCTTTCCATAATAAGGGAACAATTAAAATGAAATTGATCAGCTAACTTTATAGAGACCCTAATTCCTACAAATAGGAAATAATAGGTCTAAATGAGTATACTTCTGGGTGTTTAAAAGCAGTATTCATCAGCTAGATTACAGCTGATTTTTCAATGTAATTAACTTTGTATCCAAAAATCAACTTTATTGGTTCACTTCTAGTATATTAAGCACAATAGGAGGGATGCCCCATTTTCTCTGGCAATAATCAGGTTCCCTTCAGCCTTGTAATTGATTCAAGCAGGAACCATATTATTGTCTAGTAAAACAGAGCATCCCTCCTATTATCCCTTAAGTAGCAGTCAGTCTGGGAAGAAAACAGTTACAATGATATATGAAGTTAAGACAGATGCCAACTAAATAGATATCTGAGTAAGCTAGAAAGAAAGAATCAAATAGTTTAAAGAATCAATAAAGGTACTACTTCAGCTAACCATTGTGCAACTCATCAGCTAATCTTTCATTATTGTTCATATCCTGAGTGCCCCAATACTACTACTACACACTGCACAGACACATAGCAAGCCCAAGAGGCCTTACAATCTCATTTGTCAGCTTTCATTTCTTTCCCACTGTTTTCATATCCTCTATCGTGTAGAATTCCAGTTCCCTGTATTTTGATGTCTCCACATGATTACACCAGTCCACCCCACTGCCAGAGGATCAGAGGACTGAGGAGGACTGATCCCACTGCCCCCTCTGTTACAGAGGGTCAGGCACAGACCTCTGGGACAAAACCAGCTCAGTCAGTATCATTTACATTTATTTGTTTTTTATGCAAATTTTAAGTGCAGGGTGATGATGAAAAAACACTGTAGTTCTGTTGGAAAATAAGCATAAGGAAAGCAGTACATTGCCCTGCACTTGGGCCACAGCAACCCCATGCAACGCTACAGGCTTGGGGAAGAGTGGCTGGAAAGCTGCCCAGCAGAGAAGGACCTGGGGGTGTTGGTTGACAGCCGCCTGAATATGAGCCAGCAGTGTGCCCAGGTGGCCAAGAAAGCCAATGGCATCCTGGCTTGTATCAACAATACTGTGGCCAGCAGGACTAGGGAAGTGATTGTCCACCACACTCAGCACTGGTGAGGCCACACCTTGAATCCTGCGTTCAGTTTTGGGCCCCCCACTACAAGAGAGACATTGAGGTGCTGGAGTGTGTCCAGAGAAGGGCAACGAAGCTGGTGAAGGGTCTGGAGCAGAAGTCTGATGAGGAGCGGCTGAGAGAGCTGGGATTGTTTAGCCTGGAGAAAAGGAGGCTGAGGGGAGACCTTATCGCTCTCTACAACTGCCTGAAAGGAGGTTGTAGAGAGGTGGGGGTCGGTCTCTTCTCCCAGGTAACAAGTGATAGGACAAGAGGAAATGGCCTCAAGTTGCGCCAGGGGAGGTTTAGACTGGATATTAGGAAATTTTACTTCACTGAAAGGGTTATCAAGCATTGGAACAGGCTGCCCAGGGAAGTGGTTGAGTCGCCATCCCTGGAGGTATTTAAAAGACGTTTGGATGAGGTGCTTAGGGACATGGTATAGCGGTGGTCTTGGTAGTGTTAGGTTTACGGTTGGACCTGATGATCTTAAAGGTCTTTTCCACCCTATAAAATTCTGTGATTCTGTGATTCTGTGTGATTTCTCCAAGGTGAAGGGATCTCTGAAGGAAGGTGGGTGTTATGGCTAGCTAATGGACCTTGGACATAGCAAGAGGAATGAGGGAAATATGTCTCTCCTGGTAGAGAAGCAGGAATCTGAGAAGTGGTTCACTTCCAGTGTCTGAAATGGAGTCTGTGAGAACTGGATCCACAGCAGTGAATGACTCCTGCAAGGACTGCTGGAACTACTCTAGGCTAGCATTGACAGCAGAAAGCGGGAATCTGACAAGTACTGCTTTAGCCACAATGTGAGGATGCCTGTTCCTTAATACTGGAATGAGCTTCTCTGACATAAGAAGAGGCAGTGCATGTTTACATTTTTTTGATTCCTATCTGATCAGCTTTGGACAACAGACTCAGAGAAGAAGTAGGTGACCTAGCTGAGCAGCTCTGAGACGAACCATACCACTGGTCAGTAAAGAAATCTGTGCTGCATACTCTGGGGCTGAGCTTGGGCTTGAATTTGTCACACCTTCACACAATAGAAGTCATAAGCCTAAGTTATGTCTCCCCATAGGTATTGTCTGATTAGGCCCCTGTGGCTCATAGGTCAAAGGAATTCCAGTTTTCTGGAGAAAGTAGAGGCTCAGGTCTTTATCAGCGAACACCTCTGCATGGGAAACGGCTACAAGATGCCCCATCCCAGCTGAGATAGTGCTGGCTGCATGAGTATTTCTCTTATGTTGTGCTCTAGTGAGAGCACATGAACCCACCCAAGCTTTCAGCCAACTCACGTGACTTTGAATGTGAACAGAGGGCATCCCACTGAGACCACTCACTAATTGCATGACTGCTTCTCCCCTGGCCTGCTCCACTGGACAGGAGCTAGGCAAAGTAACCCCATAACACAAGCCAGTTTTAGCTGCAAAGCTGTGTTTCTCCTCCTCACTCCTTGTGCAAAGGCAGGCAAATTAGGATAAGCCATCTGCAGTCTCAGTTGTCCCATTTGACTGCGTATGGGAAAAGCAGGGGAAAGCCACACAGGGTGGGCACTGCTCTCAGCTGGAAAGCACCAGCTTCCCTCTCTGAGCTGAGGGGTGTGAATGCCTCTGTCCTAATTTGGATACAGCAAGAGGCTCACAGGGCCAAAGCCCATGGCTCAGACCCAGTCACGCACAAGGTGTGATATTCTTACTGCAACTTCTAGTGGAGAGGAGGGAGAAAACTACTCTCTTTTCTGTAGATTTCACAACGTTGCAGTTATACTTATTCTGATCTGTCCCTGAATGGCCTTTATGCCTTTCTTTCTTCTTTGCCCCCCAGAATCCCTTCATTGAAAGAAAAATCTATCATCTGTTCATTCTCAAAACAGACTTAAGAGCCATTATGGGTGGGAACCAGATGCTAAGGGTGCCAGGGCAGCTGTTTTTTTTTTTTTTGCCAGGTTTTAAATAAGAGTATGACATTTAAAGGGGGAAGGAGGGAGGTTTCCTGTTATTGTCTTGCAACTAGATGTGTTGGACTTGACCTTTGTAGCTGCCATCAGTATTTGGCACAGTTGCACATTTAGGAGGACATTTGAAGTATTTACAGACTTCCATTTCACTCCCTCCAGGCCATCAGTTTAGCAGCAAATAATGAAAGGAAGGAGTTAAAAGACAATTGAGTAATACCAGTTCAGTTCAGCACTAATCTGCAGTTTGCATAATTCAATCACATCCAACTACCTTAATTTGCTTAACTCAATCCCTGTTGTCTTCTTTCCTCCTGTCAGACATGGTGTGATGGCTGCAACCGTGCAGCCTTCCCACTTCCCTCACTTACCTGTGAGAGCAGGAGTAGCAGGTTCATTCCATTTGTCAAAAAGCTCTATTTAGGCTAATTTGGCCCAAAAAGTTCAGATCAGACAGATGCAGACAGCAGGACTATTGCAAGCCTCAAGCCAAAAGACTATTCTTGAAGGAACATAAGATGTTATTATGGTTACTACTGCTAAAATTTCCGTGTTCCTTGACATTATTAAACATAACAAATGCTGCCCAGAAGGTTCATTGAGAGGGGTGGAACACCAAGAAGAGTATCTCAGTCTTGCACCGCAATTTAAGAATAAAGAATGATATTTTATTTTACCTTCCATCTTCTCTGTAAAATAGAAGGCCAATTTCTTTCCCATTTCATTTCAGAAGAAGGAAGTCCTTTCCATCCTTAGTCTGAGATGCTTCTTAAAACCTTGATTATGATTCTAAGCAACACTCTTTCGTGCTAGTTTTAAGTCATTATCTTACCGATTGTACCAAATTCTTTAATGGATTCTGCTCTTGGAAGGTTTGGGGTAGTGGTGTTACTCCTAATAAAGATGGCTGTAAATAAAAATAAAACAAATATAAATAACCCCTCAATGTTTAAATTTTATTATTAAAAAGTTGCATTTTCTACATTTCTTTCTTCAGTTCTGCATTGCCTACATTTTTCCAAATTAGTGAATAATGTTAATTTAAGAATAGAGAAGGTTTTATTTGCATATACCAGTGAACAGATACTTGGTTAACAAAGTGAAAGTCAAACCCTTTTCATCAGACTGCATAATTCTCCTAGACTGGTCTGTGAACCGTCTAGCTCTGTATAAAGTGTTACAAGGAGCATACGAATGGTGCTGTTTCTTCATGTTATTGGTACAAAAGGTTCAGCCAAGAAATCAGACCAGAAATGCAGTCAATATCAATGAGACATCTGCTTTCCAAAAGACTGATAGTTTTCTCTGTCAAGGAGATTTAGGCAGGCATTTAGTTAAATGTAATTATCTGGTGTAGAAAACCAGAAAGCTTTCCTGTACATAGTTTCCCACATTATTTTCTGGATCCCACTTTCATTTCCAGTATCTAAATGATTAAGGAGCTCTTTCTTCATTGTTCAAAAGTGAAGTTGCCTGTTACCATGCTTATAACTTACTATAATGCCATTTAAATGACATGAGCTAATCTTTTCAAATATTCAGATGCTCTGTCTGAAGGACCTGGGGATGCCAAATCTTTTCAAATATTCAGATGCTCTGTCTGAAGGACCTGGGGATGCCAAATCAGATGAGATCATCTACTGAATACCACTGATGGATTGACTGTGATTTCTTTTTTTCCCTGTAACACTTAGGATCTTCTTCTGGAGCAAAGTTATCTGGAATTTTTAAATTGTTTAGCTGTATTTTTCAGCTTCAGTGGATACCAAAGCAGATAGTACTATTTATTGTCACTAAGGTCACAATAAATCAAAACACCTTTTCCCCATCTAGTTCATGTTTGCTATTTTTAATTGTGATTTCTTTGATGCCTACCCTCCTACCCACGGAGGGAGCAATCAACCTGCTTTATAAATAAGGAGCTTGCTTCAGTCATTGGACTAGCGACCGAAAGTGGTGGGCATCCAAGTAGCTCAAAGCAAAGCTACAAGGATCCTTCCTGGAAGCAAAGGAAGAGACCTGGAAACTAAGTTGATCCTACCACAAGTAAAAAGCTAAGAAAAAAAAGAAGTTGTGAGATGGAAGAGACAAGACTGAGCTTACTGAGTACAAAGTGATGTGAAGCCACAGGCTTCTGATCAAGGAAACTGCTTGTGGTTTCTCTCCATTCCATTCACAGAAAACAGATGGGATGTGCATTTTTTTGAGGGTGAGTGGGGCTAAATAAACCAGATTATACAAAGAACAGATTTGAGTTTTAGCACTGATTTCTTAGCAGAGCAAAAATAAACCAGAAAAACTACAAATCCACAAGACCCTGGCAATTGGTAGAAGGGAGCAAAAATATTAGAAACATTATTTTTATTGTAACCTATAATACTGTCTGCCATCTTTTCAGTGATGTAGCCAGGACCTAGCAAGCCTCAGACTCCATTTTGCTAAAAGCCTCACTAGAGATGTAGTATAGTAAAACTAAATGGAATGCAGAATAAAATTCAGTAAAGTGAGGCTGTTGTTGTTTGCTTGCCATTGGTACATAATGATCTTAATATAAAAGCCTGAAGTTTTGAGTGAGTTGAGAGAATACATAGATTTGTATCACAGGATACCTCTCCTCTCCTTTACTCTGAGTCTCAGAATTAATGGCGAAGGTGGTTAAATGCGGAGGAGCTCATTAATCTGTCTGTGTCTGGAATGTTTCACGTAGATACCAAGCAAATCAATGCCTGCGAGGTAGTTAGCATTGTGCTTATGTAAGCAGCATGTATGGGCACAAAATCTACTGGTCTTCTTTAGCTGCATAGCGTTTGAACTAATATTTATTTAATTTTGTGTAATAGTGTCAGTAGGCAGTCTGAAACTGTTAGCCTTTTTCTGAAGGAGCTTGAGTGAACTGGAATCATAAAACAGCACTGTTAGTTGAAGATTTTTTTTCTCTGAAAACTTCTCACTCCAAACGGAGTTTAAATTCTGAAAAACATGTATGCTGAAAATAGATACTGCACTTTTCCTCTATTTCTCTGTGGCTACTGGAAACCCATGTGCAGGACGCAAACTCTTACTGTCACCTCTAATGTGATTAAATGTTTTCTAGCCTTCCAGTTTACAAGGCAGGAAACTGTCAGTGCATTTTTCATGACATCAAATAAATGCTGTATGTCTTTAATTAGCTATGTATATCAGTGTTGAGGCTAATACAGACATAAATAAAAGCTATGAATGCTGTTACGCACTCAGTATAAAGCATAGCATAGATGTAAAGATTAATAAACAAAGGAAATCAAAAAGTTTCTGTTGAGTGCCACGAACGGATATACTGAGAACAGCTAGTCTTTCTCTGAGGCATTAAGCTCAAAGCATTACAAACATGTCAAAAAATGAAAGATTTTTATACAGAACTAAATATTGTTCAGCGATAAAAATAGCTTTCTTCATTCTTGGTTAAACAGAAGAGAAGTACCCTAAGGGTAGTAGAGGGCCTTATCAGCAGAGAACAATAAAATACTGATGGAGGGATGCAATCTTTCTCATCTCAGAGGGACTACTATAGGTGTTACATTACACTTGTTGCAGTTTATCTATATGCAAGACTCTACAGTATCTTTCAGCTTAATTTAGCATCTTAGGAATCCATTGTATCTTTTCGGGAAGTGACTCAATTTGGAGGTTCCTAGTGGGTGTAAATGAAGGCAGTAGCTTTCACTTCAGAACAGCCTGCATGCAGTAAACGTTTGAGTGATGTGAAGCAGTTGTAAGGCTTTTACAAATATTTGACAGCAGCAGTTGTATAAATCTCCAATATGATTTTGATTAAAAAAATATTAAAAACATAAAAGGGTTGAATTTCATATTTGGGGAAGGGCAGGACTGAGAACATCTCTCTGTTTACTGGAAGCTGTTTACACGGCTCCTATCGCCACCGACCCAGGCACCGGGAGCCCACTTTGCACCTGAGGTGGGGTTCAGTGCCCTTGCCTTTGAAGCCCATGGCGCAGGCTGCACTGGTTGTACGGAATCAGGGTGAGGCAGCAGCTCCTGAGAGGCTGAGAAAGCAAGGCTTTCCTGCTCCAAACAGAATCGGGCTCCCCTGTGTCAGGGCCCTTGGCAAATTTCTGAACACAACCGTATGAGTTCATCTTACACGCGGCTGCCATCGCTTCCACTCTCCGATCCAGAATAAGTCCTTTTAAGGCATCATGTACTGCTTTGGGCTGCTTATCAAACGCCATAGTTCAGCTGAAACACAGAAGTCCAGCTGTTTATACCTCTCGCTAAGAAACTTTTGAGATTAACTTTACCATGTTTGCTCTTAGCCCAAAACTTGATGTCCCTAAAAGTGATGGTGAGAATAACATATTTATTGTGCTGTAGGCAGACTTTTGGACACCTTTGCCATATATACTCCAAAATGAAAGGTATGTGACATTTACAAATGTAATGTCTCCCAGCAGACACACCTCACTGAGGAACAGATCTAGACTAAATGTGCTATAATGATTATTAAGACAAATAATCGGAATGATTATGAGACGGAGAGTTAGTGTGAGTATGTGGAGGATGACTTTTCTGTCAAGTTAGGGTATTTAGAGAAAGAGGCAACTACCTAAGGAGACAATGCAAATGTTTTAATTGCATAGTGTACAGTGTTTTGCCTAAAGTTTAGCCCCACAGTCAGATATCAGGCTGATTGGTGAAATTTAAATACAGAAACCAGATACTACTATAGCTCGTGAGAAATAATTCCCTTACTAAATGAAGAGAAGCATTCAGGGAGTCACTTTAAGAGCCAAAGCTATCAGTTATAAACAGGCAGGCAAACTATGGCACTTCCCTGGTAATAATAAAAGCACTTATCTCTGTTTCAACTACATGGACTTCTCGTTGCTCTGGACCCATGCATACTTCTCAGGAGAAGATAAATTCACATATAATGTATCACTGGTTTTCAAGTTCATTGTGATGAACCACAGGGTGGATACATAGTCCATCCTGTGTTTTACAGAAGACCTAAATTACACCGTGCCCTCTATGTGTTCCAGGGGATATTGATTAGACCGCTTCAGAGTTCGAAGAAGAAGAAAAAAGAAAATGTACTGAGTTTCCTCATCTACCTACTTTCTTTTCATCTTCCCATTTTCTGGCAATAATTAGTTTGCAGAAGTCAACAAGACTTATTTATTTTCTTGCTTGAAAATAACTCTTGCATTTTTATAAGAGACTTCAGGAGATCTGGGAGTGTATTCTTCACATAGAAACTTAACAAAAAGTCTTGGGGAACTCTTGCTCCTTATTCTTTTGTTAGCTTGAATAACACATCGTCTTCATGCCTGTTTGCTTGCAGCTTGTACACACAGAGTTATGTGAAAAAAGACCATGAAGACACTCCTATATTACAGGGCAAGCTGGAGTGAGAAATACCTAATGCCATTCCAGAGCATGGAAATGCTGGCAAAACTGGCAAAAAGCTGCAAATGAAAATTACTACAATGAGTATAAAATTATTATAAAACTGTCACATTTCTAATATTTCATATCACTTCTGACCATAAGCTCCACAGCTATAAAAGCAATATCTTTTACTCTTCAATGTGCACAGATGATGGTTTGCATTCTTCAGGGCTTATCATGTTAAAATGCCTTTAATTATGTCCCAGGTAGCTGTTCAGAACGCACTCTTAAACCTCTTCAAGGTCAAAACCTTCCTTCTTGCTGATCCTCAGATCATCATTCTATGATTTCTGTTTCACTGACATAATATCCCTACTATTCTTGGGAATCGCTATACTACTGCATAGGCCATGCCAGCGTATGATTACATCAACTGTCCCTAAAGGTTCAGATGCTGTTTGCTGATGTCTGTTTCTCCTTCACTAATCCTTAAAGGTCAGATAGATTGAAAACTAATGTAAGTTCTTACTTCATATTTGAAAAAGGTAGTAATATTGCTAAGTTACTCTTTCTTTTTTTTCCCCTGCAGTTGGAGACATGAATATCAAACATATGGTAAACAGAAGAAGCATCTTACAAACTTGTGTTTCTGATGACATATTGTAATGAAAATGAGAAAGAAATGATTGGTTGCCAATCACAACCATAACTAGGCACCTTGAGAACCCAGTCTGTGTGTAGTTTGTGTTGAATTTAAACGATTGCTAGCTATGTAGCACACAGTAATAGACTCTACTCCCAAACCATTAATTTAAACTCAGACACAAAAACTCAAAGAAGAATCTTCTTCATGGATCACTGCCCTTGTTAACAAGTATCAAATAGGATAAATTGTATATTATAGCACTGTCCACTAGCTCTGCTATATTTAAATCTTTCAGTGTTTCTATTATTATAACACCCCTTTCTAAGGGAATGATAACATCCACCTGTTAAAAGAAAATGGATAGAATTGAAATTTTGCCTTTTAGTACATATGCTCTTCATAAAATATTCTGGAGAGTGTATATGCTAGGAACATTGAAGAAGCAAACTTCCAGCAATCTAAAGCAATTCCAAATTTCCCCAATCTTTATGACCTCTCATGCAGAGTCCTTCTCAAATACACACAAACACAAGAGGCCCATTGTGAATAAATTACTGCAAATATGCTTCAGTTCATTAAATGAATCCATAATACAATATACTTTTTAAGAAAGTGCAACTTACCATACACAGTAAGATAAACAAATACATTAACACTGTTAAATATAAAATTAAGGACTATCTTCAAAACCGATCTGAACATATGTCTATATTTCATTCACATAACTATGAGTCAGAAAAGGACCAGTCCTTTTGAAATGAATAAAAATTAGCATAACAATGAAATAAAATGCAGCCGTCAGAAAAAATGACCTTAACTTTCATTTAAGACAATAGCCAAGTTTAGCAAACTTCCCAGTCCAAACAAACTTTCCAGTATTGATATTTTATTCAAATAAATAACCAGTCATGTCTTACGAAATCCATATTATACAGGCTGTATATCATTATTTAAAAAGAAAATTAGTATTTTATTCTTCTAGTCACTTATAGGACAGTTTTACTTACCAGCAATTTAAACAGTCCAGTAAATCTTAGTTAGAAACTGGGAGGAAATAATAATATATATTTTTGTAGTCTTTAGAAAATGGAATTTTAAACCTTCCTTTCTTGGTAATAGAGTTACACACTTAATTCTCTATCCATTCTACTAAAAATTGAGCGCTCTGTAAAATACAATGTCAGTTTAAGTGTTACCTTCGGCAGATAGATCTTGTCCAAAAAGAAAAATATAAACAGTTTGCAAGATGCAATGTAAAGAAGAAAGCATAACGGGTCACACTGGATAGTACAATAAATCATTTCTGATTGGTATATATGGATGGACACACACACACCAACCCGATATACTTGCAAACTACTCTCCTCCTGACTTGACTATGACTTTCCTTGACTATATCTTGTATTTTCCTATATTTTCCTTTGAAACCTTCATGGTCAGGAATGAGTGAATCACTGGTCCCCATCCATCTACTAATCAATTCTAGAGATAAATCTACAAAATGAATGAGTAAGGTTTTTTAAAACTCTGATTGTATGTGTTTTGTTCATTTGCATTTTTGTGGTGTCAAGTTGAAAGGGACAGATTTTTACATAGGAATTGTGCAGCTGATTACTCAAAAGTAGGTAGTCTATTTCTATGAGAATTCCTCCTTCTTTTCCTGACCTGAAGTAATATTAACTAATTAGATTTTAAATGTCCTTTGCATATTTCTGTGTGATATGGTGCCCTTTAAAACCAAATATTATTTATAGCACAAAAAGCACAATGATTCCTGACCCAGAACTATATCATTAGAGGAGCCTGAAAGAAGCTAGTCCATCAAAGTGTAGGATATTAAACTGGTTTGTTTGTCTAGAAAATGCATAATCAGCCCTTCAAACTTTTGTTCTGTTACCTGTAATTAATACTAATTAAGGCTGAGGCTCTCAAATATGAAATGGTTGAGAAAATCTGCAGGGTTTGGTTTCCTATTTGTCAACTTTTATTTGAAAACAGCAGGTTAAATTGTGATCTGAGGAACGTTTAGCCTCAAACTATCACACAGATTGTTTTGTATCTATATAATTGCCAAAGACTGCTTTGGTCAAAACTCCTGAACACTTTTTATTGCTAATTTTGGCAATAAACCTGTTAATTAGTTAATTGTAAAGCATTAGTGAATCAAGTAAAAAGGATCCATCTGTTTATAAAATAAGATTTCTTCTGGGCATAACATTTACAAACCACAGTGGTAGACACCATAGCACCTATTTATTGACAAAGTCTCTCACTCCTTTGAGAGCAAAAATGTGACTTTGAAGGAGATTTGTAATATATCACGCACAGTTAATACCATCACAGTTCTAATATCATTGGGGAACTTGAGAGAGCAGCAAAGAGCTATACCCCCTCTCTTCTCTATGTCACTGATGTGAATCCGGCCGAGACCGACAGCAGCCAGAGATGTGGCCATATGAAAGGCATTCAGTTCTCAGAGCAAATCCACAGTCTCTCCAGTTGGAGAAGAATTTTAAGAACACAGCACATCTACCATGGGATTGGCACATCTGCCATAAGGATTTTTGCCATGGGCAGTCGCAGAAGCCAAATGAAGTACTAGGTTTGAGGGAATTTTACCATTGACTTGAATGGGAGCAGGATCGTAGATTTTTCCAGGTGAATGCATAAGCAGTCTAGGAAGCTTACACTGCTGCTACTTATCTTTTCCATGGCCAATTAAATAGGCTTCTTTTCTCAGAGCTGTCAATGTGGCAGCTTTCATGAGCACTAAATTCATCCTTTAAGGAGAAAACATGTTAAAAAAAATGTAATGTCTTTTCTGATTTAAAGATACTGTAAAAAAAGACCTCTTTTCAATACAGAAAACAAATCTCTTGTATATTCATGTGGATTACAGAGTAGTTTCCATACCAAATATTACATTTCTTTTATCAGAGCAAAGTAAAGATGATACAATATTCTTGTCTGAGATTAAAAAATATATAAGAATGGAATATTGATAGCAACATACAATATAAAGTAAAGGAGGATTGGATGATGTACTATGGGAGCTGATAAGAGTTATACGGTTTCTAGCAGAGAAATAAAATGACATAAAAAGATAGAGACTGATGGCAATAGGAAATGCATCCATAAAGGGGATCACAGGAGTAAACAGGGAATAAGTTTGGATAACAGCAGACAGGCATTTAAGGGATAATGCTAATTGAATTATGCATTGTAGGCAGGTAGACTGATTCTTTTAACTGCTAAAAAAAAGCTAAGGCATCTTGGCCTTCAGTGGTAGCCTCCATTGCACCAGTCTTTCCCCAGGAGTTCAAAATCTGCATAAAAGGGGTTGTTAACAGCTGTGTTATGGTGACCATTTGGACCCACTTACTCTACTTCGGATGCAAGGGAGCTACAAATGGGTCTCTCAAAAGATGGGGAATTAGACCAAGTTCAGAGTGGGAAATCATAAGAGGCCCACTCCAGAAGCTGTGAAGAAACCTACCACACATGGAGAGGCAAAATGTTGTCTTTTCTTAGTGCGTGTCTCACCTAAATCTCATCATCTAAAATCAAACATCTAATCAAAGCTATTCAGCTAGACTGCCTCTAAGGTTAAAGGAGAGATCTAGGGACACTTCCAAAGCATTATTTAGCCTTTCCATCTTCCATTTCTGTCTTGGGATGGATACAGTCTGGAGGCCACTATCGATGTTGAGGTAGAAACCAAGCACCACATCAGTGAAGGAACCAGGGACCACATTTAAGAAGCGACTGGCATGCTTTGAAATTAGGAAGAGGGTACTGCTACCACTGCAGCTCAGGCCCCTAACGCTGGCAGCTCACCCACATGGGATGCGGCTCTGCCCTGGCAAGTGGTTAGACAAGGCTCGCTGATGCAGCCTGGGAGCCATCCCACGTCTGTCTCTCCTGGAGGAGGCCAACCATTAAAGCCGACTGAAGAGCTAGCTGATAATTAAAGTGCCTCCATTTGGGAGGTCTGAATACTTGCTGCGGTGCCTGCTTTCCAGATGTCTGACCTCTGCAGTGGCATTCGGAGCCTGGGGCAAGATGCCTGGGTTGAAAGAGGGGGATCTGCAAAAGGGGATGCCATTTGGGGAGGGAGGCTACTGGAAGCCCCAAGCAGGTAGTCAGTGAGCTCAGAGCTTGCATCCACCTGTGATTCCTCACAGCAGATCCTGTTGCAGGAATTAGGTGCCTGGGGATGTACGAGGGTCGTATTTCCCTGTTGAGAAGCGGGATAGCAGTACATTTCTGCAGGCTGTGAAGGAGGCAGAGGTGATGGGAACACCCGGCAGCACACCGAGCTGTGCACAGTTCTGCAGCGGGAACTGCAGCCAGACCTTGAGGCCACTACCAAAATACAGCAAGACCAGCCCGTGGCCTCACAGCAACGGGCATGAAATGAACCCACAGACTAAGAGGTAGACACCTTCCTGGCAGAAGTTTACAAACATTTAATCAGCGAGGCTGCTACTCAGGTATGACCAGTCTTTGTCTGAACTTGGACACTAGACCCACTGTCAGGTATCTGCTGAGGAGCAATGACAAAATAGATTATTTGTTAGGAGGGGTAAGGAAGAACTCACAGCAATAATCTTCAGTTGGAAAAATGCCCTTTTCAGAGTGTCAAAATTTTAAATGGGGAAATATTACTTTAATCTTAAAACGCTGATACACTTTTGATGCAGCCTGTGGAAAGCTGCAGCCAACTGGTGGAGCTGCACTGCTATGGATGGTCTGGGGAGTAAGGGCATGGACACATCTACAGAAAACACGGGCGGCAGGTTGAAACTGAGAGGCTTATTTTTAAAATCCTAACTCTGGGAATGCATAGTCAGGAATATGCTTCACTGACATATGAAGTCAGCTTTAGTTCCTCATGCTTCCCTGAACAACAGCTCTCAGTCCAGGTTTTGTAAGAAGGGGGTACAGCATGCTGCTTTACTGCAGCTGCCTGGAATGGAAACTATTGTTTAAAAACAAAAGAAACACCACCCCACTCCAAAACACACACAAAAAATCCCACTACGTGACAGGCCAATTTCACAGTGGAAGACTAAACCATGCTGCATCCACCAGAAAAACTGATTTAAAGTGATTTTAGAAGTCACCTTAGGCACCTTAATTTGGAAGAACAGTGAGTAATACTTCTCAAAATATTGTTGTTGTTTGTAGGCTTGAAATGCAAATGTTTTACTAGCTACTTTTCCTCCAAATCCTGTTACACTACTTTATTATTATATAGTTTCTTATAAATGTTGGTCACTGAGAATCTTAATTTTCCATATAAGCATCATTTAGAACATGTATTTTAAAATATATTGGCTGTACTTTTTTAAACAAGTTAGCGATATTTTGGGACAGGTTGGGAAGCTACCATCCTTGACAGGACTAATTTAATACCGATCATAAAATTGGTAACACGGTAAAAAGAATGGAATTACAGGGGGAAATCCACCAATGAGAGCTTTAGCCTACTCAGACCAGTACTAATATAATAGACTGAAAAAATCAGCTCTATAAATTTCCGTCAATGTAGAGTACCCATACAAGGTCTCATGCATCAGCTAAACTTAAATGAGGTCCTTGTACAGACCCTGTGAACAGGAGCAAATTTCACCCTAAACAGTTGAAAAACTACCTTTCGTTCTGATTGCATCAGAAAATTAATTTGCTCCATGCTCCAGCAAAACTGAAACTGGGTCAGTCATCAACACAGTATTTTGAATAACACAGTTTATACTACATTCACAAATAATCTGGTTTCAGGCTAGGTAGAGGATTTTTGCTGTTTCCTTGGTAAAATCTGGTTAATAAAAATATTGACATGTGCAGTGTATCAACTGATGTAAGTAGGAGTTATATAATGAAATAAGACCTTGACAATAACATTGTTGAGGCACATGAAGATATAATAGTACAGAAGAAAATGAAGAAAAATGTCAGGAAAATTACTGAAACCAAGAAAGCAGAGCTTTAGTAAAAAGCTAAGGAACAGGAAGGGAGACTGAATGCATATGGAAAATGCAGCATGTTTTGGGCTTTTTTCAGTAGGAACTGGAACAAATTGGCTAATACAAAGATATTTGGGCTACAGAGGAACTGTACCAGATCACCAAAAAGAAAAACAAATAAAAAAGCACAAGGGAGAACCAGTAGAGCACTGAGTTTGAAAAGTACTTTTGAAGAGTATAGAGTACTATATCCTTAGCAAGCCTGCTCGTGGTGGGGCTTGGAGTCCCATTCCTTGGTTTAAATAACTTCCCACAAAGGGCTTGTATACTCCAGCATCCTGCAGGAGGGTTGATTTCACTCAATATGCATATCGCATCCTCCTAATTATCCATCTCTTTGTATTAATGATGAAATAATACAATCTTCTATTTTCTCTAATTAAGTTTATTATGGAGACATTTTTATGTGCCTATTTTTGAAAAATGAAATTTCATTAAAAGTCAGTGTATCAGATCTTATTAATTCTATTACATTACAACATGAAACATTTCATCAGGAAAAAAAAAGACTGAATCAAAACCAACCCTAGACTTTGATAATACAGATAAAAAAAATTCCAATGCATTCACTTTTCAATCTCATTTTAAACACTGCAAAACTTTCCTCATGCAAAGTTTTTAAATCAATAGAGAATGACTTATCACATTCTCCTACAGAAACATATTTTGTCTACTTTGCTGGGGATTTTTTTCCTCTGAAAACAGTATGAAAGGCCAATGCATCTCACTAACCCATTTTTTCTTCTTCTTGTAATTAGGAAAAACTAGATAAATAAATTGATATCAATTACCTTTGGGAAAACCAGGTTGGACTAAAAGACCTTTTAATAATTGGAATGGCAGTGCACTTTGCATGCTGTCAGTGCTCAGTGACAATTGCTACAAGACAATTGATACACAGTGACGTTTTCTTTGTCATTGCTGGACAGTAGGGACTTTAGTGCCAACGATTTTCTGCCATCATCTGAAAGTGATAGGGGCCTATGAATGGTTGTAGCAAGATAAAGGATCCCTTGATATCCCGTAGAGGAATTGCAATGCTTTGCTGCTCTCCCGACATGTTCCATGGCTGTGACTCCAGGGCACACACAGCCGAACGGTTTTGCTGACGTTTGGAGTCTTCTGCTTCGCGTGAAGCTACTGCTCAGCACCGCTGGTGCACTGCCTGCGCTAAGGACAGATCACGTGGGGTGGCAGACAGCAGCAGAAATACTGGGCTGCGGCCGGGGACTGAGGGATTCTTATTTTACTGTTTTAGAAAAGAAAGTCATAATCCATTTGAACAGTTGTAGCAGAATATATAGACTGTGTCAGGAGACTGAAAATTTCACTTGTAAAACACACAGTAGAATGACTTGTAGCACATACCTAATTGACTCAAATTGCTTATTTTGGTTTTCTGTAAACCACAAATTTATGTCATATAATTTCATCTGTTTTCCTTGTGCAGCAGTTCGTCATTCCAGAAGGAAGCACAGTCCCTGAAATTATATATACAAAAACTTTTTTTCAGCCTTATTTCTTGTGCTGGAATGACTGAGGTAGATACAATTTTAAAGGTTTAGGGAGAATAAAGGACTGTTTCTGATGAAATTCGATCCTGCCTATCCATTAACTGCGTATCGTTAATCACTGCAGCTGGGGTCTGTAGACCACATTTATTCTCCCAGGGCAACCTAGCCCACCCAAAGTCCACTCCCAAAGGTCCTCTCTCTTGTAGGCAACTCTGTGTTGTGGGCAGACAGATCGTCTGGCACTAACAGAAGTTTGTTCAGGAGCACCGCATCCACTATCCCTCCTGCATTTGGCCTGGTAGATGAGGAGAGAGCAGTGGACATTGCTCTTTCCTCAATATAGCAGAGACATGGACATACTGGAAACAGTCCAGTGAAGAGCCACAAAGACGATGAAAGGGCTGGAGCATGTCTCTTATGAGGAGAGGCTGAGAGAGCTGGACTGTTCAGCCTGGAGAAGAGAAGGCTTGAGGGGGGGAACGTATCAATGTGTATAAATACCTGAAGAGAGAGTGCAAAGACAACAGAGCAAGGCTCTTTTCAGTGGTGCAGGACAAGAGGCAATGGGCACAAACTCAAATGCAGGAAATTCCATTTAAACATAAGAAAAAACTTTTTCACTGTGAGGGTGACCGAGCACTGGCACAGGTTGCCCAGGGAGGTTGTGGAGTCTCCATCTTTGGTGATATTCAAAACCTATCTGGACATGGTCCCAGGTGACTGGCTCTAGGTGGCCCTGCTTGAGGGAGGGATGGACCAGATGACCTCTGGAGATCCCTTCCAACCAATCCATTCTGTGATTCTGTGAATTCTGTGCATGCAAAGAATGAGTGGATAAATACACTTTGATGATGCAAATTCATCATCATTTACGGGAATCTAGTGCTTTCTGGGAGCTAGAGATTCACTGCAAGTAAGGCCAGGAGTGCCTGACTTTATTGCACAGTACTTTGATGCAGGTAAGGCATTCACAGGACATGTTGTTTGGAAAGAGGACAGTAAGTGATGGGGAACATTCCAGGACATGGCTTCTCCTGGGGCTCAAACAAAGGTATGCAGCCTGCCAGGCTGAAAAGGTCTAGAGCTATACCTGACATTTGTCAGTGTGACTGGGATCAGGCCTGTAGGCCTACCCTTTCCTCAAGCTGACCTTTGGAAGAAATCAATCCGTTTTGGCACCTCCCCTCCCACCTTTCCAAAGTGCATAGCAATAAGGAAAAATATGGGCAAGAGACTAGCAGCATGCCAAAAAGAAATGCAAACCTGGCTGATAGGTGGAGATTTTCAGCAGAATTGTCCAAAGAAATGAAAATGAAAAAGCAGCAATATTCAGGAGAAAGGAAACCCAACATAAACAACCATGAAATTTTTCCTTTGCCCTGCCAGCTCCAATGAGGATGCTGCATCAATGATGGCAGTCACACCCACAATACCTGGCCAAACAGCAGGTATGTCTTGTGCACAGTCCGGCTTGCAAAAGATGCATACGGATATTTCTGTCTGCTTGCTGTGAAAAATTCAGCTCAGCAAATAACGCAACAAGTGAAAATAAACAAAAATCTATGTCCCAAACAATGCAGATCCAGGCTAGTGGATAGGGCACTAGACTAGAAGAATAATTAAGCCTATATGTAGCTGAGTGTGCTGTTTCTTCTGAGGTTTCACTATTCATGTGTACACTATCTTCACAGCCAGCCTATAGGCTGTAAATATTTGGTTTTGTGGAAGGCAACATCACAATCCTTTTAAGGCTCTTCTTTGCCACTAGGTTCTTCCATATAGCTGATGCTGGTCAAGCAGTATCTCCACAAGAAATACTAGGGGACAGCCAAGCTAGGTGCAAGGTGCAGTAAGCGTGGGGTTACACAACCTAAACTAAAGACACACTTAAAGGCAACTCTCTATCCCCTTCCTGAAGTTTATCAGTTGGTTTAATCTAATTTTGTTCCAGAGTGCCCTCCAGAGGGTAAACAGTGACTGTGAAACTGCTCTTAAAATACAGCCTTGAGGTGGGCAAGGACATACCTCTCACTCTGCTCCTGGGAACCCCAGAGATGTAGACCCCTTCAGCTCTGTCTCCTCTTCCAAGCGCCAAGTCCCTGACTCTCTGCCTGAAGGTCAGTCTACATCTTTTTGCTTTCTCCATTACTGCTTTCTCCTTACTCTTTAAACACACAATAAAGCCCAGAAAGACTCCCAGAGAAATTCAACAGCCTTACCACAGTGCCACTGCGATATCTAGAGTGTTCCAGTCTTCTCCATAGGGCCAGCAAAAATGATAGAGGATCTGTGAAAGACCTGTGCCTTTCTAAAGTGACAGTTTGAGGCCTGGTGGGATACCCTATAACATTTAAAATGCCACTGAGCATGTGTATTCATACATCTGAATTGCTCTCTTGTCTGCCCCTTTTAGTGGGAGGGATGGAATACAAATATATGTGACAAATTCTAGTTATGTTGCTTGATGCATGACTGTTTACACCATCCAAATAATTCTACGATATGAGATATTACTCATTTAATTGTTCCACGTCTTGGGACTTCCCAGACAGTTTGGTGAAGGATGGTTTAAGAATTCTAGTCGAATTTTTCGTTTGGCCCTTTGGAGTCCAGCTACGATGAGTGGCTCACATATGAACCAAATTCGGTTTTATTTTTTTACTAGGAAAGAACTCTATTAAAAAAGCTTTCAGTATTATTTACAACAATAAAACCAGGATAGAATGCCTGCTGTCTTAAAGGCTGATAATGGTACAGAGATTACAAACTGCAGTTTCAATAGAATTGTCTCTGTTTGTCTGCTTGAGAAGTAGCCTTTTTACACTATAGGGAAGCTAACCATTTCAGCTATTTCATCATATCAGTAATGAAAGAATTGCTCTTCCATTATAACCCCATTTTATGTTTAAAGCACAAAGCAGAGCCTCTGTTTCATTATTGCTTAATTCCAGAACAAATGTTATCCTCTTCCTTTCAGAGAATTATAAACTGTGTCTTTATTTACTTGCATGGCACAATTTTCACACATTTGACAGACCATTGCTCATGTTCTTCATTGTCATGGTATTAGTGAAATGTAGCATAAGCTCTAAATTTGCAGCTGCTGTCCAATCAATAAGAAGATCACACCATCCAAATAATGCTATGATATGTGACATTATCTATTCAACTGTTCTATTTCTTGGGACTTGTGAATACTGTCACATTGAAAATGAACACCATTTGCACTGACAGATTTTTCCTCCGTTCAACACTTTTAATGAATATATTTCAAAATGAGGTACCAGATTAAATAAATTTCATGTCATATCAAAACAGAGATATTAACATTATTTGTAGCAGCAAAGTTCCAAGTAAATTACACTGAACTTACATATGCAATGCATTTAGAAAGAATAGGATTTTCAAATAGCTTAAATCTTGTTGGATGTCAACTTGCCACAGCAGTGATATGTAGACCTTATTCTCCATATTTTCATGACAAGAACAAAAGTGCGCTTCGGCATAGTTCTAATGCATCAAATTAGTATCCAAACAAAAATTTACTGCTAACACAAAAGTTTACTAAGGAAGCTCTGTGAACTCCAGTAAAAGATTTCTTTCATTGCCCAAACAAGGCTATTATTATGCATTCTTGCCACAAAATCTTCTTTATAGATATTTTTCCTATGGTCATGGTATTTTATTTTGTGCACTGAATCTAACAGTCTTTTGCCCTCCATGAGTTATCCTTTCTAACAGAATCAAGCCGTTTCTGGAAGAATGGCTTATGGATAGGTTCTCATTGGACTTATCAAGTCTCATCCTACATGGTACAGAACATGCTTACGGTGCAACAGGAATTACTTGTACAGAACAAACCTGTACTGCCAGACAGGTCCCACACAGCATAATAATGTAGCAAACTTCTTGTGTGAAAAAGTTAAAAAAATGGATTCATATTTTGCTGAGTGTGATATCTTGGTGCGTGAAGGCTTTCAGTGTCTTCAGGTAAGTGCATCTTTGTCTTTCAATAAAGACAGTCCTAACAGGGTTAAATGAAATTTATGGACAATAAGGTAAAGATTGACATTAGGAAGGATTATAGGAGAATGGTTTATCAAAACTTATATGATTGCAGAGTGTTTCAGTAACTTATTGTATTGTAAAAAATGAAATTGCAAGAAACGTCATTCTCAGAGTTGTACTCTCACTATTTCTATAGTGCAAGCAAATCAATTCACATTCCATTAAAGTAATAAGAACTGTATATCGTAAAAATACTCTTACAAGAAAACTGGAAATATAATATAGAATTCCCATAACAGACCCATTTATTTCTAGTGTAGTGGTAAAAAAAAAATGTTTTCAGTTCTGTCTGACACTAGCTTAATATACAAAGGCATGTAAAACCTGCTGCATGAAAAGACCTGAGGCTGGATTCCTAGGAGGAGCTCCTAGCTCCTAACTCTGCTAGCAGTAATATTCAGCAGAGATCTTCCTCATGTCTGACTCTATATGTATAGAAGAACTTGTGAGACGGTCATTCTTTAGAATAGCATTCTCCCAGTTGGGAAGGCAAAATCTGGAAGTTAACAGCTTCTCAGCAGAGAAATGCCATGCTGTTCAAATGCTGCTAGGGAAAAAGCATCAGCAAAATTCTCCTACAGGAAAGGTCTGACTTTTTTTTCATTTGTGAAAGAAGTAAGAGTACTCTCTTTCTCTGTCACCTTCCTTCCATAGTTTTGCAGAGAATGAGTTAAGTTTTCTCTCTTTCTTTGGGTGGTTGTCATTCTTTCTGAAACGGAAAAAACCACATATGGCTATATTGGGATCATTATCATGGGATATGATAATGATCCCAATCATCATTATCATTGGGATCATTGGGATCATTGGGATCAATGATCATTGGATCATTGGGATCATTGGGATATGGAATCATTGGGATATGGGATCATTGGGATATGGGACATGGGATACGGGATCATATGCGATATGGGATCATTGGCTATATGGGATCATTATGTATGATCCCATATATATGAGATCCATCATTATGGCTATATTGGGATCATTGCACTTAGTGAGGCAGCCAACAAAGAGAAGAACACCTTTTACTTACTAGCCAAAAAGAAGTAGAAGTCTGCAAAAATTAAGGCTGCTTACATATCAAAATTTCAGTAATCAGAAAGCTCATCACTTCCTTAACTGCTGGACCATCTTTCCCTAACATAGCAATGCTTTTAGAAAGCCCTTTAGAACTTAATCTTTAAGTCTAGCCTGAGGAAGTATTTTTATGTCTTTAATTTTAATGAAGAGAAAGCAGAAAAATGTTTAGCATTATAACTAATGTCCTCTCTCTCATTTTGTCCACTTGTAAAACAATAAGTTGGTACTTATGTATTAAGTGAAGGCCATAGAGAAATAGATCTTGATTGCACATGTAAGTAGGTAGACATTTTCCCACTATACAAATAGATAAAGTAAGACACAGATGTTAACTGACTCTCACTGACACAATAAATTAGGAAATAACTTATCAAAACCTCAAGAGGCAATCTTTGAGAAAAAATATTTAAAACGAAGTAACATGCGCATTTTGGAAAGTCTTCAGGAGCCTGGTGTCTCCAAAACCATTTTAAGACTTCAAGTACAATGTAGCAGTTGTCCAGCATTTGGCAATGTCCATTTGCAAATTTGTAGAATTCCTCAACATTAGATTGTTCTAAGCTGATTTAAATGACAGGTTAAGAAGAAACAGTTTGTGTACACCTAGAGCAGTTTTATATGAAAGGAAGGCTTTTCTATTTCTTCCTTTTCAGCCAAAAACCATGTCACAACACTGGCACAACACAAATAAGATGAGTTAAAGATGCCATAGTGTGAAGTATTTTTTTAAAAAAAACCTACATCTTCAAGCAGACTTAGTATCATATTCCTAGAAAGTCACAGCTCTGTAGGGAAAAAGAAATTAGAATATTTTAAGGCTACTTTTGCTTTTCATAGATCAGCAGTATGTGTTTGCACCAATCACACAATTCATTGTCTTATGACTTAATAAAAATGCCATGTACGATGATTTCCTTGAACTTCAAGATTTTTATTCAAATATTAAAAATAAAGTGCTGTTTTTATTCTCTCTCTTTTTAATGTTTTTCTCTGAGGTTTATTGTACTTCAGGCTCTGTATTATAAGCCACGAAGGGCAATTATATCCTAAAGTATAGTGATCACTACTGAATATGATACTCCAGGTGAAGTATATAACTAGTAATTAGGCACTATTAATTCTATTTAGTTTGATTTATCATCTGTTTCTCCAGGAATTAAATATAGTGTTCTATTTGACATGTGTACTGCAGTTAGGAATTCAACAGCATGTTAGAAGAGATTGGTATGATAATTCCTTGTTGGCCACTACATTGCAGATTTTTTTAAAGTATTAACTGTGAATAAACTATTTGCCCACTTGTATATATATAAATATTAATAACTCAAATTTTGACCTTGACAAACTCTGATCACTAGTACTTGAGCTATCTTGAATCACTTCATTTGTGATATTCTCATTAGATAGTCAAATTAGCTCTGAAATATACCTTCTAATTGCCTCTAAAAAAATCCTGGTCCTCTGATGAGTTGACATACTGTTTTGACACATGTAGCTGAAATTTTTTGTATGAAAGCTTTTTCAGCTGAAAAATCCTTTTTGAAAATGAAAACTTTCAGTTAAAATGGGGTTTTGTTTTGCTTTCCTAACAGTGAAAAATACCAGATTTCATTTTTATTTATCTTATCTCATTTTTAAATTTCATTTTCATTTATCTTAATCTCCCTTTCTTTTGTGTCCCTCACTTTTTACTGTTATCTAGTTAGAAGATGTAAAGCAGTAAGAAGCCAGGCAGCAGTTCCCTCACATTACAATTATTGTAGAATGGCTAGTATATGATTACTTATAATCTGCGGTAATTTTTTTGTATAAGTGTATGAGATGACTAATGAGGTTGGTAAGGGGATGTGAATCAAATGGCAAGAGAGAGAGGGAGAACATGGAAGTCAGGACAATGTTGTCAGTCAGCACTGTGGTCTTTGCTACCAACTTAATATCCATATTCTTTGCTTCTGTAGTGGTAGTAGCCAGGTCTTCCATGTGTTATATTTAAGACATATAAAAAAAGGAACTTAGAAAGACCTGAAGTACCAGCCAGCCTTCAAGTTTGCCACTTGGCTGCTACCTAAGCTAGACACGTGAATTTCCAAAGTGCCACAATTTTGATAGTCATTGAAGTTTCTCATGCATTGACAGCTGTACTTTGTTGTGTATCCCAGTGTGCACCAGTTCTCTCTGGTACCTGCCCTACGCTTAAGGCCAACGAGAACCTACAGTTAGACGTTCTTCCAGTAAACTTATCTCAGAACCTTAATGCAGAAAAGGGACCAAGGTGAGAGTATCAAGTTCCACCACCTTTAAAAGCAGAAGCTGAAGTGGTATGCCTGCTATATCCATAGTTTGATGATTACAGTATTCCACCCATGATAATCTGCCTGAAAAATAATTGGGCTGGGGGGAAAAAGTTTTCTTAGTCACATTAGTTCCACAATCCTATTCAACAAAATGTGTGCCTGAGGAGACAAGTGAGGGGTGGGGACAAGGCACTGAGGACACGGCACCTGCTTAGACCTGCCCAGCTGCTGACAAAACAGATATGGACACCACCACTTGCGATCTGGGCTGAAGGCTCCCGTCCACCGAAGCACTTAAGCACACATCCAAGAGTCATTAAGAAGGCAGACCTCTGTGCGCACTTGATGAAGAGCTAACATTGTACTCATGCTCTCATCAGCTGAGATTCTGCCCCATTAACTACAGAGGACTTAAGCAAGTGCTTAAGGGCTACATCCAAAAATGATATAGTCTGAAAAGATACCTCTCTTCCTCCCAAACCCAGTCAGGACTCAGGAGCTACAGAACTAAATAAGGCTAAATAGTCAGGTTTAGTGGATCACTCACGTTTTGTTGCAAAACAGCTCAGCTTCAGTGACCTGGTTAGAAGAAAAAAAATTTGTCTTTTCCTCCATCCCCTCTCCTTAATGGTCTGGTTGTTAATATATATCCCTGTGAGACGGGTGATGTATTTAAATCCTTTCAAGCTGAGGAATGACATGAATCCAGGTGTTCTACTTCCCAGATTACTGCTCTAACACGGGCCTTTCAAATAATGGAGAAAATGCTGATACTGGTTGTTTCTTTTAAAGAATGACTCCAGATGTATTCTGGAAAGATTATCAGCCTGTGGCTACCTTGTTGGACACAAGCAGCTCTGTAAGGTGCTACACACACAGCTAGCCTCAGGATCCTTATTAGCTTGCTACAGGAAGATTTCTGCTGTGCTTGCCGGCTTTTCTGTGTCCCATTCTGAGGTCTCTCAATCTACCTCAGGTAGGGTCTGAACCTGGGGATGAAGGAGCACAAGTCCTGCCTTGGAGCTAGCCTTCGAGTCCCAGCAAACAGCCACTATTTGCTGAATTGGGGCCTACAGAGGAAAACATATGACAGCTTTAGGAGAAATTTCAGGTCTTGCCACTTTAATCACAAATTGAGAATTAACTAATCACTTTAAAGTTAAACAACTTCTAAAATTACTTTCTATAAACAGATGCACTATTAAAGCTGTTTTGTTTTTAGAGTGATTTTGGAGATGTTAATTTGCGTGATCAATTAGTAGAGAGCATGAGAAATACATGTGGCTCTATGCAAACATTTTTAATTCTTATTTAAACAGAACAGACATGAAACATCCCCCCTTTAGTACTCAGATGACCTTCCAGATTTCCATGTAGCGTATCTATGGATTTTTAAGTATAATTAACAACTTCCATTTCAGTATTTAAGAGCTTCAAGTCCTGTTTCTTTGACAGTCAAAAGCTAATCAATCTTGTTCTCAAATGCTAATACAAGCAATTAAAAATAACATTAATTGAAATACTGCAGGGGCTGTTAGTTTTTTTTTTTTTTTTAACCTCATGGCAACAGTAATTTACAGTACTAATTAGTGAATTGCCCTTTGTATTATAAATCTTTAAAAGGGAGAACTGGCCTTTAAAGCCCAACAGAGTGATGCAGATGGTCACTGTACTTTCAGTAAGCTTTCATGCTAACTATCAGGATATTCACTTCACCACGTAGACCAAACATGATGGATTATATTGTTTACAATGAAGAATATTAATTTCTGCAAAGACAAATGCATTGCCCATTTGTCCTGTTGTAAAACATGCAAATATCCTTTAAAGGATAGATGATATTCTGCCCAGTTGTCCTAATTAGAAGAAAGACTGTAACTGCCTTATATGAAACACAGGAGGGAAAGGTAAATGGACAATATGTTATAAAACTGAACAAGACATCCTACGAAACACAGATAAAAACATATAACACATTGGTTTTTAAGCAGCATAATTGAAAACTTTTTGCTGTGCAATTAAAAAATTGAAAAAACAAAAAGTAAAATTAAAACCTATCAAATAACAGTTAAAACAATATAACTATTTACCTTAACCATTTTTTCCACAAGATCCAGTTTAACGTATTGGTATGGCCATTTTTACTCTCTAAACCAAGACACTTAGAGTAGTTTCCTTGCCAGAAAATTACCAAAGGCTCAAGGTGACTTTGATTTAAGAGCAAGTTTGGGAGTCTTTTCTGATCATACCATAATCTACACAAGTAAGAATCCCGATTCTCCTTTGTAGTACCATTATAGTATCATTATAACATGTAAACATGAAAGTACACTTGGCTCCCTCTGTAGTCACGGAGGCTGATTTTTCACGCGGTATTACTGCTGTGGGCTTTGGAAATCTGATAAGAACTTTTAGCTTTTTAGTAACAGGGAGTACATCATACTGCATTTTCCAGGGAAGTCATCATCTGTGCAAGCAGAATACCTGCTATTATACTATGTATGTACACTGGACTATAACAACGGGAGGGTGAGAAAAGTTGTTGTTTGAAGTAGTAAGACGAGAGGTGAAGTGAAGGTAGATGACTACAGTAAGGTATCATAAGTGTAGTCAATCCCCGAGGGTTTGTGTATGATATACAGGGGTTGCTATTGAAGCCCTGACCTTCCAGAAATGCAAATACTCCTCTTACAATAGAAAACCAGGTTGGGTCCTAATTGCCACCAGGAGAAGTAATTGGTGTGATTGGCTTCCTTCCCTCACAAGCAGAAAGCACACATATGGGGAGACCCCCATTTAAAATATATAACACACTTAGGGCTCTTGACGTGAAACTACCAACAAAGCAGGTAGCCTTTGAAAAAGAATATGAAAGTAGATGTTTAGGCCTTTACCGGGATTTCACTGCTTAAGCAGTAGGAAAATAGGATAGTAAAGACAGATAAGGTAATGATTAGTTACTAATAAATGTTGATTCAGGTAACCTTTATTTTAATTGCTTCTATCCTGTTCCTGAAGAGGAGTATTTCTTAGGATACCCTTCTGCTCAGCTTTGTTCCAGACAAACTTGTGTGTAAATAACCACAGTGAAAATCTGATGCTGGCTGCAAGTTTATGATCCAGTTGTTTGGCTGAAGCTGAAGTATCCAGAGAATAATGTAGTGGAGCTTCTCCAAAGTGCAGGATGATGGTGGCCTTAAGGGATCAATATAGCTGCACGTTAGTGATACCAGGTATATCCACATCAGCAGGGATTGTACTTTCAGCGCACACTCAGTCTCCTGTACGCAGAGGCAATACCATTGCCAGCATGGGCTACATGTCCACTGTAGGTCTCCTAATGCTGAAATCACCAAGAGAGCCAAACTTTAAAAATGGCATAAAATTAAACAGAAAAAGGTATAGTGTTCATGACATTCTTGGAAGTGACGTGCCTTAAAAAGGGGTGTGGGATGTGGGGAAGCAAAGAACAAGACAAAAATGTAGGGAAAAAAAGAGAAGATTTTACAGCGAGATGAGGAAACCACAGTTTTGTAGTCTACTCTTGATCCCAGTACCACTCTAATGTAGTTGTTGCCTACAAACCTCAAGCTGTAGGTGGTAAAATCAACTCTGCCATCAGTTGTATCAAAGGTCAGGAAGCCAACAATATGACAGAGGCTGGTCAAATATTGAAATATTGTTGCAGCTCGTAGCTCATTTGATTCCTAGATCCTGAGAAACTGAACTGCATAGAGGTGGCGTGCCAGCTACTGGAAAAGAAAGAGCAATTGTAAGATTAACCATCAGTGTAAGATCTGAATGTAATGCTCTTATTTTTCATCTAGCTCCTTCCCCATCTGTAAAATGCAGGATATTTAGCACTCTGAGTCTTAGAAAAGCACTTTACAGATGAAACATGAAAGATTCTTCTCAAAGTAAAACCAAAATATTATAACTTTTTCCTTTTCCCCTCCCTCCCAAATGCCAAAAGAAGAAAAATAAAGTCTTGATTCAAGGAGGGCACCTTGATGTAACACTGGAACAGGTAAAGTACACGTGTCCTTTACAAGAAAAGAAGGGAACAAAGCCAACAACCTTACTTGCTTATATATTAAGTCTTCTTTTGTGAACAGCTGCAGATTGCAAGCATTGCGTATAAGGGTAAACCAACTTGTTTCTAATCTAAGCATCAGAGCTATGTGATTTTTTTTTTCTAGGACGTTACAGTCTTTTCACATTACTTTTTCTTACTGTAAATCCTTTTCATTAAAAAAAAGGTTCAAGTTTTTTCTCTCCATTGTCAGAAGGCGGCAGCTGCTTAGCTAATGCAATGAACCTCTTACTGTAAGAGTGTGCTAAAGCAAGGGGTCGCTAATAGAAAATTTGAATCTATGTTAATATATTTTACAGGGATGGAACATCAACTTTTTCTGTATTGCTTCTGTCTGAAACCTTTTTGCCTGCTCCGGCTCATATTGTGCCTTTCTAAATTGGGGTTAATTCGGATTGGCCCTAAGCCAGGCTGGTGCTCCATGAAATTAAATGCTCCTAAGATACCCACCTGAGAGAGATTTCCCTTGTTTCTTCCCTCTTCTTCAAAGAAAGTGAGGAGCCAGGGCAGTGACTTTCTGCTGGTGCTATGAGACCCCACGTCAGTACCGCACCGGCATTTTGAAGAGGTGGGGTTTTGTTCCAGTTTTCTGCTGCTCTTTCTCACAGAGTTTCTCTGGGGAAGGGGAAGTGTGTTATCAAAGTTATCAGAGGGATCCCACAAAATATACTATAAGTTGGGCAGCATCAAAAGAAACGGCGGGAATTAAAATACCACACATAATTGCAAATGTGGACTGTATATGGGTTTACATTTTATATTCCAGTTTTAAATGAGTCAACACCCCAAAACGCAACACTTACCATTTATAACCTGTCTTTTTGTGAATGTAATCCAGAGGATTAGTCTTTCCCTGCTGTTCATATATAGAATCCTCGGCAGTAAGGTTGGCAGCCCTGAAAGTAACATTGTTTTACTCATGGAGGTTGTTTAACTCCCCTTCTCTACACTTACACAAGCTCTGGTGTAGGGTGGGTTAGAGGGCATTAAACTGGGTAGGGCATTAAACTTCTCTCCCTTTCCTTCACCTTTGTCTATTAAAACCAATCTATACATCATCCTTCTACTTCTGTCCTGTAAGCTAAGGAGTACAAGACAGTGCTTCCTCCTCTTCCCAGCTACATTTTTCCAAGGAAGGGCTGGTTTGGGAGCCTAATTTGGGCAATGGGTTAGTGTTGTGAAATTCAAGCTGAGTAAAGCACATAATTTTAGATTTTTTTCAGTGGAATCTTTCGCAACTTTCTCTCAACATGACAGGTTTTATGGGATCCCCGTCTGAAGTGCACTGTGTGTATATTAAGGGCAAGGCTGCACACCAGTTCCCAGTTGCATTCTGCAGCACAGTAGACAAGCAGCATGCATGATTTAGCCTCTGTACAACCTCTAACTATCAAACTGCTGTTTAAGTAGTACATATATGCCATGAAGCAAATCGGTATAACCACGTTACTGCTTGACTTCTCTATGCTTACATACCTTTTGGTGCAGATTTTATTACATAACTAAGGCAGGGTTGAAAGAGCTTCCAGCAACCCTCCATATCTTTGTTCTTTCATTAATACCAGAATGTATTGCACTCCCCCATATCACATGTCAGAGGCTTGGCCATATCTGTATTTGTCTGTCTACATAAATATGAGGGTAGACATGAGACAAGGCTAACAAAAATGATCAAGTAACAATTGCCTGGACAGCTGTTTGGAGATTTTCTTGGAAAAAGTATCGAGAGAAATTGCATGAAATTTTACAATGCTCGTGTAACCTGGGTAATCAAAACCAGGCAAAAATTAAGTGAAGACAACCTGGATTCCTTTGACTGGTTTAACGAAGAAGATAAAACAAACCTAATCTGCTTCTCTCTTCCATATTCCTAGAAACATAATCATGCATGTCACTAATTATACATATGCATAATATTTTAACACATAACAACACAGAAAATCAATCTCTTAAGAATAAAAGATATTGCTACCATAAGGCAAAGAGAGAAACAGAAAAAAATAGTTCTTAAAAACACCACTGGGTCCATGGCTGCTACAATTATATAGATTCAATAGTGGAAATATGGCTCTGTTTTTGTGACAGGAAAATACTACCTGGATAAAACCCACGAAAAGCCTGCTGTAATATGCGAGCTGCGCAATGTTATGCTTTTGTTAGAAAAAAAGCTGTTGAGGAATGTACAGGACACACCTGTCTGTATCCAGTAGACTAAAGAGGGAAAGAAGTCCCACCATGTGACTTGTCTGTTTGATTTATGATGTGCCTAAATCTTGGGGGAAAAAACTTTTGCGTATCAAACCTCTGTTCAAAACAGTGTTGCATGGAAAGATAAGTGAGACTGACAGGGATGTCTGTTGGTCCAAGGAAGCTGAAACAGATGTGATAAGCACTACTCTTCTCTTGTTTCTACTGCTTTTGACTTAAAACTATTAAAAGGGAGGGGCAAAAGCAAATCTAATTCAAAGATGAAACACAAAAATAATATCCACAGTGAACTTTTGATACACTGCTGCCTTGGTAATAGGATGGTCTCCAAATACAGTGAATTTCATGCTGATACTTTGATTAGAAAAACACATTAGGAGCTCATTATTTCTAAGCCCTAAGCATGATTTTCTAACACTGCTAGTTAAATTGTGCACCAGCCTTTGTCTGCATAGGCTAGTCAAGACTTTTCTTTTTTTTTTTCTTCAGGAAGAGGGTCACCGTTACAAAATTCTATAAAAGATGTTTTTATTTCAGCTTCAAAGCATGAATATTCGCTATTCCTGAAGATGTACTGCATACATCACTGTAGAGAGGCCTCCCCTGCTTCTGTCATGCTTGACAAAATTTTGCTTATTTGAGATATCTTTTTATACCAAACACATCTAACCAAAACTGAAGAAAATACTCCATTACTGGATAGCGACTATCTTTCTTTAACTGGCTGCTGTGATATCTGGATACTATGATGACAGGCACTTTATAAATAGGCATAGATCTCCCTGCCCCTATCATGCCATTTATCACTGTGTTTGGAAGATCTTCTAATTGCTCTGCCAATGTAGGTGGTCGCAGTAGCTGAAGGAGTTGCTTTAGGTATACTGCCAAGTATCTAATTTGTCTTGTCATCCTTCACATTAAGTGCCTATTTCTTGTAGGGTCATTTCTCTGCGCTCATTCTTCCTTGATAGCTCTGTTACCTTTGACACCATAGGCCACTTACTACTCCACAAGGAACTCCCACCCTTAGGTTTATGTGACACCAACTTATTGTTTCTTCACCTGGCTGACAGGGTTAGAGAGTTAGTGCTGATGGATCCTCTATTTCTCCCCTGTCTCTGCTGGCACCTCTCAAGGCCCTGTCATCATTTCCTTTTCCCTCTTCCCAGTCACTGCCTGGGTGTCTTTGCCAGCTGTCCTGGACCCACTTATTTCCCAGCGTTAATGACTCTTAAATCTGCTCTTCTGCCTGTCCAGCCTTGCTTCTGTGGTATCTTGTGCTGGACTCCCCGTGGCTTCCTTAGATGTTGCATGCCTAAGGATGAACGTGCAGCTGTATCCATGGCAGCTATTCTCCTTATCACCAGCTTACGCACGTCTCTCACGTTTCTTTTGACTACTCCTCCAGTTCTATCTCCTTGCAATCATTTCCTTCTAAAATATTGTTTCCTCCCATCGCTGTTCTTCCATTTCCTCTGCCTAAATCTTACCCAAGTTCTTTCTCAATGGACTGAATTGAACTTTCTCTGACCTTTATTCTCCTTTGGCATTGTCTCCTGTTCTATTTGTTATAAAACTTGTTCATCAAGGCTATTCCCTACCTCCTTTCAAAATCAGCAAATTTAGCATATGTGTATGCTAAAGTCTTTTGAGACTAAATCTGAAAAAAATAGAAGAGTTTATTTGTTGAGAAAATAGTATACTTTTAAGTCATTATGGTCAAAACATTTGACACAATGAATACTTGTAACACTATCAAAAATGTTTACTTTATACCATGGTGGTAAACTGTGTCTCTGTGATAGTACTGTTCATATCTTCATGAACATGGTATAAGATTTTCTACTGCAGTATGTTTTACAGTAATTTCTAATTCTTTTCATCTGGAACTTACAGCTCTAGCAACCAGTAACTTGGGAATGTCATCTTCCAGCCTGAAGTTTCAGCAAAGCAGATATCTCTATCTAGTTCCCCAAAACTGATGAAAGAGCAGAGATTAATTTTAAACCCGAGTGTTGCATATTGTAGGCAAATATTCTCACAGGCCACATCTGACTACTCTTCCAGCTTCTGCTACTGTAGATGTAGAGGAACATTTTATTTTGCAAATGGCAACAGTTATGGCATAAGATAGGCAGAGAAATTTCTTTTTAATCCTCTCAGGCAATTATATAGCTGCATAGGAATGGAAACAGTTGATTAAATGACTTATCTGACAGACAACAAGGGCATCTAGGCGTGTAACAGGGAGTTTCATAATTGGTGATGCCGGGTCATTTTAAGCACATTGAGTCAGATTTGAATCATCATCTTAGTAGTTCATTCAGCAACCAGCTGACCTGCTTTGCAGGTATGAAATACTGAAAGTCTGCTGGTGACTGCTCAGAACAGTGGTACTGCTGAGTATTTTCCACTTTCCCCTATTTTTGTTTTCATGTTACGAAAAGCACTGCAAAATTAAACACCGAAGATCAGTCAAGAAGGGTAATGAGAAATAGTGAAAATTTCCCGAGAACAGCATTTTCAAAGTGTTGTTTGAGTGTGACAGAGTGACAACTTTATAGCACCCAATGTCTGCAGGACAAGCAGATTTGTAAGTATCAAAGCAAACGTTATCAATGAACCACTTGGCGTATCAGTAAGGGAAAGAATAGGGGGAAACCCCAGATGTAATGTAAAAACCTGTTTATTACAACTCTGCAGCTGTTATCTGCTTAGAGTCTTAACTGGAAAGTGCTCCAGCTACGGCCACTGATGGCCAGGACCATGAATATTCAGAACAGATGAGTAGCAGCCCTTTATCCCGGCATGGATAAAGAGACTGACCTCAAGCTCTGACTGTGCAGGAATCCATAGTAGAGCTTACAAGCGTAAAAAAAAACCCCAAACTCTTGAAATTTCTGTCAGTGAGTACCAGCATGGAGGGTTAATTTACAGGGGAAGGGGTAGGTATGCTCAGAGTTGAACTGTGTCCCACCATGACACCTGACTGTCTTTTTTCTGTATAAAGCACCTTCTGCTCTCCCTGCCTTAGAGTGTCTTTAGAAGTGCTCCTGGCTTTTTAAGATGCTACTATTAACAAACATTGGACCGAGTCCAACCTGAGTTCATCTGCATTAAGGAGTTAATCTGAGAGACAGTTATATCTCCCTTGCTTACTCTGCCGTTAGTATACTAACAAAAATGGTAGCATATAGTATTTGCTATGAGAATACTTGTTCACTGCTAATCTCTTCTTGTCCCTTTGGGCTCCTTTTAAGGAGGGATTGGCTATTCCTTACCAACACAGCTGGCAATACTGGATTATTTCACCCAAATCTGTGAGAACTAGAAACTCACAGACAGTGTCCCATACTTAAAATGAAAATGTCAAACCTTGGTTTTCATACTGATTTTACAGAAGTCATTGCACATCAACATTTGGACTTACCTAATTTTACAGTGAGTACAATTACTAATTTGCAGGTGTCAAGGTACTTTTTCCCTATTGGATTGCCATGAATACTCTTGTTCATCATCAACCAAGCTCATTCTTTCTGAATAAAAGGAAGGCTTGTACGTTTATGCTACACAATCAATACTTATTCAAAAAATAAGATTCCTCATAGACCACAAAGTGAAAACTATGAAATACACTTCTCTCGGAAAACTTCTGGAACTGGCATATTACAGTATACAGTCTCACTACCAAAAAGCATTCAATCATGCAAATGAAATGTACAGGCGAATGATATATATGGATTTAAATAGATATTTAATAATCAAGAGAATAGAAAAGAACACTCATTTAATGCCATGTGTATTACTATGCCTCACACCTGGACAGAGTTAGCAAATTTGACAGAAACACAAAGGGGAAAAAATTGACCTGAACAATGGAATGAGATTAGACTGAGGCTTAGATTTCAACATCATAAACTAAAAAAGCACAAGAGAAAGACCAAAAAAAGAAACCAAAATTCCAGTAATATAAGTGACAATCTGGGTTGCTAACACAGAAGCATGACATAAAGACAGCCATACGGCATCACAATTGTCACACTTTACAAAAGTCTAAATATTTGAATTATGTTCCTCCATATGGAAATATGCAAAAAGAATCAGGAAATACTGTCAAAAAATACCTAAAGAAGATTGCAAAATCTGTACATCCACTGAGATTCAAAAGATATCCATTCCCTTTTGTGAATGATGAAAGGACTTAGGACCTCCTCATAAATGGAGTGTATATTCTTGTATAATTACATTTTGGTCACACTGAAGTTAATGGCAAACCTCCCACCGACTCTGGAATCCTGAATTTCACCTATGACATGGCATGTTCAGACATCTTCAGACCACAATCCATGCCTAACAATACCACTCACAAAAATGATCAATACACACTCAGATAAATTAGAAAATTTTGTCCCAGCTATACTGATATGATCCTAATGGAGACTTCAAGGTTTTATTGGTGTAACAGGACAGGACCATATCATGCCTACATACCTAACCAACATTACACAGACCACACTCTAATCGAATACATCTGAACTGACATAAAGGCTGGGTTTCAGTTCTGATTTCCAATTTCTCATTGTAAAGGAAACAATTTAAATTTGACTGTGGCTTTTTCTCATCACCAATCAAATGTATACTTTTTTCTCAAAGCAAGGTAGGGGCAGGAGGAGGAGAAGAACCATTAACAGTCTAGCAACACACACTGGCTTCCCCAAAATAGATGGATGAAGACAAGAAGAAAAACATTTTTGGTACAGAAACAGATTTGTGTTTAAAGCCTCTAAGGAATTATTAAAACTCTAATTAATGTTTTTAATTAACATTCACAGTGTCCTTTTAAGTGAAATCATTTAGGAGTTGCAGTGGAAACCTGTTAAACAAATTGCTAGTTGGGAAAAAAATCCAACTCTGCCTGTTAATAGCTCTTCTGTTTCAAATGGCTCCATGCAACCCGCTCAGAATATCTGGGAACTGAGAGTGGAAGATATAACCAGTATTTAGGTATTTTTAAGGAGGATACATGGGCTAAATTTACATCCAGATGGTGCAAACTGGTGGCTGCAGTGCAGATATGCCAGGCTACACGAGCAAATAGATGTCTCTGCACCCTGGACTAGTAAAGAGAATAGATATTTTAAATAGATCATTTTCTTTAATAGATCAATATTCTATTGTTTTACAGATTCAGGTACACTCAGTGGTTTGGCTGGTAAAAAAATCAATACACAGATACAGTGTCATTTTTGCAGCTCGGACCAGTGCAGGGGAGCAGGATGCTGCAGCAGAATCTCTCCTTCAGCTCATCTCCAGCCAGTCCCCTGCTCCTCTAAAATCTCCCACAATTTGTCAAATTCTGCAGGACTAGCAAAGTGTTCATTGCTCCACATAGTGAACCGCTTCTGACCCCCTGCTTCTGACCCCCTTTTTTTCTGAAAGAATAAAAGGTCACCTCTGGAGCAGGGCTGTGGTTATTACTAGTAGGGGGCTAAAACAAAGGTTTGGTTTCACAGTGTTTAGCTTGCTTTTTTTTCTGAAATCTTTTGCATAACTATAGCAACCGTGCAGGATATTCATACTTCCAGCTACCCGTGACAAAGAGGGATGTCTCCTGTGTTAGAACGCACTTTGCCTTTGTTGCACACAGAACTGACGCTATCCTACAGTATGTTTTGTATGTAATATATAAACATTGCTTAAAAATTAATAAAGCTAAGGTTCTGGAAAACCATTTTGTTTAAGTAAAGACATTTTTCATATCATATTAATCTTCTCTATTACAACTTTCAAACAGGTGCACACTCTTTGCTTATTTAAAAGCAATAGATTAAGACTGAGAGAATTAAAATGGACTTTCCATGACTAAAACTGACTATGGGAAGGATGTAGCAGAACACTGCCACCTCCAGTTACAGATCATGCACAGAATATACCGTCTATATTACTCAGACACTTAGAATAAATGAAAAACAGGCACAAACTCTGGCAGCAGGCTCAGACTGACTGCCAGTGAAGAGGTACATACGCATTTGAGCCTTTGATCACAGTTGATTTTTAAAAAAATAGCAAAAATTGATACCACAGAGACAAATAAACCATCACTCCCCACCTACTAGTAACAGCATGTTGCCATGTTAGCACAATTCTTATGACTACAGACTGTTCAATTAAGGACTCTAATCTCTAACTTCAATACTTTCCCCACTCGGCTTACATTCGGTTTACGAAAAGGGAATCTACCTTCCCATTTTCCATCCCATTTTCTAGTTGTCTAGGATGAACTTCTTCTTGAATACTTCTGAAATTCTGGGGGATAGCCTATGACATGGGAAAATGCACAGAGGGAGGGAACGTCCCGGCCAAATCATGAGGGTCTGTGACCCACAGAGAACAGAGGAGGTGGTTCAGATGAAAGACTGCACTGATGCGGAGTGCTTTTTTGCCAATGTGAAGAGAGAAGCATTATCCAAATACATGTAAAACAAGGAGGGCAAAGTTGCAGCTGGTGAGATAAAGAGGATAACCGTGGCTGCTGCTACCACTATTTATATGGGTGGTGAAAAGACAGGAGATAATACCAGTAAAACATCTGGAGAAGTGTGAGAATTCATCTCCTGAGAACCAGGTGGCTAAAATCTCATAAAATTCCTGTACCTAATATTTCATTATTAGGGCAGAGCTTCCAACTTTTATGTAGCCAAGGTTCATTGCTGCCACACTGTCCTTCTCCTTACCTCTCCTTTCCTTCTAACCTGCCTTGACCACACTCCTGAGACCTTTGTCTTCCTGCTTCAGCCACTAAGCCATGCTACATACAGCTCTGCTTTCCACATCGGGCTGATATTTTTTCCTCTGTCCCTTCCCCAGCCTTAGACCTGAGACTGGTTCTTGTCTTTTCCTTAGCTGAAATTGCATTGGAGTTTGCTTGAAACACGTATTGCCTGTCAGATCAGCAATCACAACAGTGCAACACTTGTTATTAGTACGGTCTTATGTTCTGGGTATGATTTGTTTGGAGAGACAGTGAGAAACTGAATGAAGCTGAAAGAACAACAAAAGTTATCAGGAGATGGAAAAAATGAATTATGAGTTAAGACCAAGAAAAAAGAGAAATATGCATGGCCTGGCTAAGTATGTCTATGGCTGGAGGAGAGGAAACAAGGTTACTGATAGTTGTATGAATAAACACAAAAGAAAGAGAGAAATTATCTAGCACAGGACTTGGAAACAGTAACAATAATGGGAAGAAAAGAAGGAAGCACATTGGGATTAAATGACGTATATTAGACAGGGGAATTGCTTTCCAAGTCTGAGTCTTACAATAATATTAATATTCTACTTTTAAAACAATTTGTGGAATATAATTAACCTTTTAAAAAATCTTTATCTTTAAAGATAAAGCCATTACCGTTTCACACCTATATATGATTACATAATTTAAAAACCTATCACTGCCTGCATAAATGATAATGATTCTCAGAGAGGAGAACAAGTGAGAACAACCAATAAGCATTAGTATGGAACATGTTTCCCTGTTTTTCTGGACAAATCTTGGGTGGTTTCCTCCTTGAAAATAAGCATACTGTAAATGCAATTATGGTATGAGAAGGGTAGAATTCTTTCAGCCAGAAAAAAAGCAATATGAAAAGATTTGGGGAAAGTATAAATATTAAAATTAAAAATCTCCCCAAAGAAACAGCCTGACTTTTCTTTACAAAATGAGGTATACATTTCCAAATTGTCCTGACTTAAAAACTTATAATAATTTAAAACAATATAAATATTAAAATTATATACTCTGGACCACTCCATTCCTTTTTTGGTTTGTTTTGTTTTAGACTTGTCTTTAGGCCAATAAAATAATTATGTATACAGATCTAATTCCACAAAACCAGTGTCTAATATTCCAAGGGTACACCTCAGCCCAGCTTGCTTTCCATGATGTATGGACAGTCACTGTAGTCTGCACTTTTAAATTTATACAATTAAAAACTGAGAGATCATAAGACCATCTATCTAGTTTGACCCTCAGTGAATCACAGGCTCTTAAATTTCACTAGTTTCCCTGGAATGTATCTGAAACTTGTGTTTGGCTAAGGTATATCTTCCAGCCTACACTCAGCATTGCTGTGAAGGCAAGAGGTGCAGAATCCAGTCCATCTGATAATTTGTGCCAATGTTTAATCGTTTCCACTGTTAAAAAATGTGTCTGATTTCTTATTTGAATTTGTCTGGCATCCAGCCATTGGCTCTTTTTATGCTTTTCTCCACCAGATTAAAGAGCCCTTTAGTACCTAGTATATTTTCCCCATGAAGGTACCTGTACACTGTAATCAAGTCACCTCTCAATCTTCTTCTTGATAAGCTTGACAGATTGAGCTCTTTTAGAGTCCCACAGTAAGGCATTTTCTCCAGCCCTCAAATCATTTTTGCGGCTCCTTCCTGAACTCTCTCCCATTTTTCACCGTCCTTTTAAAAAAGTGGACACTAGCACTGATGAAATATTCCAGTAGCTGTCTCACCAGTTCCTTATGCTCTTTGCTGTACTTATTCATCCTCTCAAGAAAGGCAGAGCTAGTCAGAAGGCACCATCTGGTGAGGAAGTCTGACTGGTAGGGGGCAGATTTAAATACTTAAAGAGTAGCAGAGGGGAGGGTGGAATGGGCAAAGGACATTTAAAGACTGACTTGCTAGACTATGATCATTTTTAGTTTCCCCAGGAGGTTAGTGAATTCTTCTCCCTTGGACTCCTATTGCCTGTGTTTAGAAAGGTGAATAGCAGCAGAGTATAAAATATGGAAAATGAAAATTTCATTGGGATTACACATGGATGAGGAGAGTCAGCATCTGCCTGCTGGAGAACACAGGAGTAACGGGGATAAGGCAAGCAGGGAATAAAAAAGACGAGAAATGCCACGACAGTCAAATAAGAACAGAAAAAATCCACAACAGTCAAAAGAATACAAAAGGAAAGGGGATTGCATGACCCTACTTGATGTCATAACCTATATTAAAAAAGCATTGAATTACTGAAGTCTTTGGATGCAGGTCCAGTATTCAAACCAATGCCTGCCCTGCAGAGCCAACACCTGAGAGAGGAGACTGGTGATTTTGCCTCACTCTGGCTCCACAAATTGTATTTCTTAGTGAAAGAACCTTTTTGGAAGCTTATAAAGATGTTGAGTAGAGAGCAGGATGTAGAACCTGGGAACTGTTTACTTATGCACCCCGCTGATCATAACTGCTGGGGTAGCTCATGAGAAAAAGACTGCCAGACAAGCATAAAGCTGGTTGCTGAGATCAGAGGCGACAGTCTGAGTTGCAGATATAAAAGGCGTGCAAGTCCAAGAGAGCTTTCGAATGACTGTTTCAGAAGCTGTGGAAGCCAAAAGCACTCTCTTCCCCCCTTCTGCAAGGACTAAAGCATTTGTTTCTGGCTCTGCATTCAGCCATGCTTATTCATTCCTTTATGATCTTTAGATTGGATTTCTACAATGCACGGTGACTGAGGAATAAACTTGAAAAGTGCATGGCAGCTTCAGTTGTTACAGCAGGAGGCTACTTACTACTGTGAAGGTATTAGCCCAGGCAGAAAATATACTGCATGATCTCTTCACTGTAAGTGCTGACCCTGTATTCACAGTAGCACAAACATTGGTTTGCCTTTTTTTTTTTTAAATCATCCAAGTAATCAATAAGAATTCATTATAAAGGACACATGGTATTTAAAAACATGTAATTATTTTTAACACTTTTTGTGAAGTTATGCTTCATATAATTTCTTATATCTCCAAGAAAGGAGAGTGCAAAGTAGTGGTGTTGGGTTTTGCCCGTCTGACTTTTTTTAGAAACATTCAAATACCTAAGGCACGTATGGACTACAGTTGCTCCTTTCCGAAAAATCAAAGCTTTTCTTTTTTGCTTAAGCCCTTTGCTAAAGATCCCATAGCCCCTGCTAATATCCATATAAACTTTATCACTCCATACCAACGTTGTCTGAATTCCAATAAATTAGGCAACGCAAAGAACATCAACAGCAAAAATTACACTTTAGCTGAGGACACAGTCAGTGTTTCTAGGAATTCAAAAGTCTGCTATGCCTAACCTATTGGTGTCACCAAGGGAATACAAACAAAGGAAGACTAACATGGAAGTATCTCAAAGGCTTCTTAATAACTGGAACACAGACGAGATATGGTGTGGGATGCAGGAGAAGGAACCTTTCCAGACATCCTTCCCTTGTTTTGCAAACAGCCATTGCAGGGCATTTTCTTCTTTCCTTTAAATGGCAGTTAGCCTCTTGAGCCCAACACTAGCAAATACTTGTCATGCAAGTCCAATTCGCTCCAGATTTTACCTCCCATGCAAGACGGTAAAAAAAGCCCCATGTTCTGATCCTTCCAAGTCACTTTGACGCTGTGTAAATGTGCCAGGATGCACAATTTGAGAGTAGAACACAGAATGGCTATAAATATTAAGAAGGTCTTTGCTTTCAGGTGTTACTCTTCCAAAATAAAATAGTGACACCAAGAGAGAGTTCGTCCTCTCAGGGAATAACAAGGAAAATATATTTAACTGTTACGTTATTGTAAGAAAATTAAATGTAAAAGTAAATTCTTTTCAAGCATTCATGAACATGATAAAATTAATTCTCTCTTTGAGAAGTGCATTTTCTTACATTTACTTCTTTCTGAAGGTAAATTGTTAGGGAAGTCTAGAAAACTTCAGGTAGCTGGTCTTTTGTTACTCTGGCATGAAGAAGTAAAAGACTTTTTTTTTCCAATTTATATATTCTAAATTGTGTTGTATCCAGATAGATGCAGCATTCTTATAGAAGAATAATGCCTTTAACTTATTTTACTATTTGATGGTTTGATTTTTCATTTCCCAGAAATATAATCGTCCACATTTTTCCTGGGCAAATTATTCCACCATATAATAGAATTATTAACTCCTCAAAAATCTTCTGTTCAAACATCAGACTTGCCTCACTAAGGATAAGTGTCTTAACATATATGAAATAGTAACATTTTGTATTTAAATTCCAGCTACTATACGAGTTCAGTAGATGACTTTTCAGTTAGTGTTTTTGATAGATGTATACTGCGCGTTCATGTGGATCCTCATATTCTCTGATATGAATGTTTATTTCAAAATGTGTTTGTTAGCAGCAGGAATGTGACATTGCACACACAGAATCAGAACAGGAGAGCAGAAAAATCTGGGTACTATTCCTATTATTACCCCATCTGCTTTTTGACCTTAGCTAAATTACACTGAACTTGTGCTACCTTAATTTCCCTAGTTTAAAATTGAGATCCGAAATACTTCACTCCCTGTGTAATGAAGCTAAGTATTTCTTTATATAAAAATGGGAGATCCTTTAGCAAAATTGATTCAATGCAAATAAACTAATGCAATGCTATGGTTGAGAATCTGAACAGAGAGCTATCAAAAAATGCAAAGGCAAACTCCCACAGCAATTATAAAGTAGGTCATATTGAATGTACGTGTTAATGCATTGAAGGAACATATACTTGCTCAGTAAAAATTGCAGTGGCTTTAAACAGTCAGACATATGTGAATTCAAATTCAATGCACTGTTATAGCCAGAAAGTTGTATTTTCTTTTAATAAGACTTTATAACAGATAATGCATTGTTTGCATTTTATCCAATCACTTCTGATACTCTCCTGTATTGATCAATATGGTTTCTTTCCTTTTATTGACATTGTAGCAGCGTATATGTAGAACTGCAATGACACTGCTTCATTTGACATTGTAATATTCCCTGTACAGCTGCATTTACATCATTTTCAGCCCTTTAGAATGACAATAACTCCCATGAAATCAAATGATGAGCTATTATTATCACAGAAACATCATGAAAAATAACTAGTTTGAAAGCTGGATAGCAATATATTAGCTATCCAAGCACTTCAAAACACAGATTTTTTTTTTTAATATAGTAGACCCTAACGGAGGTTCTCTTCTCATTCATTCTCCTATTTGCACTGCTAAAAATGTGCCTTGGAAAAGATCCATTCTTCAGTAACTGTCAAATGAACATAAGGACAATCATATTACAGGTCCATCTACTTAAATGGTCAACAGCAGATATTTAGACAGAAAGATGAGAAACAGGGCATGAATATTTCCCATGGAAAATACTCAGGAATCATCATTTAGGATCATCTTGAGACAAAAGTTGTACCAGCACTACTACATTTAATAGCTTTCTCACTAATTCTCTAATACCTTTTGAACCAATTTTCATAATTTGTTTGGTAATGAGCTCTGCCATAAGAAGAAATATGTTTCCTGTTATATATTAAAATGCAAAATCTCATTTTCTGGAATAGAAACCTGTGACTAAGAAGTGATAGGTATCTAAATAGAGATGTTTATTCTAATAAACTGGACTTATAGTTCAACTCCAGGAAAGATGTATGCCTATATGGAAAAGCTTAGCCAAACTGTATTACGTATTAACTTAGTTTCTGCTATGAGCGATCCTGTTTATAATCCTAGGAAAGGTGTTTAGAATGCACATAATGGGCCTGAGTTATTTAAAACTGAATTATCTTGAAAAAGGGGAGATTTAAATTAAAAACTGTCTCAAAGACACAACACTAGCACAGTATTTTTTTTATGATGTGTGTCTGTGGATTCAGTACATTTTCTCCTGAAAGGTTACTCCAAATGAAGCATGTGGCTTAGAACTGATATCAAACCCAATGATGTTATGTGCAATCCACATCTGACGAATTTAAACTCACAATTTTCATAAAAGTATGTTTATTCATCATAAAGGCCAAAATCCCTCCTTTTTATTTGTGAGTTTTTTTCCAGTGGAGTTGCCATTATCTTTCATCTTGTACAATAAACAAGCAGAATCAAAGAAACTACAGTAGCTACTTCTGATGCGGGGATTATGTTTTATACGTACAAATCATTTCCTAAGGGAAATCTCTAATGTGCAAGTGAGTAAGAGTTGCCTCTAACTTTCTGGCCACATAGATATGATCTGGAGATTAGAGATTGGTTAGTTGTTGAGATCCCCAATCTCTGCTTGCACAACTGAGGCAACCAGCAGCAAAGCTGAAGACTCCTGAATTTTGCTTCAACAATGCAGCAGTACTTCTATCTAAGCAAAGCAAATCCTCTGCCTATAACAAAAGTAATACCCCAAAGCGGGGTTCTAGTAGGGACTTAAACACGAGCTATCCAGCAGCAGTACAACATCCACAGTGCCTAAATATTTAGGTTATCCTCTCTGAGGTAACTCATAGTCACAAAACCTCCCACACTATCTCTCCTCTACAGAGCAGGAACTATTCTAGTGCTGCAGTCCTGTCCTGGTTTCAGCTGGGATAGAGTTCGTTTTCTTCCTAATAGCTGGTATAGCGCTGTGTTTTGGATTTAGGATGAGAATAATATTGATAACATACCAATGTTTTAGTTGTTGCTAAGTAATGTTTATGCTAGTCAAGGACTTTTCAGCTTCCCATGCTCTGCCAGGCGCACAAGAAGCTGGGAGGGGGCACAGCCAGGACAGCTGACCCCAACTGCCCAAAGGGCTATTCCATACCATATGGTGTCATGCTCAGTATAGAAACTGGGGGAGTTGGCTGGGGGACAGCGATCGTTGCTCGGGGACTGGCTGGGCATCAGTTGGCGGGTGCTGAGCAGTTGCACCACTTCCCCCCCGCCCCAGGTTTTGTTCCTCTCTCTCTCTCTCGTTGTTTTCCTTTTCATTACAAATTATTGTTGTTGTTGTTATTACTATTATTATTACTATTGTAATATTTTATTTCCATTATTAAACTGTTCTTATCTCAAGTTTTCTTACTTTTGCTCTTCTGATTCTCTCCCCCACCCCACCGGGGGAGAGGGTGAGCAAGCGGCTGGGTGGGACTTGGTTGCCGGCTGAAGCTAAACCATGACAAGTCGCTAGCGCTTTTGAAAACTAACAGTTCACTGGGGGCTGGGGTCTAGTTACTTTTGAATCAAAGCACATCCCAGGTACTGTGTGAGGATGTGAAATACTGGTTACATCCAGATTTCCTGCAACTCGAACAAACTGCCGCTCCACTCAGTCTAGCTACCCTCTTTCTAACACTGCACACAAAGCTCCCATGTCTTCTGCAGCCATTTCCCTGGGGACCATCTGATCAGCCCATAGATATCTAGCAGCTATTGCATAATTGTGCTTCTAATTTAATCTTTTCAACCAAAATCAAGACACTGCCAAGCAAGAAATCCCCTCACATATCTTTGTTTCAGAGAGATGATCCTCTTCGGTTGGTTTACTGACCAGGCTCCTATTACCCTGGTTCCAGCAGAAATTTTCCCAACACGAACACACAGCTGTGTTTTGTTATCTTCACTGAAGATACTTTTGAAGGCAGATTACAGAGCATTTTGGAGAAAGAAAATGTTCCTTCATAATTTTGCATGGGGAAACTGCTGGTTAAGAGTTGAAAAAAAAGTGCTCACTTTTGCAGAATAAAACATTTAGATTAGAGGAGTAATGTGAAAAAATGAGGCATAAACTCTCATTAACAAGAAAATACTGCTACAAAGTGGTCATTTCTATTGTCTAGAGGTGGTCTCAGACATCTTTCCTAAGAAATTATGTGTGGCTGTTCTTGTTATAATGTGAAGTTATAAAACTGACGTTTGACTGGAACTTTATGGAATCATACTTATGTATTCTGGACCTTTTAAAACTATATTAAAATCTGATAAATACATTGTTCTATGCTAGCTATATCTTTACGATTTTAGGGGTTTCTGGGGTTTTTTTGGGTTGGTGGGGTTTTTTTTTAAAGCTTTGAATCTCTCATAGTATTCACAACAAATTCAGCTTGATTTTAACCTTCTGCAGTGACTACTGCAAAGCTTCTTAACTTTTACACTATAATGCAGTCAATGTATTTATAGTTCTTGAAAATGTCACATGGCAATGTTATGCCAGGGACAGCACATCTCAGAGACTCCTTAAGATGTCTGCATTGTTGTATTCTATTTGTAGAGGCATTTTTGTCAGTGGCAATGAAGAAACAGAGCTGCTGCTGCAGCTCTTTCAATAACATTCAAGCTTATAGTTGACCCAAGGGGCTCACATTATGACATCCATATTTAATTTAACAATAAATCATATTTTCATGGACTACAGTATTGCATTATAACCTCACTGTTTTATGTGCATGGGAATGCAGCAAAAGCAGGCTAGTACGTATCTACAACACAGGCTAAATGGTTAGTTCATGAGACCAAGGTCAAAGTGTACAGTGATGACAGTATATAAAAGGTTTTATAACAACTCTTAGAAGTCTGAGGGAAAAAAGGACAAAAAAAGCTGTTCAGAAGGGACTGCATTTAATGTAAGGTGCATTTTTTTTCAATCCTCCTAACTGCACCACCCTGCTTACTGTCAGTTTTAGTTCTGCTCTGCACTTCCCATTGCAGTCAGCATTCTCTTTATCTCATTTTCTCTTCTGCTTCATTCAAGCATATTTAAGGAGAAAATTAACACCATCTGAATCTTAAGCTTTACTCATCCCTTTCTCCTCGCAATAATTTCTCCTATTTGCCCTGCATTTTTTACTGTTGACCTTCTAGCTGACTCCAAATTAAATGTTCATATGTTTTCTATTTACTCCCAAATCTAGTCCTGCTTGCTCACATTATTCTTGCTCATCTCCCTCTTACTTGCCTCTGCCTGTACCACATCACAACATCCTCAACTTCTTTACTTTCTGTTCCTACTAACTTCAACTCTCTTTCCAGTGCCTACTTCTTGCAGCCCTCTGCAGCCTAAAATTCATTTAATTTATTCTTTCCTCCCCATCAGCATTATTAATAATCTTCTACCAGCCAGATTACGGAATAACTTCATTGCTCTTCTGCATCAGCTGCCTCTAGCAATAGTTTATCCACTATTTGCACTGCTTTCCTGCATAGACTTTATGAAACTCTATTATCTCTTTTAGAAGGTTCCACTTTTCAAAACTAAGTAGTTTCAATTACCTTTTTATTGGCAGCCTTGATCTTTGGTCTAGGTGTCATCCTTAACATACATTACATAAAATTAAGGAAGAGCAACTGTAGTAAAAAGCATTTCACTACTCTGATCCATGTTCTCTTTTTACCTCTCATCCAGCCTTCTGTTCATCATCTCTTCATGCATTGTATCTAAATTAGATTTTCAGTTCCTTGGGGTAAGAAGACATCATTTTCATTTATCTGTAAAGCACCATGCATGCTTATGGCTCTGTAGAGATGCTAAATATGTATATCCACATTTATTAAAATATTGATGCTTTTACCTATTCATATAGTGCAGAGGCAACATGGCAGCAGTTGTATCCATTGAAAAACTATTTTCCATCTATAATAGCTATAATGTGATATACTTATAGTGGCTGCATGCTGTTCACTCTCTGTGTCCTAGTTCATACTTACGTTGCTCTTTCTGGTCTTATTAACTAACACTGCCCAAAAAATAAAAATCTCAATTTTCTCTGACAGCATCAAAATTTTTTTCTAAAAATAAAGCATAGGAGTAACAACATATAATGGTTTTATTACTCACCTATACTGTGTGATCACAGTCTTAGTGGGTGAACGTTGCTGTACCAACTCAAGACTGCTCCTGCCCTCCAAAATCTTGTAATTTAAATAGTCCTGACAATAGTAAAAATTTTAGGAATTTTGGACACCAGCAATCTTGCTACCTAGCTTGAGAGGCATTGAAGTATATGACTTTCAGAGTACTAGAGCATAGCACTTTCTAAAACACAAGGTCTTGAAAAGGGAACCTCCTTATTATTTCCAAAATTTTGGCTGACAAAATTAACATCATTAGTGCAAACGTATTCTAAAAGCTCAGAGGGTTTTTAATGCAAAAAGATAAAATGAGGATACTATCAATTCAATTATAATGTATTAAAATATTTCTATTAACAAGTGCAGTGACAGGCTGTAGATACACTCTCCTTTGTAGTCAAGCATATTTATTTCTTGGTTAGACAAAAAAGTAAGCAGGCATGCCCAAATCCCACAGCAAAATCCACACAGGCCCCTGTCATGACCCAGAGCTCATTGCATGAATGAGCCTGTACTAATCATTTCAAAAGTTAGCTCAAAAGATAAGGAATTATTGTAGAGTAGACACTGTATGCAGAGCAATTAAACTGTTCTGCTTCACATAACACTTAATAAATGGTTAAGCATTTAAGCAAGTGAACATCTTTGAATATCGTGCTTTGCAGGATATCTGAGCTGAAAACTTGAAATGGGTTGCTCATTCGTGGGTCAGTACATAGGGAGTGGTCTTAAACTGTTTACTCAGAGTAGCAGGAAAGAAGTTACTTGGGGATAATGTTAATGGCATTTCTTCATAAAGTGCCTTACAGGTGATGGATTTAATATTTATGTTATCTTTGCATGCAGAGACCTGTTTCAACCAGCATTTCACCATGCTTTTTACTGGATAAAATGATAAACATCAATCCAACTTAACGTCAAACCGCACATATAACTAAACCTGTGTAAGGCTGCACTGATTACAGTCAGAACACACACAATATTTAAAAGCTTTGCTGGACTGAACAAATGGCAAAGGTTCATTTTACCCAACTTTTGATGTCTCCCATATAGGCATCTACCTCAGAGCTAGTCCCCTTCATTTCCTTACTACGCATGAAGAGAACTGTGTCAATGAACGCACTAAGGTGTGAGTCATCAGACCTACTCTAAATGTTTACTTCAGGATAAGCCTTGTACATTGTAAAACAGCTAGATTTGGTAAATGAATCCCATTTAATTAAACAGTGAGAATCAAATGTTTATTCATTTCTTTACATCTTCAGAGAAAGTCAATTCCAGATATCCTGTCTACAGCCTTATAAGTAAACAAAACAGGGTCAATGGCCTCACACAAACACCGTCCCTCAATAGTCCGTGGACCTTAATTTTTACTCCTTGACAAAACTGCTGTCCGATGCCAAGTATTACTCTCCAGACCATGGCTTGGGGCCAGATATGGCACAGCCCAGGAAGTGCTCTCCAAAGGCTGCTAGAAGATGGTCTGCCTGCTTCAGATAGAAGCAGGCCCTACCAGTTGGTTTCAGTGCCAGAAAATGGTCCTTTGCATCTTCCATTTGAAGAAAAAAAGTTAATTGGCATGGATGAGAAGTCTAAATTGCAACTTTAAATGAAAAGGAAGTAGATAGAAAGGTAGCTTTTAAATGAACTTTTTAATTAAAGTAAGGAGAAAATAAAGAATATAAACATGGCAAAAGTAAAAAAGAAGCACGAAGACGGAAGAGTACAAAAATCTATTAAACAATGATATGACATTCATGATTGTGATCACTTTGGAGAAATATAACAGGGAGGCTAGCTATTATCTACGTGAACTGGCATTTTAAAATACAGTTCACTTGATACATAATCGCTCATCGCTCTCTACAACTACCTGAAAGGAGGTTGTAGAGAGGTGGGGGTCGGTCTCTTCTCCCAGGTAACAAGTGATAGGACAAGAGGAAATGGCCTCAAGTTGCGCCAGGGGAGGTTTAGACTGGATATTAGGAAATTTTTCTTCACCGAGAGGGTTATCAAGCATTGGAACAGACTGCCCAGGGAAGTGGTTGAGTCGCCATCCCTGGAGGTATTTAAAGGACGTTTGGATGAGGTACTTAGAGACATGGTGTAGTGGTGGTTTTTGGCAGTGTTAGGTTTATGGTTGGACTCGATGATCTTAAAGGTCTTTTCCAACCTATATGATTCTGTGATTCTGTGATTCTGTGATAACGAGAAGACCTACTCCCTGTAAATTACCTCAGAGAATACTACCAACAGAAGGAAGGTAGGGAACAAATTTCCAGAAGATTGGAAATTGGACCAACTTTGTTTCTACCAAAACTAATGGTAAAGCATCTTCTGAAAAAAAGAGCTTCACTAGTGCTGAACACTTTTGGCCATCCTGACATACAGGCAGAAGCTGAACTATAATGACTTAATGGCCCTGTATAGGAATTAATTATTACACGGACCTCATTGTGTATGGGAGGTTGTATTCTGTAAGGATATTATGAGATGTAATGGTCAGGTTTTCAGGTGCACTCAACTTTACATCATTCACAATGAGAAGTATGAAGGATGAGCACTTTTGAAGATCAATGTGGTAGTTTTGCTCAACAAAGAACTATGGCCCTACAAAACTGAGTTTAGAAATAATGTATGTACGGAGCACCTTTTCATCTGTTTCCACCCCAGGATGGGGGGAGCTGGATTAAAACTACTTGCTTTCCTTTCAGCTAAACATTTTTTTTTCTAATCACATAACTTTACTCCAATTTACATGAGTTTTAGCTTCAAGAACCATTGGTCATTGCTGAATGCAAATAAGCACGCAGTAAAATTATATTAAGTTTGCACAATTGATCTTTCATCATTTTAAATGGTACCTTTTAAAATTTCCTGTAAAATCAGCCTGAAATACTCCCATCGTTGACTGTCATCAAGTAGAGCAGGGTCACTTTGGGAAAACCCCTTCTCAGCGATGTAAATTATAGAGTTATTATACGTATCCTAGAACAAGAGAGCAGAAGTTTTATTCAGAACAGATGTAAGAAAGCCCATAAAATCAGATGCATTACCCTCTATCTTTTCTAAGCTACAAACTAAAACTAGTTTTCATCAAATTGCACTGACCCTATTAACTTAATTTTCCATGAGCTGACCTTTTATGACTAACAATGGAAAAGCAAAACTGTGCAAATATCCATGAAGACAGTGAAATGACTTATTTTAATGAGAAGACTAAAATATCTTTCCTGCATTAGCATCTGCTTATTGTCACTGCTCCTTAACCCCTTGGTACTGGCAGTCACCACACGTCCCATTGCCAGGAGTAGATGCATGCCAGGAAAGCCTTACTGCTGGCATCAGAAAGATCATTTCTGGAGTTCAAAAGATGATATAACACTGGTGTGTCATTTCAAACTGTAAAATAGCTATCAAGTACAAAGGCAATATGAAAATACTAAGGCTTCTACTCTTTATAGCCAGCATGCAAGAATTAAATTAAGAATCCCAAGGTGACTTGTTTATTTATATCTTTTACAATGTCTTATGTCATCCAGATGGGCTCCTCAAAAAAAAAAAAAAAAAACACCAAACCCAAATCACCAGTATTACTCATTGGATTCTGAGATCTCCTCATTGGCCAGCTAATAGTGGTACAATGGTCCTGTGAGCCTTAGGTCATTCCTTGATATAACACAGAAGTTAATGCAAACCCCATGGTACTACAGCCAGGCATAAACTCCCAGTTGCAACAGGCCAAGAAGGATCCGTCATTTGCTCAGCTTCACAGTCCATTGAAACACTTAGCCTCTTGTCTGCATTTTCTTGGTCTTAAGTTTAACAGTTCAGGGCAAAGAAGTCAGCAATATCCATGATCATCATTTTTTCCTCTTTAGTGAATTCCAGAAGCCTTGATGATAAGTAACCCTGCTGTGAATTCATTGCAGAAATCCAGGACTTCGTGATGGCTGGATATTCACCATCAGTAAAATAGTCCTGACAAACCCACCTAAGGTAAAGGACAGGTTCCCTTTAGTTGCTTTTTGATCTGCTACAGAATTCATAGAGGTTCTACCAATCGGAGCTCAGAGCTATAGACACAAGTCCACATTGTTTTCTCCCAATATCTTATCACAACTGTGTCAGGCTTTAGCATGAGCTTTTATCACATTATAAGCTGCCTTGTAAGCTCTGGTACCAATGCTGGGGCTATATTTTTTTCACAACCACCTATAGCAACAACATAAGGCTCATTAATAGTGATCACTCAGTCTCTGAATGTTCTGAAGTAATACTTTGCATGAATATCAAAGGTCTCAATGATCTTTTCAGATCTCCAGCCACCTTTATCTTCTAAGGACTGAGGTAAGTCAAAGTGATACAGTGAGCAGGATGCCATTTCCCAGGTTATTAATGATTTTGCTGTAATAATTGACTCCTGAAAATATTAAAAGAACCAAAAAAGGGTTAACCTAATAACTTTATTACATTTTAACACATGAAGAAACCTCACTGCACATTTTCTCTGTTCAGAGATGCAAATATTTCCTCTCAACTGCATGCTGACTACTGCTACAAGACCCCAGAGCTGGCAAAAATGCTCAGCACACAAAATCTTCCAACCAGGCACATAAAATGAAATGAGGATGCAAATTTTCAAAATAGATCAGTGGACAGCAACTCCCCAGGAGAAACATAATTCTGATGGGTGCTGGTCACATGAAAATATAATCCTTTCATTTAAATGCCTGAATGGCAGCCTGGCTGCATGTACAAGACGAAAGCGTGTTGGAAAAATCCTGACACTTGAGAGCCTGACAGGTAGATTTGTTCTAATGAAAGCATTTCTCTTCTTGAGAACTGTTTCTTTTAAAAAGTTTAGTGGCACACTCAGCAATGTAACTAAGCTGATCTTTTATGATTTGAATTTGGGTAGCTGGGTGAGCTGTTTTCTCTAGACTGGTCCATTCTCCATCACTGTCTGTGCCAGCATCAAGACAAAGAAGATACTGTCAATGCCTTTAATATTTTGCAATGACGTGAATTCAATGGTTCCCTCATTAGCTGGGATGTCTTACCAGATCTATATGACAATTATGGCTTTTCATTGGGCTCTAACAGATTTTAGATGGAGTTTAGGGCACTGGTCTCTTTAGCCACCAACTTGAATGGCTTGGCAATAGTTTACCCAAGAAACCAGCTCTATTCCTTTTACACTGCCACTGCTGCAGACTGCTCAGTCCCTCTAACTGCAAGAAGGAATTAGCTCACCTCTCTAAAAGCTCATGACTTCCAACCTTTCTTGTCCCCCCTTGATAAGACAGAGATCAACTTTAATTTCCTGGCTGTGTTGTTAAAGCTGGCCAGTACTGGGGATGTATTTCTAGAGGCTTAAAAGGAATTCACCTTCTTAAAAGGAGTTCAGATTTAGCAGTGGCTGACATGAATATGTTTCCTAAAGGACTATTTTTATGCTGCTGAGAGGTCACTGTAAGTTTAAATATCAGGATACCTTAAGCTTTTATACAGGCATTTTTAATTTTGCTTACATCCAAACACAACTACATTGCTTTTAAGCCTTCTGAAAACACTAGATATTGCAAAACACATCATAAGCTCTGGTTCAAAGAGTATCAATTAGCTTGCTCTTTTACTTGAACTATCTGGTTTCGTGCGGTAATTGGTAAAGGCCAACAGTGGCCTTGAATTATCACTTGTTAAGCTAAGAGGCTCCAGCCAGGAATATGTCTCCATCATGCTGGTGGAATGTAGAAATCAGTCAGCCTTTGCTTCAGAGACTTGGGCTAAACATACCAAAGTGTTTAAGAACCTTATAAAGCTAGAATTCATAAAAATTTCGTGGGTCTTAGACTACCACATATCCTAACAAGACATAGGTGCTTATGAAATGTCTATCCCAAGGCCTTGCTGTATTGAAACCCAGAACTGAGAAAGGTCTAAAGAAGTTGAGAATGCAGCAGAAAGGAGGAGGAGGAAGACTAAATTGCAAAGGTTAACAAAATGTATGCTTAGGAGGTTATGTATGGTTTAGATTATTATTCTTAACAGTTTCTGAACCAGAGATTTTGTTTAACCCAAAGCAGGAAACTTGTTCATTAGTAAATATGTCTGTACTATACTTCCCTGGTATTTTCAGGTTCAGCTTGCTGTCTATTGATATTTAAAAATGCCAACACAGAACCCCATACTACCTTCTTCTTAAAAGGACAGTATTAGACTTCAAATTATCCTAACTTCAAATGACTGATCATAAGGATTTCCACTGAATGGCTTTTTTAAGACAACATTTACTGCAGCAATCAATTATGAACCCCAGATTTAGACAGTGCCTTCTCATAAACAAACAGGTGCATACACATCCTTTAGCACAGCAAGACGCAATAAGTTTGTTTACAAAGTAATTCACAATAAATCTCACAGATAGTTTGCTTTTCCTTCTGAATGCAGCACCAGAAAAACACATTAAGTTAGAGGAGATACGTGCCTGTGGCTGAGAATGCACCCACATAAAAGGGGAAGGAATATACCAGAATTTTAAATTTTGAAAAGAAAATTCTTGCACTTTGCAAGAGCAATTAGGAGCAAATACAGTTTGTTACTGTTACTTTTGAATAGGGACCTATTTGACTTCAGTGGGACTGGGTGTGTGTTAACTGTTTGCTGGTGGGACTGCAAGGTTTACTACATAAGCTTAAACAGGGAAAAAAGAAATCCTTTGCTGGTACAGGATCCTGTTCTACCATATTGAGAGTAATGCTTGCCTAGAAGACACTAGCATTTCCCATTCTAATTTTCAGATTATAAATTACTTAGTACAATTTATAACATTTAAGTGCAACCAGCTATCATTAATTTTTTACATCTCAATTAAACACCAATATTGGAAAAGATTTATGCTTTGTGTTAGGAAATGAAGAGAAATAGAACTGCATCCCTGAAAAATGTAAATGTCAAGTCAAATTTTCAGATTGCCTCATACCTTCCAGAGTAGCCTGATTTAGTTTCTATGGCTGTATCTGTGTGTCAGCTAGAAGCAGAAATACAGAAGAAAACGTTCTTCTGAGAAAGTGTGTATATAAAGGTTTTGTGGAGATACCCCAAAATTTTGGGATTACAGACATTAAGGAGCATTTTGCCACTGGAAGCTGAAGGATTGTTCTTTCCTCCTTTCTGTCTTCTTCCCTCCCCATCCTGATTCCCTACCTTCATGCTGAAGTGAGGTGTAATATCAAACTCTCCCAGACTCAATACCCCCAGGTCTACTACTTCTGCCTCTCTCCACACTGACACCTAGTGTTTAGCAGCTAACTTGTTCTGCTCAGGGCACTTTCTAGGGTAAAAACAATTATACAAAAAAAAACCCTTTAAAATCAAACTTGGTGTAAGTTTCAACCTAAAACCTGACATGTCTTAGGAACAATACACCTACAATATCGCTGCTTTAAAAGACCCTACCCCCACCAAGTTAGAAACAGAATGGTTTTAAAGGTTTTCAAATGTCCTACATCTTAGGTGTGAAATTGGTAGTGAATCAGTTGGTGTGAATGATTTTATTTGAAAGGACATTGCTCTAAGCTTTCTAATTCTTCACATGCTCTTTGTAAAAATGTTTATATAGAAGATGATGGCCTTTCCATGCTATGCAGTTACAATTGCTTCAACAGATCACTGCACAAGAGAAGTGAACTCCCGCCTAATGAAAGCTGGCCTACTTGGAGTTCCTCCAATGCCCTTTTGCTAAATGTAAAGTTCATAATATTAATCAGGCAACTGCTTATGCTGGGGATCAAGTGAACATTTTCTAGAATTACAGCTGAGTTTTGTCAAAATGTTAGCTTTCCTTACCAAGTGCATTCAGAATGTCTGCTTGCTATCTCCCACTCTGACGTCTAAATAACAAAGCCCGTTCAGTAGGCAGCTCTGTGGGGTTGTACAGTGCCTGCAGCCCCAGCTGAAGGAATATCAGTACAGGAAAGAAACCACAAGGACTCAGCCAAATTTAAATTCAACACGCCACAAAAAGCGTTCCTAGGGAAGGGCAATCTGTGCCAGTGAAAGTGGGCCGCATATTGTAAATTCTGGTGGCAAAGGAAAGGCTTCCATTCAAGCCTCTCCGGGATGTTGGCACGGTTTTTGCAGTCATGCTCTGCAGGGGAAAATGGCTGGTTGGTCTGTTTACAGCAGATTCACCAGCCCCCCTTTTCTGAATTCTTGAAACAAAGGCTCCTCCACTCTCTGGTGAAAACCGTAATCTGCAGGATGCAGAGGACAGGCTGCTGCCTATTGAACAGCCAAACTCTACATGACCAAAATTCTGCAAAGGAATATTGCTTCTGCTGGTATCTTCCTAGTACAGATCAGGATAACCTGAAGAGCATTTTCTAAGAAATCCTTTCCCTTTGTAGCCTTCCATCTTTGCAATCTTCGAACCAGCAGAAGAAAAGAATTGCCAAGGCAAACATTGCCCCAGAAGTACAAAGATACATATCTTCTTGGTAGAACTGAGATTCAGAAGAGTAAGAGACAGAACTGAGATTCAGAGGAGTAAGAGACAGAACCGAGATTCAGAGGTTCATCCAAATCTACTTTGCTTTATTCTCCTCAGAACATTATCCTCCCAGCATATAAGAGACTTCAGCCAACTACTTTGATTCTCCCATCCTTTCTGGTTCAGCATCAGTTGCTTTTATTCTTCACAATTCTCTTTATTCCTTCTTTCTTCCATTCCCTACATTCTGCAGGCAAAGCTGCCATTTCCTATCTTTTCCTAGTAAGTCACCTTCATCGTTCCCCAGTCCATACCAATGGAATTAAACAAATCAGAAGTGTAACAAATCTTATATCTGACTTCTAGCAATCTGACCAGCTTGTTTATACGCTGTATCCCTTTTCACTTCTACACTGTCTGCTGAGATTGTGAAAACTCTTCTCTTCAGAGCAGGGACTGTCCTTTGTTTGTCAGAGAACTAAGCACAGTTCCTAGCTGAGCCTGAAGAATCCTCTCTAATTTGCTAAAGAAAATATCTGGGAAAAGTATGTCCCTCTTAGTGTAAAATAGTTGATGTGAAGTTCAGTACATCAGAGTATACCGATAAACTATCTAAATGCATTTGCCAAATAAGATACTTATCTATTGTAAGCCATCCAAAAATATCCTCATGGCTAGGATCCCTGTAAGTATAAACAATCTGATGAAGCAAAATGATTTAGAGTTACAATTAAAAAACCTGGAGTAAGCAAAAAGATACATCGGAAACATAATACTAATCCTATCCCAAAAGATTGTTCTATCCAAGGGGACCTGGAATATTAATTAGTAAGTTGTTGCAAACCTATAAAAAATCATCCCATAATTACTCTGAAAAAAGTTGCAATTTCAAAGCTACACTGCAGAATAGCATACTGGATTAATTATGCCAGACTGCAGCAATAACCTTGAATTAAAGCTGCAACCTTCTATTTTTAAGAAACAATTGCCTTTCTGGTTGATGAAACCTGTCGTCCCATCAGGTAACAGACGTGACCAGGAAAGAGAAAAGCGATAATGAGTCAATCCAAGCTGTTTGATACATTTCAAATCTTCCTCCCACAGAGTGTAGCTGCCACAAGCTACATCACCAGTCTGGTTCTTGAAAACTTGATCTCCTCCCTGATGGGTGAATGTGTCCCAGACATTAGGGCCCTTTCCATCTGCATTCCAGCCTTCTGCTTGAAAAACAAAACTTGGTCATTACACTTTTGACATCAAAAGACATATGTTGAATGTAAATATTTATCACAAAGTAGGCACAAAACCCTCAAAATCCTATGAACAAAATGAGCAGTATTCCCTCCCCCCTCCTTATATCATTTAAAGTAACTAGGAACTTTCAAGCATTAGTATATATTTGCATTAGGTTTTGCATTTATTCATATTTTTGCTTGCTACTAATTATTTGAAAATCCTGTTTTACAAGCATTCAGAGTTCTGACACTCTTCATACTTCCAGAGCCAAAAATCAGATGTTTGCAACTCTTGAGATATTACAGGTTTTCAGAAAGGGCATTTTCTAATGCAACTTCCATCCATAAACGTAAAAGATCAGTCCATATCAAAGAAAGCCCTTAGGGTATGAGAAATACATTCAACAAATAGGCACTTATGGCTTTCCGGATGTCCTTTGAAAATCCTGACAGTCTGTTAAAAAGAAAGGAATGCCATTATGAGCCATGGCCCTAGGCATATACAAGCTGAATTAATAACACAGCTCTGCAAAACTTCTGCTTTTTGCTTAGCCAAACATTCACAGAAATGAATTTTGAATGCTCAAAATCCCTGCACCATTTTCTTCGCTTTCATAGTTTTGGGAAATTTCTTTGCAATCCAAAATTGAGATAGACAGATTACCTCTAAAATATTCAAAATGTAACTGTTGTTTGAGATTATACAGTACTAACATTACATAGTATTTAAAAGAATAAATGCACCTTTCTTCATGACAAGCTGCTTTGTCTTTCCAGAGCAATGCTGTTACTGAGGCAAACATTTCGTTTTTAATGTGGAGAGCTCTGTAAACTTACACCCCTGCAAAGCGTTATTTTGTCATAAAATTCCAAATAACCCCAAAATGGCCAACCTCATTTACCAGCAAGATGTTTCAGAGCCTCAGTGAACGCACTGTTCCAGGGTTACTCTTTAAAAACTAAAATGACATTGTGTGTTAAAATCATGTATAAATTAAACATCAGTTGGGTTGTAAGATTGATAACTATACAATAGCTACATATCAATCCTCAATAAAAGTGTTTTAATAATCAATTAGTATCACAGAAATTAGAGATGGAGGAGAACTATTAGGAGGTCATTGAGTCCATCCCCTGCCAACGCAAGATTGCTCCCTTAAGTATATTCAGTACTTAATACACATCTGTCTTATTAAATCTAAGTTTAATGCAAGGTTAAGCATATTGAAGACACTTAATTTAAAGCATTACTAAAATTTGTAATATCACTTCTATAACCTAGCTTTTCAAAGATCATTGTCACATTTCATGTTCTTTACAGAATTTTATTGCAGCACACGAACACCGATACATCTACATCTGGTTGGTCAGTAAATTAAACTCTTATATGGGACAACCTTCAAAGCAGGTCAAATTTTAGATCCAGACAGTTTGAGTTTCTCTTAATCTCTGATTTTATCACAGACTTTGTGCTCTGTCTGTATACTCCTTGGAAAAACGCAGTACTAAAACTTTTCTATATCCTGCTTCTGATGTCAAATATGCCTGCTGAAATAAATAGTCATTTTAGAGGAGTGCAGGAAATAACAAATAACAGTAATTCTTTGGTGGTACCTAGAATTTAGAAGCCTTTAAGAGCAGGCTTCCCGCACCATATCGATATGATATAGCTCCTTTCTCACTGCGGTGGGAGTGAAGGGAAGTCAGAAGCTGCCATAATGGGCAGCTGACACACCTTCGTTTAAGAATCAGCAGCCAGAGCAGATGCTGAACGATTCCTTTTTTGTCTGCCTTCCTCCAGCAAAGGGGGTGGGAGGGAGGGGGAGAAGCATTTGATTTTCAGCAGAGTATGACAGTACTACTCCAGTGGTCATTAGCCACTATAAAGCCCTGAGTGGGGCTGTGGCAAACAGACCCACTTTCAAGCATTCCTCATGCTGTTCGAAGAGCCTCTCTGTACAGTGCAGAGTATCCGAGCCAGCTAAATAAAGTGTAGGAAGCAATCTAGCCAAGGCAACAGAAAGCTCCACATACACTGATGTATCCTGCTGAGCCGCAATTAGTCTGCACAGAGCTCTGCTCTGCTTCAATGAACTGAGCTTGCACCTCTACGCTTGCTCAGAAACCTCCACGCTACACAGCAGTTCACGGTGTAGGCATACCCCGAGTTTTAGCAAGCTTCAGGGCTGGGAAAGAACAGTGATGAGGAACTGATTTTACATTTCAAACACATAGGTAAGACTTAGCTACCAAATCATCACATAACATATCATCAAATGATCAATATAAATTATCATGAAACGTGATGCATGTTCCCCATTCTCTGCCATTATTACAACGGAGTAAGATAGAATGTTTTTCCTTTTAAGTGAAGCTAGTGAGGCAGGAATATTACTGATCAGAGTATTTAAGTTTTCATGTACTTTTCCAAGTTAGCTTTTCTTCTGATTCAGTTGTGCTTTCACCTTTTGGCGTAAAATTTTCTTGGCCTGGTCTCTGCCCAAAAGGTGAAATTTTGTTTGAATTAATGCAGTTCAACTCTTTGGCATATGAAAGAAGTGAAGAAAACCACTTTTACCATTACGAGAATTTTTTGCAACTTTTCCTTCTCTCTCAAAAAAAAAAAAAAATCAAGCAGAGAGTTGAAATTTAGCATAGAAATGGCCCTCAGTAAGAAGAAGTGCTTTTGAGTGTTCTGGTGCAAATTGATTTTGATTTGACTGAGTCATGAACCTTTGAAATCTGCACTTTGAGCATGCAGAGTACAATTGGTATGATTTTTTTAGCACTTTGAAATATACAGAGTGGGGAAGGTTGTACTGTGCATAAATACATAGCTGACAGTAAAAAATAAAGTAGCCTGTCAGCCCTTGCCTCATCCACGGTGCATCTTGTCATATGTGCAGCAACTGAGTTTGGACTCTACAAGAACTATTGCTTCAATCATGCTGCCTCTAAGTCGGAAGCTGCACAGCTTCCAAAGCTTTCAGGAGGAGGAATTCCCTGTTGAGTTTCTTACTTCTGTGGGAAAAGGGTCATTTGAGTAGTGTCTAGACCACATTATAGATTTTTTTTTTCCACGTTTCTCCCACTCAAAAGCCTTAGGAAAGCTCATTAAAAATACATTAAGAGAACATTAAAGTTGCACATCTAGCCACTCAAAAGGCAGGAAATTATAATGTCATTCTACATGCACACACAATTCACATTTTAAAAATTAGTTAGTAGAGCTATGCGCATTGCAGGACTTGAGTTAGAATCTGGCCCAGAATATTGATCCCCCGGGAACAGCGAGCTGTTCAGTCTATTAGGTGAAGCTAACCAAGCTCATTAAAAGGTAGCAAGCATGGGCAAGTACTCTCACTTTCAGCAATAACCAAGAACTAAAGGCTACATCCTCAAAGACAATTTTAGATCTACAACTCCCATTTAGGTACTGCAATCAATGGGAGCTAAGTGCCTGTACGCTGTAGGGTATAATATGAGAAAATCAGATCTATATGTATTTTAAAGGTCTCTAAACACACATTTATGAAGGGATAAAGGTTGGGGGAGTTATGGCTGTAGGTGTCCCTGTACCTTATGGGTTTGCATTCCCTACTCTGCCACATATTTTCATATCATGCTGAGTAAATCGCTTTATCAGTGCCTCCATTCAGTCAGGAACATGACACATGTCCCCGGGGGGGTCCTCCACAAGTCCAACTCTTAACCTCTCCGTTTGCCGTTTTTCATATTCTTTGGAGATTAATTCCTAACTGAGGGAGGACCCCCTGTGAGTACCAATGTCTGATGAGGTAGTTCTCCCATTCAGGTTTGGAATAGTCGATAGTAATCTACTTAAATTAGCTCCAGAGAAAGGAAATACTCAAGAACTAGTGGGAAAATTACTTATTTCTGCTTCCCCCCCACCCCCCAATAGCTAGTGAAAGGTTCCTCTTCTATTTCCATTGCCTAGCCATATTTCTGCAATTTGAAACATGTTTTACCTTCTTCTTTCTGCTCAGGCCCGAAGTGTTTAAACAGAAGTGCTACATGAATTTGCATCAGATGTAGCATCTACGTAATGAGGCAAAGATCAAACACTCTCCTTCCTGGATCCAGACTTTTCGTTCACTTAAAACTTCCTTAACACTTTGGCAGCTAAAAATTGACACCTTCAATTTGATATGCCGCTGTAACTGCACCCCAAGCAAATCCAACTGGAAAAGCAATATCCTCTGGCACCAGCTGCAGAGGACAGGCGAAATACACGGCATTATGCGATGCTATGGAGATGTGGGCTTCATTTGCAGACATAGGTTTCTGGCTTGATCACTCTTCCACTTGTTACAAGCAGACTCTATACTGAAGACAAAAATAAACCCTGTGCAGCTTCACACACTGAAGGGCAAGCCGTGCACTTTGCATATCTCGGGATTAAAGCAGAGAGGTTCAGTCAGCTAACAGTGAAAGTGGAAAAGGCGGCAGTGGAAAAGCCTAGGGTGGTCACGGTAGAAGGGCTCCACCCAGTACAAAGCGTTAGTACACACAGCGGATCCCTGTTGCCCTTTACTTCCCTCTCACCTCCCACCTCTCAGCCGAAGGACTTTGTGGACCCTCTACTCAACATAAATCCTTTGGCCACCAGGCAAAAAGTCATTTCCACCCCTTTCAGTAAGCTTCAAAACCCAGCAGCACCTCTTTTTTTCTGGCATCAAATTTATATTTTTTCTCTCCCAACACCAAAACAACTGGCCTGCAGTTGGTGAGAAAGGATGTTTTAGCCACTACATGTTTAGCAGTGGAAACCAATGAGTAGAAGAGGAAGACTTGTATGGGAGTACAGACAGAACAGCTATCTTTCTCCTTCTTTAAAATCCCATGGGTGCTCATTTTTTCTAGAGCAGCAGTGACAACCTTATGGCATGCGTGCCAGAATCAGCATCTGCAAAACAGCCCTCAGGTCTCTTCCTCTCCCTCCTGTCAATGCCGTTACTGCTCGCCTGTCAGCAGGCTGAGAAGGGAGCAGCGGCAGGAGGACGAGTCAGGGTATGACTGTAACAAGCGGGATGGGCTGGAGGTAGTTTCCTGTCCCTTCCCAGAAAACTCCAACGCCTGGCACACTAGATGGCACTACTGCGACTTTTTTTTTTTTTTTTTGGACTTACAGAAGTTTTTTTCCCCATTTATTATAATAGCATATTCACGCTGCTTTTGCCAAGGTCAGTGTCTGCACTTATTGGACTGCTAGGCAATAACGTATGATCACTACTATTTTTTCTTCTTGTTTACTTTTCTTGCACTTTTTTGATTTTGAAACCTTTCTGGGTGAGGACCTACTCCTGCAAAGCGTTATACACATAAGTGATATTTTCTTTGATAACAAAAATAAGACAAACCTTAATATGTACTGAAAAAGCCACTAATACAGTTAATGCACATATTTTTGCCAGAAATACACACAATGAAAGAGTCAACTTCTTAGGAAAAAAAACCCTTTGTAGAGATGCAGAGAAGCTGATTTAATTCCAAAGTGCACATTGCAGAACCAGACAGTGCAGATGCAATGCAAAATAAATCAAGCTTTCACAGCAGGCATGCATTTCCTCAAGTGTCTTTCAAAGGAAAGGTAAAAGCCCCTTGAATACAAAGGAACAAAGGGGGAAATGAGGCACAACATACCAACTTGTTCCCAAAACACATGCTGACACATGGTCTAGGCAAACATACATATCCTTTACGTGTTTTATACAGATGACCAAAAATCGGTGCAGTGAACTAGTTAATGTTCTCTGGTTGAAGCAGCCTCCTCAGGCTTTCATTTGCAAGAAGGTAAGCATTGGACAGTTAACAGTAAAACTCATCAGGGACACCTTAAATCGTGATTAATAGGTACTAATGAACCAGCATAATAATGCATATTTTTTACATCATTAAATGTTATTGGTAGGTACCTTTGAAAATGTAAGTGACATTAAATCTTTTCCCAGAAAATCATACAATTCAATTTCACAAGAGATATAATAAATATGTAACTCAATAATAGGGGGAGAGGGGCAGACAGGAGATAGTAGCAATAAAAACCCAATAAAAAGTTTTATAAAAATGCTTAACCATAAAAACAAGGCTAAAAAGTGTCACTGCTGATTCCCTAGCAGGAATCAACAGAGACAGAGATGGGTTTTAGGAGAGATTGAGTGGGAGGAAAATATTCCATAAGCAGTCTGGGGAAGAGTGAACAAAATTTGCCTCAGAGGTTAAGGCAGATTCACAGTAATGAGATAGCAGGCTATGTCAGATAAGTAGGCAGATACTGAAAGATGCAGAGCTTCAAAATTCAGAGAAGCTGAGTTTATAGCAGCTAATCTCAAACTCTTCTGGCAACCCAATTTCTAGATTTGTGACCCCACTTCTGGTTGTATTTCTGGACTCATGAACCCACTCCTTGTTGCAGTATCAGGACTGCAATTATATTTCCATTAGACCCACTGCATGTCATGGCCCTTAGGATGCACCCGCCTTCTTACTCTGATAATTTTCCCTACATCTAACAAATAACCTGACCCCAACCTGAATTTCAGTATTTCACTGTCCCATTGTTTTGTTTAACACATATAAGTACAAAACTGTAAGAGACCCCAGTTCTACTTAGAGGCGAATTTTTTTCCAGACTAGGTTTAGGGTTTTTACATTTGCACTGACACAGACTATACATAACTAAATGAGCTCAAGCCAAGTATTCCTAGGAAAAATCAAGCAGTTCTTGGATATCCAAATGTATTTGGATAAAGATATTTTTGGCAAGTCAATAAAGACCAAGAGTAATTGGCCCTGATGCTAAGGGTTGGCAACCTAACTTTATAAAATGCTAGGTATTATATTAAGGTGAAGGATGAACAGGCTTTGGTGTTGGGCCCTTAAGTCATGTGGGATTAATTATTATCAGAGGAATTGTATCTTGTCAAAATGACTTTTTCCCGACTGAATCGATGTTTCCTAATGACATATTACAAATATGTTCAATAGTATTTACTATGGAATTTAGAAATTAAACTTTGAAGGGGTTGTAAAAATTAAAATCCCTTTCCTGAAATTGTACACTGTGCAGGAACAGAAGGATATAGCTGCTTTGGAAGCAAGACTGTACGTCTCTGAAACAGGCAAAGATGGAAGTTCACATATTCTGTGAGTTGTCTTTGAAATTGCTACTCGTAAATTTAGCTTCCCTCCCTGGCAACATAATGGAACAGCTATTGAGAAAACAAATTTAGCAAAACACTTTGAAGTCTGCCAGACAAACTTGATTTTTTAATAGTAATACAAAATTAATGAATAGAGAGCAGAAGCTATACTGTCACGTGTCTGAATTTTAGCAGTATACTGTTTTCTTCAGGATATTTTAGCACCGAGCTTAAGGTGTTCTCAATTAAGTTAAGGAGACAGTTTCCACCTTACGCCGTGGCTGCAGGAGAGGACTCCTAACTTTGATCCTCTAAATTGAGCCTTAATTAGAAGCCTCTGCTGGATTGTTGATTAGCCTTTCTTCTCCCATCTCCAATGTGTCAAAATTCAGTTCCCAAACTTAAATCAAATCGGAAATGAACTATCATGTTGACTGAAATGAAGGGTGATGACAAACAATGAAGGGTAATGATAAACAATAACTTTGAAGGGGGGCATTTAGTGCAGTACACAAAGATTAGTATTACTTCTGATCTCATTTAATAGCTTCAATAATGAGCTAGAAGAGGGAGTAAATGGTACATTAATGAAATCTGCAGATCTATTAAACTAGGAGGAGCTGAGCACACTGCTGAAAATGGAGAAATAATAAAAGGGGTCATGGGAAGATTAGAAACACAGGCAGAATATTGGAATGAGGTTCGGTTTAGAAAACAGAAGAATAATATTTGGGTAAAAAAATCAACAGATGGTAACAGGTAAAAATCTGGAGAGCTGTAAAGCTGGAAGAGATTTAAAATTAAGAACATCAGGAAAACTAGGCAAGAATCTAACTGAGCAGCAGAGAAAAACAGCAATATTTGGGTAAAACTATTAAAGAATAAGCAAAGAAGTAGTGACTCATCTTAAAGCAGGTCTACAACCATCAGCTGTCTTCTGCATTTAGTCTGGGCACTGGAAAAACAGACTATCAGTCAGATAGTTAGAGATTTTGCAGCTATGGAATTTTTTCCTGGAAGAAAACTTAGAAGTAAGCCATCCATTTAACAAACAGAGTGTTGTCCTTCATGAAGTGAATGACATAACAGTAAGCCACTGGCTAAAAGACTGTAAAAGAGCATGAGACTGAAGAAATAAAATATTCTCCCACTACTTCTGGTAATTGCATCATGCAGCTTGAATTTTTTGATATTGCTGAGGAAACTGCCGATGCAATGCCAGCTGCTATGAGCTTTCCAATACCAGATATATGTGCACAATATCTTGGAGAGCTAAAGCCAGTTGTGAGCAAGATAATTCCAGTTGAGGAGCTCACACAAATTAATCTTGCTGGGAATAACTGTACACAAGCTATAGCAGAGCGCCAAACTAATGTTACATCGCTGCCTGTACCAGAGAGAGTTTCGGCAATTCTGCGCAGCACAGTATTAAGATGTATAGTACGTATGTAAAGTGATATTCCATATTGGTCATCAGTCTTCAAAAGTCCTTGGTAGCTCTTGGCTGTTGAAGGCATCGTCCTTTATTGCTGAGTGCCTCCATACAGTATTTTTAAGAGGGCTTGGCCGCCCAGGAGTTTGTCACTGTCACTACATTGTGACCCAACACTGAGTGTGCAGAGAGCAGGGCGTTGATCCACAGCTTTAAATTTGCACACTTCAGTAGAAAACCTGGCAAAAGCCCTTTCATGTAAAACCATGCTCTATTCATTTGTATCTCGGCATGTCCTGCCATTCCACGCTTCTGGATTGTTCACCTTCTAAGTGAACAAGCTTAAAAACAATGAGCCATCACGCAAAAAAGTCAGGAAAAAAAAAAGGAGGATATGTACATGAAAACCAACATAAAAAATACCAGAAGCATAGACAGACCCCCTGGTCCCTTGTGAATGCAACTTGTTTGCTGAGACAGTGCCCCTTCACTGGTGTTTCAGGGAGAGCTACCTATGTTTTCCAGAAACTGAGAGTTTCAAGACATTTGTAGAAACTACGTACTGGCAAACTTGCTTGATATGATTTTGCCAGGAAAATATCTGCTGTACCTAATCAGATTGGCTGCAACTGGTTAGAATGACACGTCTGAATGATTTTAAACTAAACTTGTTAACATTTTTAAAATAGAGGCAAAGAAGTCTTACGTGTGTGTGAAAACAGTATAGTTTCCCTATTTATGTCATGAATCTATAGGCTATTTCACTACACAGCCGAATTTTCAATATCATGTACATACAATCTTTGCTGCAGATACCAAGTTCTGCATGAAAACCAGTATGCCCCATTTTTTTACAGTGTGTAAACTTTGATATCCCAGCACCTTATCCAAGGGTTACCTCACTATGGAACATCATTTAAGTGTCCATATGAATACAAATCTACAGGTCAAATTTGACTCTTTTGAAAATGTGGGCCCAGTATCTGGTTGTTTTGATGCATCTGAAACTTCTCCCTTGTTAACAGCTAAATCATATTTACCCTTAGAAACCTGTCATATCACTTGGGTTTTATTCCTGGGAGATTATATACACGATGTCTGTATTATTCTCCCACTCTAACACTCACAACTTGCATATTTCCCAGCACAGCACTGATTTTTTTTCCTTGCTTGCGGCCCCACATGCCATCAACAAGAAGAAGCCAAAGCAGGGCAGAGCTTGTGGGGACTGTAGCCCCCACCCCACGCACACATCCCCCCACAGCCCCTGCTGCCATGCCATTCCCAGGAGGCAGAAGCGTGTGCTCCCGTCACATCACGCGGTGGGTAAAAACGTTGCTGAGAAGTTTGAACGCTTACAGGGACAATGAAGCGTTGCCCTCACGGTCTATCAACCCTCCACTGATATCAGTGGAAATCACTAGCCAGCGCCAACCAAATTTGACAGAAAACTAACGTTTGTGAGAATACATGGCTGAATAAATGGATAGACTGATACTGGTGTTGCAACTGATGGAAAGCCTGAAAAGTAGGTGCACCTATAATATTAGGCACCAGAGAATATACTCAGAAGAGACACATTACAGATGCCAATAATATGAGAAATGCTTCAAGCAAGATGCATAAAACCACAAAAAAGCAAAAATCAAACCCCTCAGATAAACCTGGTTTTAAAACTGAATGATCATAGAAGCACTTCTTTTTTTCAGTTCTATGGAGGTTTTCTCGCTAAAACACTGATAACCTAGAAAAATTCTTAACACTTTTTACTGGGTTTTTTTTCCTTTCAAGGTTTTTTTTATTTATTTTAACACATACACAGAGTAAACTAGGAAAGGATTCTGCTCAGACCTATTTTATACTGGGGATATATTGACTAAACCAAATGATTTCAACATTTACGATATGTATTAAGTCCTGTAAAGTCCCACATTTTGTTTTCAGAATTAGCTGGAAATAGTGCGACTAGTTTTTATAGCAGTGAAACTGTATCTTTCATTTTCTTTTCTTACAGAAATGCTGTTTCTAATGTCACTGACTATGACTAATGACATTGACTATGACTTTAGCAAATATGCTTGAAAAGCTTCTTCCACCAGTCAGGATTAAGAAATCCCATTATATTAGTGCATTTACATAAAATTCACTTCCCTATATCAGCAATATGGAACTATCTACTATTAAGCAGCAGCACACTATGAGAGACAGTAGTTGATATTACTTTTCAAAAGATTTGTGCTACACCATTATGCTGTAAATATTTTTTCCTTTTGCAAGAAATACTATCCATTGTACTCTTCATTTTTATCCTGCAAAATATTAGTGAACACTACTGCTTGCACCTGGAAAGGGAGATAAGTAGTACAGCAGTACTTTAATTTGACAAAGTAATCCAAATACCTATTTGGAACTCAGTAAATACAGGTTATTTTTCAAACAACTTCTGCTTTATATATATATATTTTCGGTCTTCCAAACAGTATTACAGATGTGCAGTGAGGTCTCAGGATTATGTTATTCTGGGAATATCACAAAACAGGTACCTGACCCTGAAGCTAAACTAATAGAATCAAAAGAAAAAAATCAATACAACTGTTTAACATAGCTCTCTCTTGCTTGATTTAAACACATAAATAAAAAAAAGATTAAAGGATACAGTAGGTATAATGGTGCAGCACTGACCTTTTTATCATCACAGAGGTTGTCCACTTAACAAAGAAGTCACAAGGATGAATACAGTATCTCATTCAATTTAAGCTCCTTAGATCTTTCCTCATGTTTTAGCTTGGCACAGAGAAAACTGAACAGTTGCACAGTGAAGACGAAATCATACACATTTTACCCTTCTGATGAAATACTAAAGAATTTTATAAGCACACAACAAAAAAAGTGGAGTTTATGGGTAAGCAAGTCTATTTTTGTATCCAACTCCTTTTTATCTCTCTCTCTTAACTGCCTCTTTCAAACTAGGCTGGTGAATAGACCTAGTAATGGTTGCTGTATTAAAGCTTTTGGCTGTTGAGCGATCAATATCCAGTAGGAGGCAACAGCTAAATCTTTAGTGAGGACATGAAGGCTGGGTGAACACACATACCGAGCTCTCAGAAATGTTTCTGCTTCCTTACATTTCCATGGAGGCCTGTGGAAAAATAGTGGGTGTTTATGTAATTAAAAGACTACATCATGATCTATGACATAGATTGGGATGGGGGACACAAAGACAACCTTTTAGTTTCTAGCCTTTGAAAAGCAGAATTTGTAAATTACCATTATTTTAGCAGAATGCATATAACAGTTTATTAAATGTATTTAAAAACTGTCCACTGGTGGTGCTGCTACCCACATCACTTTCCTCTCAGTCTGAGCCAAGGCAAGAGGTTGTAGCAATAGAAAGCCGTTACCTTTTATGTGGACTATTACTACAGCTTGTCATTGGTTTCAGTTATTTGTTTCTTTGCCAAAGATTGAGTAACTTTATGTTGAGTTCCAAGTTCTGCAGTGGAGTGTGCCCTACTGATTATAAATTATTGTTATACTCTGCTTCTGGCCTGCACTCCTGATCTTAGTGTCTGGGTTTTTTTAAAACAACCTTTGGCAGCAGTAGGAAAATGGCAGGGAAAGTTTTGTTTGGCCTCTGAACTCTAGCATGGAGCCTGCTCAACCTCGGCAGGAACGGCCCAATCCAGTTAATGTAAAGAAGCTGAGAGGGGCTGAAGCATTCTCAAAGCGGACTGAATCTTTGGCAGATCACACAACCAAACTCTAACAAGTTCTCCACTGAGCTTATGTAAAGTGTATTTCTTCCAAGGCTTATACTGGGTCCAAATTTTGATGAATCTTAACAGACATGGCAAGACAGGTATGCTGACAAGCATGTGTCATTGATGTCCCAATTTTGATTCGCTCCTTCAGTGTCTGGAAATGCTAAAGCTATCTTGTTTTCTTCCTGCAAAAATCTCATGTTTCAGACACCTCTGATCCATAGGAGGACAAATTTGAGCCTGAAAAGAAAAAGGCAGTCAGACTCATGGTCCAAAACAATGAGGAATAGATGCAGTAGTTATTAGAGGTGTTAGCTGAAGTATTTGCAAGAAAAGAGTCCAGTTCTTACTTTGCCTGAGTCCGGTTAGAATGTGCATTTCTCACTAACCAGATGAGTGTCCTAAGCAGCACGTATTGGCTTATTGGTATGCAATAAAGTATTGGCTGCACTGAACTTATAAATTCCTCTCCTTTTCTTGGCATTCTGGATATCTTTTTGATAAAAAGTGTATCACAATGCTGCATTCTGACAAAATATCTTGGTTCTGACAGATCTGTCAGTTTTCAACAGTAAAAAAAGAATTAAGAAAAGTCATAATCTCTGCTTTTTAAACCCCATCTTGCCGTATTCACTGTTTTCTTCCTTTTAAATGTATTAGTGTGGAATTCCTCAGAGTGCAGTGGAAAAACACAAATTCTATCATACTTCCAACAAGTAGAATACAAAAAGATTCCTATTTTCGACTCTATATGGCCACAGCCTCTACAAACAAAATCAACACAAGCTTTCCGTTAAAGTCATTGGAAGTTGGATCAGGTCTTGGCTTTCACCAAAATAAACCATTTAATCAACCTGAATAAAAGGAGAAGAAAATATAACACACGAATGGTACACACTTTTTTTTCTTCCAACAAAATGTCTTTTTTCATATAACTGTAACTGACATTTTAAAAGCTATTTTCTCAGTCTTCTTTCAACATGGCTGAACCTCCACTATGGCAATGGGATGTTAAATGGGTATTGCAAAAGGGACTGGGATTTTCTTCTTTCACTCTCCCTCTCCCATTCAAGATTAGCCAACTCCTCATTAACATATGCTATATATAAGATTTCTAAGGGTTTTCTAAAGACTGCAGGTTCTGTATTTCTCTTGCAGTTACAGCAGTCTTGGATTGATGCCTAGAACAGACCCAAGATGTGTATCTCTCAGCATGCTCTGTCATGTGCTATTGGTTATAAAGCTTGCAATTGTTATACAGCTGGATTAGTGCCTTAAGCATACCTTTGCCATTCAAGGAGAAGGTTTAAACAAAACAAAACCTTTGTTCTCCTAGGAAAGTTCAATAAGAATGCCAGCATGACAAAGCAAGCTGGGAATATTTTCTTAAGAGAAGATCTTGTGATTAGTGTAACTTTTGTTTCTGGCAATATCTGGTTATTTGCACAGAATACTGTACAGCCATTAATTTCTTTAGCATTGGTTTATTCTCTCCCCTATTTAAAAAAAGAGGCGATATTAATTTTTTGAACTTTTTTTTTAAATTGTTTTTCCCTTGAATGTGCTGAGTTTTCAAATAAGAATTCACAGATGGAACAATGGAAAGAGAACACAACAAGTAGGAAATAACACTGTCAAAAGACAAACAATCCTTAAAAAATCAACTGATACCAATTGTTTCCTGCCACAACACAGTAAGCATTCCAGTGCAAAAAGATTCCAGTGCTGTTATGCACAGATCTTCTTTCTCTGTCCCTGAAAAGACACTATACAGAGGAACAGAGTCCCTAGAGAAAAGAGAAATGATTTCTCAAAAGCCATACAAAAGATCAATATCAGGATTAGGAAAACATTTAGATCTTTCATCAGGCAAATGTCCTTTTCAGAGGACAATACCTATCTGTACCTTCTCACATCTACTGCAGAATTATCTGGCAATGAGTACATTTCTGAAGAGTTAGGAAAACGTGCAGATAGATGTTTTGCTTTATAATACGCAATTATAAAAATTGAAAGCTAGAAGTTTTTTTCATTAGCTTTAATTGTCTTTTATATTTATGTATATGCTGAAAGTAAGTTTACAGTGCTGCTTTGTTCTGGAAAGTATGTCCGTAGAAATGCTTAACAGAATATGAAACTTCGTACATTCCTTCAAAAACTGACATAACGGAGCTTTATAACTCAAATGTTAAAATGTCAGAAAGAAGACCTGAAACTCAAAATCACGTATCCCAGCTCTGCCCTTCTGAACATTTTGTATGCAGTAAGCTGTACGTACTGCTGAGTGGATGCTGAAATGTATCTTTTCATCCATAACTTCGCAATAGCAAGTTTCCTGTACTAAATTTACTTTGTATTTTAGAAGTTTAAAAGTTGAATGATTGCCTATTAAAGTCAATACTACAGAATCTCAGCTCCTGTGGAGAAGGAAATCTTAAAGGCTTGCGTTCAGTATACAACCAATTCAAACATGAACACTGTAATGACATTAGAGATTACCTTTTTATCATTCAAATGTCTCCTGTGAATCTGTAAGGGAAAGAGGTGATTTTATAAAAGACATAATTATAACTGCTTTTGAAGTGAGTTGTGATCACAATCTACTGAAAGGGTGGATAAGTATTTGACTGTAGGACTAGAATTTTAACAGATGTGGCAAATCTATCTGCAAACAATTGCTGTTTCACTGGACAGCATCAAAAAACTGCTATGCTTTTCCATTGTGGTTTATCTCTGTCATTGCCCACCTAGCACTTTAAAATTTATCCTCTTAACAATAATTAAAACTTGAATACAAACTCTTCTCAAACTATGTTTGTGTATATATAGTGTAGATATTCATCACTATGATAAATGAAGGAAAGTTTCTTTGAAAGCTGGAAATAACCAAGAAACTGGCTATTTGAGCCTAATTCAGGGAAATCTATGGAGTAATGCCATTATCCCACTCACAGCATCTGATACCTGTAACCTCTCAGGATTTCCCTCATCCCACTGACTTCTTCAGGCACTACATCTCTTTATGATTCTTTGACCATTGTGGAGTCTCTCCTAGGTGCTAGTTTCCTACTGCATCAGTTAGTGAAGGAAATGTTTGCGTGCACTTATTCTAAGACAGGAACCTCATCAAGAGGAGAGGAAATAATTCAAGTTTCCAAACATTGGAAATCTCATAATTTCATTTATTTCTTAAAGTTCTATTTCTTTCCACACATGGCCCATACCACTGAAAAAGAAACATAGCTTGGATAATCTGTATAACTCTACCAAATAGGAATAGACTAGTAATAAAGCACTGAAAAGAACATGTCTACACTAAGTGTTCTCCGTCTAAATTTCAAAGTCTTCAGATATGAGTGCTGCTTAAAGCTTTGTCAGAAAAAATCCACAACCCTTCATGTAAGAAAAAGCAAACTCTTACATGACTTAAGATCACAAAGCTAGATGAAATATATTTTTTTTCCCTAAAACTTAATAAGTGACCTAGGATAAAATTGACCTTTGGTCAATGATCATATCTGAGAAATTTCAGCTATGAAGGTGAAAGTTTGACAAAGTCATAAATAACTGAAAAGGACAGAAAGAAAACATTAAGAAAACTATAAATGTCACTATGCTCTCCATCTGGAATACCGTTGCTAGTACTTTTCAGTGCAGTACAGACAGCAGAGTAAGGTGATCTATGGAACAACAATCTGTCATTAATAAAGAGGAAAAACATCATGAAGACTGGAGATAAGATCATAGATCATCCAGAAGACCACCTACTGAAGAAAAAGACAAAGAGGAAAAGAAAGTCTGTTTTAGCCAGCTTCAGTTTCTTACTGGACTGACCCTTGAACCACTAAGTCATCAGTTTCCAAATATCCAGTTTTACTGGCCAATTACTCAGCAGAACATGACATGATCAATGATCTGAAAGTTTTCAGCTGGTTGTATTGATCAAATATATAAACAAAACACAACTGTCAGCTGCTCTGAGTTTACTGCTGATGAAGTGATGTTTAAAACAATTAATGAATTAATGCTTGAACACAGAAGAAAAAAGCCTAACTGATATAAAAGAGTAAAAATGTTTAGTGCTCAATTAATTAATAATTTGACTGATAATTGATTTTTTGAATTGACTGGCAAAACAGAGGTGTGAACTATAATTACCAGCCACCAATAACAGCACATTTTTTAATTTCTGTTAATTATTTCTAAAGTGAAGGAAGCAGGATCACTGAGGCCGCCAAACTCTCTTCAAATTATTGGTGCTAAAAAAATAAATATCAGAAAATGCCAATTATTACAAAATGTGAAGGTTGATTACTTTTTGTAAAAAAAAGGCAGATGAGCAAATGCTATGAAATGCTGAGGCAGGGCTGGGGCACACAAAGGAATTACGGTAAACTAATGAGCTTCCAGGTGTCGGCTGAGCTTGGGTAACTAACAATATTTGCACTCTTAGCCTCAAGCAAATCTGAAGCAAAATGTGTTAGACAAATCTTTAGGGAGAGCACCCTCTGTTAGCAGGACCAGCCCTAAACAAGAGCCAAGTTTGCAATGACGCACCACTTCATGAAGAACAACCTACCTCATTCCTCCTTGTCCTGATCTGAGAATAGGAACGATTTCCACTTTTAAAGGTGGCAATTTAGTTTCCTTCTGACAGCAACAGAATGATCCAAGAGTCAGTACTATCTCGCCTTTTCAGAGGAAGTATCTATAAAACAATGGCTGCTTTCAAAAAGAGACTTGGAGTCAAATTCCATATTGGTCTCACTGGAAAATGTAATTTATGCCTTGCTTAGCCAGGTAAGATGGGAGGCAATCTGTTAGAAAATAAGGACCTGAGTTAAAGAAAATGGAAGGGGAGAGAATTAAGGATGAAAAGAACACTATTTAAAGAAAGGGTGAAAACTGAGAGATTAATTTACTGTTAGTTCCATTTTATCTCTTGTAAGTACATTTTTTAATTCTTTAAATCAAAGTTCTTCTGCTCTATGCATGTTGCCATTATTTCCCTGGAATTTAAAATGTCTGGTTTTGCTCAGCAAGTGCATGTTAGAAATCTTGGGCTATTAAAAGATGGTGCTAATGTTAACTATTATACAAAGGATTAAATCTTAACTAAGTAGTATTAAAAAGTGACTCTATAAACCTTTAGGTTATTGGTACTTCAAGATTTTTCAAAGAAAAGAAGACCAATATGAAGGATTAATAGTTAAGGTTATGCAAAATCCACTTAATCAGCATGGCTAATTTTAGCTTTAACTAAAGCTGCTGGCAACTATATGCATTTTGCTTTGGGGCTTTACTTTTGAAGAGAGCGATGAATACATTTTTGAGGTAAATTTATCTTAACTGAGAGTCTACCTAATGCTCTTTAATTGCTGAAAAAGTGATTTTAATAACATTTGCATTTAGGAGAGGAAGGAGGTCTTCAGCTGTGCATCTTTAAGACCCTAAAATAAGCATTTTATTTTCACATTTATATAATATACTGCTTGACTATAAAACAGGTGAGTTTTATAAACAATACAGTCATCAACATGGGCATTGTTTATGAAGAAAGAATTGTTCTCCTGACAGTACATACCCTATTCAGAAAAGAGCCTAGGAAAATTGGAGCATACTCTGAAGATATGAATACAATGACTTGCCAGACTATCTGGGGCACAAATGCTGAGGAAGAGGGTCTTTCACTGACAAATGCTACCTAAGCAAGGCAAATGTACAGAGTGTCAGCTCAAGAACCCCAGGCGTTTTAAGCCAGAAATATAAACTTGCTAATACTTACAGCTCTTTTACCCAGCTCCAAAATCACAAAGGGTTAGGTCATTCAATGTGAAGTGGATTAGATATGGTTATGCTCTTAGTTAAAACAAAGTGATACAAACACTAAGTTTCCTGTCCGGTGAGAGTCAGAGACAATCTGACTGCATCTCAGATTGGTGGGCTGAGGTGTGGAGAAAGCAAGGGGGTGGGCACTGGGTGAACTCAGCTTTCTCAAGATTGTGAAAATCTTGTGGGAGGAACTACCTTTATATTACAAAAACTAAGGGCCATGGTCGTCATTCTGTAGTGGATTACAAAGGGCTTTTTCTAGTGGGGAAAGTGGGGAAGCCTGGTAAAATTAGACCCTTGATTTACAATGGCATTATTGCAATTGGAGGCCCAAGTGAAATTTGGATGAGCGTACCTATGTTAGCACACTGCTAGTATTTATACGAACAAGGTAGTGCTACGCTAAAACATATATCTAGATCCTAGCATACTGGTATTAGACAATTTAAGTTTTCATAAGCTGAAGTCTTTTTAGCCACCTTTAGTACTATTTTTTTCCTGTGTCATGAATAAATTAATTGTAATTCATGCAGCTTTGCCTCCCTGTGCCTGCTGTCATGGCCTGAGAAGGTCATCCCAACTTCCCATTTCTCTTAGGATTTCCACTACTACTACTTTTTCACTGGAACCTGTTTGTGAGCTAGGATCACAAGGGGTTACATACTGAATTGGATTCAGTGCATCCACCTATGTGAGTATTCTGGGCGTGGCAGTGATCAGTTCAAGATGCTTCAGAAGAAGTCATATGAACCCCCAGTGAGCAAACGAACTTTCTCTCAGTCTAAACTAACGGTTGGAGAAGGCTTAGGCCCTGTGGACCAAAGCCGAAAATTGCAATTTTGTTCACTCTATGCAAAATTAGGCAAAACCAGTAACGGAACAAGAAGCCACTGTAAGGAAACAGGGAAACCTCAAAAGCAAGTCAGGAGTGATGCTCTTCCTTCTGGCAGTAAATTTATGCTACAGTGAAGGTTGTGATTAGCTCTGTGCGTTTACAGAGGTTAGAGTTTCAGCTAACTAGTTCAAGTGCTGTTAGCAATGTTATTGTCACAGTGCTAGCAATTGTGCTTAGCAACCTACTAAAGATTCACAGAAATATCTGGATGGCAAGCCTGCACTTATGTTGGTGCTGCCATGGCCATACAGCTGTCTACAGCTGTGTTGTACGTTGCCTCTGCTACAGGTACTATCTGTGAGAGCTAGTTTTCCAAGGGGTTTTTTGAGTGCAGCATAGGTGTTTTGAGAGTCTTGCACATCTTGGATATATGTCCCACAAGAGGATCAAATCATGGCTATCTTAGAAATGCTTTCTTCCAGATTGTAAATGGCAATTAGATTGACTAAACTCAATGAAACTGAGATAATATGTATTGTGCTATTTCCCTTGGCTAAATGTCATCCAGTAATACAGTTCTGCCTGTTTAAAATCTTCCTGCTCCTGCCATCTAGTCTTACCCAGATATTGTCTTTGATTCTTGGTTTAGACCATTGTGTAGTAGACCACTGTCCGGCACTCTTTGCTACACCTCAGAAGAAGCTGTACCTCTTCGATGGAAAAATTGCTGGTAGAGATTTGTGGGAGGTATGCGTCTGAAAATAAATTATGCTGATAGTTCATTTAAATATCTTCCAAGTTTTGGCCTTTCTGTTTCTCATTGTAGACTGCACTTGGAGAATAGTAATTATGAACAATAAGCATCTGAGCCTTAAATTTCATATACTGCTGTAACTCAAATTTCTTCAACTTCAGGGTATCACACAACCCCCATCACCTTATGCAGTGGCTTTTTTTTTTTTTGCAGGAGGCATTCAGAAAGGACATATGTATAATTATCTTAACATTTGTTATCTTGTTTTATGTTCTTACTTATGTTCATGTGCCCAAATGCTTTTCTATGGGGTAGATCTGAAAAACACTTTAAAACTCTTAGAGAGCTATTTATCTGTCTGTGTTTGTACATACATGCTTATACTTCAGCTTCTCAATTAAGAAGGAAAAAAATGCCATCTTCTAGAAAACATTCCTTAAAATATATTTTGAACTAGAAGCTTTGACCAGACCTCCCTAAATCAGATGCAGTAGGGTTCTTTTAAGGGAACGTATTGTCACTTATGAATAAATCTGTTTAGGTATGCTGTAAGAAATGGGTTTAGTTCTAGAGTAGAAAGTTCAGTATTTAAATCCATTATAACTTACAAGGAAGACTGGTAAACTTTAGAGCCCATGTAACCCTCTGCATCCTTCACTGTGTTTGTGGCTTCAAAGCACCAGTGTCTCAAACAGGCTGCCAATTAGCTGGAATGTAAAAACTGGGACATTAGATGGGGTGCACTCTTCCCAGCAACTTTTGTAAAAAGTGCCTGGCACATCACCTCCTTGGAAAGAGGTACTGCTGCATGTGGGCTTCCTAAGTGGCACAGTATTCAAAAATCATGGTAGCCTCTGAATTGGAAGTTGAAGTTTTACACTGCCCTTACTGCCTGGTGAGACTAATTTAACACATCTCATGTCTTCTGTTTTGACACTGCAGCATCAACTCCAGCCATATGGATCTCCGGTAACAGCAACTCCAGAGTGGCTCTTGTTTACTGTCTAGTCTGCTCATAGTAAACAAAACTTCCCCTTTGTAATTTCCCTGTATTCTTTATTTTGTTCTCAGCAAGCAGTATTTGCAATCTAATTTAGATTTGTATTTGTAGGCTATTAAACGTTGCTTTCATTTTTTTCTATGAAGTGAACATGCCCACCTAGAAACTGAGTTATAAGGGAAAAAACCTAAATCCATTCATTTTTATTATATGTTTTGAACTCTTAAATTTATCTTAAGATAATATTGTGATTGTACTAGTATGCACATTTGAGGTAACATTCATTATGGAGGAGAACAGAGTTACCTTATTCTTTGCATCTTTACATGTGATACTTCCACTAAAAAAAATCAATGTAGTATTTTTCTATTATTTTATATATAAGCCCCCAATTTTGTAACCTCAATCTATCTAATGATATTTTATTCTTGCCCTTTTTAAAATCCATTATTCAAGTCATGTGGTACTTTGCTGAAATTAGAAGGCACACTGCTTATGAGTGCAAAGCCACTTCTGGTGAAGTCAGAAGCAATTTTGCATTTATTTCAATTTTAATGCAATCTGGACTATATTAAGGGTGCAGAAATTACTGTGGCAAAAGTTCTACTGACTAGGATTTTATTTGCCACCTATATCTTACTGGTTCCATTCATTATACTTTAAAATAAACACTACTGCAGTCTGTATGGGCAACAACAATTAATGGTATTTGCTTTTTCTTGGGTAAAACACTTTGTTAATTGCATCCGCTTATTCTCTGCGCTCCACATTGCAATCTTTTTCTATAACTGATGTCTCCTTTCAACACTACATTTTTATTCTAATATCTAAAATACATTTGCTGTGTTTTATTGTCAGATTTGATTAGCTCACTCTCTGTTCAGGTGTGTGCCGCCCTTCTTACTTGGGAAGGTTGGCTCGTAAGAATCTGCAAAACTAACCTGATAACCCTCCTTTAAGACTCTAAAAAATGTTTCTTTCCTCTAGCTATGAAAAATCTTAACAATGATGAGGCAGCTGATGTTCTTGCTACAATTGCTGTCTATAAAGCTGACAAAAAACCTCTCATTGATATCTTGGGCTCTTGTGTCTCTATCAGCTGTTGTCTCTTGTCACATCAGCTTTTGGGACAAGAACAAGTTTTTGTTCTGTAAGTGTCAAAACGCATAGGTGGCCATAACTGTCAATAGCATGCCTATTTGCTGTGGTAAAAACAAATGAATAATTATAAGAATCTTTATCAGCTGTTATAAAGAAAACAGAGCAAAAGTTCCCAGAGACATGTGATGCCACTAGACATCTTTTCTCACTCAGTCACAACAAAAAGGCATAAACATTTCATGAATCATGCGATTTTTAGATGAATGGACAGAAATATCAGTCAACAGAAGCCACGTCAATAAATAAATTTGAGATAATCCTGCAGTAATCAAAGCTCTATTTAGATACGCTTTGGAGTATTTAATACGTCTAAATAAAGAAACTCAGCTGTGTAGCAGAAAAACGATGCTGATGTAAGCTATTCTGGTGCTGGCATAGAACCAAAATGGCTGTCATTTTTGCTGGTCTGCTCAGTTTCTTTATTTAGGTGTTTCTTACACTAGATGCTGTTTTATGGGTTTATTTTGGTCTTTAAAAAAAAAAAAGCAAACAAAACCCCTTCACGTCTAAATTGAGCTATGTAAGATGTTTGGTCATCTAAAGTGGTTTTGATCTCCTCCCAGCTTCCAGCTCAACTGTTCATAAAGTTTCTCAGCGTTTGATTTATTTACCTGTGTATTCATTTTGTGCTGGCTCCCTCTAACCCAACTTCATTTAGCTTCTTTCTGAGAATGCCATGTGCAACCAGTATCAGTCTCTTACTAATATTAAGAAATTCTGTGCCTACCACTTTTCCTTTACGCCTTCATTATTCCAGCAAAGAAACCAATTAGTTTGGTTTCACTTGATTTGTGCTTTTTACAAATGTGTTACCGATTTATCACTGCATTTTCTTCAACCTGTTTACATACTGATTGCTCTTGCTTTACTAATTGTTCTAGTTATTTGTCAGGTATTGAAGTCAAATTTAGTGGCCTATAATTCTTCTTCATCTTTCCTCAACCCTCACTTATTCTCTTCTTTTAAATTGTAATATAATTTTAGCCTCCCCTTGGTTTCCAGAGGCAAAGAAATGGAGATGGATATTAAACTAAGCAGTAGCCAGTAACACTTGATGAATAAAATCTAGTTCGATCAACAAATGACTTCAGTGGGCAAAGGAAAAAGTTCTGCTTAAACTGGACTAGAGAAGTGGCCTCCATCTTTGGCTCACAACACCATACCCTCTCTTCTTGCCTGTACTTCTTGTTTTCCGGTACTTCTGTACTTCTTGTACTTCAGGGTGAGAGGGACAGTAAAGTAAAACATTGGCACTGTTCTTTGCTTAGTATTTTTGGATCATGAATCAGCTGAGACTAAAGATCACTGCTCCAGCCAAACTAGAACTAGAGCTACAACATCAGTGTTATGACAGTACAGTACGAAATAGATGGCAAGAGCCAGAAATGATGTAATCTCTGGCTTTATATGAGAAACAAAAATTGAGTCCTATCAAGACAAAGAAAATGGGTACTGTTTGAACAGTGCAGAGAAACATAAAACATCTGGTTCTTAAGTAGCTGAGGACTAATCCACGAAGACATTTATTACTTAAATCTCATCAACTTTTTGGATCTTGTCCTTAAACTCAATGGTCAGCCACAAACAGCTAAACAATGTAAAGGGTAGTAAATCTGTCTATATTGTTTCTTTAGCTAACACAATTTAACTCTTTTTAAATATTCTCGATTTTCTCAGACTGGAGAAGTTTATGAGGCTTGCACTCTTTCATGGCCGTGACTGCCATCAGCTCCCTCAATATTCAACTTTCATGGGAGAGAGAGCCCCGGATGATCAAGACCCTAGAAGGAGCTGCGGAAGAGTCCTCACCAACACTATTTTACCTATGCAGCAAATACAGACTCAAATGCTAATAAGATTCTATGCAACAAGTGTGAAGCTAGCCAGAGAGCCTCAATGCTAGCCTGCACTTCAGGAATGTGCTTTTTAACAGCAATCCTTTGACCGCTCACCTGAAGCAGCATATCACGCCAGTCTCCCTCCTGTTCTGTGACTCTGCCTGCCAGCGACAGGTAGGTAGCTGACACATCTGGCATGCAGTGCTATAGACTGGGAGAAAAACTACAACATGGCATTGCAAACTTAGGAGAACACAGCCCATCTGCAAGATGCTGCAAAATAGGAATTACTGGACAAACTTAACAGGTCTGCACAGGAGTGGAGAAAATACAGTTGAAAATTACATATTTCATATTTGGAAGTCTTGTGTCTTGTAAAAATAACACATTTGATTTTGTCTCTTTGTTGTGGCCATGGAGAATGTCATACAACATCTATAAAGGATACTAATTTTTTTTTTTCAGTGCTCAATTAGCTTGTGGCTGAGACTCCAAGGAGAGTCTGCTAAGCGTCTCTCTTACTCTGAGATGTTCAATTTAATATGTCTTGTAAAGCTGAATGAATTCCAGAGAACAGAAGCAGTATTACTGTTGTGCCAGTATTCAAAGCATAATGACCTGTGTGAACTTTTAATCTGGAAAACTATAGCAAAAACCAACACAGGATTGAATTGATCAACAGGGAAAAATTATAAATTAACATCTGTCGTTTTTTTTAGGTACACCTCTTAAATATATTTGAGCTCATTCTTTCTTGACACAAAGTTTGAATGATTGAGGTAGCTTCATAGATATGATTTCTCCGAGTGCTATAACACCATACCAAACGGCATTCTGGTTTAAAAGAAATCAGTGCTATACGTTAACAATAGGATACATGTTCTTCAGGTTCTTCAATAAACAACACATTTAAAGATTCCTTACACTGAGATGTTTCTAGTGTGTCTCATGAGAGACTCAGTTCTGGTACTATCCAAGATTTTCATTTCAATTCTGGAAATAAATACTGCCGCATGACAGTGATGGATAATATGTACAGGGTAATAATACTGATCCCTTAGGATTGTAGCATGGCAACTTGCATGGAAGTTGGTAAGAACTTGTACAGAACTAGATAAGGCCCAGAGCAACCTGATCTAACATAGAAGTCGGCCCTGCTCAGAGCTAGAGCTGAACCAGACGATGGAAAGCGGTCCCTTCCAATCTAAAATACACTATGAGTCTAATTTCAAAATTGCAGGTTTCAGTGGGAATGGTTTTGGGAAGAAGAGCCAGAACACTGTTCTGCTGTGCTTGTGGTTTGGATGTTAGACATTATTATAGCATCAATGTAATAAGTCTATCAGTAGAATATCAAAAGCTTGATTTCAGAAACATGGAGTCTTTCATGCAAAACTAACATGCAATACGTGGAGCAGCCTGCTGTACTGTTTGTATTTAAAAATTTATATGCATCTTCATATTGCCACACACACAGATATATATAGGCATGGTATCTAGATAGGACAAAGAACTCAAGGTAGAACTACAAAACAACAGACTGTTCAGTGGGCTCCTGAACGCTGATTCTCAATGTGCAGTGGCAGAAAAACAAAACACAATCATTGGAAATAATGGTAAGTAGGAACAAAGAAGTTATATGGCATTGATGAGACATTGATGGAATACTGTATACAGTTTTGGCAACTGTGTTTTTTAGGGGTGTTAAAAAACTGGAGACAGTAAAGTAAAGATCCACAGAAGGGCTGGGAAGACTTCTGTATGACAGAGATTGTTGCGATTTAAAAAGACTGAGAGGTGATATGATTAGGGTGTATGGATGCAATCAAGAGAATTAGATACAGGGTGCTGAATAATGCCTTTATACTAGCTTTTAAAAATAGTGTAACTGAAGGCAAGGCAGAAAAGTTCAAACTTGTGTGTTTATTTTTAAAACTGAAGGTGAACAGTCATTGGGAACAGATTACTAAAAGAAGCAATGAATTCTCTAGCTCTGGATGTTCTCAGAAATATCTTTCTAGAGAGCTTGAATCAGATACAATTTACTGAGGTCAATACAGGCTTTTGATGGCTTCTTATAGTATATGTTAGACTATATGATTCAACAGTTTCTTCTGGCATTAATTTCAAGGAATTGTGTCCCTTTCTCCAATGAAACATCTCACTTATCAGATCAAAACACTTTGATGCCAGTTATTTCTCACTGCTGTGTAGTCTTCATCAAATAACAGAATTCCAAGTCTAAATCCAGCATTATTGCAGCTTCTCACAGTTGTTATGCAGAGGACTGCAAGGGATACAGTCACTTTTAGATCAACTCTGTGGTGATTCTGACTCATGTAAAGAAGAAAAGTATTTCAAAAATTTTCAATCTTACATCCCTTCCTGAGAGTTGGTCATTTTGTAAACTCAAAACATGCAAATCCCACAGCCAAATTTTGACTCACAGATTTTAATGAACTGCTGAATGTCAGTTCCTTCAGTCAACAGGGATTACTTCTCCTAAACAAATATGTGATATTTTATTATCTCCAGGTAATTACACCGGAAGAAAATGGGAGAGAATCTTTAATATTGCTATTGGCAGAGAAGCTTGGCAGAACGTGATTCACAGGTATTCAGAGCACCTAGTAACTATATTCTAAATGAAACAAATTTACTCTGTCTTTAACACTAATTTTAATGGAAAAATATGAAACAAAGATCTGATCTGCTGGGAAAATAGGTAACCTTTTAAATTAATGTTCCCCGAGCTGCAATTAATTTAGATTTAATAGGACAGTTAATGCATGTTATTTGAATACTGATTATTAAACATTCACCAAGGATTAAAACTTATGTAACAGATCCATAACTGTGAAATTGATATGGACCTATTGCATAGCCATAATACTCTGCAAATATGTTTTAGTATGTAGTTGCTATTTGTTTAATATATAATAACTGTTTAATGAAGTCTAAATTAAATACTTAAATCTCAATTGGAAAAAATGTCTGGGAAGTACAAAACACAATGTGGAATACGTTTACCATGCTGTGTTTATCAAGATAAAACCACGTTGTTTTGAAAACAACATAAAGGTGAGTAGTCTGCTTTGAGGCCTGCTTGAACAAAAAGTTTTCCCTCGATAGTTTCACTGCTGAAACTCCCATGAAAGTGCCTAGATGTCAGGATGATTAAGTACCAAAAAAGCAGGATCCAGAAATTTTGCTGATGTTGACATCAAAATGCATTGTTTTCCCCATTTCCTTCCACCTTGAGAAGTAAACCTATAATGATGTATTAATTGCTATTTATTATTATGCTTCCTATTGCTTCATTTTTATGGCTTGTGGTTGCTTACCAGAACTAAAAGTAATCCTATGGATAAAATGTACTGGGAGAAAAGACCGGTAGGAGTCTTACCAGATTGTTTGGACCGTGTTTTTATTGAGTAACTGAGGGTGCCACAAAGATCACTTCTTTAATGACAGGAGCGTTAGCTCTGCAACCAGACAGGCATGCTATAACCTACTGCTGTGGCTCCACCTGCTGAAAGGTATGGGTTTGAGTTCAGAAGGAGTACCGCGGTAAGACACATTGCTTCTCCTATCCACTCACTGCTGGTTTTGCATCTCTGCATGGTACGGGCTGTGCCATGTGTCTTTATGCCATATAGGGTGTAGATGCATCTTGGTTACTTGACAGCAAGGACCGCAGCCTCTGTTTCAAGGGCAACATGTTACTTGTGGTCATCAACATGTCTGTAACTGCTGCTCCATTGGCTGTGGGTACACCTCTGAGCCCACATGTGCTTCTTGTTATCCTCCCCTTTTGGTTTTTTGACTCTCGCCCAGGCCCGGCTCCATCCTCTGATGGATATCCTCTGTAGGGTACCATCTGAGCTAGTCCCGTGTCAGTGTGGGACTCAGCTGCTGCTTGCCTCTGGCCAGTGTAGCCTTTTTTATTTTCTTTAACTATCACATTAGTCTTTTCCCTTCTGTTTTTCCTTCTGAATTTTCTGCCTGAGTTCAAGGTACTGTGCAGGGAAGAGAAAGAGAATCTCTTGCTTCAGGCGCCATTACGCAGCCAATAAAATTGGGACTTTTCTAGAATTAATGTTTTGTAAAATCTAAGGTGATAAGATTTGGGAGTGAAGGAAATTCTTCAAAGAATTCACGTTAAGGAAGTTTAACTTCTGAACCGTTTGAAATGCTTAAGCATCAGACAGCTTTTCTTTCATATGCATTGTTCACACAACACTGCAAATCCCCATCTATCTAGCTAGACATAATCACTACCATCTTGGAATACCATCACCTTCTTTTCAGCCATAAGCACAGACGTGTTAGTAATGAAGTAGTTCAGCTTTTCTTTTTCCTACTAATTTTTCCCCACAACTCTGTATGTTTGGATCCTACTTACATGATAACATCTATTACAGTATTTAACAAAGTATAACAAGGAGTAGAAGGAAAACTATTTCATTTCCATTTTTATTAGTAGATTATTGCTTGGAAGTCTGTAAGCTTATTAATGCTGAATAATGTGCCTAACTGATGACAATCTTTTCAAAAGGGGCTGAAATGACAGTTACACATTTTAGCAAAATTTTTAATGCAAGGTTGTATGAAAACTATATTTACCTCGTCCTCTTCATGCAAATATATATTGCTATAGCTTTATTTTTATTTTATTGAAAATTCACATCAGATACATAGAAAGCCAAGAGGTTTCAAAATTATATGAAACAATTATTTGGAGGCCAAACACTGAAAAAGTGGGTATGGAATTGCATGTCAAACAGAAACCTTGCACAACATATTTTACATATTTTTGAGCTGCGTACATTGCTTTCGAAAATTTAGTGAAGGGACTGTATTTCAAAGTCAGTGTTCCATCTACAATTATAGACTAGAACAGCAGAAGAGGAGTGAGATCCCTGTATGAGTCTGTTGAATCCACACAGTATGGTTTTTTTTTTCCCTTCACTCAAGGCAAAGAAAATAATGAAAATCAAGCATGAAAATCTCCCGGGCCTGCCTGTTCTTTCTGCAGAAGTGCATCTGGTGATATCTCAAGTTTTAATATATAAAATTTCAGTGTCTAATTCTGGCTTAATTTGGGATTTATTGACAACCAAACCCAGAGACTTCTAAATAAACAGCTTTGAGAGCATTCTCCTTTTAAGCATTTCCAAAAAGTTTTCCATAAGAAGTATACAAACTAAGCCAACTAATGTTTGGTATTCTGCCAAAGCATTCTTGAAATATATCTACTTAAAGGAACAACCAGGTAAAGGGAAATAGTGTTTCTCCTCAGACTCCCGACTGAGTCTAAAAACTGTATTTTCCTCAGTTCTACTATTGACACTGAAATCCCTGACCCTTGATTGCAGCAGACTGGGGAGAGGGGCTTGCAGAGAACATCTCTGTGTCTGAGAACAAATGTAGGATGTCCAACATGACAAACATCAGCCAAGCATCTGGGAATACCTGTGTTTGTCACAAGCAACAGCAGAGCTTGGGGTAACTCAGTGAACTGTCTGAGAGGCAGGGATATAATACTACAACCTGCAGCTGCGTAAGAAGTAGTTGTTGTAGAAAGGTGACTCTGAGCCTCCTTGAATTTAGTGGTTACCAAGAGCAAGCCAGTATGTGCCAGCAGTTATCATCACCTCCCTGTACTTGGAATAGCAAATAACCACAGTATTGCAGACATAGCTGAGGGCAACCAAATGCTTCCTCTTCCTTGACAACTGCTGTAGCAAACAAAACATAACTGATGATGTCCCAGTCCATTAAGGGAAGAGATGAAATGTGGTAGGTAGAAGACTCCATGGCAGTGAGGAAAAAAAAAAAGAGAAGATATGAAGGTAGTGGCAGCATGGGACTCCCTTGAGAGGAGAACTGGGGAGCAATCATTTCGGTGAAGGTGATGATAGCCCAGAAAAATATGCAGGGATGTGAAACCTGAACTGATAAAAGCAAAGGACAAGAGTAAGCAAAGAAAAGAACCAGAATGAGAGACAGACAAAAAATCACTTAAAAGCTCCTATTTACCTCTCTGTCCTGAGGACATATGAAGGATTTGAAGTGCTGCCAAAGCTACCTTTGTTTACATATAAACACTGATAAGAATTTCTTTGCCTTCCCTCTTTCCCACACCCTTCTTCTTAATATCTTGGATACAAGAAGTTAGTAATTAGTAGACTAGAAAGAAGAGAAGAAAAATTAATTTTCAAAATTGAATGTACTAGTGGCAAATTTTATGAAGGGAAGGGAAACAACAGAAAAGAACAAAGTATACTTGTTTGCAATCTGGAAGCAAAGCGCATTCAAAAAAGTTCAAGTTACATGCCTCACCTCAAGTAAAGCATTACCAGCACCAACAAGATTACCAACGCTGATAGAGAATGAGGGGATTGAGGGACAGAAAGTTCAGGGTTTTTTTTCAATTCAGAAAAAGAAGCAAAAATTGCAGAAAGAGGTAATATTTTAGAGTAGCTGCCACCTCAGCTATAGCCAGTAAGTTTTGGGAACAGCTTGCTTCCTTTTTTGCAGCTATTTCAGCTACTATAATAAAAGATATTGCCTCCCTCTACAAACCTTGTCTTTCCTGAAGTTACAAAGGTAACTTGACCAGCGATAACTTCACCAAGTGGGTGGAAGTGTTTCCGGCTCGAAACAACACGGCCAGTGCAACCGCAAAATCCCGGTAGAGCATGTCTTCTCATGGTGCAGTGTCCTGAAGGAGATTGACTCGGACCACGGCCAACGCTTTGTCGGAGAAGTCACGAAAGGGGTGTGACAACCCCTAGGAATCAAGCAAAAGCTTCACATCACAGGGCATTTCCAGAAGCCTGGCCCGGCAGAGGGGGACAACCAACTGCTAAAGATGGCACTGAGGAAGCTTGTGAACCAGCAAAGGCTTACTTTGCTGCCCAGGTGGGAGGTTCCACTCCCTTCACTAGTGCCCTTGACTTCCTCCAGCTCTGGCACTCTTTTAACCCTTCCCTGAGTTGATTCAACTCAATAACTTGGCAGAAAACTAAATGCAAAAAAAGGTTAGCTTAGGTGTTGCGTTGAATTGGTTTATTGACCAATCAGATGACTACCACAGATTGAGCAACAGCAAGGGCATATAGGCCTTTAGCAGAGGGGTTGTTGGAAAGCTAGGAGGAACAGGACTTTCTGGTTTTTGAAGCAGACGTACCATGTAACTTTATCCTTACATCCTTAGACCACTACAACTACAATAAAGGTAGTGATCTAATAAACTTAACAAAAGTATATCGCAGTTCAAAAAAAAACCACATTAAATTTGTTAAGTGACTCCTGTGGGACATATGTTTTGGATTAAGAGCTTTCCTGAGTCAATGTAAGAAAATACATTTTCAAATCTTTGGCACAGAATGGAAGTTGCAGTAATATGCATGAAAGATGAAAGAAGAGGGTAAAAGCACAAGCCTTCAAGAAGAGCCTTTTGCTTGAAGCTTTTTGAAAGCTTTTTGAAAGCAGGTGAGGAACAATATGCCCTGGAATTAGATTCACTGCAGAAGCAGACAAACTAAGAGAATATAAATCAACAGAGAACAACACTTCAAGGTTTCAATAGTAGCAGTTTAAACAGAGGCATCATTTAAAATTGTACGAGCTTTGCACCTGGGATCCATAGTTAGAGATCTTAGTAGGGGTAATCTCAGTGGAGTGGAAAGAACAGAGCAGATGATAGTTCAGAAATATCAAGGGCAAGTAACATACTTGAATCTATAAATTAGAAGGAAAGGAATTGGACATGACATTAAGATGAAAAGCAGTGGCAAGAAATTTGTCTCTCCAGGATTATGGGGAAAATAAAGAGTTAAGATGGTCCATGATCACAGTCAGCAGAAGCAACACTTCACCACTTCCATCATCATCTTAGATTATGTGACCATGTGGATCATCTCACTGATACAATACACTGAGACTAATGGGGTCACAACATATGCATTGCCACAAATGCAAGACAAGGGAGAGGAGCAAGTACCTTCAGAAAAACATGGGAATGTTCCTTTCAGCAGCACTGAAGTGCAATCTTGATTAGCTACGCTGAAACTGTGGTGATGCCAAGCCAAAATTCTGGTGGGATCAATGGTTTAAACTGGCATAAACTGGCTCTGCTGCTGGAAGAGGCAGCTGTATGCCCTGTCTCCATGTTGATCCTTAACTCAGCACAAACGTTTTATGTAGCTGTGTGGTGAATCAGATCATGTTATTGATGTAGCTGTAGGTTATGGAAGAAAATAGCAAAAGGGAAGAACTGTTTAACCTAGCACTACTTCTGAAGGAAAAAGTATGTTGGGCCGTGGTTTGATATAGTCAGTCCAGCTTTAAAACTCCTGGTGCCAGATCAAAAATCATGGGGCTCCATGACACAAAGCACTGATCCAATACAAATTCACTCTGCAGTTTGAATTTGTTTAAAACAAAGCCCAAAATGGAAGAATTAACTTTACATTGGCAAGTTTCATGCTAATTAGATCTCTCTTCTCTTACAGTTGGCACAACAGCAGCGTAAGAGCACAAAGGCATTGTCAACTTTGTATTTTGTGTCCTGACCTAATTTAGTTCAAGTGTAATAGTGGCCTCGCATCTCACCCAGATCAGGTTAGTCCTGCTGAGTGACTCAGTGGCACATAAACCTAATATTAAAGTTCAAGGACCTGTGTCCTCTTTGCATTCTGGTCAACAATTTCAGTACGTGGGACAGGTTCCATCTTCGTTTGTAAGAGGCCATATAACTGAGGAGAGAAAACATGACGGTGGGTAAAGGGTATCTACACCATGCCCAGGTAATTGTGATGTTATTACTGTAACTTTGTTTCACTTGCCCCAGTCCACAATTCCTATTGTTTGCCCGTATCTTTCATTAGGTTACATTTAAAACTGGGTCACAACCTGAGTGTTCAACATTATTCAAGGACACCTTAGGTTAAAGACTTTGCAAGACTCATTTTGGCAGCTGTTATTGCCAATGCCTAACATCGCATTTCTGTGTAATAACAGGTATTTTGCAGGATGTTATTTGCCAGTGCTCTTGTGTAAGGACGGGGCATTGTGAGTTCTTAGGGACGAGAACTTCCTACCGGTTCTGCAAAGTCTCTCTTAAAATTTTTACAGTAGGTGTTGCCAGTTCTTGTAATTTGATTGTGAGTTAGGTAACAGTTATTTTATTATCCTCACGCCTACCGGAGGCAAAGGACGTATTGAGAATTTCAGCTGTCATTAGCACAAAGGCATTTGTGCCTGGCTGTCCTGGCTGCAGTGAAATGTGAGAACATGACCTAACTACGCCCAGAAAAGCAGTCCTAAGTGTGCAGTGAAAAGACACATTATAGGCAGGTGGGGTTTTTTTTACATTTGAGATTGATGATATTGAAATAAGTTTTTCCATCCTTTGGCTCTTTGGCTGTCAAGTGGGAATAACAGGGTTACGTCATTTTACAGGGATGATTTGAGCACAAATGTCTTACAAGCACAAGATACTTGGCCTTAGAATACTGAAAGCCATTCATAACCTAAGCAGGGGATTATCCCTTCTCCATGAGGCATGAATGGCAACAGTCCCTCCTGCAAGACCAAGGATTTGGAGCTGGAGGTAAGAGGAAAGGCATGGAAGCAGAGGAGAGAGAAAACTCCACCCTGTTCCTGCGAGGGGGACAAGGCCCACGAAGCATCAAAGGGACCCTCGGCTCTATAGAACGCTGGGGGGCCCAAAGACACCGGCCATGGGGGAACAGGCAACGGCCCGGGCAAAGAGCTCCTGCTGGAGGAGGCCGGGGGCGGAAGGCCCCGACAGCTCGCACTGCGGGCAGCGGCGGGACCGAGGGCAGCCCCAGCGCTGCCGACGACCCTGCCAAGTGCGCGGCGGCGGAACGGGCCGGGGGCTCCCCACCGGCAGGGCGCTTCTCCCCATCAACAGCCCCCCTCCGCCGGGGAGCAGCACCTCCCCGCCGCGACCCCCTCACCGCCGCTGCGCAGGCGCGGTGCGGCCGCCGCCACCGCGGCGCTTGCGCAGTGGGGCCGAGGCCCGGCGGGCGCGCTCGCTGCCGCGGGGCTCCGGCACCGGCGGAAGGCGGCGCTGCTGCCGCTGCGCGGAGCCCGCCCGGCCCCGACACAAAGACGAGGGCGGCTGTGGCGGCCGCGGCTTCTGCCCGCCCGCAGCCCACCGCCCCCGCGGCACCACATGGCGGCAGCGCTGCGGCCGCGCCTGGCGCCGCCCCCGCGGAGCTAGGCCAGGGCGAACCGCGGGCTCCCCCTGCTCGCTCCTCTCCGCCCAGCCCGGCCGACCCCGTCCCCGCTGCTTGCGGGAGGAGCGGAGCGGGGCCCTGCACAGCCCCGCCATGCTGACCCCGGGCCGCCGCGCTCTCTGCCGCCCACCGCGCCGCCGCCGTCGTCGCCCGGCGGGGCTCCTGCCCGCGCTCCTGCTCCTGACGGCGCTGGGGGGCGGCGGCGGCGGCGCCGCGCTGCCCCCGGGCTGTAAGTATGACGGTCGCCCCAAGAGTGCCGGCAAAGCGGCGGCGGTCGGCGGCCCGGTGGAGGTGAAGGTAGTTTGCAGCAACCTGGAGCTCGCTCAGGTCCTGCCTCCCGAGGCGCTGCCTAACCGGACGGTCACCCTGTGAGTACCGTCCCTGGGTGGGGGGGCCTTGGTGCGACGTGGACGGGGGGGAGGGAGCGCCGGCCTGAGGTAAAACGGGGTCAGCGGGGCGGGGGGGGGGGGGGGGGGCGGTCGCTCTTGACCCCATCTGCTGCCGGGGAAAGCCCCAGGAGCGGATTTTTTTGGCTGTGCTGTTCATGTTTTCCCATAGCTTCCCAGGATGGTGGTTTTAGAGGGGGGGAAGCGTCCCGTTACTCACTGGCGGGGCGGGCGGCGGCGCGGGGGGCTGCGCGGGGCGGTCCCGCCCCGCGCAGCCCCCCGCGCCGCCGCCCGCCCCGCGCAGCAGCATCTCCGCATCCCCCACCTTGCCCCTTCTTTCCTTTTGGGGCTGCTCTCCATCAAAGGGCTCAGGCTGGTCAGAAAGCTGAGATGTTCCTTTATTAAAAGTAATTCCACTTTTTTTTTTTTTTTAAAACTGTCCTAAATTTTTTTTTTTTTTAATCTCAGGAGAAACTCTGGAGTACCGTGCTTTCAGGTAGTTTTAACAACCGAGCGCTAATAGAGAGCGTGAGCCGGTCAGTGTGCGGTAGGCTAGGTGGGCCTGAAGTTTCACGGTAGCAAACAGCAACCTGTTCATTGTAGCTCACGATAAAACCAGCTGAAAGGGTTTGTTTTGTTTTTTCTTTGGAAAAAAGGTCAGTTTACTTCCACGTAGCAGTAGGCGTGCTCTTTTTATGTGGAGGCCATCCTAGCTCATCCATTTGAATAACAAGTTTCAAACAGGATGTGCAACTTGTTCCAAAGTAAGAAATATGTTGCTATTTACTTAGACATGTGTGCGCACATGTAAAGGAGGGATTTGCTAGAGTGACCAGTTAATGTCTCAGGAAGAAAAACAACTTGCAAAAAAGTTCATGGAATCATAGAATGGTATGTGTTGAAAGGGACCTTTAAAGGTCATCGAGTCCAATCCCCCAGCTATGGGCAGGGACATCAGCAGCACTGGATTTCATCAGTGGATGGTCCTAAATGTGGAACCCTGCCCCTTCTTGGGGAGCCTTAAAGTACCTGTGCTACTGTGGGAAGACTCAAGTGCAACCAAGTAGTATGCAAGAGAATCGATGAAAAGAAGTGCAACCAAGTAGTATGCAAGAAAATCGATGAAAAGAAACTGAACTATGGGGTCTAGCTTAAGAGATTTATCTACTTAACTGGAAGTCACAGGTTTGGAAGATCTACCACCAATCTAAGTTTAGTAAGCACAGAATGTATATAGTGCTTGTCATGACAACAACAGTCTGACTGTTGCTTTTGTGAACTTCAGCAGCACTGAAACACCAAGGAAGGGCTTCCTTCAGGAAGTCTTAGTGAGGTGTGGACCCGGTCAGTGGCATATGCATGGACCTGGACCTATGAGAAAGAGGAAAGCCAAAAAAAGGGAGGTGATTAAGGCTAAAGTAGTTGTTCTCGCTTGGCAATCTGCAAGGGTTCAGAGAATATTTCTAAATGACCTGTGAGAAGTGACCAGAAAAATTCATATGTGAAGTTTCTGAAGTAGAAAAGAAAGCAAAAAGTAGAAGGTGATGGCTGTTTGATCAACAAATCCATATTAGTCTTTATTAGCCTCAAATGCTTTGCAGCTGATTAACTGTTAAAAATATAGTATTATCCATTAAAATTTGATGAAAGTAAGTGCTAGTATGGTTGATACGCTGAAGTTGACTGTGGGGGTCTTGTGGCTCAAAAAACTTGAGTCATAGCTCTGATTGCTGTGAAAGACAGGCAGATACCAAACACAGCAGCCTTGCTGTGAATGGACTTTTGTTCATAATTGCAGTGACAGAAGAATTTGGAATACTGGTTCATCTTTTATCTTGATTTTCATACTCCTTCATTATCTAGAATGTATCTAGAGCATATCTACATGCACTGATTAGTTACTTTCAGTTTTAACTGGCCTTTGAAGTTCATGATAACTTCTGAAACATTTATGTTTCCCTTTTGAACTTTTTAATAGACATAGCAAGAAACAATGTTATTTTTTTCGTTGTTATTTGTAGTATCATAACTGTGTTGATACAATTAATATGAACACACACTTTAAATTTCACTTAAATATAAGGCAAAGATTATTAAACCAATGCTCCTGCTTTTTCTAAGAGAGTGGATGCAATAACTGTTGTGGTTCAGGATCTTTCAAGTTTGTTGACTCTTGAGGTATGACTTTCCATATCTGAGAGAGGGTTGGTTTTTTTTTTTTTTTTTTTCCTTTAACTGAATCTGTGTTAACCTGGTTAGAAAGTTTTGGTGATTTATGGGGTGTGTTGCCAAGTGCCATTTCACAAACATGTTGATTAGTAGTGGCTAGGTTAATCGTTATCTAATCTTTTGCCAAAAATTACTTTTTTTTCCAACCTGATACTTAGAATTGCAGCACTAGGTGGATAGTGGAAGGTTGTCTGATTAGAGTCAAACTGCCCTGAGTTATCTTGAATCTTGATTCTTGTGGGATTCTTCTATTAAGATAAGTACTAGTTCTGTTATAGCTTTTTGGATTATTGGATCACTGAAGAGATAAGTAGCTGAAAATAGATCATTATTGTGTAGATCAGCTGCATTTTAATTCAGTTAATTTTCTTTTATGTTGACTCTTATTTTGCACAAACCAATTTTAAATATGAGGACCTGTATGGTTTTATATAACTTTTTTTTTTGAGTGAGCTAGGAATGACTCAAATGAAGTGATTATATTCATTTTAGAAATCCTGATTCCATCCTTATCGCTGATCAAGCTCCTAGACTTTCAGTAGATCAGCTGCTGTGCATTTAGGATTTACAACTTTTTTTTTCCCCAATGAAATATTTTTGTGGACAAAAGTTTCTAAAAAGTGATGAAATAAGAGAAATAGTAGAAGTTAGGATAAATGAGTAGCATCTGAGGATGCTGGCCAGGTTTTTTCATTCTTGCACAGCATTGTAGTTAGTGGTTAACAATGATATTGATAAGTTGGGCAAGATCACTTAATTTACGAAATGCCTTGGCCTTTGCCACAAAATGTTTTATTGTCTTAGTAATTTAGGTCAGTATTATTTAGAATCTTTAGTTACGATTTAGAAAAAATATCCTAACTTGGTTGCAATTGGTAAGAGACAAAGTAAGTTTGTTTCATGATTGAGGAAAGAAAGCAAACACTGGAAGAAGGGTATTAAAGTATAGAGACGTGTCCGTGGGAGAGTAAGTAATGTTTAGGATTTCTGTCAGTACTGTAGATTGAGGTTCCTTTAGAATCCAGGTAGAATTAGCTGGTGCTTTACTGAGCATTAGGTCAAATTCCAAGGTGAATTCAAGTTTAGTTATAGCTAAGGAAGGGACTTTTTCGTAGCCTTATGTAATAAAAACTGATTGGGATGCAAATGAAGGGTGTATCTACATGAATGCCATAGATGGCTTTGACCTTTGTAGTTTAACCAGCCAGATGAGATGCTTTTGGTGTGAAGATAACATGACTGGGTGAATGTAACTCCGTGCTTTGTCTGATATGCTCTGTATTTCAGTGGATACTGAAGCCGTTGCCATGATTCATATTTAAGTAAGGAATGCACTATACTCTTGTCATAGAAGTCTGAGATAAGTTATCCATTGCTGTTGTGCCTCTTTGATATAAGCTCAAATGATGCTGTCATAACTTGTTGGATATTAGCCATTACTTCGTTTTTTGGAAGAGAATGTGTAATCCCACTGAGGACAAGCCCATGAAGTTGTAGTCCTTGTTATTTGTTGAGAATTTTAGTTGTCTGTTACACATAGGTTATCCTATAGGAATCTAAATAAATGGAGGAAGAGCCTATATATTCAGTAAAGAATTGTGTTTCTGAATCAGGAGCCTTACTGGTCTGCAAACAGCTTTGCTTACCCACATTTCCTGATAGGAACATACGAGTATCAGTGTTTGCACTTACAAGTGTTAGAATTTACAAGCCAGAGCATTATCCTGGATTTGTGTTCAGAACTGTTCAAAGATATGCTTAACTGGGTTGCTGTTGAGAAACATCTTAAAATATCACAGTTTTTGTCCGGCTCCTAAATATAGTTATGTCGAACTATGTCCATTAAGCAGCTGAAAGGTGTACTTATTTGGCCTTCCAGATATCTGCGCAGCCTTTCCATTTGTAACACAAATTCCTAAATTCCAAAATCTTCAAAGCAAAAGGTCACTCATATTGCAAGGAGTCACTCGTATCATGATGTGTGATTACATTGTAGTGTTTGAATTACATGATTACATGAATTACGGGTAATTACATGAATAATTTTTTCCTTCTTACAGAAAAAGGACTCTTCAGGTTTTAAAAATAAAGCAAATAGATATTATGTAGTGACTTATATTTATGGTTTTTAATATTCTTTTTTTGAGGAATTATCTGATGCTTTGCTAAACTGTTTTCATTTCCTTTGTTTTACTTAGTTGGGCCTTTCTCTATTACGTGTTTGCAAAAAAGTGTCCTTTACCAAAACATTGACAAACAGGAAGTGTAGGCATAGTAAATGTCTTCTGTGGAAGTTTGCCTCTTCTTTTAAAGTACATTTCCATTATTAACTTGAAGGTACTCTTGACAGCTAATCCCTTTTTTGTTAAAACAGTCTATTTTAGACTGTTGTAAGTGCTCAGTACTAATAACTTGGGCAGCGATAACATTTTTTGAAGATGCAAAGGGCTAATAACTCCCATTAAAACTTAAAGATAAGTTTCTTCAGTCAGTGGATACACGGACTATGCAAAATATATTTTTCTATATTTTTCTATAATACATCTATCAGATTTTGAGTAGGTCTTTTACCTTATTGAGAAGATAGCAATCCGTATTCAAAATCAGATTCATGCTTTGCTGTATGCCCTATTCCAACACTGATTCATTATTGTGGGGTTATTACTATAGGATATTGAATACATACGGTATTCTTTTATGATTGTGTACGCTTTTGTGTATGTTTGAGTATTGCAGGAAAATTCTGAGGTCACAATTTGAGCAGCGTTTTGTTCTAAATTGCAATATTTTGTTCTGCCTAAATAACTATTCAACTTCAGAAGACATCATGTTACATCGTTAATACATATCTACTGGGATACCCAGTCAAGTTTGAATAGTGTCGTCTTGTTTCTCTTAGCGTTGCAGTAATGGCTTTAACATACATGGTGGGTTGTAATTGGTAATAGTCTCCAGGCAATTATGGTATCAATGCATACTGATTTTTTTTTTTTAAGATTATTCGTCTATATAAGCTTTTTTTAATTGGTGCCTTTCACAATGAGATTATTGTATTTTTGATTAAATACGTGAAGTAATTAGAGATATGGCTTCTGTACCATAGGTACAACTGTAGGCAGTTGTTACAAGCCTGGGGTTCAGATTTTGAATGAGAGCTATGTATTGATTACTGCTGAGTTAAAAATAAGGGAGGAGGACAGAGATAAGTGCTGCAAAATTCTGGAGAGCAAATTTAAATTTTTGTAATGAGGACAAATTACTTTTTTTTTTAATTCTCCAAGCCACAATATTAATGTAGAGTTGCTCAATACCTTTATTCCCATGAGGATATCCATATAAGCAATGCCCTTTATGTGTTCATTAGCCCTTCAGTGAGTATTAAATGTTCAATGCGTTATGCTGTATCTAGCCTCAGGAAGAGAGATTGTCACCTTCAAGACTAATAGTTTTTTCTTGTATTGTTGTCTTTTATTGATCAGTAGTACTCTTGTTTTTGATTCAGTTTGGCAAAACTGCAAAATATTAAAATCTAAAAGTTAATGTCAAGAGTTAAAGAAATAGAACTAGAATTTGTGCTGCAGTGATGAAGAATGGATAACTACATGTGTCTCATTCCTTTTTGCTTGCAGTTTGTTCATGTTTCAGAGGTTATTTTTGTAACTTAAGTATGGAGCTGCAAGATTAGATTTTTTAGAATTTAATGGTTCCCATGTGTACTTTGCATGGGCCAGATATGTTGCGGGTTCATGGATTTGTCATTACTGCCTTATTTAGTCTTTATCTTCACCATAATAGTCTATAGTTTTTGAATCTATACAGTTTAAATACTTTCTTTGTACCAGTAGTTAATCCATGAAGATTAAAAACAGTTGAGCATTTCTTTTCATTAGTAATAATAAATTGTTTTAAATTTAAGAACTTCAGAGATGATAACTAAAGTATGTTTTTGTGAGTTTTGCTTTCTGCAGTGAGATAATGAATTTTAAATATTAATTTGTAAAATCTTAATCTATTAAATATCTTTAGTCTTTAACACAGTGAATAGTTGAGAATTTTATTTTCACCTTTGGATTTCACTGTTTGGCTGTTTAGCAGTGAAAACTGCAATGTCTTGCTGCCCTTAGAGTGCTACAGTGGGACAGATCATGTCCATTAATTGCTGTTTATGTGCATTACTCTGTTGTGACTCCTCCTTCGGTAATGACACAGGGCACGTCCAGTGGTGCAGTACAGTAGTGTCCTACAGATCTCCAAGCTACCTTAGAGTGAATGGGATGCCAGTGCACTGCAGTGCAGAGCTGCTAGGTCCCAAAGTAGCGCAGTTGCTTTGGTGGTGTGTGTGGTCCAACCTAGTCAGCCAGTTTTGGCAGGGCTGCAGAGTTGTTGCTTTTGGAGCAGGAACTTGACCTTTTTGGCAAGGCAGACCAACTAAGAGCTTTTTTGGGGAAAAAACCCAAACAAACCAAACATAATAAATGCAGATTGATTGAAGTAATTTAAGAAATAGGCAGCTTAATTCCACAATTCTGTCTGTGCTGGAGAGTGTTTTAGGATTCATCCAGGCAAGTCTCCAGCATTACAGCTCTAGATGGCTGTGGGCTGCTCTGTCTTCAGGCGCTTTGTCTAAGACTACAGCCTGTGTCCTCTGCTAGGTCAGTTCAATCTAGGGAAATAAAGATGCTTTGAGGAGAGGGAGGGAAGTTAGGGTCTGGATATGGAGTGAAAAAAGGCAGGGAGATTGGATTAAAAGGCAGAAACTACTACTGGGAGTTTGGGAGGAGTTGAGATGGGAGGGAGGGTTTCTTTGAATGGATGTGTTGGTTATGGAGATGGGAAATCAGAAGGACTTCAGAGGGAATGAAGGCAGAGCAGATAAGGTGCTGAAGGGTGAGTGTAACTGGCTTAGCGAGAGATGCGCAGGAATTCTTGGAAATTCAGCAGCTACCCACAAAATCAGTAAAGGTGGGATTAGTGACTGGATGCTAGCAGGAGAAGATGGATCATATAAGGAAATGGTAGTGGTATAACATGGTCTGGGAAGACTCTTCTGGTATTGTCCACATGATGTGCTATTTCCGTCTGAGGAGATGAACATAAAGGCTAATTTCTGTCAGATACAAGAACTCATTATTAGTTAGCCCATGTTGTTATAGAATAGGTTTTACCTTGAAACTTAGTATCAGGCAGAGTTTGCAAGTTATGCTCAGATTTCTAAAAGCATCCTGTAAGACGTCCCAAACAACTGATTCTAATACCTCAAACTGTTGTTTTAGGATAACAGCCTCTGGTGTTAACTGAAATTTAAACCAGTTCTCAAAATTGTGTGTCGATGGGCTCATTAAAGTTTCTGTGGGTTGCAGCGAGCTGACCTTACAGCTCTGTGCTGGAGAAGGGAGGTCCCCTTCTGCCCTCTCTTCCTGCTTCTGACACAGGGATGATCAGGAGCAAGGGCAGGGGAAAGGAGATCTCCCCCTCTGAGTGCAGAAAGTTACATCCACATCCAGCTGCCTGTAAAACTGTAGTCTGAAGTGGAGCTGCTGTGTTGTACCTTCACCTCCCAGTCTCTTGCTGTGTGGGTGTTTCCGTCCCGTCCGTCCCCCCGTCCCCCCCCGTACTACCATTTGTCTGGCTCTATGCCTAGTCAGTTCAGGGAGCTAAACTATCCAGAAACTGTTGACTTCTGTAGGATTAGGATATCAACATTTGTGAAAATGTATCTTCATGTGCCAGCAGTTGACAGGAAGTGCTTGCTAATATGTCTAGACAAAGCACTTTCTAGAGAGCACGTATACCTGATAGGAAATGTAAATACATGTGAGACTGGGCGTGACAGCATATGCTATAATTAATACTACTGTGGTATGACACATAGAATGTATTGGCCGTAACAGCTTAAGTTATGAGAGTCTGGCTAGGCATCTGTGTGTGTGCAGTATTTCCTGTGAAGCGAGTTACTCTCTTGCATGTATGTGTGGAGGTTGGAGGGGTAGGGTAAACTTGCACTGAACTGCAAGTCAGTGAGAATCCTAAAAAGAGTACATCTGGTGATGTACTGATAAGAAGTCGGAAACTCAGGAGGGAGCAGAAGGGCAGGGAGTAAGACAGGAGGGTTACTACAGAAAAAGTGGATCATCGTCTCAAACTAATGCAGATGCTACAGATAAGAAAAGGAGGGGGGAGAGAGAACTTGGAGGAAGCTTCCCAGAATGTAATGGTCACAAGGGTTAGGTTACCAGTCCTTTTGGTTAGCTTTAGAAATGTCAAATCTGAGTTAGTGTTAGAAGAAATTGGACGTTGCTGTGTCCTCTTAATTTTCTCTTAGGCATTCTCTTTTGCCCCTCGGTTCTGTCCTTTTTCTAAGATGATTTTTATTTAGTACTTTTACATAGAAAATTCACTGAGGTACTCCAGTGATTGGCACTATATTTCACTAGAAATAAGGAATTTCTGTCCTTAAAGAACGGTTTGTCCTTAAAGAAAAGCAATAAATAAGGCGTGTGGCCACATACTGAATATCATGAAAAAATATCTTGAATAGTAGTGCACAAAATGAGCATCCTTGCTTGAATGATGCAGGGATTGTGTAGGAAAAAAAATAGCACATTCCCAGTTAAAAATGAAGCAATATAAATAGACACAGTTTTAATTCTGTAATTTCATTACTTCTGAGTGTGTTAGTTTACAATCGTAATATTGTTTAATGTGCATAATAATGAAATAGCACAGGAAATCTTTTATCTGTTGCAAACTTCTATTTTGCAAATATTTCATTGGTAAGCTTTCTCAATTATAATGTTTTTGTTAAATTGGAAAATGCTGTCTCCTTTTGTTAGGGACTTTGGAAAGATTCGTAATTCTTTCTCTGTATATAGCTTGTGGAGTGTTTTCATTTCAGGGTTACTTTTAAGCAAGTACTGTTCATGTCTGCTCAGTCCATTACTTACGTTTCTTTCCTTCTGACACCAGTAACTCACTAGAAGGCAAAATATTAACTGTTGAAAAATATTGGGTTTATATCCTTGTTAAATCACAGCTTCTACAAGATAAACTTTGAAAAATGTATTTCTTTTTGCATGTTCACAGCTTTCAGCAGAAAGCATTTTTCTTGGTTGTACAGATGGTTATTTTAGTCCAATTCTTGCTGGTGGCTGCTTTCCCAATCCTTAGAGTATACAGCCATCATCATGAAATGATCTGATTTGTTTTCTATTTCCTGGCTCTCTACTGAGTCTCTTAAAAGGTGTTCTGGAAGCTGCTTCAGCATTCAGCTAAAAGTTACACTATCTGCTAGTGCAGGCTTCTTGGAGGCCATTTTGACCATTTTGTAATGGTGTTAATGGATGTGTGTGTACTTTAATAGTATCCTATGAAAGGATTCATTTGTGAAGTTCGGAGATGCATTGTAAATTCCTGTGTAGTTGACTGCTGTCTTAGTGATGGTGGTTTTATAGCTGACAAGCCAAAATTGTTTCATAGAATAAAACTTTTTTCACTTAGTGCTTATCACCTTATTCTAATGTTAAAAACATATCAAGCCTTGATTTTTTTTTTCCTGCCGTATCAAAAAGAAAAGAATGATTACATCACCTTTAGTATCTGTTGCTAAAACGCTTTGTAGTACAAAGGACAGGCTTTGGGTTTGACTGCATAGTTATGTTTTGCATGCTAGCAACTGGGCAGCTATTGCTAAAGGTCTCGCCAATAAGTTAAAGCCAAAGTTGAGTTTCTTTGCAGAGTTTTGCCAAATTCTTCTGCCACTTTATGGAGCAAAATGGAAACAGGGCTTTCGGATCCAAGCTATATTCAACAAAGGAACATTTCAGCAATGTTCTTGGAATGAGTGAAAAGCTGGGCTGGTTTTTGGTTTTGGTTTTTTTTGGCGGGGGGGGGGGTGCTTCTTGAGGTGTGCTATTTCAGATCACCTCTTTGTCTCTACAACCATTCTGCTCAGTCAAAGGAGGGGGAAATGTGTTGCTTTAAGGTGACTTGAAACATTGTCCACAATGTTTTCTAGAACCTACTTTTCAGCTGCCTTTTCCAAGTTTTTTGTGTTAATTCCTGTGGCTGTGAGTGTGTTTGCATGCGGTAGTTCCACATTTTATTTTCTGTTATGTAAGGGTTGGACAAGCAAAATGCATTTGTTCCAAGCAGGTATTGTTGGTCATTTAAAAGCAAAAAAAAAAAAAAAAAAAAAAATCTGATCTGGAGCTTGTAAGACATATGGAGCAACAATGACATTGGGCTATGGAAACCCCTTCATGGAATCTTCAGGTACATCATTTATGTTGCAAAGTCACTTGTTAAAGAAGAGTTGAACAAGATGGGGATGAGTGGAGATCTGTAGCTCTCTACCATTTTCCCTTTAAACTTCTTAATGATGGAAGTTTGCGTATTTTCAGAATTACATGCCTCTTAGGAAAAATTATGATCTTAAACTAGTAACTTAGAATTATTATTGATCAAAAATAATTTTCTGTGTCTAAGTGGTACATAATAGTCCATCATTTCACTGTACATTAATGCACAGAAATTGTGAAAGTGATTATAAAACGTCTACTTTGAGGTGAATGCTTTATTGTGTTTTGTGTTCTTATGCCACATCCCTTAACACTTCAGATAATGTATAGACTAAATATATTAATAGCAAGTTTTAAACTGCATGTTTTTTTAAAGATTACACTTACAACATTTTTAAGTGTGATGAAATGGCTTGGGTTATATGGAGTGTTGTAAAATCTATCATTTATTGTACTAAACCTTTATGGTTGAGCAACTAACAGCCTCTGCAGAGAAAATACTAAATCAGGCTGACTATAATTTGTACATCACACTCCAGAGAGAAATTTACTTAGTGCACAGATATTCAAAGGCTTCTACTTTAGGCCTATTATTTTATAGGCAATGTCAGAAAACTATTTTTTTTTTGGTACAACTGTAATTTTTATTTAGTTTAAATTTAGTTCAGTCAGTTATAGCTACTTTTGAAGTGGTTTCTGCTCCATTTTGAATAGATCCTTTTTCTGGAAAAAGTACGGGTAAAATCAATAAATGTTAAGATGAAGTGAGTTATAACTAATATACAAATTATTTCTGCACTACCAAAGATTGTAGTTTGCTTGTTTGCTTGTGTTGACTTGGATGTTTTCTGAACCTCATGTTTTGGTTTTTTTTTCCAATTTTATCCATAAGTCTGAAATTGGTCTGTGGTTTTTTTTTTTCTGCTGTTATGCCTTATGTTCAATTTGTATTAACTATTAATTAGGTTTTTATAAGCTCCTTCGTTCGTTTCTTTATAAATTATTTTTCTTCCCGCATACATTTCTGAAACCAAGAAGAATGTTGAAATAAAGGTGTACTTCCCTCTGAATAGATTTGCTTTGCAGAATGAATCCTGTACCTACCATTTCTACAAATAATACTTACTATTTAGGTTGAAACCTTTTTCTCTTTGAGTAGAAGTGAAAGCAGTTTCAGAGACTTTAGGATGGGTGATTTTAATGCTTCAGTTAAATTTTACTGGTTTTTCAGGCATTCCAAGTTGTAGATGATGATGATGATGATATTTACCAAACTTGCAGTCTTGCAAAGTTGTATTCTGGTTTTCTGTTACACCTTGGGCCTTTTCTTGAAGCAAAGATTCCTTGAAATACATGTAGATTTCTGAAGAGTACCCAGGCTTCCTTGATTTGTACATCTGTTTTTAAAAAATACTCTTTCATTTGTTCAGTGATCTAGGTTATCACAGCTGCAGCCAAGGGGCAATTTTCCTTCTTTCCTTCCTGTAAGGTAGCTTAATGTATCTGACTCTAGAACTGTATTTTCACAAGAGCAAATTTTCTTAGCTGACACTCTAGTGGATGTTACAGGCTTTATAGGCACATATGACAGCAAATTCTTGGTATACTCTTAAGTATTTTTTTCCTTATCCTTTCCACCATTCCTGTGACCAGTCTTCACCTGGGATTAGCTGACTGTGTAGTGTACTATGTTGATCATGCTTTTGTGGTTGACACATAAATTCATCTTTTGGAAGATGCCTTGGGTAAATGTGTAGTTTAATGTTTGCTCGTGGAGCAGCGGACACCAGGGATGACTTGTGATGAGCTGCAGAAATACACAGTATGACTGTAAGGAGAGAAGGAATGGGATCTCCTCCTTTTAGCATCAGAACTGTTACCTTGGTTGAATGATTTAATCTTAATTTCAAGAATTTTCAAACCTTCTGTCTGTCAGACTGGAAATGGAAAGATTTTCAAATAATTTGTTCAGCTGTCTTGATTCTGTGTGTGTGAGATTGAGAGAGATTGACTCAAAGCCAGAGCTTTGAGACAAAAAATTGCCTGCCCTGTGTTTTTTCTAAACCACAGAGGCTTGAGGGAATATTTGAGAAAACTGCTTAGCGTAATATATGATTGTGTCAAAATGATGCTGTTTTCATAGATTGGTATTTCTGTATTTTAGTTTTATCTTATTCATGATGTGTTTTGGAGTACTAATCCTTGTCATTGGATAATAAATTTTATGCATTGGAGGAAAGAGGGGTGCATGTGTGTGTGTTTGGTTTATGGCTACTGTAAAGGATATCTGAAAGATGTAGTAGAGTGGAAAGAAATCTCCTAGTGGCAGTTGTAAGTGTGGAAGTAGTTATCCAGCCTGAAGATGTAATTGGTGTAAGTGAAAAAGTGCACAGACATGTTGGATCTGCAGGATGCATTTGATAGAGGACCTGTCTGAAATTGAAGTGACTGTAGCAGAAGTTGTGGAACAAACTGACGGAGTGAATAAATTTCCAGGACAAGATGGTGTGCACTGGAGAGCTTTTAGAAGAACTCAGGGATGAAGAAGTCAAATGATGAATGTCTGAAGTCTTGCTTAGAATGAACTTGATTTTTGAGAAATGGATGGATAGCAAATGCTGATTTTTATAAGTGCATCGGGAGTTTAGGGGAACTACATGGCTCCATGTCTGATGTTTGTGTTGAACAAATCAGTAGAATTTATAATGAATGTATTGGATACCTGGATAAAGAGAGAGAGAGATGTACTTTAGAAAATTTGCATCTCCTGTAGTGGGAAGCTCTTCCCCAGAAACCTTTGGAGTTCTTCAGACTCAGCAAAATATTTACAAGGATGATCCAGTTGATATAAAGAGACGTAGATGCTTTTCCAAAAGGCATCTCTTGGTCCCTTGCCAAAGGCATTTGATGAAAATAGTATGTCGGGCTAAAAAGGAAAATCATTGTATGAACAGCTGACTTGCTGAAGGATAAGAAGTGGATGTAGAAGTAAATGGTTAGCCTTCTCAGTGGAGTGGAGTCTTAGAGACCTGTAATGCACAACATATTTCTCAATGACCTGTAAAACAGTGTGAGTAGGGAATTGACAGAGTTTGAGCTGCTTCATGTAATAGGGATGAGGGTAAAGTGAAGAATTTTGGAAGAAATTTATGAAACTAATAATTGGGCAATAAAACGGCAGAAGCAGCATATTGTAGAAAAATGAAAATTGTATTGGGGATGATGACAATTCTGTCTTCACATATAAGGTGGTGGGCACTAAGCTGGCCAGAAATCTTCAATTTTTAGTACAAGTGGTAAAGGCAGATCAGATGTTAGGAATTGCTAGGAAAACAGTAGGAAACAAAACAGAACATCATTATCCCACTATGTAGATTTGTAACTTGTCTGTGTGTTGAATACTATTTTGGTTCTGGTGGTCTTATCTCAGAATTTTTTGAGTGCAATAAAGCTGGAAAGAGCTCAGAAATGATTAAGGTGGCACAAAATGACTTGTGTGTGAAGAGTAATTAAGTAAAATATGAATTTTCCATCTGGCAAGAGACCATCTAGGTTTCTACATAGTTACATGTGGTAAAGAGAGGGTAGGTAGGGATTGATTACTGCTTGTTTCAGTGTAAGAAGTGGGGACCATCAAATAAAACTAGCAGGAGATGTGTTCAGAATGAGTGAGATGAGGCATTCTTTATGCAACAAGAGCTTTGTACTGCAAACTTTTCATAAGGAATGTTGTGAATGCCAAAATTCTATGTGATTCAAAAGGAATATAGGCTTTTTTGTGACAGAGAAATATGTAGCTGTATAGAAAGCAGGTCCTTCTAAGTAAGGAAGCATCCAGCTATACAAGGGATTTCCTAACTTGAGGATAATTTGCATCTGCAGGTGGCTGTGATTGGAGAATAGGGTACTTGGCTAGCTGGGCCTGATCCAGTTACTCCTGTGGGAGAGGGAACTTGTGGTTGTGTGTTCCTTTAAGAGAAGAAAGGATAGGTAGAAGTAAAGGAGTGCTTGCTGAGCTTATTTGCAGATGTTTTAAGAAGATTGCATTGATGAGAAGGATGAATGTGCGAAGGATGTCTGGGAAAGGTGGCACAACATGGGAGAAGTGAGCGTGGGTGAGTGGCTGAGGGTGGCAGCAGAGGAAATGGGAAACAGATGATACGCTGTGTGGTTTTGAAAACCAAAATGGGTATGGAAGAACAGAACGTTGAATGTGTAGATTGGTTGTTTAATACTTCATTTTCTATTATGCCAATTCTAGTGTTTTATTATGATTATCCTATATGGGTATACTTTCTTTCATATGTTAATTATGTAAGCTTGCATGGTACTTAGGGCACATAACACAGAAAAACTTCTTTTTTTCCTTCATAATATTTAAGTAGTGCTGTTATATACACCTCAGATAATGAGCTAGGCGTTGTAGTTTGATATAAAGGCTGTTAAAGAGATTTACACCAGAAATGTAAGCTGCAGCAAATAATTTTGTTACCAAATTTATAAAATATTGTTCTTGTCTGTTTTTGTTTACAGGATTCTGAGTAACAATAAAATAACAGAGTTGAAGAATGGTTCCTTCTCTGGATTAAACCTTCTTGAAAGATTGTAAGCACTTCTTTAAAAGCTGTTTTCACTTTAAAAATTAAGTGATATACTGTTTATGTTTCATTAATAATTCTGAGAAAAAAATGTTTTATTTGAGATGTGTTCTTACTTTATTTTGATGTATTCTTTTTGTGATTGAAGAGTTAATGTAGTTAAGCATTCTCTTCATGAATATGAATGTCATGTAACAGCATAAAGGGATAATCTCACCTGCAGGTGAGATTAGGGCATAATCTCAGGTGAGATTAGGGATAATCTGCAGGTGAGATTAGGGCAGTTTCAGTGGGAAGTTCACTGGAATGCCGTCATGACTGCATCTGCTTTGTTGTTGTTGGTCTCATAATATGAAAACTTATGTTGTAAAGAAAATTATTTCTTTAATTTTTTTTCTTATGAAGTGTCAAGCCCTTTATCGAAAAATTGTAAAGTATATTTGTAGGGGAAGCAAATGTATTGGCGCCTCTAAAAGAGGCTAGATAGATGCATTTTAAGTTGTTGAAATTTATTTTAACAGTTTTGCTGCTTACTGTACAACTTTGGTATATACTGAATGTATGGGGGGAAAAATGGGAGTGAGTCTGATGGGAGTAACTTCTTTGACACCTTTTGCTTCTTGTTTTCACTTTCCCTTTCAGATGATGTATCACCTATGGGATAAGAAGAAGCATTGTAGCTTCTGTTACAGTCAGCTTTTTTTCCCCTGCTGGTAGAAGGTCAGGATTGGCAGGTTGATCTACCTGGGAGCAAGCAGAAACTTTAGAGATAAGGATTTTTCTAGGCCATTTGACTGGGAAAGTAGCCAGTTTCATAATCATCTCGCAACATCTAGGAAGAGTTCCAAAGGACTTTTGGCTTCAGGGGATTATAAGTGTTTTATTCTTCCTCTAAAACTTGAAGGCTGCAATCCTGGTCACCTGGCCTAAATAAATTCAAACACTTCCACCATTCCATCTCCCACATGCCAGAAGAAAAATTTGTCTTCTGCACTGGCAGATGAACTTTATTATAGAAATAACCCATTGTGCCAAAGAAGCAAGGTATTCAGCAGTGATGGCATTCTAGATCTTTACACATTATTTTGGCATCCTTGCTCTAGGTAATAAAGGCATCTGCTGACAGTTGTTATTTGTTGTAACTCATTACAATTTTCAGACAGGAAATACTTGAAACTAATTAGTTTGAGATGATCATTTACATTTGCTCTATGAATCCAAATCTTAATTTTCTTTAAAATTATAAGAACCCAGCATTCTTCCATTTAAATCCTGTCATTTGTAAGGATTTTTTAGGTTATTTTAATATCTTCTTTCATGAAAAGGAAAAGAAAGCAGTAAGGCATCATGTTTTGAGCATTTAAAGTGATCTGGGATAGCAGTATTTTAGATGGTATAGTGGTCTCGTGAATGAGATAACACACTTTATATGCACTGGTGTAGGAGTTAATACATCAACAAATGATTGTTAATGGTCAGGTGCCTTCATTATAAAGGAAGGGATAACTAGCATAATACACTAGTCATGACTTTTTTAAAAAAAAAAAAAACTTGCGCACACACACAAAAATCTATTTAACCACAGTAAAAGTAAACTTTTCTGCTTTAAATGCTCTTGTGACCTTGGACAGAAGCTACTCTTGTAATATAATTTTTCAAACTTAAATGAATAGTCAATAGTAAAAGGAAAAAAAATTGAAAACCATGGTAACTATTTTAAACAGTAACGTTATGTTCAAGCAGTTTTAAATTATATTCCTTAGTGTTCACTATGATAACTTGCATGCCTTTAAAATTGCACTTTTTTGACAGTTTCTTGCTATTTTTCTTTTTTCTTACTACTCATACTCCCCCTTGTTTCCTTATGAGGGTTTGTTTTCTTTGTAGATACACCCTTTTCCCCACTTTTAATTTAAGAGATGAAGCAGAGATGAAAGAAATAAATTCAGTCAGCATTTAAATAGTTAATTCAGACAGTAACTTTGTCACTTAACATTACTGCTTACCGGGAGAGAGATTCTGTATACATTTAATGCTTGTTTGTTCATTCTTTGTAATGTTATACTTTATAGCAAATATTTTTGCTGTTTCTCCTTAATGGTTTTTGGATAGAGTTTAGATGTATGGATATATTTAACCAAAGCCTTTAAAAAAAAAAAAAAAGGCAAATGTCAGGAACATGTACCTGCATAATAATTGTTTTTCATTGCATTTTAATAAATATTTTGAATCCTGAAATACAGACTCACAACACACTAGTTTAGTCTGTTAACACACTAAACTTGTTTTCTCCTGTTTAGTTCTTGGACATCTTAATGAAAACGTACATATTTTTAAATGGTTTCTGTTATTTTTTCAGTTCTTTAGATAAGCTTGGGCATATGGTATCTACAGCTGGCAAATTGTTTCCCTTTAGGTTACCGTTTTGCTCAAACATGTTATCTCTTGACTTCATCCCCATTCCTCACTGTTACTATGGAAAGGGAGAGATTGTTTTATTTCTTGCTTGTGTGCCCCAAAACTATGGGGGAAGTTCATTAAAAATGCTGGCCCCAAGTAGGAATTTCAAATCTGTTTGTTAATAATTTTGTGCACATATGTTAATTAATGAAAATGTAGAATTTGCTAATGCATTATTTTGTAAACAGGGTGATAAGATTACCAAAATAAGTGTTTTGTTTTACTGGGGGGTGAAATGTTTGTTAATTATAGTGGAAAATGACTATGCTGTGTCTACATCTACTCTTACAGGAAAAAATTAATGCAAATAACAGCTGAACAACAGTAAGCAGGTCAAAGATTTTTACTGCCATAAATGGTAATTAAAGTGTCTGTACAAAAAGATGTTAAATGTTTTAATCTCCCCTGACTTTACTGCTATGTTTTGCTTTGAATTTCCTGCAGTTTACATGTTGAAGTCACTTCCTGCACAACTAATTTGTGACAGATAATTTTTCATCTAGTAGATACTTGACTTTATATAGCATTATTGAAAGTCCAGCAACTTAGAAGCAAACTGCTGTCTTCCATCTGGAAGCTAGCTAATGCTGTCTGTTGATTTTTCCAAGGATAAGGAAGATTACTTTATGCATTTATAAAGTATAAAATTTATAAAGTACCATTGTACATGAGGGACAGACGAGGAAGAGACAGGCATGGAATTCAGTAAGGTATTTAAATAGCAAAAGAGGGTTTGATATTTATTGAACTGTAAATAATGACAAGGGTTTACCAATGTATTTTTAAGATATACTAATATACCGTTGAAAAGGGAAAATATGCAGTGTGAAGGGAGTGTTATTTGTAGACAGTCTCATTATTTTTCTCCTGTTTTTACAGCACCAATCTACAGATATATGGATGCCTTAAAAACAGGAGCATCTAATACTTTTTTTCAGACAGTAACAATTTCTGATATTAATGCCTCTTGTGGTAGCGCAGCAGAGCACGTGAAAAGATGGACCTGAGTTCTCCCAGTGGTGGACCTGAACATTTTTTTTGGAAGTCTTTAAAAGTGATTAGAAAATGTCAGTATTTCTTGTTTGAATATTACTGAGCAGAGAAATAGTTTTATGAATATTCAGGAATTTGTTTTCTGCTCTAACTTTAGTTCTCGTTTTGGTTCTGGAAGCTCCATCTCTGTTAGCTGTGACTGTTTCAAGAGAAGTCTGAGAATGTTAGGCTAACAAAATATTTTTCCCCATCCTCACCTGCTTCTTGGGTAATTTCTGAAAGATGAGTGGTGAGGGGAGGGAAATATGCTTCTAGTCTCCGCTGAAAAATCTGTGCTGTGAAATCGAATGCTTTGGAGTATTCTGAACTGTTGGAAGTATAGAAATTATTTGAAGGAAACAAGATTTTCTGGTCTAGGTTCTAGCTTTCATTTAATCTGCAGAAGTGTGGTAGTCTCAATATTTTTTTTTTTTAACTTTTTTTGTATTACGTCTTCAAGAAATTTTGACTATTGTAGTTCATTGATGCATGTCACGGGTGATATGATGGGGTAAGCAAAACACAATGATCCAAGTTGCTGTCGATTTCTTTAGACGCAAGGGGATGTCAAAAGCATATGTAAGAACTTTTTGAAGTTCTTACAGTTACCAACAGTTTTGGTGGTACCCTAAATATTTGGTACACTGATGGTGAAAACTCACAATAAATATGGCCTGCTGTATTTTAGGGAGAAAGCCTATGTATGTATAGGGTAGAATTTAAATCATAGACAGTGAATGATGAGGAAACATAAAAATTGTTTAATGAGTCATAAGCATTTATTGGATCTGCTTGCATAAAATCTACACCCCACAGAGCTGTGGGAGGGATAGGCTGACTTTATGTAATGTTTAACCTATTTTTGTAATTTCTTTGTCTTCTTCCCCCATTTCCTTTTTGAAAAGGCATTTCATATAGTAAGACTCCATGGTAGCTAATGTGTTTCTTGTCCGATGTTCATTTTCAAGTTCTGCTCAGGAAGAAAAGATAGTTTATCCAATGGTAGTTGAGAGCACTAAATAATGTATACATGTCAGTATGTGTATATATATGCATTGTTTGTTTGTGCCTGCAGGATGCTTTAGGAATAATTAAGACAATCTTCATTGTGCTGAGACAGAAAGCAGTAAATTATAAGTAATATGTATTCATACATATGTCATTTTTGAGTATGTATATGTGCGCTTTTAAGTCATAGACAACTGGCCACTGAAACATTTTGTTATAAATTCTAATAAAATGAAAGGATTTTGTTTTTTACATGGCAAACCATAGTTACATTTAAGTATTTTTTTCATTAAGATATTTTTCTTATCTTAACAAGATAACATTAGGGGCAGTTGTCAGGGTCTTAAAAATATTTTTGCCTGTTGGTAAGTTGCTATTTGCCCACTTAATCATGGATTTGAAAAAGAGCTTTTCCAATTGGACATAAAATTCTTCATAATGAGAATGGTTAAATACATGGTGAAATTGGCATCCTTTGAGGTTTTCAGGACTTCACTGGACATAACAGCAGGGCAGTTGATCTGATTTAGTTGTGCTTTGATCCAGAAGCTGGACTACATGGGGAAGTTGTAATATTGCCCTAACTGAAACTGTCTTCTAATGGATTTCTTTTGGACAGAGTTTCTTTTATTTGGACAAATAAATATCTATAACTATATCCTGTTGGTTGAGCTTTGCCAAAAAAAAAAAAAAAAGAATAAAATCAGCAGCTGAGATGAGTAAATTCCTGTTGCTATAACTGAGTAGTTTGTATAAATGTATCTGTAAGTGTTAAAAACAACAAAAACTTTAAAGCCAAACACAACTCTCTAATGAGATTGTCTGCCCCACCTCCCTTTTATGTGAGAATCCTATCAGTCTGTTGGTTTAACCACAACTGTAATGTCTTCATTTAGAAACTGTCCTAGATATTGGAGTCCTGGCGGTTGCACCAGCCTGTGTATCAACATCTTTTACTGTTTCTGAAGAGCTGCCAGACATGTCAGCAATGTGTTAATTTTGAGGTCTTTAAATATCTCTTATATTTCAGTTTTCATCTGCTAATACTTTTTGATAGATGAATACATAGCTAGTGCTTACTAATGACTGCCACTGGGAGCGGGGAAAAAGCCCCAAACAGAGACTCCTCAACTGTTGTAGTTGCAGGTCGAGAAAATTCTAACACTTTGGGCGTTCAGGGTGTTTTTTAAAAATTACTTAAGTATGGTGGTTCATTAATGCTTTGCTATCTTATTTATAACATACAGAATATACATTGAATGACTTTTATGAAAACATGAAAATTGTTGGCATTTCTTTTTAAAAAGAATTTATTAATTCTAGTGTAATTATCCTTCTGGAACTGGTATTAAGACCTATGAAGGGTGGGGAAAAAGGCAAAAAATTACATAAAGAATATACTAGTCAGTTTTTATCAACTAATCTGACACAATGTATAAACAGGTTGTGGAAGTAGTAAAACTCTTGCTTTTAATTTTAAAATGATACTGTTTTTTTCCACTGAAGCAATAGGTTTAAGAAAGAGGTGTATCAGGGAGTATGCTTTGAATTTAAGTAATGAAATTAAAGATCACTGATGATCCAGACTGGTGGATTTCCAAGGCATGTTGTCAAGGTTTTTCTCCCTGAGTGTTTTGCACAGTGAGATTTTAAGTTTAAGTGGGAGTTACATGCTTTTAAACTGAAATTTAAAATATGAACATTAAGTATCATTTTTCTTCCCTGTCCCAATAAATAAGTGGTGATTAACATCTAGTATTCTCAGATTTGTCACGGTCTCAGTACTGGGTTTATAAGCCTGCTGAAAGAGGCTTAAAAACATTACAGTTCTTGAGGCTCCTGATACTGCTTTGGAAGTAGTTGGCAATCCCTGCCACTGTACAGAGCGAGAAACTAAAGTTAAGAGAAGTGTGTATATGTCATAGTTTTATTGAAAATTAATTTACTGTACTGCCAGGTAAATTTAAAGTATTTCAAGTATTGAAAATGTTTATTAGGTACAGTGTTGAAGTGTGATCCATGTGCCATGACACTGTCTTTTGTACCATGATTTGTTAATCTGGCTGCAGGAAATGCTATTGTGAAATCTTGGGATGAATTTATGTTTTCGCTCACGCGTATCTGTGTGATGGTAGATGTAATCCTCTTGTACTGTTCTCTTTCGGGCAGAATTATTAATGCTGTGGTAGATAGAGGAGATGTTTTTTCTACCTCTGCTTACTAAAACATTGCTTTTAATTGAAATTACTGATTTTCTTTTAAAATGCAGAATGTACACATATTACTAAGGAATGATAAATTTTCCGTATAGTAATAAATGCCTGTGAAGTTTCAGATAATAGTATAGTAAAAATCTTGGATGAATAAGGAGGTAGAAATAATTTTAGCATTCATGCAGTGATAAAGTTTGCTCAAAACTGTGTAGAGGCTGGCAGATGCTGTCTGTGACCTTTCAAATTAAGCTGTATCTGCAAAATATCACAAGTTAGGAGGTAAAACTCCTGTATCACTTGTACAATTAATAAAGCAGTTTAATGACATAGTTACTTTACATTTCTCCTTAAAATCTCGTATTCTGGAAACTTAAGATTTAAAAATCTGTGCTCTGAGTTTTTTCACCAGCTTTATTTGGCATTCTCAGCCAGGGCTTTGCTTTTGTGCCAGTAACATTGTGGAAAATTTCAATGCTGTGTCTTTGGTGTATTTTTAGGATCTTGTTTTGGTTCTTTTGGTAGATGTTGGGCATTACTAAAGTATTTTAAATTGTGTAGGCTGAAGAAGACAACACAGTGCTGAACAGTATTGCACTGTGTAATGAGCAAATGTTACACCCTGAGCAGCTGTAATCTATTTGGACACTGTGACAAAGTGTCTTTGACTCTACACCCTTTCATGTGATAGGAACTGATAGAATATTTAAAGAAATACACACACTGCTTATATTCCTCTTTCTAGTTAAAACACAGATTTTCAAATTCTGAAAGATACTATGTTAGAGAAAGTAGAAATGTGTTGTATGGGGTTTTGGGGCAGTTTTCATACAAGTGGAGACAAGTTAATTGTATCTTCGTGCATGTGTATCTGTTTCAAGGTGTAGTTTGTGATAAATGTGATGTCTTAATTTTTCTCCACAGGGATCTTAAGAACAACCTTATTAGTACTATAGATCCAGGAGCTTTTCTGGGGCTTTCATCTCTGAAAAGACTGTAAGTAGTATACCTAGCTAGTCAGTTTAAACAAAACAAAAAATCCCTGAGAGTAGAGTAAGTCTTAGGTTCTGGAAATGTAGACAGCAAAACTATTACATATTAAAAGTTGAATATGTATATGCTGTCTAAATTTATACACACACACATATATGAATGTATAAAAGTCTGCTTTCAGTCTTATGACTGAAGAACATCCCCTGCTTGTGGCTTGGCAGTCTCACTTATTCTTACTGACAGTCTTGTATTATTCCGCCCTTTTTGTAATTTGGTGACTTTAAACATCACTGGGTGAACGTTCATTCAGAGCTTTGATGCCATCAAGTCTAGTTTTGTTAAATGTTAAACTCATGATTCCCCCTCCCCCCCAAGGTCATAGTGGAACATAGTCCCTCACTATTAATACTACACTGAAGTTAGAGCGCTGTTAATGGTGCTTTACTGAAGGTTGTGCCAACATTCCCATTAACACTTTTTTTTTTTATTTATACCTTAGCTGTAAAAATTCTGTCCCAGATGAAACTTGAAAAACAAGACCTCAGCATGATGGCCCCTTTTTTTTTTTTTTTTGTTTTTTAAAACACTTCATATTTTTGGAATATTTGGGACAGCTTTTAAGTCTTAGTGGTTTCACTGCCACCCTCCCTGCCCCGCCCCCCTCGTCCCCCCGCCTTTAGTCAGCATACAGCTTTCCTTCTTAAATTTTTGTAGTATGTGTGTTCATTTGTCACTGATCAGATGATCTGGCTCGCTTGTTCGTAATTGCACTTTTGAAAAACCTTAAAAATAAAGCTGAAGGACCAATTCTGGACCATTACTACTTGTAAGCTTAATTTTTATTCCTTTAAGAACTTTTGGCAACTGAAGACATGCATTGTAAAGTATATAATATTTAAATAGTTATGTAAGTACAAATATAGAAGTTGTCCTATTTATGTACAATAAATGCATTAGTATAGGTGTCTCTGGCAGGTCAAAAAATTAAGTGATGTAGCACGTGATGAATATACTGTACAAATACGAGAATTTACTTTGTAGCGATGTAAGCCAAGCCTGTTCTAAGGGGATTTACTGGTAGGCTAGGCTCATTTAACTGTATATGGGCAAACCATTATTACTTTAGAAATGGAATAAGAACTTTGTGTGCATGTGTGTACACCCATATAACAGTGCCTTTTGGGTTTTGCTGAAAAAGACTAAATGTATATATGGTGCAATCTTACTCATAAATTTTAGTTGAAATACTTCTGTTTGCAGACTGTATGTCATTCGGAAATAAAACAGTTTGTTCTGATTTTTGCTTTTTCCTATTTATAGAGACTTAACTAATAACAGAATAGGCTGCCTGAATGCAGATATATTTAGAGGACTTGTAAATCTTATTAGATTGTAAGTATAATTTTGTTGTATATAATTTCAATTCTTAAGTTTTAGTCTTATGTAAGTTGACATTCTTTGTTTCAATAGGAGTAGTTTTAGTGTGTGCTTGGAAGAGATACAGTGTGGCTATGTTTGTGGCTTGTTACTCAGTAGCAAGCTTAAAAAAAAGGGGGGGGGGGGGAGGCGGGGGGCAACCAAAACCATGCTACTCGGTGCTCTGTCTGCTTTGCAACCATTTTCCAGTTTCTTAGCAGGTATAGCGGGGGGGAGGGTAGGAGGGGGGGGAAGTAGCAGACTGTACAAAATATTTTCCCTAGAAAAATATTTCGGGTTTATAGAATGTTTTAATATCTGTACCTTCTGCCATGGCATCAGTATGGTTGTTCTGCTGGCTTTCTTGCACGTTTTGTAGTTCTTCATTTATGTTAAGAAAATAACATGTAAGATTATGAAATGTTTCTTTGCCCTGGTTGTTTGCTTCTTACGCAGTGTTTTCACTGATGTAGAGGAAGCAGGATGTATAATATTTTAAAAAAATATTCTGCTAGATCAGGCATGCTTCTTACAGCACGTTAATAGCAACACATCAATTCCCTGTGAACAGGGAAGTTAATTTTAAACTTCTTGAAATGTGTACTCAACATGTGCTAGTTGTTGCTTTCCATCCATGTTCCCAGTCTTAACATTCTTCAGCTAAAAAAGAAGTATTGGTGAACAGTTTATTTTGGGATTTTTGCTAGGCTATAAGACCTGATTATTATTCTTACAGTCTTGTGAACTATGACAGAGTGTCATAATAGTATCTTGTAGGATTTAAAATAATGTTATCTTGAAGAGGAATTTTTTTTTATTTCAAATGTCAGTTGCTTGAGCATGAGTTCCAATCATGATACTTTTATTTCTTAGGAATCTTTCTGGAAATCTGTTTTCTACACTTACACAGGGAACATTTGATCATCTTGGTTCACTAAAGTCTCTGTAAGTACTTACTGCATCTAATCTTAATATGTATGATCACTTGTGTTCTTAACAAAAAACATTTTGTATACACTTGTTTTTACTACAGTTTTGCATTTTTATTTTTAAACCTCATAACAATGGTTTCTTTATCTGAATAACTGCATGGGAAATGTATGTACAGATATTTGGGTATTTATTTAACTTCCTTCAAAAGATGCTCAGTATTTGTTACATAGTTCTGAGAGAACAAAACTATACTGGCATCTGGGCTTCTGAAAGTTTTATTCTGTATGCATCATTTATTACTTTATATTAAATAAATAGTGTTTTACACCTTTTTTAACAAAGGGAACAAATACTTTTAAGAAAGGTCTTAGTCCTTGAAGAACAGTATAGTTTTGTTACATGTAACAGTGGGTACATCTCAACCTCATGTTATTTTTCTCTCCTTTAATTTCATGACAGTTGTAAACATGTGTAAGAAAGAAATAAATGAAAAAAATTATCAGTGCTGATGATTAGCTTGCATTTTTCCCTGGTAGTCATGACAGTTGGCTTAACTGTACTGGGGCTTTCTCAAAAGCTCTGACTTCTGGCTTTGACACCAAGTTAATTTCTTGTTTATAAAGGCAAATGTTTCTTTCCCTCCTCCAGCTTCTTTTATTGTTCATAAGTTGTTATTCCTGGTATTTTAATTGTGTACATAGAGGTTGCTGTCCAAGAACATCACAGGTCTGACAAGAGAACCTGAATATAACCATTGGTATTAAAAATGTGTGTGTCTGGAGGAATTCCTGTGAACAAAGACCAAATGGAGTTTCACAGGAATGTCGATTTAGTGTTTGAAGTGTTCTGCCTGTGATGTTGTGTTATCCTCTAGACATTTGCAAAAAGAACAATAAATTATGTTTTCACTAGAGGTAAAAAACAGTGTAGACAGAGATATGTTTTGATACATTTTTAACTGTTTCTAAACGGATCAAATACTTATCTTCTCTTAATTTAGCTCACTACAACAGACAGACACCTATGGGGGGGATTTGGTATGTCTTTTTAGTAGAAAGTATTAATTATACAGAGAAGACTTTATGAATCAATGAAAAGCTTTATATGATTTTCATATAAAGCAGAGTAAAACTATCATTAAAATTGCGTGAATAGTGAAAAGAGAAATAAGTGAGAGGCTATTTCTGTATTTCTGTTGATTTTACTGTTAAAGCATTTGATTGCTAAGTTGAGGCAATGAAGTGTGTTCTTAAGTTATGGTGATGCATATTCAAGCAATTCCTTGTTATTGCTCACTTAAATAAGGTAAACGTAAAAGAAGTAAGAAATTACTAGAAATTTTTTCATGTGCAGGTATTAGCTGCTCCTCATGTGTATGGAGAGGATTCCTTCCCTCTGGGAGTGTATACTTTTGTTCTCAGACCACAGCTTGCAGAGGATTAGAGTATCTTCCAATATGTAGTGGTAGGCAACTCCGCTGTATTCTGGGGTTTGACTGCTTGTTGTCTGTGTGTCTGTAACAATGAGAGGCATTGTACAGCTGTTGATGTCAAGCTTTCAGAACTTTGAGTGTTGCATTTTGTCACTGTGAATACCTATTTTGTGTTGCAGAGAATTTCAGACTGATTATCTTCTTTGTGATTGCAACATACTGTGGATGCATCAGTGGTTAAAAGAAAGAAATATAACTGTACGTGAAACTAAATGTGCCTATCCCAAGTCACTTCAGTCGCAGACGGTGACTGGTGTTAAGCAGGAACTTCTCACCTGTGGTAAGCACTCCTGACAACTGATACTTATTTTCTAACGCATTTCGTATTCTGTTAATATTAGTGAACAGACTTTTTTGCTATGTTTTTTTTCCCTGAAATTCAGCACTCGTGATTCTTTTTTGAAGGCTGATCTTTAGTAATGATTCAGTGTTGTTTGTTTTGGAAGTAAGTAATAACTAAATTGGTGATAGTGGATGTTAGTCTCTAGAAACTCAGGATGAGTAGCACTCTCTGGAGATAAACTCCTTTTTCCTGCTAATCCATGTTTTTCAGGGATTTTTACCTAAAATTCACAAGAGGAATCAGAAACTGATAATTTTTTCTGAAGTCTAGCTATCTGACTTCAGGTGCACAAATTATTCCAAGCCCAAGTTTCTGAAGTTAAATGGTCTTCATTTCATGACTTACTTTCCTACATGGTGATTCTGTTGTTGATTAGCCTTGTTGTGATGAAACCATGACCAACTTGCTTAACTTCTTTGTTGTATTAGAGTTATTATGTCTGTCAAAATAATAAAAGATATGTGTTTATGATTTTGAAATATTAATAGTGAAAAATTGTAAAGAAATAAAATGCATAAATATATTTTTCATTCAAGTTTATATTTTTCACTCTTTTGGATGTGGGCTAGCAAAAGATTTTTGAAATGTATTACATTAAAGGAATACACATTTTAAAAAAGAATATCATGAGAATTTGTGTTTTTCAGTATCTGATGCATCAAATGTAGGTTTTATATAAATCTTGGAAGATGCAGCTTACAAGGAGCTTATATCAATAATTGATACTCAGTGTATTTTTCTCCTCTTTCAAAAATTATGTATATAACAGATTCTTGCTATTAATTGTGCTTTTATTTCTTGAATTCTAGAACCACCGCTTGAATTACCATCTTTCTATATGACTCCATCTCACCGTCAGGTTGTCTTTGAGGGAGATAGTCTACCCTTCCAATGTATGGCTTCGTATATTGATCAAGACATGCAAGTCTTGTGGTATCAGGATGGAAAGATAGTGGAAACTGATGAGTCCCAGGGTATTTTTGTTGAAAAAAACATGATTCATAACTGCTCACTGATTGCAAGGTGAATCCATAAAGAGAAAATGTATTTCCCACTCACTTTCTGTTCTGATTTATTGACTATTTCCATAACCAGTAAGGCCCTCTCATATCCTTGCTGAGTGAACATACATAGACAGAAACTTCCCAAGCAGGGAAGTAGTCTGTAACTTCACACATCTCTTAAATTACCTGGGTTTGGTCACTGTTGCTAACTATCAAGTTTGAGGAGGGAGGTCTAAAGATTTGATTAGTCTAACCCACCTGCTTAAAACAGGGGTTTAGCTAGAGCAGATTGCCCAGGACTGCTGCTGTTGGGTTTTAATTATCTCCAAGGATTACCCAATGCAGTTAATGTAAAATACGTTTGTGATAGGTTACATTTGTTCTCTTGGAACATTAAAATTATGAAAACAAGGCATTTAAGTGGGCTACTCATGGATTCTTTCCTCTTCCTTTTGAGGACACCACAGTTAATAATATTGAAGTTCTTCAGCAGAGATCTAGCAGTATAATTTATTCTGCCTGCAGCAGATTTTTGACTCATTCAGCATCTACAGAGTGGTTATATATCTTGTAATTGTATTAGTAAATAGGGCTTCTGACTTTATCACAAATTATGCATTTGGGAAGTTATTTTAGTTTGGCCTTTCTGGAACAACTATAAAAATTTCTGTTGAAGAGCAATGATAACAGTTGGGGAATTTGGACTTCTCATCTCTTCTTTCTGAAGTCAAAGAACATTTTCCCGTGACTGTTCTTTTTCTTTCCTACCTTGGCAAAATTGAGAGCTAGAAGAATAGTAAATATTTCTCTGTTAATTACAGTTAATTACAGTACATTGATTCATAGATAGCTCTGGTTTTGTAAGATCACCCATAGTTGTACGTAATTGGTTGTTTCTTCCATTGTCTTTCTGTACTTTATTCATCTTTTGGTAAAAGCTTATATCAATTTTATTGCAAGACTGTTGGGTTTTATTGGTTTTATTTGTTTGTTTTATCTTTCCAGTGCACTGACAATCTCAAACATTCAGGCTGGCTCCACAGGAAACTGGGGTTGTCATGTACAAACCAGGCGTGGGAATAACACAAGGACAGTAGACATTGTGGTGCTAGAAAGTTCTGCGCAGTACTGCCCTCCAGAGAGGGTTGTGAACAATAAAGGGGATTTCAGGTTGGTAACCTCAATTTTTTTTTCAGAGAAAAGAAAAGTCCATTTAATTTTATTTTTAACAAAGGTATTATGCTTTAAAGGCACCTATGTGGATGTTCATTTGTAAATGGCACGTAATAGATTTTTAACTGTTCTAAATTAGTATGCATTGAAAGAAGTGCACACAAATACACCATGAAATGATAAACTTTGAGCCTGTTAACTTACATATTTGGAAGAGATGGAAAGTAAGCTATGATATATGAAATATATAAATGAAATTATTGGAATAGAGTAAAACTTTGTAGGTGATCTGTAAGTTAGAGTTGGACTGCATGCTGATGGGAGGGTTTCCACCAGGTTATCATTCTGTTTTTAAAACCCTCCTGCTGCTATATGACAAAAACACTACATAAGAAACATGTAATATAGGTTGTTTGTTCCCTCGCCCCATGAGTATTAGAGTAAATAGTATGAATGGTGCTTCCTTTTAATGATTGTTGGGACTGTAGTGGTAGCTCTGATGTTCCATTGTGTTGGATATTGCAGAGTATTTTATCTTTTGTTCTTACCTCTTCACCTGTTTTCCCTTTTCTGATCTTTCTGCTGCTGGTCACTCTAACAACACGTTACTCCTGGAGGTGCCAGCTGTAACAGATAGCTTCTGTATAGATTCTCTGTATGTAAGGTAATTCCCTTTATAACTACTCTGTGTTGTACCTCCCTGCAGTAACTCCTACTGAGAATTAGTATATGTCATAGCATATGTTTTCACTACGGTTTGTAGGGCTTCTTAATGTTGTAATAACTGCTTTTACCCACTCATTTATTTTCACTTTTCTTATGCTGCTTGGCTATGTTGATCTTCTGCTTCATCTTTTGTTTACATTTATAAACTTTTCTTCCTTTCCCTGTGTACATTAGAGTTCTTCAAAGTCATCTTCTTTCTATACAGCTAATCTAAGAGCATAGATCTTTTATTTTAAGAAATGAAAAGTAAGTTAAAGCATGTTGCTGGGACATAGTTTTTGGGAGAGAAGACAAACTTTCAAGTGCAGAAGGCCTTCTCCAGTTGTAGCAAAAATTCAGGTAAACTCCTGGCTGAGAGCATTTGTTCTGAGTTCGTCTTCATGTTCATCAGTTGGACAATTTGAGAAGAAGGGTAGCTGGTGTCTGAGTATGAGGAACTATTAGTGAGGGAAGTAGTGTTAAGATCGCTTGCTGCACAGAGACAATTTGGAACTACTGAAGAGCTTCACTTTCACATTGTAAGGAATTATTTATATAAGAAACTTTGTGCATATCCTCTTTTTACACTGTGGTGGTTTCAACTGTAGGGATGAGCATTACATTAGAAAATGAGAACTTCCTGCTTAAGATAAAAGGTGAAGAAAGTCAAACAGATGCATGCTGTATTCATCAAAGAACACATCTATTTAAATCACTTATGCATTTTTTTTTTAATGATACAAGTGTGAATCGTTCTTCTTTGATTTGCCATTAGAGGTGAAAACAGATGGTAAAGGCTTATTTCAAAGTGTTTTCCATTAAATTAACCTGTGCTGTTCAGTGACTGTTCAGTGTAATAGGATTTACCCCCTCTGGAATTCAGTAGAAAGAAATAAGATTTCAGGAAATGTTCAGCTTATCAAAAAGTTCACTATGTCTGGTTTTACTATAACAGACTTCCATTTGTAGTTTAGGTAGAGTAATAATAAAGAGTAATTTTTCACCTTTGAGACCATATGGAAATAAGGCTTTGACTAGTGAGAAAATGGTTCTGAGCAGATGGCTGTAAATGATCCTAGGTGAATTTGATTTTATAGTTTTTTAGTTGGAACGGGTTAGTCATTTTAGCTTGGAAGCTGTTTCAAAACTGGCATCTAGATTTTTATCCCTTCAGAGATGGGATAGAAAAGTGTAGCAGAGGAGGACGTTTGTCTTCGGTGCCTTTGGCTCAGTAATAGTAGTTTAGCATGAGTCTATAAAAATTAGGCAAAAACTGTCTTCGTCATGGAATCTTTTTTTTTAAATTTGGATATTATTTTAAGTCTTACTCGGATAATATCCCTGAATATGTTACAATCTGTGATTAAATTTAAAATACAGTTTGCATGTTAAAATGTAACCTAGTGCTTCTGCTTCAGTAAAGCCTTCAACTGTTGTGTTTAGAATAATTTTATGCTGGTAGTTGATAGAATTCTTTCTTAAATATAAGAATTATCCTTTTGAAAACTGTTACTGGGTGTAATTAATCTTAAAACTGTAATTGTCATGCTGAATTTAGAGAATTACTAAGATGTAATAAGAAAAAAATATTAGACTACCTGTAAGCTAATGAAATTATGATATAAAAACTCATTGTAACTGAAAGTTATTGTTGGTTTAAAGAAATGAATGCTTTCAAAACAGAATTAATATGCATGAAGAGAAGGATTCTTTTATAATCTCATGGTCTGGCTTTTTTTTCCTGAAATGAAATTACAGTACTTAAATGTAAATGAACCATCTTTCCCTCACAGCTGTCTACTCTCATGTATATGTGATAAATTTTGAGCACCTAATTATAAACAGTGATGAAATAAGAGTGTTAATACAGTCCAAATTTGCATTTCTGCTAGCAGTTGGGTAAACTGTGAAAGATATTCAAGCTTAGGCTCATAAGAAATTTAAGAATGCAGCCAAACTTACGTAGCCTTTGTTTGCATGATGAGAATTTCATGTCATTAGTCACCTGTTGAGCCTTGCTGGACGGATGTCCTCTCTGGCTTCATGGAAAGTGGAGAGTGCCTCATCAGCTCATCTCATGCAGGTATTGGGAGGAAACAGTTCATGGTTGAGAATGGTCCAGGTTAACATTCGCTTAGCGAAAATAGGGAATAAGGGAAGTGTAGTCACAGCTGGAATCAGTTCCCCTATCTCATTCACCACTGGGCTGTAAAGAAACTTGTACTCACACAAGGAGTATTGTGAATGGGAGAGGAAAGAGGGTAAGGGACACTGTTCCCCATGAAGCTCTTCTCTTAGTGACACTGCACATTTGTGGTGGTTTTGTGTATGTGAAATTATGGCAGAAAGCTGAGAGTTTTAAATTGCCCACCTTTTATGTCTGGTTTAGTAGAAAGCTTTCAAAATCATTAGATGAATAATATATTAGTTTTATTAGTAAAATGTTTCTGTAGATACCTAAATTTGTTGTAAAGGTAGCATAGACTATATGACTGTCTGGCATTGCTAGTATTCTTTTGAGAAGATCACGGTAAATGATGATAAAATGCTGTGGAGGGAGATGAATGAAAAGTAAATGCAGTAGAAATAAAGGGACAGTAACAAAAGGGAAAGAGATGGATAAAAAATAGAGGAAGTGGAGAGAAGAACTGGGAGAGAAGGCAAATAATCTTGCGTTAATCCAATAACCTTTGAAGTAGTGTTAGACACTGAAACTGTCACTTTTTTCCATTTGATGGCTACAGAAGTTCCTGAAGATCTATACGTAGCTTAGAAATTATATTTATTTAAAAACATAGTAATTAAAGCTCTCCTGAAAAACTTGTTTTTCATTTAAGTCCTAGTGCTTCACTCTGGCTTCTCTTTTTCTAATTCTTTAGCACTAGGTGTGAATAGTGAGGAAAGGAATGGCACATGCCATTTGTCAGTGAAAATATTTGTCTTGGAGGTTGTGTCATACAACATCTGTCAGGACCGCAGAGTTTAAATTATTCTAAGGCCATGTGGCACTCAGTCTGTAAGGTGATACATTCAGTCAAAACTGAGCTGACCACACTTTAAAATGCTTTGGAAAAATACAACTTTTAGAAAACTGTCTATAAAGACAGAGACAGATATCCCTTTCAAAGTGGCATCTTTGATGTGGAAACTTAATACTAAAATTTCAGTGTTGATAAAATTGTTTTGGAAATGATGTTTTGGCACTCCGGTGTCAGTGTTTCTGGAAACCTGACCGTCTGCATTCTGGAAGCTGAGGTTTGGGTGTATTATGCAAGGTATTTGTGGGCCTGCATGTCTTATGCCAGCTGTGCCAGCTGATTCGTTAGTTGTCCTCATCTGCCTGTTTTCTTTTTGGCTTCATTCTCTGAAGGCTCATTATGTATTGATAAGAAGTAGGAGCATAGAAGTAGCTCATCTTTGTACTTGTTTTTCCCCAGTCTGTGTTGATCAGACTTTGTTTTAATTTGTCCGCACAGAAATTTCAGAGACTTAGGTAAGTTTACATGTATTGTATCCCCTTATCCCTTCCTCCCTTCCCAGCAGATCCATAACTTGCGCTGTCCATGATCAGAGTTGGCCAGATATGATCCAAAGTGATGTTTTTGTTAGCTTGCTAGGGTGCATGTAATGTTGCACTAAGGTCACTACTTGGATTGCAGCAATTCACAAAGGCTGTTGTGATTTTTCTAAGGAAGATTTTTGTCCTTTCTGCTGGCGTTTCTTCTATACAGGAGAAAAGACGGTAAATAATTTACATTACCATTGCAGAATCTATACCTGTTCTTTGAATTAATTTACAGTCTCTAAAATACCTGTATATAATTTCTGGCTTTTAAAAACTGTGCTTATTCTTTTTTAATTTTTTCTTCTTTCTTTTAATCACCTCCATTGCCACCAATTCTGGTTGTTCAGAATATCACCCTTTTGATAAAGGTTGAATGGTGACACTTCTGTTAATTTCTTGAAGTGGCTGCTGAGGCTCTGAATACAAGTGTATGCATATTCTCTAGGCTGGATGAATCTCTGATACCCAAATAATCTTCTGTCTCTTCTAGTATTCAGATACTATGGCGATGGTCATAATAATAAGTCTCCATTTCTTAACTAAATGATGTCACTACAATATGGAGAATGATTTGTAATGCCAAAGCTGTTATAAAAGGTAGTAAAATTTAAGCCTTTGTTTTCTATTTTGGTTGGTTGTAATTATTGTCTAGTCTTTTCCATTGGATTCCTTACTGACTTTGAATTCTTTTATGGTCGTTGCCATGACCTGTGCATTTTAAGGATGCCACCAGCAGCTATCTTCGAGTTGCTTGTTGCCCAAACCTAAGTAATCTTTGCCAAAATGGCCAGAAGTAAGAGTTTTTCTTCAATTACTGAACATGCCGAAATTGTTCTGTTGGAGCTGATTAGGAATAAACAGGAATTTGAGATAGAGAAGACTTTCAGTATACCCCAAAAGGTTAATCTCTTGCATCATTTAATATAATTGAAAAGTGTAGCCTTTTGCCTTGGGTCCATCCCTGGAGTTATTCTCTTCTTTGAGAAAGAACTGTGATAAATCCCAGTGTCTTCAGTAAGAGAACTTACTTAACTGATGAATAAGGAAGGAAAATAGAGCTGACTTGTTCAATTTCTCTGCTTTGGCAATATTACTTAAATTTTAATTTCCTGAGATGGTGTATTCTTCAAGGTGTTTATTCCACCCTCCTGCAAAACACAGAACTTTTTTTTTTTTTTTTTTTTTTTTTTCAAATATAGATATGTTCTTAGCATCTCTTAATTTAGACGATAGTAGTGACTGAATGGCTGTTTACTGAAATGCAGTCTAGATATAAAAGCAAACTTTAAATCACAGTGTAATCTAACCGAATTTTTTGTTTGACCTTTTCAATTTTTGGAGACAACTGCTTTGTGCAAGGCCTTTTGAAATACTTAAAACTGAGAAAAAGTATGTTAGCTCTTAAGGCTGTTCAAGGAGCTTGACTGAATTATGGTACAGAAAGCCTGAGATGATCAAATGAAGTGCGCTCTTGCTCTCGGTTTTAGTTAAACCTTATATGTTGGGTTGTTGGATTTGAGATACTTGGTATTCTGCAATTTAGGTATGTATGCTTTTTGCTTTTAAACTTTAAATATTCGTGTTCTGAATGATAAAATACTGCTTATGCATATCTTAACAGGGGAGAGGGCCGGAAGCAGGGGCAGGCAGACTGGCTGGTATTCCTTGTCCCTGTCCTTCTCTCTTCTCAGCATTGCAGCTTAATTCAGGCATAGTTCCCTTCTATTCTTATATTTCCTTTGAATCAGTTCTGATCTCATGAATGATCAGTGAACTAAAGGTGTATTGCAATTTAATTTTCTGTATTTATTTCTTTATTCTTTATTTCATTTTTATCTGTGTATATGTTTATACAGAAAAAATATGCAGTAAAATTACAGAGGAGGAAGTTGAGAGAATGTTAGAAGTTTTCTTAAAAAGTGCTTAGTTCCACATACCTTGAGTGAAGGGAATTCTTTTCTGGTTTCTTAACATTATGAACGCTTTCTTTTCCCATTAATTTCTGTTTGATATTAAGTGTCGTTACAAAATCAGTCAAAGTGGTTGTACTACTGCTACTGTTTCTTAATTACTGTAAATGTAGTCTTCTGTTCATATCTCTAGTTTAGTATTGATATGAATGCAGTCATTTGAAGGTTTACATTGATGCATGTGAACAGGACAAGTAGAAAGCTTGCAGGGCTTTCTACTATGTATTTAACTTTTTATAGTGTTAATACGCATTTTTCATGAAGTAAGCAAGATTTTTTGATAAAATTTTAAAATATTTTTAGTAATTTTATAAGCACCTTTTTCTCTCACCTGCAACCTCATGAAAGAATTCAAAAAAAGCATGCTAGCATTAGAACTTGTTTTGTTAATAGTACACAAATATGAACAGCTTGAAAATACTGAAGGCGAGCCAAGGTGGGCCTTTAAATAGTTTAGAGATGCTTAGTTTTGAGTGTCTCTTTATTTCATGTTGTAGTGCTTAATCCTTTTATTTACTTGTCATGTAAATTTGTCTAAAATTTTTTTTTTTTTGCTTTTGACTCCCCAGGTGGCCTAGAACATTGGCAGGCATCACAGCATACCTGCTGTGTACACGTTATTCTGCTGGCAGTGGGATATATCCTGGCAACTCACAAGATGAGAGAAGAGCCTGGCGCAGATGTGACAGGGGAGGGTACTGGGCAGAAGAGGACTACTCCAGGTGCCAATATGCAAATGATGTGACTCGGGTTCTTTATATGTTCAATCAGGTAATTTGTGCGTTTCTACAAAATCAAATTCTTTAATGAAAATAAAACCTCAAAAGTCTATTTCTGCATCTTTTAAGCTGGTAATACTGGTGGTAGAGATGAATTATGATGAACACATGCCTCTGAGTACAGCACTAGAACTTGTAGGTTTATGTTAAGAGTTTGGTTTAATATCTATTTTGAGTGCCCCCAGACTGGAAATGCAACGAAAATTTTATTCTTTGGTGTACTTGCGTAAAGCATATGAGAATGGTACTTGTCATGATTGGTTTTGTCAGCTGGATGCCCTATCCTGCCCACATGCTGTAAAGAAACAAGTTAGGCTGAAGTTGTAATGGAGAACAGTTATTTTCATTATAATAATAGATAATAGTCAAACTCTGCTCTGTCTCTATTGCTGTAAACCTCTTAATAGACTCGGTGTGGCTGATGAGAGTTAACTAGTGAAAGCAGTGAATATTAACTAGGCTTCTCTAATCTGGTAGTACTCACCAGGATACAAGAGAGTATTCTAGATTTTAAATGTAGGTATGAAACAAAATTTTTCAGCTCCAGTTTCCTTTTGAGGCCTATCTCCAGTTAATGCACGCTTTCACAAACACTGTTCTGCAGTGATGCACCCATGCAGTGATGTACCCAACCTTGTATGTATAGGCGCACTGTATTGTAGAATAGTCTATAAAGCTTTGAACCTCTGGTTTAAGTTTGATGTTTTCCAGTGCGTACTGTCAGATTCCTAGCATCAATGCAACAAGTAAAACTATGGAAATATGGGCATGTTTTTGGTGTGGTGGTTTTTTTGTTTGTTTTGTTGTTTTGTTTTTAATAATACAGCTATGCCACTTGAGTTGATGATCTTGGTAGCACCGCCCATGTTTAACATGGGCCATGGTGCTTGTCTGACCTCAGGGTAGGATTACTGCGTGTTGTGTGTGTTCGGAGTTTCAGTGTGTGAGCTCACATTTATTTAGAGAAAACTTCACACTGTGTATCAGAAGCACCACAGCCCCTAACTGGGACAATCAGGATCTAAACTGATATTTGCCCTTTGGATGTTTCCAATTTATACATACAGTGAAGGCTTGACGTCCAGTGGCTTGGGCTAAATCTAGTTTGCGGCAAAAGCATTGAACTGCACGTTGTGTAGATGAGTTGTTGCTGACTTGCTCCCTCTGTATTCAGTTACTAATGCAGACATAGCTTTTTATCTTCCTGCTCTGGTTCCCTGAGGACCAGTGAGCACTGGTGTAAGAAAGATGGAAAGGGTGGGAGGGAGAGAAAGGGAAAGGACTGCCTGTTCTGGTCCAAGATAAACTTAGGGTTTGACATAACTATTTGTGCTCTACTGCTTTACATTTCGAGCACTAGAGGTGCATGCCATGGCTTAGTCACGAGAAACATGTTTGAGGGCTGAAATGGGTAGTGGTGGTGCTTAATGACTGATTAGCAGGTGCGTGATGATGCTGGGGATCCCTTTGTGGGACACAGCAAGGTTGAGAGTTTGCTTCCTCACCTAGGAATTCACATTTTCCAGCAAGGCCTGTAACAGCTTAATGCTACTACTCCTGCCTAGGTACTGTAGCCCAACGTTAGAGTTTCAACTGCTCAAGATTACTTCAGCCTGTTATAACTGCTTTTGGTTAGCCAACACTTATCAGGTTGGGGAAGAATGTTGCCAACTTTGTGTTTGGAAGTTTTAAAATGTGAGGGTGTCTTGGTTTAACCTCAGCTGACAACTAAGCACCACACAGCTGCTCCCTCACTTCCCCCCCCCCCCCCTCCACGTGGGATGGGGGGAAGAGAATTGGAAGGGTAAAAGTGAGAAAACTCATGGGTTGAGATAAGAACAGTTTAATAATTGAAGTAAAATAATAATAATAGTAATAAATTTTAATGAAAAGGAAAATAAGAGAGAAATAAAACCCAAGAAAGACAAATGATGCAAATGAAAATAATTGCTCACCAACAACTGACTGATGCCCAGCCAGTCCCTGAGCAGTGCCCCAACCTTCCTGCTAGTTTTACTGCTGAGCACGATGTCATATGGTGTGGAATAGCCCTTTGGTCAGTTGGGGTCAGCTGTCCCAGCTGTGTTGCCTCCTAACTTCTTGTGCCCCCCCAGTCTCCTCGCTGGTGGGGTGAGGTGAGAAGCAGAAAAGGCCTTGACTCTGTGTAAGCACTGCTCAGCAGTAACTAAAACATCCCTGTTACCAACACTGTTTCCAGCACAAATCCAAAACATAGCCCCATACTAGCTACTGTGAAGAAAATTAACTCTACCCCAGCCAAAACCAGCACAGAGGGTCAGATTGGTATCTTCAGAAAAGCAGAAGTAGCAGTATTATTTCCATGTGTGAAGTAGATAATAGGAAGTTACCTGCTTAAAAATACATGCACACAGGTATGCTACACTGAAATAGAGGTTTCAAAATCTTTTTTTTAAAGGGAGAAGTGGCATGTTTTGGTTTTAGTTGTTTTTACTCATTAGAGCCTTCCTCTTTTTACATGTAGTAGGTCTGCAACTTTTAGCAGTATTCTGCACAGAAATGTATTGTCTCTTTGAGACTAATATTAAGTGTAAGAATATTATAATAATCTTTAGAGCCTTTGAACACAAAGGTAGTTGAGCCGTTTTGCACATTAGAACTGTGCCAAGCAACTGAAATCAAGTAGAGGTCTAAGTTTTTAAAATGGAGTGAAACCTTTGTAACATTTATACAAGAACGTTTATATTTCACTGTTCTTGTTTGTGTATCATACAGGTATAGTTTTAGGTGAGAAGAAATTAATGTTTAAAGAAAAAGTTCAAAGAAATTTTACAGAATATCTGAATATGAAAGTTGACTTTGTTCAGTGTGTTATGACTTTGAACTTTGTTTATACTTTTAAATGCATGACTTCTAGTGTTTTGGAAAAAAAAAAAATCTTCCATTAATTGCATTCAAATCTATGTACAAGTGCTAAGACCAGCAGGGACAAATATATAGTTGAGCTTATGTAGCACATTGCAAATTCAGTAGGGTAGATTAGATCTCTGCACACCAAAAAACAGAGATGTGGGACATCACTAGTTTGGATTATCATGGATAAACAGCATCTGAACGTGAGCTGATAACATTTGCACAGCTTTTCACTGTACTACAAAAATTTCCCATTTTTGGTCCCTGCTAGCTCAGGCTTGTTGATGTTGCATACTATTTAGTGAAGAATTTTCGAGCATGGTGCTTGTTTCAGGAATGAAGTCATGAGCTTTGTCATAGAGAGGATCTGTCCTGGGGGGATTTTTTTGTGTGTGTTCCATTCCAAATGCTTTCTGTAATTACAGAATCAAGAGTGAATGCTACAGCAGTGGTGTGTTTGAATTTCTTTTGCCTTCTCTTGCTACAAAATGCCATGTTTTAGGAGCTTTGTGTTGTCATGCCTAGGCTCTGGTGAAAAGGAAAATAAGTATTTGACAGTACTGTCTTTTTTGTTCCTTTTCTTGGTGTAACACCTCTCTCCCTTCTAGGACAACAGGACAAAACCCAGTTTCTGGCTGCAGGTACAAATGCTGGTTCTCTGGCTTGTAGGAAATGTTTTTGCTATAGGATAAGGTGGTAGTTCCTGGCTGCTTAAAACACTGTGATCCCTGTGTGAATTGCTATCCTCTTTAGGAAAATGCTTATTTATTAATTGCTGAAGTGTTGCCTCTATCTTTTACTTAATTTTCACTTCTTCAAAATGCTTATGTTTGTTCTCTGTATAGATGCCGCTCAACCTTACTAATGCAGTGGCAACAGCAAGACAGCTCTTGGCTTACACTGTTGAAGCAGCAAATTTTTCTGATAAAATGGATGTTATTTTTGTGGCTGAAATGATAGAGAAATTTGGAAGATTTGCTGAAAAATATAAAGAGGTAACTGGATAATTTGCCATCACTTTAAAGATAATCAAAGTGTTTGTCCTTAAGTATTCTGAGCAGTGAAACCTTCTCAACGTTAGATGCAGGCACTGAGTTAGTGGATTATCAGATTATATTCCATGTTTTTGTTTGTTTAGTAGGTCCCTGAAGTTGCTGACCCATGGTCACAGACTTTGCATTCGCGCTGAGATGATCCAGCATTCACTGGACCTGTAATGTGAGTAACACCTCTGGTCAGCACTGGAGCAGGGAGATAGGTACAGTAAGTCTGTTTTTATTTAATATGGAGTGGGTCACACAGGTTTTCATTGGTTTTTATCTAAAAATACAAATAATGAAAGCCTCAGAGATCCTCTCAATAATGAATAAAACAAGACTTATCTTCTCCCCTCCCACCATGGTAGGCTGTCTTTATTCAGTATTGAGCTGTATCTCTAAGGTTTTCAGTATTCCTATATCTTGCAGGATATAAGATAAGACATTAAAATAAAATCTTAGAGAACGCTCATTGTTGGGGAGAAAAACGTGAGTGGTTGAATAGTCTCACCAGTGGGTAGGAACTCTCTGTTTCACTGCTGAACAGAGGTTATATTGATCTCACTGTACAGTGCATGTTGGGAAGTTGGAGACCACAACACCTCAATTTTAAACTTGCGCAAAAAAAAAAAAGCCAAATTTCCCTGTCCACCCTCAGCAAACCATAAATGCTGGTTGTAAATTCATTGCAGAACTCCTTGGAGAATTTTCAGGCTAAATATGCTTTTTGCAATCATAGCTTGGATTTTTTTTGTGTATTTTGGAATTATACAAGCAGTTCATTAAATGGCTGGTTTTGTATCCAGTCGAAAGTAGAAACATGTTTTAGATTGCTGCATGATTTGTTAACATTATAAGGATGTTCTTTTCTCAGCTGTGATTTATTGTCTGTAGAGTGACACCATCCGGCATTACTTTGCCATGTTTGAAGGTAGCAGAGGATATGAAAATATATAAGTTAAATTCATAGGTAGTTTTGGTCTTAGATTATGTATTCTTTATGTTAATTGGTTTGATTTAAAGTCAACCTTTGATTTGCTGATATATTCAAGGAATGTGAGTGCAATTTCATTTAATAATTTTTAGTAGCTATTAATAAGAATTATTTCTTATTAGGGTATTACTCTACAAACTTTTTCTTGACACTGTATTCACTTATAGCATCGTATTGTCAGTTCTTCAGTTTTTGTTACAGTGGCTATTCTGAAAGATAAATACTGTAAATTATAAAGAGCTTCATTTAATAGCTTTTTCATGTCAGAAGAAGAAACAAACTGAAGACAATGTTCAGAAAGTTCTTAGCAGATTGCCTTAAGTTAGAATGCAGTTGGAAAAACTTGTGCGTACCTTGATAAGCAGGGGAAAGAGTAATGTGTAATATTTTCTGAAAGTCTGAAACAAATTGAGTCCTGTGACTTCAAGTTCTTAATACTGATAATTTATTGTAAAACCACCATTTGTTGATGTGTAAAACATGTTACCAGTTTTCAAGTAGTAATAACTCATAATAAGCATCTTCAATTAATTTCACTTTGATTTGTTCTTGAGAATTTAATAAAAAGGGCTACAGCCTGCAAATGCTGCTTGAGGCTCTCTGTTAGCTGTTAACTGATTGTAGCTTCTGTCCCTAAAAGAGACTGTTCTTAAAACAGTAAATACTTTTATATTCCCCTTCTTGCCTTTATTTTTAAAGACTTAAAAAATAGAAGAACAAGCTACTGTGTTCTCCCCTTATTAGTAATATTCTGAAAAGAAATTGGGAAGCCTGGATGGTAAAGGAGATGTCTTTCTCACCCCACCCTGTCTCTCTTTATGCAGAAAATTCCAGTCCCTAAATTTAGGCACTGTGAATTGCATTTCAGTCAATTCAACTAGAAAATACAGGCACCTTCACTGTTGGTCCAGTATTTGTCACTGTTTCTTAAATGTGAAATCCGGTGTAGGTCAATGTTGTTAATGTTGTGCTCATTAATTTTTGCAGCGTCGTGGTCTAAATAAATGAATTCCCTCTATAGTTTGTATTTGTCCGTCATACAGAAGACAGGGTGAGGGAGTGTGAGCATAAACTTAGAACAATGTAATTGGTGGTTTGAAAGCAGCGCTGGTACCTACGGGTACTTGCTGTCTCTCTCATGTATAACCTGCGACCTAAAACAGTTCATGCAAAATTGGAGGCAAGGAAGGAAGGAATCAAAGAAAAGGCAGACACAGCAAAAGGAAGAGAAGCAGAATTGCATGCTAATTTTTGCCTATATTACTCTTTTATTATTATCTTCCCCCATACATGCAAGCTGTATTACTGTTGATTTACAGTTTATTTATTTTAGATTTCAAGTTGATTATAAATAGTCCTTTTAAATAATTAGTACAGTAGAATGTGGGTATTACACTCTTTGCTTTTAATGAAATATCTGTATTTCTCATGGTTTTGGTTTTTAAGTATAATGTAAACAGACAAATTACATTGCCATAACATTTTTCTTGGATGGAAGTAAATGTCTGAGTCAAAGCATTTCAGTTTCTCAACTTGACGAGTGGTGATTGAAATAGGAACAACCAATTTCCTTTTGCTTTTTGTGCTGACAAGTCACTTTGTATTGTCTGATAATGATCCTACTTGATGAACGCTTTCAAAGATATAAAATAGTCTTATTCCTCTTCCCTGTTAGCTTGGTGACGTGATGGTGGACATAGCAAGTAACATTATGTTAGCTGATGAACGTGTTCTGTGGATGGCACAAAGGGAAGCCAAGGCTTGCACTAGAATTGTACAGTGTCTACAGAAAATTGCTATGTATCGGCTTGCAAATGGAGCTCAAGTTTACTCTACTGTAAGTATAAATTTATTTATTTAGAAGACATTTTGCTGGCTCTTCAGTTTCAATAGCTTTTTATTTTTCTTAATAGATGTTGGCATTATTTGAAATGCCTACTATTTCTGTAGGGAGAAGAGAGATACTCTGAACAGATTTATCCCTGCCAGATAGAAAGAAACAGTTTTCTGGGTGTTTTTTTCCTTTATGGCAGATAATCCCTTTAAGATTATTTATTATTTTTCCTGTGGTGTGTAAAATTATTTAATGTTTGATTTTTGTCGTCACAGTATTCTCCAAATATTGCTCTTGAGGCTTATGTAATAAAGGCTGCTGGTTTCACTGGGATGACATGCACCGTATTTCAGAAAGTGGCTACATCAGACCGTACAGGACTCAGTGATTATGGGAGAAGAGATCCAGATGGAAATCTAGATAAACAATTAAGCTTTAAGTGCAACGTTTCAAATACACTGTCAAGTCTGGCTTTAAAGGTCAGATACTCATTGTTTCCCTACTGACTTCATAATAGTATCTTAAATATGAATCATTTGGAAAGCAAGCTTATATTATTAATTTCTAATGTTAAAGTAGCATTTTTACATAATCCAGAATGATTGTGACAAGAGATAATTAAAGTGACAAAGGATAATAAAGTTTGATTTTTTAGAATAATTTTTTAATGGATGCAATTTTTAATGAGTAGGTGTTGTTTTCTTTATTAAAACATCTTAACTTGAAAGATGCTTTCAGACCTTTTCATAAGTATAGAAATTGAAATGCTCCCTAGTTCATAATAATACTTGGCTTTATTTTCTGTATTTTCATCTTCATTACATATTAAATCAGATATTACCAGTCTCCTTAAATATCTGAAATACTCTGCTCAGAGTGATACTGTAATTAAGCATGAAGTAGAAAATGGACCTGAAAGGTTTATATTTGTGTGTGTGCATACACACACACGTATATATGCGGGTACGTATAGAATGGAAACACTTCCTCATATTCTGTAAAAGTATTTTTTCAGTTACATTCCCCAACATACCAGATTGCTTTTATCACTTAACGAGCTTGAACATCACTGCTGGGTGTATATTTGCAATTATATTTATGTATTTTATGAAATTACATGCATGCTTCCCTACCCAAGTATAATTGATATATAAGTTATCAAAACCTGTTTGTATACAGTGTTTAATTTTGAATGGTACTAATGCACAATTACAGCATTTCTCTTTGCTTGTCTTGGTTGCTGCTTCTAGTTGCCAATAGTCTAATCTGGAAAACTCTTGTAATACTTTTACTAATATCAGCTTCAACTTTCTTGTCTGTAACAAGTAAGGTAACTACTGAATCTTAACTTTTTTTTTTTCTCTTAAAAAAATCATTAAGACTTCATTAACCTGATTCAACTATTTTATCATGGATTACTTGGAAACAATGTCAAATAGGTTTGTCACAATACATAGTCTGCTAAATGCATTCATCTCTGACACTGTTCAGTTGGAGGAGTTGCTAATTTAATCTCTATAAAGAATTTCATTTTGTCTTTAAAACTTTAACAATCTGTTAATTTCTAGAACACAATTGTAGAGGCTTCTATCCAGTTGCCAGCTTCCCTTTTCACCCAAAAGCAAAAAAGAGAAATCAGACCAGCAGATGAATCTGTCTACAAGCTTCAGCTTATTGCATTCCGCAATGGAAAGCTTTTTCCAGCAACAGGAAATTCAACAAATCTGGCTGATGATGGGAAACGTCGTACAGTTGTAACACCAGTTATTCTTACTAAGATAGGTTTGTTTTTTATTATTACTTTATGATCTTTAAAAATAAGAAACATTTTTGACTCCTTTGTTTCGACTAGTGTATATCTAATAAAAGGTTTTTAGCATCTAATGTGTTACATGTTGAGAAATTTATGTGCAAATATATTTCTTTTGTAACAGATGGTTTAAACCTAGCCAGTCACCACGTTCCTATAAATGTGACACTGCGGCGCATTGCGCATGGAGCAGATGCTATTGCGGCTCAGTGGGACTTTGATCTACTGAACGGACAAGGGGGATGGAAATCTGATGGTTGTCGCATTCTTCTGTCCGACGAAAATATTACTACCATTCAGTGCTACTCCCTCAGCAACTATGCAGTTTTAATGGTATGACACTTATAATTACATGTCCCTTTCTGGAACTTAAAAATATTCAAAATGCAAGTCTGTGGGGGTTTTTTCTTGCATTAAAGAAAATGAGCATTTCCACATTCCGTTTCACATAAACTAGACATAAAAAGTAAATCTCCAGTTTTGCTTGTGTTGGTATAAATGTTGATGTAAGATGAGGTTTAAGTGGAAATCTGTCAAAGTGGAATTAATTGCTGAATATACTAGACACAAAAGAATTTTCATATGAAAAGTATTATAGGAAGCCATTTTAATGAGCTACTTAATCAAATGGGCTTTTATGAATTTTAGTCTAATAATGACAGTTTAAAATAAAGGTAACAGTCAAAAAAAACCTTATCTTCTTTGTGTTAGATTAAATTTGTTAGCTTTGTCTGACAGGAGTATTTTCCCAGGTTTTTTTTTTTTTGCTGTGGTCCTTAACCAGAGGATAGCTGTTTCACTGCAAATTAACAGTTCGTTCACTAGTATGTAGGTATGTTACCAGAAGACAACGATTGAAAAAGGAAAAAAAATTCAAAACAGTTACTATCCAAAATATTTTTGAAATATTGCTTAAAAAATATTATCTGAACTCTAGTCTTAGCATATTGGTGTCAGTAAAATGGTTAACCAGTTCTAAAATGCAGTGATAGTTGAAGAGGAAGGGAGCAAGACACCTTCTTTTAGTGCTCTTCAGTTATGAGCTAGGATTTCTTCTTTGTCTGTTCCCAGAGCTCTTCATTTCAGAATTTGGCCTGGGAAGCTTCCCTTTTTAGAGATGGTGACTGCTACCCTGCTTATCAGTCATCACCACAGATGCTAAATGGTAGCATATGATACATAAAAATGGTAGGAAGCTGAATGAAATACTAAGAGGTTTAGGAAATACTGTTAAATGTAAGTTTGGTATGGGTTTTGTTGTAGTTAATATGCTCTGTGTGGAATTAAATATATATTTGTATGTAATCGTACATGGAAGAAAGAGGATTCCTTTATGATGATCAGTGCATAAGAAGTTGCTATTTTTGTTTTGCAACTCAAATTTTCAAAAATCTTTCTCTTAAGAAAATTAAATAGTAGAATACCAAAAAACGAAACATAAATCAAGATTTACATGTCAAGCTTTTTTAAAAAGCTCAAAGAGAGCAACTTTTCACTTTACCTCTGAAGGTACTGTTTTAAATTACTTCAAACTCTTATAATCCTATAGTTCCCTTTGATATTTTTTAAATATATAATCCTTTCCTAAAACGTAACAGCATTCTTTAAAATGGAATTAAACTTCATTTGTATGTGTAGCATGCATGTAAAGAGAGATTATGCTTTAAATTGGTCACATTTCTGCCATCTGGAGGAAGAAAAATGAAGAGCATATTCAATCTGCTGCTGTAAATGACTTATTTCTAAATTAATACATGGTAAGATTATACGAATATCTTATCATGAGTTATATAGAGAAGTGTTGACAATCAGAAATCAAAAAAGCTAGACAAAGGGGCATCTTTCTTCCTTTTCTGCCAGTGACTCTCATTCTATGATTGCTCAAAACTGGTATTCCTTAAGTATTTAGCTACTTCCCAAAATGTTAGGCTCTAGGGACTGGAGAGGAGGAGGTAGGTGGAGGAGGACAGAGAGTAACACTCATCTGTTAGATGTTCCTTGTACACAATTAATACACTGCAAAAGCTCTGGGTGTCTAAGCAGCTGCTGAAAAAGGCTTCAATAATGCCTATCCATATATTAACTAAAAAAACCCATAATAGCCTATTTCATTTGCAGTGTTGTGAAAGTCTGTTCTGGTCCCAGGCTCATAGGTCGGGGTTCGGTTTTAGAAGTTTGGCTTTTAATTCAGCAGTTGTCATTAACATCAAATACATGAACAGTAGTGGCAGGAGGGACCTGAACGCAATATTCCGTCATCCTGGCTGGATGGCAAATGACTTAACCAGAGTTATTTCGCACTTTTGTAGTCTACATTTCTACACACATATGTACTAAAGTAGAAAGCAGGTTGTAATGTACTGACCTGTCTTTATATGTTTCAGAACATAATGTAAAGTCCTGTCTGATAAGGAAACCCATAACTGAGTGCCTAGTTTTCTAATCTAGTGATTTAGGAAGATAGCGTTATAAAAATTTATATTTATTTGCAAATAATTTTAACCACTGTTTAATAGTAGAAGAGAGAACCAGGAGGCTTAGCTGAAATCTCATTATTATAGGCCTATAGCAGAGGGGAAAAAAACCAGCAGTGGTAATTGAGAAGAAACAGAGTTCTGCTAGTTGGCTATTAACACCCCAATGTTCTTCTTAATGTCATCTCTACTGTTATTTTACTGTTATTCTTTTTTTATTAAATTATTATTTAGGGTTAGTTTAGCTCAGAAATAATTTTATTAGCTCCTCTCACTCCTTTTAGTAGGTCTGATTAAAAATGTCAGTGCAATCAGGAAGAAATCCATTGACTTAGTGTGTCTTGGGTCAAGGCCTTTGCTAGCTAGGCTAGGCATACTGAGTTTTCTGAGATGTCTTAGAAGATTATTGTAAATCTTGTGATTTTGTAGCTCTTGCTCTCTGAGTTCACACCAATACACACGACATCTTGCTACCTGTCACCAATCTAGAAGCAGCAACAGGAATTCTCCTAGTTTCTGTTCTCCGATACTAACTGGCTGTGTGTGACAATACATTCGCTTATGCTTGTAACAGCAATGAGTTCCTAGGGATCTCCAGCTGGCTATCAACCAGGCCATGGGTAGTGTTGAAATCAGATGACACTGGCTGCCTGAGGCATAATATCTTACTATCTTTCTCAAAGTGTTTTTTCCAGGTGCCAAAGAAAACCAAATACATAAAAATCAAACTGACAGTCTGATTGAATTAGATTGAAATGAGGTTGGTGAGTTAGTTAGGAATAACAAATTTATATTCTGATGAAAGAACAATTGAAGGAGTGGTGAAGAGACTGCTGACTAATTTAATTGTAAGCCTCGATTCAAAAACCCTTCTCCTGTCCATGAAATTGGATTACCCAGCTTAACCTTAAAAACAGATTGTATATCACCGTGATTTTTCTCAAAACAAACTGAAGCTTCCTCCTAATGTTCTACTGTTCTTTGTGAATGCCAAATTTGTTCTCCTTTCCCCCAGCACACTTTTGAACTTTGTCAGCTTTAGAGGTTTAAGAGTGACTCTCACTCAGAATTATAGGTGAGAGAAATTTCTGTATCCTGTCTGTTCTGAAAAATTCTTTTCAATAGATTTTTCCAGTAATCTTAGTTAAGCAAATTTGTTTTATTTAGTGCTGGAAGGGACTGAAGTTTTTTTTCTTCTTTTTTTTCCACTGTTCATTACCATTATGGAAATTGAACCCTAGTAAATTGTAACTGCATCCAAACAGAATTATTTCTTCTTGCTATTCTTGTTAGTAAATGAAAATGTCACTCCTCAGATGTTATTTGAAATACTGCCATGCTTTAACAGTCCAATGTTCCATTTCATGCTTACTCCTTGAGTAATATTTTGATGGGTGGGTTCAGAAAACTTGAACGATGCTGAAGAGCTATTGAATTCTATTTGAGTTATCAACTATCTATTCCAGTCAAGCAGTAATCATAGAATAAGTCTGGTAGGAACGTCTGGGTTTCATTTGGTCCAATTACCTGCTCGAAGTTTGATCACCTTCAAAGTGAGATCATACTGGTCCAGGTCATACTCAGTCAAGCTTTGAGTATCTCCAAGGACAGAGATTACACGGTCTCTCTGGGCAGTATGTGACCACTTTCATCAGAATTTTCCATATTGCTGATAATGTCCATTGCCTCTCATCATTTCATGGTTCATCTCCAAGAAGAGTTTGACTCAGTTTTCTTTATACCATCCCAGTATGTAGCGCAATATAATAATGAGATTTCTCCCATCTTCCTTTTCTTCTTAAAGATGAACAAACACAGCTTTTTCAGCCTCAGACATTGTGTGCTTCAGCCTGCTAGTCATCCCAGTGATCTGTTAGACTTGCTCCATCCAGTATGTCAGTGCCTTTCTTGTACCGGGGAGCCTTAAATTGAAGACCGCTCTGCAGAGGTGGTCTCACAGTGCTTAACAGAAGGGAATAATTAATTCACCCACTTGCTGTGGTTTTGCCAGTACAGTGAAGTGTGGCCTTAGGCAGCAGGATACACTGCTGACTTGTCATCAGCTTTTGCCTACCAGTACCCTCAAGCAGTTCTTTGGTTGCTTTCTGTTCAGTCCAATGCCCATCCTGTATTGTTGCATGCATGGGGTTATTCCATCCCAGATGCAGATCTTTTCACATTTTCCTTTGCTAAATTTCATGATGTTTTATCAGCCCATTTCTCTGGCTTACCAACATGCCTCTGAATATCCTCTAATCTATTGAACAGTCTCCCCAGCAAACTTGCTGAGGGCACTTTCTGTAATGTTCTTTTGGTTCTTGGCAGAAGATAATAATCATAACTGAAACACACAGTTCTACATGCCATACATATGAGTATTTTAAGAAGAAGAAAATGGTGTGTGTCTGCAAGCTGCTAACTTCTCTGTATATTCGAGCATATATGAAGTTTAAGTGTTCTCTAAGATGTGTGACTGCATTTATGAAGGTCACCCAGAATAGCAGGTAATTGTGGAAGAAAGCCAGGAACTTTAAATAATAAATAATTGGGGGGGCGGGGGGAATTTAATCTAAAAGGTTCCGGTTACTTCTTCATTTTGTGTTTCCTCTGCCATTCCCCCTGCCCCCACAAAATGAAGAGATAAGGTGAACTAATGTTAGTTTTGTTTTTGTTGTCAGGACTTGACAGGAGCTGAATTATATACGCAGCCAGCTGATCTTTTGCATCCAGTAATTTATGCCACTGCCATGGTTTTGCTAATGTGCCTGTTGATGATCATAGTCAGTTACATATACCATCACAGGTATGAATCAAAATTACTACACTAAAAAAATTAGTTTCATAGTGTTTAGGACTACTTTATCTTTTTGCTGTGAACATGATACAGTAATCTGCATTTGGGGTTTTTTTTCTATAAAATTAGTTGATGCAAACTAACAGTTAAGCAAGTAGCTATTTCATCTGTTCTTGAGTATGACAATTTAGCTCTCGTAACCATGTATCTCTTTAATTCTTCACTTTTGCTTCATGATGAAAGAAGAGACCACTCAAGAATGATGGTAGAATTTAACAAACTGTTCAGCCTCTTACATTTCTGTTGATGTGAAAGCTTGAAGCCTAAAATTTTTGAATCAGGCCCCAAATAGTTGTATAAAGCTGGTTAATAGGAGGGTGTTTTAATTTCTTGTGATGAAGACCAGAGATTATATTTGATTACAAAGTACGTGGTAGTCAAACAATCATTAACAGTAATTATATCTCATTTATCACAAGTGTATCTTGCTAGTTTCTGAAAGACAATAATGCAGCTGTGTTTTATGTTGTCTAATTTGTTTCTTTTAACAGTGTGATCAGGATCAGTGTAAAAAGCTGGCATATGCTAGTTAACCTGAGCTTTCATATTTTCCTGACATGTGTGATGTTTATTGGAGGCATAACTCAGACCAGGAATGCCAGCATTTGCCAAGCAGTAAGTAAACATGCAAATACTTGAAAAAATTAGTTACCAGTTTCATATTCCTATATATGTGTACACCCCCCCTTGCCTCCTACAGAACAGTAGTACTGTACAGGCATTTTCATCAGAATGTAAAATTTAGACAAAAAAATTGATTTTTATTTTTTTTACCTTAAAGATTTCTCTTGTATTTTCATCCAGCCATGAAAATAAAACTAGATTGTTACTTGAAAATTGGAAAAGTATTTCAGAAGTGCAACAGAAAACTTTTTTGCCGAAAATGCTATCACAAAAAAATAAGTTTTACTTGTTAGTTTTATTTTTGAGACTTACCTTTCATGAAATTGTTTTATAGGCCTGTATATGGCCTTTACAGACCATGTGAAAACTGACTTCCACAGGTATTAAAATATTTATTTCCATTTGCTCAGTATAACGTAAAGAGAGGGAGAGAGAAGTATTTCAAGTCAAAGACCCATGCTTTCTCTAAGCGAACATCACTAGCTTTATTGATACTCCTTTTTTATAATGATTGGTTCTTCTAAGGTTTGGTCATCTCTCAGTTGCAGTGTTTCAGTATAATAATGGTGCTTTGGAATGATATCAGTGAAGTTTTTTTAATGTTTTCTTTCTTCCATCCAGTGATTCATAAAAGTTTCTAATCCCTCACTATAATATTCCATAATGCTTTTCTTAAAAATTTACAGTAGTTACTAGGTTGACAGTTCAAAGTATTGCAATAAAATACATTCCTGTTCTTTCTCCTACAAATATAAAGAGAATGCTAGTCTGTGTGCATGCATGCACACAGACACACACATATATATCTGTGGAGATGAAGAGATAGTTTGACAAACTGTAATATTTTTTCTTGCCTTCTTGGAGACAGTAATCCTCCAAGAGAAATTCTGTGATATGGATGGGTTGTTTAAGAGTTGTGCTTTTACTGGTGATTGAAACTTGCAAAAAAAACGCCTCCAGTCATCTTAACAGAAACTGAAGTGTCACCTTTTCCATGCACATGTGCCATCATTTGAGGGACATATGAAACCTACTTCTTGCAGTCGCTTCATCTCAGTGTTGGCTTATAAGTAGGGAAATACAGGACAACCAGATTGTGCCTTTCCTCAGCAAAACTCCAGGGACTTGGGAATTCCTGGAACTTCTTTTAAGAAAACAATGTTCAGTTTATAAAATACTGCAGATGCAAAGGATCGGACAGACAACCATTTTCTTAACAGTAGTGCCCAGTCAGTCTGTGAGGATGACTTTGCATTAATGTTTGGCCTGGTTAAATATTTAAACTATGACACTTTCTTTTTTTTTTTTTTTTTTTTTTTTTTTGCATTATGCTAAAATCACTGATGAGTTTGTTAGCTGTCTATATTTTGCTACCTGCTACGTAGTTACCATAATATCATTAGCTTGCTGTTCCCTTACTTGTTTCAATTTGAATAATATCTGTAACACAAGACATTTTAAAGTTAAGTGTTTCATAAAATACGGAGTTTCCTAAAGTGTATGATTGATATGTAATATTAAAAATGTTGGCCAGCAAAGTTCTTCCCACGTTATTAAGTTTTGCTTCCACTAGAGGCAGCTGCAGCTACGTAGCCTTTCCAGACTCAACTGATACGAAGATGGGTTTGCATAACATATTTTACTATGACTGTTCTAAATGCTAAGTCATTGTGGTTTTCAAAAAAGTAAAACGAGGTTTTTTTTCTTCTCTTGAACTGAGCTTTTGAAAATTCAGGCTTTACGCAAGTTGCGTGTTAAATGATTAGTTTTTTAATTTGGTAAAAAGGAAATGTTTCGGGGTTCATTTTTATTTGTATTTTTTTAAGGTTGGGATAATTCTCCATTATTCCACTCTTGCAACAGTACTGTGGCTGGGAGTGACATCTCGTAATATTTACAAGCAAGTAACCAAAAAAGCAAAAAGATGTCAAGATCCTGATGAGCCACCCCCTCCACCTAGACCAATGCTGAGGTGAGCTGCTTGTTTGCGTCTGCAACTCGCTATTTCCCAAGTCGCTATGCTCATACTCTGACCAGAAAATGTAACAGGTCACTAATGATTTTTTTGCAAGTGCCTTTCATAGAAGACTTTCTTTCCAGTTCCGTAAAGTCCCTTCCAGATTTTTCTGTTCCTCAGCATTATGTTAAGGAGGATGAGGTAAAGGACGATTGGTCTTAGCATATTACTGTTGCAATGCCGTGTTCCTGATTTGTACGTTAAGAAATTGGTAGTGTTCAGCATCACCACTGGGGTTTGATTAGGACTTTAGATAGCAACACTTTCCATTAAATTATCATAGAAGAAAGAATGTGGAGAACTGTTATCACACAATTAACAAACACTGCAATTTAACTAAATAAAGTTTAATATGTTTTCCAAAGATTGCTTACAAATAGTTTGAAAAATAGGTATCAGTCATTATCAAATGAAAATAGTGTTCTTTGTGAAGCATTACTTTTAGAATTTTTATTTCTGAAATCACTGAAATGGGACAAACTATCTGTGAAATGCACCCTATGTGAAATATTTTTAATAGAAAACATTAACATACTTTGTTCACATAGCTTACTGAGCCTCTGGATATTAACTAAAACCTGCTAAGCTGAAGTTCTCCACAAGGTGGCAGAAGTTGATTAACTTTGATTAGTTATAGGCAAATACTTAGAAAGCTTGATTTTAAAGTGCAGAGACTGCAGAAAATCAGAAATGCTTTCCTGAATATCATCAGCTAAAATTTGCAGTACTATATACAAGCATATAGAAATATTTAATTGATAAATTAGAAGGGAGAAGGTTAATATTTATACCACTTAAGTGCTGTCTTTGCTTTCCTTAACTTTTATTACTTTTCTTTTAAGAAAAAGTAAATCTGTTGTATTCACTGTAGGATATCATGCCCATCACTAACTGTGTGCCTTCCAGCAGGGTGCTGAGTAGCCTTTTTAACATCTGTGGTGATGGTTGTTTTGTTTGGGTTTTTTTTTCTTTTTTTTTTTTTTTAAACCCTTATTATTTGTCGTGGAGTTCTTGCTTTGGAAAAATGTTGCAGTAAAATTACCAGCCTCACAGGCTCAGCTCTGCATAGATTTAAACATCTACGTACCATTTCGGATCTGGACACCTCATCTGTGACAATGGCAGTAACTCTGGAGACAAGTATCAGAACAGAGCAAACATGCTTTGTATTTTTCAGATTTTCTCAATGTCCAACTTCTTGCAGATGAGGGATTTCCTCAGTCGGATAGATGTGTCATGTTTTTGCATGGAACAGCCATAGAAGGATTTTTTTTTTCGTTCAGTTGTCTTTTAAACTTATGTTCAAAACAAAACTACCCGTAGTGGCATAAGGCAAAGCGTTTTGTGCAAGAGTTTCTTGCTTGTTTGCAACCGGTCACCTACTGTTATCAGGCCCCCTGTTTCTTGAATTTAAAGAGGCAAACCAACTGATTCTCTGTTTGCCTCCACGCTGTTTATATTTCTCTTCCGTATGCCTTTTCGGAATTACAAAGGGTCTTTTGGAACAGAAAAAAAACCCCACCCTGATAAATGTATGTAGGTACACATTTTTCTCCTTATTTTCCATACGTAAATTATTCTGCTTTGTGCTCTTTGGGTTTAAAGAAGTCCACCTTGCAGATGATAGGTAGACATGACGCTTATGCTGATCTTCAGTTCCTGTAGGTATTTTCTGAGGGTGGACTTCATACCTGTTAAGCTTCCTTCCCCTCTAGCATAGATAAGCTGTATTCTTTATTTTAGGAAATTCATTGCATGTAAGACAGTTTTGCTGGTGATGATGATATTCTTCCAATGTTAATGGGACTTTGTCACAGGTCATCAACAAGGTGGAAAAAGAGTTTGAAATGGATCCAGTGTTCTGCAGAAAGCCACTATAGACAGTAGAGAAGAGTTTTGCTGTGGCTCACAGTAGCCATGTTGAGAAGATGGTGCAATACTTGGCGCTGATTGGAATTTCTTAACTGTGAAAAACTTTATGCCAAGTATATTGCGTTGCCATGCCAGGCAAAAGGGTGTAAAAATAACTGAGGTCTTCAGCTGCCAGTCACAAGAAGGAAATGGAGTTTGTCATGCAGAAATGGTATTTTGTTCAGCAAACTCCAACCAAGACAAAAGGAAACACTTTTAAATTTTTTAACTAAAAGAACTACTTTACAAAGAACTTTGCTGAAGATCTTAATAATGGGATACTTAATGTAAAGCATGAAATAAAATAAAAATACAAATATTTCTATTTTGTAATTTTATTTAAAATAAACACAAATACTTGTATTACTATAATACAAATACTGGGCAAGTGTTCTACGTAGAAACACAGCATTTTACTATTTGTTTTTTTTTTTTCTGTTGCTGTCATAACACTTCTTGTGTACCCATGTCATTGGATTTGTTTTTCTCTTTTTGATCTAACTTAAGGAAAGGCTTTAGCTTGTACAGTATTCTGCCCCAAAATCTTAATAATACTGCATCTTCTCTAGCATACTCTGTATATGTTTTTTACTTACTATTCTGTTTGTACAGCTCCTTGCTGCATGATACTTTTGGTTTGTAATTTGGGCTCTTAGGAATTGCTGAAGACTTAGACACAGCAACACACAAGTGGTTTGGGTTTTTTATTTTTTCTTTTGTTTTGGTGTTGGTACTTGGTATCTTGGTATGGTTCAAGGCCGGTTGTAAACATGTTCCTTCAATACAGCAAACTGAACTATGGCTACAAACAATCCATACTGCTTCACTCTTCCACCAGTAACAATTTGCCTTGTGTAGAACCAGCTTCACCTAGCTGTTCATGTGTGAGTAGTGGTGCATCTTTGAGGCAATGGCTTAGTATTTGTAAGTGGGGTAAAATCTGCCACAAAGATGTGTTTCAGCTGGCCAGTTCTTGATTGCTGCATCAAAATACAGAATAAACCAATGACAGAATTTGATCTTTGTAGGATTCGGCAACTAAGTAATATATTTAGTGTACCTAGACTTCCAAGAAACACTTAATTTATTTTAGACTGTTGTTTTGTGTCTCAAGTAAGACAGCAGTAACTTCTGGTGAATAATCTGAAATGCAGTGAAAAGGTCCAGGACCATTGCAATAGGTGTCTGGTTTTGACAACACAAACTACCCATCTATATGTCACAGTAGTAGTTTTTGCTATGTGTTTTGACCTGAATTTGGACTAGATTAACATAAGATGCAGGACAGAATGCCATTAATTTTAATGACTGTCAGTAATTATTGATGTGCCACTAATGAATTCAATGTGAATTCACAGAAACTGGAATGAAAAGCTAGATACTCCAACAATATATGCCCTCATCCTTGTGAAGGCACACAGTTTTTACCACCACCACCACCACAGGGAAGCAGGAGGTATATACTATGAGATTATAGAGCACATGAAAAATAAACAATAAAAACAACACCAACACCACTCCCCAAACCCCTCCACACAAAAACCCCACAAGCAACAAGAGCTCTTATGGCTGATCTTCTGAACATATTGTCCGTAATGTTAGGCAAGTTCATCTCTGGAACAAGAGACATACCACTTAGTATTTTCCTTCAAAGTTTCCATATTCTCTTCCAGCAGTTTACAACTTTTGACTGCCAGCTTTTGCTTCTTCCTTCTAACTGTGTATACCTTCGTTCACTACCTTCGAGGGAGGTGAGCAGCTGTGAGAGAGAGGTGGTTTACAACAGGAGGAAAAAAACAGTAGTGAGGAAGACAAAAAATTGATATTGCTGAAGCCCAGACCTGATTCACCCTAATTATTTTCTTAAAGAACTTGCATATTTCCAGAATCCTGGAAAGCTCTCCTTTCCTTCATGGTGACTGAATAAAATCCATTGCCACTAAGCAGCCACTGATATACTGGCTTTACTTTTTAGGTTCTACCTTATTGGTGGAGGGATCCCTATCATAGTTTGTGGAATAACAGCAGCAGCAAACATCCGAAATTATGGCAGCAGACCTAATGCTCCTTAGTAAGTACCATATAACAGAGAGCTCTGTCATAAGATTTCATGGGTTTGCTTTTCTAAGTACTTGTTGCAATTAATTCTCATTCTTCCAGAAAATGTAACACAGCCAAGATAATTTCAAAGTACTGTTATGAACTGAGAAAGCGTAAGTGACTTGTGAGAAGATGTTAATCTTGATTCTTTTGTTTGTTTGTTTTCCAGTTGCTGGATGACTTGGGAACCTAGCTTAGGAGCATTTTATGGACCAGCTAGCTTTATAATTTTCATAAACTGTATGTATTTTCTCAGCATATTCATACAACTAAAACGTCACCCTGAACGTAAATATGAGCTTAAGGAACCTGTTGAGGAACAGCAGCGTCTGGCCACCAATGAACACGGGGAACTGGCTCATCAAGATTCATTGTCGGTGTCACTAGTTTCTACATCTGCTTTGGAGAACGAGCACAGTTTTCAAGCACAGCTGCTGGGAGTGGGCCTTACTTTGCTTTTGTATGTTGCTCTGTGGATCTTTGGAGCTCTGTCAGTTTCCCTGTATTATCCCATGGACCTGATCTTCAGCTGTTTTTTTGGGGCAACATGTTTAAGCCTCAGTGCCTTTCTTATGGTGCACCATTGCATTAACAGGGAAGATGTCAGGCATGCTTGGATAACAACTTGCTGCCCTGGAAGGAGTACGTATTCAGTCCAAGTAAATGTTCAGCCTTCCAGTTCCAGTGGAACCAATGGAGAGGCCCCTAAGTGCACCAACAGTAGCGCAGAATCTTCATGCACAAATAAAAGTGCATCAAGCCTAAAAAATTCTTCTCAAGGTTGTAAACTAACTAACTTACAAGCTGCAGCAGCTCAGTGCCACCCTACTTCTCTGCCATTGAACACAGGTCCTCAACTTGATAACAGTCTCACTGAACATTCAGTGGATAATGATATCAAAATGCACGTAGCTCCCTTAGAGGTACAGTTTCGGACAAACGGACACCCAAGTCGGCATCATAAGAACAGAAGCAAGGGACATCGTGCTAGCAGGCTTGCAGTATTGAGGGAATATGCATATGATGTTCCCACAAGCGTGGAAGGAAGTGTGCAAAATGGCTTACCTAAAAGTCGACAAAGCAACAGCGAAGGGCATTCAAGAAGCCGAAGAGCCTATTTGGCATATAGAGAACGTCAGTATAACCAATCCCAACAGGATAGCAGCGATGCTTGTAGTACGCTTCCAAAAAGTAGCAGAAATACTGAAAAAACAATAGCTACCAACAACAAAAAAGATATTCTAAGGAAACCAATAGCGGTTGAACTTGAAAACCAACAAAAATCTTATGGCTTAAATTTAGCCATTCAGAATGGTCCACTTAAAAGCAGTGGACAGGATGGACCCTTGCTCACTGCAGACAGTACTGGTAATATTAGAACTGGGTTGTGGAAACACGAAACTACTGTGTAGCATTATAATTCATTGCGGGACGAATCCATATGAACTGTGATTACACATTCCTTAAAGCTATTAACACTTTTAAAGACTGTTTACAAACTCTAGGTACTTTATGCAGGGAGGGAACAAAGATAATCTGCTAAGCAAAAGATTGTATGCATTATTATCTTTGATATTCTTACAAAGATGAACTTTTGGTATTTTGTGGAATTTTTTTTTGAAGAGTCAGTCTTGAGACATGCAGAACATAACTTTGTACATTTTTATTTTTTACCTGTAACCCTGCAGATGTGTCCACAACACATTTCAAATTTATATTTAAATGTATAATAAATAGTATTTTTCCCCAGCATCCCAATGTTGCACTGATTTGTTTGGTTTCTTAAAGATTATTGCACTGAATGTCATCTTGATTTCACTACTTCAGTATCTGAAAATTATGCGTTTCAGTTACTAAAGAAAATACTTGGTGTCCGAAATAGACAATTTAAATAGCTCAATTAATTGCATAAGGCCTAGAATTTGTTTGAAATGAAGAAGCTACATTTTAAAGAGATTTTTAGTATACAGGCAACTTTACTCCAAAATCTTTGTCTAGTACTTGCTGTGTAAGTTAGTTATATTTTCAGATGGCTGTGGCTTATTTTAATGCACTTGCACAGATTTTTACTTGGTAATGTTTTTGGATAATACTCTATTTTGCTCTCATAATTACGTGACTGGATGGTTTTTTTAATTTGCTTTAATTATTTGTAATTGAGAAGGTTATGAATGTTCACAGACAATAGGTGCTAATTTGCAAAGGTCTTCAGTATGTATCTGTGAAAACTCATTCAGTTGTAATAGTGTGGAATAATAATAGCACAGGTGTTTTGATAGGTGGTAATGGGATGATCTGTTAAGAGTATGATCAGTATGCAAAATCTTTAGGTTCAGTGTCACTGTACAAGCTGACTCTCTCAAGAGTGTTTTCAGTTGCAAGTTCACTTTTACTCACCTGTATGTGACCATTTGCAGAATAATCTCCAATACCATACAGCATCTGTGTGGGTTTTTTTAAAAAAAAGTTTCCGTAGAAGGGCTATATTAATAAAGTTATCGGTTTTATAAAGCATGTAAATTCCTGCAGTACAAATAGCTAAGACGTGCAGTCTTTTACAATAATGAAAATCTTGAAAAATAAAAGCTGCAGTTAAATTAAACTCTAATTTAAATTTAATTGCTGTATAACTACAAAAATTAGAGTGAAGGTCAAAATATTTTATACAAAATGCAATATTATAGAATAGATTATTTGTCAATTATGAGTGTAGTTTTCTATACTTAAATTGTTGAGCCTTCAGTGTAAACAGGATCATATTTTGTGTCATCCTGCTGCTGTGACAAATTTGAGGTTGTAGTTGCAGAGTAATGCTTGTGGCTTTACCTGTTTCCAGTACCCATTTTGCTAAAACCAAATATATTAAACAGCAAAAAATGGTTCTGTATGATCTAGTACTGATCTCACAACTCAACTTTTAAGCAACAAATGGAATTGGATTGTATATACTTGTCTACTTGGTTACCTAATTCAGACTTGTCACTGTTGGGTATTTTACAGTTAAATCTGTTTGAATACAGGTACAGGTCTAACATTCTCAGTACTCAAATATTATGTTAAATAATTTATCATGTGAGCACTCATTCAGATATGTTTGTTTATTGCTTTCCAGGTTTACTGCACCCTCTACTAATTGGTTTCATAGTCTGAACCAATACTGGATGCATTGTACAAACCTCTCCAGTAGGACAGTGTTGTTAGGATTTGGGTGCTATTTTTGCTTCTTGTGAGTAGTTGCCATTTAAGAATTGTTAAAGCAACATTTTGACAAGTGTATGACTCAGTTTTGATCGTTATTCTATTTTACTGGCTTCAAGAGAGGCAGTTTTTAGCTTGTAACCAACCTTACAGCTACCGCGTGGATAGGCACGCAAAAAAAGGAATTTATAGGTATTACTTAAAAAAAAAAAAAAAAGTTAAACCAAATGTCTAAATAAATAATGTAAATTATTTACATTTTAAGCTATTTGACAAGATACTTAAGCTTCTTAGGCAAGTCACTGCTTTGTAATTGGGGAAAAAGTAAAAGCTATATGTAGGTTGTTATGTGGTGGAGGTTCCTCTTCCTAGTAAAAATACATTTTTGGACCTAGAAGTCAAAACTGCTGACTTGATCCTGTACCATTCCAAATGCTGCAGGTTGGTCTGTCTTGATTTAGTGACTGGTTGAATGAAAACTGAATTGCAGACAGTAAGTGTAAGGGCATGTGCTAAGAGGAGGAGTGGTCTCTCTGAGCTGAATTTGTATGTTACACAACTAGCAGCAATATAATCACTGAGGTTCCTTCATATGTAGTTTGTAGTCCCAAACCCAGATATTTTTAGATTATATTTAATCAGGAATATATACTGTGCTGTTTTTTTATAGTAACAGAAATAGTTACTAATGCAAATAATTTAAGCCTACTTTGTTTTCTTTAAAATTATAGATCTAAAAAAATACAATTCCTATATAATATGTAAAAATGTCAAAACAGTCCATAGACTATTTCTTCTTATCTGAACAAGGTATGATAGTGATTTAGGATAAGATCAGTTATCCTTTAGAATCTGCTTGCCCTTTGCTTTTAGTGCTTGACACCTTTTGCACGGGTTTGGAAGTGAACATCTGTTTAGTCTTTCTTGAAACTGATCTTAAAAATGCCTTTAAAATTAATTCTAGTGTTTATCTGCATAGCTTAATAGCTTGCCTTAAGTTTTGAAGGGATTAAAAAAAACACTTTGCTAAGTACTTAAATTATGAATAGCCTTGGTACATATAGCTGTTTTTAATGTAAAAATATTTCTTAAATCATCACACTAATAAACTGCTTACTCCACTTAGTGATGTACATAGCTACACTCGCTTTTAATCTAACAAGTGTTTTTTCTCAGATGATGACAAACTTAAGACATTATTCTTAGATATAGTCTTGACAAATACTGAAGAATACACTCATCTTGTGTGTTTCTCATGAAGAATCTTAAATGAAAGAATTTATGTAACTAAAAGGTGGAAGGCAGGTTATTAGACTCTGAAAAAGTGGAGTTATTAAGTATAGTGTCTTATAAGGAAATTGGAAACAGAAAATCTTCAAGCTTTTTTATATGTTCTTTCCTAATAGTGTAAAGCAAGGTTATTTTCAGAGTTGTAATTAAACTTTGTCTGAAAACCTACCTAAAGCACTCCAGTGGAAAAAAACACCACACAAAAACCTCATTTTTGCCTAAGTGGGGCAGTGAGAAAGTAGCTACAATCATTAATCAGATATATAAAGGGGAGTAGATAATACAAACTGGTGTGAGAATGGCCTTTTTTGAGACAACTTTGCTTTCTACCAAAAAAATGATAGAGACTAGAACAGCAGTAGTTAGTGCTGGTTGCCACTGTGATAAAAGTCAGTATATTTGTCCATTCATAATAGTGACAAAATCAGACTTTGAAAAGCAAGCATCACAGGTTTGGAGGAAGGCAGCTCTATACACACCCTGGTTTTTTTGCTAAAAAAGTTTTGGTGATACCAAGGGTAGGGATTGAGGTAGAAAAAAAGTTAAGTGTTAGTATAAAAAAGGAGTTGATTGAAATGAGGCATACATGATAAATAGTTTTGCAGCCAGATTGACAATTCTCAAGTGGTGAGAGCTAAACCAGGCATTTATAATGGAACAGATGAGGGAAGATGAGGGCATCCAGCCACTGTGGTGCTCTCATGGAGTGTAATACGAGTGACACCAGCATGTATGGGGTAGCAGAAAGGCATCATGTCAAGTGCTGTTAACTGTAATCTCAGGGAATGCATTAAAAAAAAAACACGTAGAAAATTAACTTTTGATTAGACAGATGTCTTTGAAGAAAGTGTCTTTCATAAGCAAAAAGATACATTTTTCAAAAGGGACTTTTTCCTTGTTTTGCTGAACATCTGCATACAAAATTCACATGCAGACAATCATTGCTTGAGTGTATGATTAAGACATGAAGGTGCAAGTATTTTCCCTCTTACTGAATGAAGAGCTCCCTTAGGTAATCTATTGTTAGAACACCTTAAATGCTAATTATTTTAAATTTCTGTAGGTTAAGAAATACTTCAGGTGTTGGGAGGAAGAAACAATTACTTTTCGTGAAGTTCTTTCATTTTGACTTTATTCCCTTTTGACCAGTTCTGCGTTAATACTGCTGCTTGCTGAAGCTGGTTGTCTTATGTATTGTATTGCTGCTTTTTCACATCCTTAAGCAAACTTGAAGGATCAGTTTTGTTCGATGTTTTTTGGTTGGGGGTTGTTTTTTTTTTTTTTTTTTTTTGGTCACAGTTTCCAGATTTTAGAGAGATTAAGAGCATAGACATTGGTGAGAAATACTACTGTCCTTACAGTTCAAGATTAACATATAAAACATGAAGAAAGCTTCTAATTTAAACAAGCATCCTGTGAATTTTTAATCCTGGCTTTCAAAACCAGAGGGACCTGTTGTGTTGTGAGTTTGGTTTTAGTTTAAATTAGTCTTATACCTTCTCTGGTTCCAAGACTGCTTGAATATGGACATTTGGGGAGACGGAGGAGGAAATGTGGTGGTATCTATAAATACAGATGTAAAATTTGTTTTATATGGAAGACTTAACTTTTGAAAACTATTACGTTAGCAAGATTGCAAGTACGACAAACTTTCCTCTCTGTAATACTAGCCCACCAAAACTCACCTCTGTAAAAGCGGGTAGAAAATGGCAGTAGCTGCAGTCCTTAGGTACAGAGGTGAGGAAAGCAGCTGTGTGCCTGGTATTTACTAACCTGGCCACTTCTTAAAGCCCTTGCAGAACTGGCGCTGCTGACCAGGCTTCTCTGCTGACTGCTGTTGTGGCTCACCAAGGTATCGTAGACCGAATCCTGAGTCGAGTGGAGGATGGCTCTACACAGTCGAAAGACAGCAGCTAAAAGGTCAGTGCAGAGATGGGGCTTGCTGACTTTCTCAAAGCATGCTTCGCAGCCAGTTGAGTACATGTCTAATGTGGCTTTAGTTTAAAAAAAAAAAAAAAAAAACAAACGACAACCTACCTTCAATCACTGCAGCAATCCGCAATGAGGATGGAAGTGTTTGAAAATTAATCAAAATCAAATCCCAAAAATGTACAATCTGAGTATACAAATTAAGTGCTTAGTTGAACACAGCATCTTCTCTGAAGTGTCAGCATTTACTCAGTACGCTAGTGCTTATAAAGCTTACATTCTTTGAGCTCTGTAGTGAAATAGGTGGGGCAAGACTTAAGATACTAAGGTGAGATAAAATTGAGGGGAAATTTTTAGTTTCTATTAGATGAAGATTCTTGAAATTTTGCATTCGATACTCAACTGGTGAATATAGAAGTTTCATACACCTCTTCCAACGGGACATCACTGAACAGCCTCAAATCCAATAGTTAAATTTGCATGAATGAAAGAGAATACTAAATGTTAAAATAACATAAATAGATTAATATTTAAGTTTCTAGGGAATGTTTCAGAGAACATGCTTTTCATAAAATGAGAAAAGACATAAAAGACAAACATACAAAAGAAAAAACAATCCTAAGTGTAAATTTCCATTTTCACTTACAGGAGGACAACTTCAGCACACTTACAAAGCCTAAAGGCCCTGCTATGTAGAATTACTATGTAATTCTTGATGTAATGACCTATGTTTCATATTGTATGTACCTGACTTTTTCACTTCATACACTTAAAAGTTTTGTTTGCTGACTATGTATTTCCTTCAACATCAAATGTTCCTCCTGCACCCTTTTTTCTAATCTCTGCTCAGCTGCGAATTAATACAATGTTTGATGGCCTGCTACAGTCTCCAACACCCTTCTACATCATTAAGCTATAGAGCAGCTTCCAGAACTGTTTGCAGCAGTTTCCCTTTAAATCACAAATGAGTTGTTCTCTATCAGAGTCCAAATCTGAGCAGCAGAAAGGTGCAGCACTCAGAGACTTAATTTCATCTGTTATCTGATGATGTTTCTGTTGGATGCAACTGGTGAAATGGAAACTTGTAGGAAGGGCAGGTTTCCTTCCGGGGGAGGAGGGATCCCTGGTAACATCCAGAAGTGCTGAGCAAGATATTTAAAATTAGAATAAATACTCTGATGTACTCTGCATCTAATCATTAACTGGCTTACCTAAAGATGCTAGACATGCAACTTCTACAGGCTCTCACAGGAGCTGTAGTACATGAACTTGTCGATTCAGTTGACACAGAACACTGTTGTGGTTTAGCTTCAGTCGGCAACTAAGCACCACGCAGCTGCTCGCTCACTTCCCTCCCCCCTGCCTTGGGATGGGGGAGAGAATCAGAAGAGCAAAAGTGAGAAAACTCGTGGGCTGAGATAAGAACAGTTTAATAATTGGGAAAAAAAAATTGAAAAGGAAAATGAGAGAGTGGAACAAAACCGGGGGGGGGGGCACACCAAAACAGTGATGCAACTGCTCACCACCTGCTGACCGATGCCCAGCCCCTCCCCGAGCAGTGATCGCTACTCTCCATCCAACTCCCCCCAGTTTCTCTGCTGAGCATGACGCCATATGGTATGGAATGGCCCTTTGGGCAGTGGGGGTCAGCTGTCCTGGCTGTGCCCCCTCCCAGCTGCTTGTGCACCTCCCGCCTTCTCAGTCACTAGAGCATGAAAAGCTGAAAAGTCCTTGACTTAGTATAAGCACTACTTAGCAACAACTAAAACCTCAGTGCGTTATCACATTATTCTCATACTAAATCCAAAACACAGCACTATGCCAGCTACTAGGAAGAAAATTAACTCTATCCCAGCTGAAACCAGGACAAGCACTTAACTGGATCAGACCACAGCTTAATCTTCAGCTCTGGTGGGCTGAAGATGTACTACTGTTACACATTTTCAAGTAAAACTGTACTTGAGTTTAATCATGGGTTGATAACTACAAGGCAGATAGTGTTTGCAGGGGAGAAGAGTTTGATGTGAAACAGAAAAGGATAGTTAAAAGGCCATCTTTACTAAATGTGGTTGTAGGTGTAAAAATACCTATTCTCAGGCCATTCCAGTCTCAAGATTTGATAAACAAAAATGGATGCAGTCACCCATACCTTGTTCCTTCCACCTGTGGATAATGAGCAACCCAGCAGATTGCCCTAAAATGCGAACATGCCAGAGTGACATACATAGTTGGCCAGTACTTCTCAAAAAAAAAAAAAAAAAAAGATAATCTGGGTGTGGGAGCCATCAACAGTATATTGACACATGCCTGAAAATTACTTTATCCTATGCTGTATAGTAAGGCTATCCTGTTACCCTATAGCTGAAGTTTTCTCTGAACCTTATGGACAGTGCAAAGGAGCTTTAAAAACAGCTATGTATAACTGTATACAGTTAGAACAGTTTTATGTTAACATCTCAGAGAACTACATCTTTCCATCTAAAATGAAGTCAGATGCACAAGGATAACTGCATGTGGAACAAATAGTGTCAGCTGTTCCCTCCAGTACATGGCTCAATAGCTTTCCTGCCACCTTCAGCAGCCAACAGAAGTGAACCCTGTTCTTTCCATCCTTTTGACAAAAGTGTTTTGTATTTTGAGATTTTTCTCGTCTGTCTTTTTGCAAGTTGCTCTCATCAAATGTTTCAACATTGAGCTACCCAGCAAGTTTCATTCATTAAAGATAGCAGCTAAATCAGTAGGGTTTCCCTTTCCCTGTTACATTTGCCACCTTATATTTCCTGTATCTAGGACCCACTAAATAAAGACAGCTTATGTCTTGATCATTAGTTTTGTAATGAACTCCTAAGTAACCTCATGTATAAAGGAAAGCTCGAGGAATTGGAGGAGAATTTCCTAATCCTGTCCAATATTTCTGATAAAGGAGATGGAAAGTTTTAATACAATGCTTGGAAAAAAAAAAACCAAAAAAAAACAAAAAAAACCCAAAAAACCACCAAGCTGGCAAACAACCAAAAGCCTTCCTGGACAAGGAACCAAACAGATTTCTGATGCAGATCCCAAAAGGAACGAGAGCAAAATCTTAGTACTGCTTAATAGGTAAAAATGTGTTCACTGTGGCAAAGATGAAGCTGCTCCTTGCACTGAAATGCCCTTAGAGTGCCCAGTGTCTAGACATGGTGATAATGCTGGAGTTTAATTGCTGAGATCTGATGGTGGTAATTCAGCCCCTGCCGGCCTATTTTTGAAGCTTTTGTCTGAAAACAGGCAGGCAGACCCAGGAGTGTCACTAAAAAATTACTTGGAGTGAGGTTACGTGCTAGAAATACCACAGCAATTAATGGCCAAAGCTATCTGAGGGGGGATCTGTGTTCCCAAAACATCTTGTTTTAGAACAGTGTAATTACCACAGTTCTAGGACTGGGGTAAAGTTATTTCCTCCCTGCTGTCACACAGCTTATACTCGACTTAAATAGGCACCTGTTTCGGCTTTTTTTTCCCTCCCCCCTCCATGAAGTTAACAGGTAACAGCTGTTAACTCAGCAAGTTGGTAGCTCAGCTTGTCCAACACATATGTCAAGTATCTTTCCTCTCCTAACAGGATCCATCTAATTTTCTCATTTCCCCAAATAATTTTTCTCCTAAAAATGTGTACCATAATGAGCAAAACCCCAAAAAGCCCACCCCAAGTCCCCTGCATACCCTTCTCCTTCCTCCCAGCAATACTGGCTTCTGCTGCAGGGTGGCTTTATTGAACCAGGAAGCATTTTTTTAAAGTTTTATTCAACATTATTGAAATGAAAATAGAGATGGCAAATTTCTGCAAGGCCACAGCATTTCTTCTGTGAGACAACTGTTCACCTACGTAAAGATGATGGGCCCTATGGTAGCATGATATCATTATTAGTCTGGATCAGAAATGCGAAAGATTGCCTGGAGGTTTCTAAGAGCTGCTATATTATTTCCTGTTAATTTCCTTAGGGTTTCTGCTTTTCAACATGTATCACCTTATCCTTGTCTTCTCAAGAGAATACTAAATCATCATTCTTAATGCACAGGAGAACTCTTAGGAAAATAAAAATCCCAACCCTTTTATTTCTGAAAGCACGTGACAGGGTTTCTAAATTTATGACTACTTGCCAATGTAACTTTAAAAAGGCTGTTTAATATAGCTCTATTTAAAAAAAAAAAAAGATACATACAAACTTCCTTAACGAAATTAGTTTTTCTTTTCAAACTGTGTCTGCTGAAAAGATCCAAGTTACTGTTAGGATGTATTTTTACATTAAGACAAGCTTTTCAATTTATTACAGCATGGGTGTCTAGAGCCACAGAGCTATAGTGAATGCCCATTAATGCTCACACGTCGTCCCCTGTGCTCCGTCATTTCCATTGCGTGTTCTGTACAGACAAAATCAAAGCTGGGGTGCTGTCAGGCAGGCGTTTTGGAGGGGAGCTGCTGATACCATGTGCCTTGTGATAATGAGGCCCCAACTCCTTGTTTCCATGGACGTAGAATCTCAGTGAGTTGATGCTCTCACACTAGCCATGATCAAATCCAGCCTTGGCAGTCTGAGCTACCTGCTAACTGTAAGTTATTGCTCACCCAGAATACCATGCTACATAAAAATTTAGCAGGAAGAAAATGCATGCTCCTTTGCAAAACCTAACCTGCACAACTGACCCCCCCGCAGCCTCACATACAACCGTTGCAAGTAACAAGCCTGGGTTTTGCTCTGGAAAAGCTGTCCCTTGGAGAGCCGTCACCTGGCAGCTCTCAGCCCACGGAGGAATGGAAGACAGACTTCATTTGAAATTATTTGACCTGTGAGCAATAAACATAAGTAAAAAGAAACAATGCATATTGGATATCAACCAAACTACTTACAGAAAGTGGAAATTATTGATACATTTTTTTTACACTATGAGCATAAGATGCAGAGTACTGTTGTCCATCTGTTTCAAGTCTCCTATTTTCTCCTATTTTCAAGTATAAGCTTCAGTGGCTGCGTGCAAAGAAAGGGAACTGCCCATACCTGGGTGAGGACGAAGGCAGCAACACCGACTTTTTCCACAAACTTCTATGGGCTTTGAATGATAACAGCGAGTCTGACCTAGGAGGGCAACTAAAAAATACTGGAAGGCAGGAGAGCCGATATTCTAGATATATTACTTTGGAAGAGCAAAGCATTCAACTAAGAGTACTGGGAAAATGTTTAGTTCTCTATGTGCAGCCTTTGTTTTAAGGAAGCTTGCTATTAAAAAAACCAGCCTTTAATCATGCAAATATTCCCTTCTCCACATCAAGGACAAAATTAAAGTTGTGTTCCAAGTTACAAGTTTTGCGACGTTTCCTCTGTTCAGATTTAAATAAAGCATACGTTTTTCAGCAGCATTACAACCGCATCTCTTTAACGGTGGGAAGACAAAAATTTCCTAGAACCGCGCCCCACTTATTAATGCAAAAGCGAGCAGGAACTAAAGGAACATAAAAAGATAGATGAAGTGAGAATGGAAATGGTAATGGAAGAAGAAAATGTGAAAGAAAAGGTGGTTCGTAGAAAGATGTTACGTTTAGGCCAGGCTAGCTGAGCTATTAGCTGTGAGGGCTGGTCAGTGCCAATAGGCCTGAACTCCGCTGCCTGCCGCCGCCGCCTCCCCGTGCTCCCACGCCTCCGAACAGGCGATGACTGCAGAAGTGACTTCAAGGGACTGAAGGGAGCCCAGGAAGATCTGAGAAGGAGGAATAGAGGAGAAAAATTGTTAAAGGTATAGATATATTGTAACGCTGCTAGTGACATGCCACTTGTAGCAGTGTTGGGCAAAATAAAGGAATGGGAGCTCATCGCAAACATACGGAGGGGGCGTAATAATAAATGATCTGAAGTGAAAACGTGAGTAATAGCAGAATGGTAAGGAGGCAGTGCAAGCCTGTCACAATAGGCGGTTTCAGCCACGGAGAGAGCGTTGCCATGGATTTCAATAGGGATCAGTGTACTGGGTTTGCACGGCCAGGTTTTGGTAGCGGGGGGCTACAGATGTGGCTTCTGTGAGAAGCTGCTAGAAGCTTCCCCCATGTCCAATAGAGCCAGTGCCAGCCGGCTCCAAGACGGACCCACCACTGGCCAAGGCCGAGCCCATCAGCGACAGTTGTAGCACATCTAGGATAACATATTTAAGAAGGGGGGGAAAAAACCCTGTGCAACTGCAGCCAGAGAGAGGAGTGAGAATGTGAGAGGAACAACTCTGCAGACACCAAGGTCAGTGGAGAAGGAGGGGCAGGAGGTGCTCCAGGCACCAGAGCAGAGATTCCCCTGCAGCCCATGGTGAAGACCATGGTGAGGCAGGCTGTCCTCCTGCAGCCCATGGAGGTTAACAGTGGAGCGGATGTCCACCTGCAGCCCATGGAGGTTAATGGTGGAGCAGATAGCTACCTGCAGCCCATGGAGGTTAATGGTGGGGCAGATGTCCACCTGCAGCCCATGGAGGTTAATGGTGGGGCAGATGTCCACCTGCAGCCCATAGAGGACCCCACGCTGGAGCAGGTGGGTGCCTGAAGGAGGCTGTGACCCTGCGGAGAGTCTGTGCTGAAGCAGGCTCCTGGCAGGACCTGTGGAGAGAGGAGCCCACGCTGGAGCAGGTTTGCTGGCAGGACTTGTGACCCCGTGGGGGACCCAAGCTGGAGCAGTTCGTGAAGAACTGCAGCCTGTGGGAAGGACCCACATTGGAGAAGTTCATGGAGGACTGTCTCCCATGGGAGGGACCCCATGCTGGAGCAGGGGAGGAGTGTGAGGAGTCCTCCCCCTGAGGAGGAAGGAGCGGCAGAGACAAGGTGTGATGAACTGACCACAACTCCCAATCCCCGTCCCCCTCTGCTGGGGGGGAGGAGGTAGAAAAATTGGAAGTTGAGCCTGGGAAGAAGGGAGGGGTGGGGGAAGGTGTTTTAAGATTTGGTTTTATTTCTCATTATCCTACTCTGATTTGATTGGCAATAAATTAAACTAATTGCCCCAAGTCGAGCCTGTTTTGCCCGTGACAGTAATTGCTGAGTGATCTCTCCCTGTCCTTACCTTGACCCACGAGCCTTTCATTATATTTTCCCTCCCCTGTCCAGCTGAGGAGGGGAGTGACAGAGCGGCTTTGGTGGGCACCTGGTCCTCAGCCAGGGTCAACCCACCACAAGCAAACTTTCAAAGTTGCTTGCAGTCACAATAAAATGCAAAAAGTTCCCAAATGAGAGCACACTCAAGATCATCTCCAGAATGAAACCCTACTTCGCTTATAGTGGTGGCAGAGAAAACAAAGAGCACAGTGCAGCTGTGATAAGAAACAGAAAACGCAGAAAACTGGCAGGTAATACTGCATTCATAAATAAATACTTTTATTATTTTTACTTTTTCTAAAGTGCATTAGAAGTGTATAATTGTTTTCTGATCCTTATATTGTTATCAGCTCTTCAAAATCCTGCACTATCAACCTCTGAACACCTATTCTGAACCTGATGCAATAGAAGAAAAAAAAAGGCTCCAAACAAACCAACGTCCCCTGCCCAAAACCCTGAAGTCTTTGCTTTTGGGTTCTTATAGAAATCCTGTTAGAACAACAATGTACCTGTATTCCCAAAGCAATAATTGCATTATTTTGTAGGTAATCTATTAAATTACTTTGATGCTTTCATTGATCTCCTATGAAGTGAGTGAACAATAAACTCCAAAAAAGGTCTAGTTATGAAATCCAGATGCAGAAAACAACCTTGCTTGCCCAGCCCTGGCCAATATAATCATTGCACTAAGGAAACTGATTTATGGTAAGCAACGTCTGGCTTTTGTGTGTGCATCTTAGTGGTTAAGAATTGAGCTACAGAATTAAGTAAATTAAGGTGATTCACAATCAATAAAAAACAAGCATTCCCTAAACGTGTATGAAAACACTGCAGTTAAAGCTGTAGGGAAACAGATAACAGCTGGCCTTGGTATTAAAGCTTAAGTTTGGTTCCAGTGTTAATACCAGCAAATGCAGAATTACCCCTCGCATGCTATTCTTGTATTATCAGATAGTAACAAAAATCAAAGCTTTCACTCAAAATCACAGTGTGCATAACTTGTATGTTTGGTATGCTGCTCCTGTATCAAGGAGCTATTCTAACATTCGCTGTATTATGCAAGAAGTTTAATCAAAGAACAGCAGGCTCAAACGGCTGCTCAGCAAAAGCATTTTGACTCTCATGGCTAAATATATTTGTAAGGTGCAGCAGAAGTTAATGCACAAAGTGATGCTTCTGAAGAATTTATGTGCCAGTTTATTGTAAGCTGTTAAATTGCTTTTGGAGATGAAAGACATTCTTTTTTGTTATTAACTATAACATAATGACACTTACTGATTCTGAAATAGTTTCAAAGCTAGGGACAGGAATATGCTTATCTCAGTGCAACCCAGCACTCCTGAAAGAGTACAGCACTGAAATATTCACCTTTCAATCTCAGAAGAGAAATATGTGGATGCAACAATAACAAAACCCTTGCCATAATATCTATGCCATAACAAATTTGGTCTTCTGGATTTTTCATGGTCATTTTTACGTAAGTGCAGCATTCATTAAGACTCTTTGTCTAAAATAGCAGAGAAATGGTCATAAAGGTACCAAGAAACACCGGGAAATCAAAACTTTCCATAGACAATACCAGGAAACCAGTGGAATTTAACCTACATGCATACATCTTGCATGAGCTAGAAGAGGCAATTTTAAATTCAGGTTAGTAATCTCCTAGGTCTTGAGTCGTCCTGCCAATTGGCATGGGATTGTTTGTTGATGAAGGTACTAGTTAAACCAATAATGACATCTCTAAACCTATGCAGTCAGACAATTATTGCAATTTTTACCACATAAACTTCTTTCACTATCAAGATACAAGAAATATATTATCAACTGATACTAAGTTGCCGAAAGCATGAAAACACGAGTTTCAAGTATTCATTGCATGAATGACATCAAACGGCAATTTTGCAACGTTAGCTCTTGAATGCAAAATTTACATATATGTTCACCGTACCCATCTTAGGTGGGTCATGACAAACTGTACATGTGATGGACTCCAGTGGTTTCCCAGGTCCGACAGTAGTGGTGAAAGCTTATTCAGCTATGCTTAAAAGACACTGAAACTTAAGACAGAAAATAAGCAAGGAAACATAGAGCTAGGAGCAAAAAATAAAACAGCCACCTATACCAAGGAAATGTTTGCTGGTTTTGTTGTTTGCCAAACGAGGCTTTATTTAGGCTAAGAACAAAGAACAGAAATTTGGGTCCAGTCTAACAAAAGCCTGTGTTTGTTGATGTCAGAACTGAACCCAAAGTCTCTGGGTAATTCTGCTCATTCTAGATTTTTTGCTAATTTCTTAGGATTTGTTGCAAATCAAAACAGGGGTTGTATGTGTGCATGTATGTGTGTGGGTGGGCGTATAAAAAGTATCAGCTTCACCCTCTTCCAAATATCCCCTGGTAGTTAATTAAAGAATGTACAATTTCCTATGGATATTTTCAGAAGATCCCAGGTGATTTAGGAACTAATACATTACTTTCGCAGAGATCACAGAGATCTTTGCTTCTGACTGAAAATGCACGCTGTAAAATCCCATCTTGCATCCTTGAGTTTCAAATTTTTTTAAGAAGTCATCATGGTTTTATTTGCTGCTGCTGCTTTTTTCTTTTTTATAAAATACAATTTACTAGATTGGCAAATGTCCATTTTTCCCCCAGAAGATGGCTCTGAAGGGTATATTGCAAGGTGCACATTTTTCTATAAAATCCTTTCATGTGTGATATATTGCAGGCAGCTGAGCCAGAGGAATCTGCAGCCAATATGCAAATATTTCCTAGAGTACAGTTCTTTATTTTGCCCCAGTAGCCTCCTGCGAAACCCCCAGTCAGTCAATCTTTGCATAACTTGTGGGTAACCTCTGTGGCAAGGGGAGCTCTGCTCACCCCAGAATCACTTAGTTTGTCTTTCCACCACTGTAACGTGGTATAAGGAGGAGTTCTCTCTCCCAAGTCAGCACTAATCCTTAAAAATACTGTAAAGCCTCAGATTAATCTTGATGAGAGAAGGCCTAAGTTCCATCCAAAATTAGATTCTTTGTTAAATTAAAATCTTTTTATATCTCTCCTCTGTAAACAATTAACAAAATGCAAATCCTATTACTTGCCTAAACAAAAGTGTCAATAAGAAGGAGAGAAATTTAATTTACCTTACCAAAACTGAATTTTCTCTCACCTCCAACCCATGCCCAAGAAGACAAAAATATGGTCTCATGCTGTGATTGTCTCGAATTGAATTGCTCCAAGAAAAGATCTGGCACTGAGCAAGCTGAACCACAATACTAGGTCAGAGAATACATGAATTAAAGTAAAACAGCAACAGTTAACTCGCTATTTCCAAAACTTTGCCTCAAATTTGTTGGTTTCTTAATGGGCCTGGGGTTTTAATCTTAATTTCCTGTTCATTTTAATTTTCTTAGGAACAACAATGGCAATTCTAGGATTTATTACCATTATAAAAATTGTTTTGAAAGGAACTGTGTGATGAATTCATTCATTAAAACTGCTGCAGCTTTACTTTGTGTTGTGGAAGTCAGTGTGGTAATGGTTTGCATTACAAATGTATAAAGTAGCATGAAATTCCTTCAATATGAATTTGTACCTCATTGCACTGTAATAATAATCATAAAAAAATTAATGAGCATTTTACATCTAGGCTAATGGTTAGACTATTCTCCAAGCAGATTAATATCATGCTCCTTCTGTTTGAGGAAGGAGCTCTTAGAACTCATCACAGACAAGTTCACCAACAAGCTACAACTCTAAACCCCTCTGTTTTCTGTAAGTCACGTGGCACTGGACTATTGGTTTCATGAGACGGTTCAGCAGACTGACACAGAACCAGATATACCTTCAGAGATTTTCCCTATCGCCTGTTGTTGCAATGGGCCTGTTACAGCGGTGCCTCTCTAGGCAGCTAGTGCCCGATTCGGTGTAATGTTGTCCCGTTAGAGAGTAGCGACTGAAGCCTTCTCATCAGATTGGGATTGGGACCTGCTTGCTGGAACAGACTGACTACTGCTGTCCTCTACAGAAATTCAGCAATACTTTTGTACAGTTAATATCGCCAGCTCATAAAAATCATGTTTGGTCTGCACAAGACCAGTGTGATTAGCGGCAGGAGGATATTCCATTTTTTTTCCCTGCCGTTGTCAATGCTGTCACCTTGCTCCCCAAGCTGTCCTCAGCAGGAGGCAGACCTGGTTCACTGGTGGTTTGTGCAGGAAGATCCTCACAAAATTTGGCACTTTTCACGTGAGTTTCTTGACTGGTTCCACAAGGATCTTTCTCCTGCTGGCTTCTGTTGCACAGTACTTGGTACCCTGTACTAGATATCAACTTATAATGACCCCGTAACACTCCAAAAGCAGCACCAGAACGGAGAATTGAATATTTTCCTCACTGATCCTTTACTTTTCCTGTCCCTCGGCTTTACTTTTGTAAGCTGGGTTATTAGTACTTCTTCATTTCCGAGGACCATTAAAGAAAATAGTTCAATTATAGGCAATTTTAGTTTTTCCTTGTTTCAAAACTTGGGAGGAATAGAGTCAGATTCATTTCAAATCCCGTCACTGGAATGTCAACCAAAAGTGTCCTTAGAAAGAAGTGTGAATTGCATACTAATTAACGTATCAAGGTAGAGTTTGGTAGATGGTTTGTGTTGCTGGAAGACATCTTCATGACCCCTTCAAAACAGTGTAAGGCTGTTAAATACATGATTAAATGCCCAGAATTAGCACTTATTAATACTTTAAGCAGAATATTTTGGGGCTGATCTCATACCTAAACGTGTTTTTAACTATTTTGTTATAAAAATCTTGGCTTTGTCTTGTAAAGCCAGCTGGATATATAATCTCTTCATTTAATTACTGAAACATGAAGAAGTCTGGAAGATAAATGGAAAGATTTGCAATTGCACTGTTCTCATAAAACCGGACAGGGTAATAAAAATGGCAATACTGAATAGTTTTATAGACTTTTTTCAATGTTGCAAAATGAAAACATACTTTTATGATAGTGGCGAACTGTAAGTGATAAGATATGAAAGAGAAAAGTAGATCATAAGTTCCCAGTAAATATTTAAAATGGGTACTGCCAACTAGAATTTGACTCGGAAGACAGCTGCTTCAAGGAGCAGCATTTTAAAGAAGCAGACACAAGGAGTTACGCTTATGGGGCACGTCCACATCACAAAAATGGGATATAGTGGTCAGACTTCCCAGGTAGGTCCAGCCACAATGGTATACCCACATAATATCTGCTGGGCAGTACCGTTCAGAGATGCTGTCTGGGGATTACAACACAGCAGGGCTCCATCAGCAGGATGCTGGGCTGGAGCTGGCAAGTCCTGCCTCCAAGCAAGACCAAGTAGTGCTACCACAGCACCGCTTCGCCATCATTACCAGTGTCCTACAATATCACGTTCAGTGCCTCACCCTTTTACTTCAATGACCTGACTTAGGCAGACACTTTTCAAGACTAACTCTCATTAAATAATGAGTTGATGACTTTTGAAACCAACTTTAAGATTTCTAGATGATTTTCTGAGCTATCTCAAATTAATAAAGCACTTCAAAATGTTCCCTGACAAAGGAGCAGCTGTAGTACGTTCAGAGAGGTTACCGCGTCACAGCAGACACAAAAAGTGTATTTGCAACCAGTGGAGCTATCGAACTTCAGTTGTGGATATGGCAAAACGTCTCTGTTTTTCTCCCTTTCCTGCTAAAGGTGCCTGACGAGCCCAGAGAAGAGTCATCATGCGTTTAACTACGCATGATGCTTGCAATAAGCAGGTAGCATCAGGGAAAACTCTCTCCTTTTCTGGAGGTGTGGAAGTAGTTTGAGGGAGATGACCTGTGGATATTCTGTAAGCCTTCGTATCAGGGAAATTGCATGTGAGTATCCACAGCAATTTTTCACTTGAGAGGGGTAACGAAAGTCTGTCTTCATCCTTTCTGCCTGTTAAACTCCCCTTATAATTTTCTGTATCATAAACTTCCCTTCTTTTTAGAAAAGCAGAAGGAAAAAAGATCCATTTGGGGCACATTACTTTCAGATAAGTATCTACCGTCATCTATTTCAGTTTGTATGAAACGTTCTTGACTTACCGTGGTAATTTCAGGTTTTCACACACAAGCGCTTGCTAGACAAGTTTGTCTTCTACTCGGCAAGTTTGTATTCAAAACACCTACGCATTTTACCAGACAATAATTCCCTAAGGTCGTGCTAATTATCTCCTCTTTGCGGTCTGCACCATTATATGAGCCAACTGAGCAATTCTTCCTTTTGCATCACACTTACATAGACAAGTAGGAGGTCACTGCATTACATTTAATGACACTAATTTTTGCTTGCTTGTTTTTCCATACACATTTACATGAGCAGATAAACAAACGAGCACAAATGTAACTTTCATACTTGGGTATGGATAAATAGCCAGCTGGATGGATTAGAACCAAGCTGTTTCCCAGGGTGATCAAAAAAAGGAATTATTCCCACCAACATACAATTGCAGGGGCTGAGACAGAGGAAAGGGCTGAAACATGTTGATACTGGCTTTGGTGAGTTTCGCAGTCTATTTTTATTCTCCTTACGCAAAAGAGAGAGGCAAAATAAACTGTGCTGTTATTTGTGGGAGGCATGGGGGCGGGGGGGAGCGGCAGAAAATTAATTCATAGGACTGAAATCTGTAAGAGATAAAAAAATCTTTGGGTTTATTTTGTTCTAGCTTATACATATAGTTAAGTTATATTCCATTATATCAGTTTAATTCACCTTTCTCAACCACTTTCTAGATATAGTGAGACTGTTAAGTAACTTTAAAAATAGGAGGTTTAAGTTCTTGAATCAGCAAGGTAGATGATCCATAGACTATTGTCCATTAGAAAAATTTGATGACAAATTGAAAAACACTCAGAAAAAAAATGAGCAGATGCACAATGACTTTGAAACCTCCCACATGGATGTAGTGGTTGACTACAGGGTTTCAGCAAGCCTACTGAATTCTAGAAGTGCACCCTGAAATGCTTTGAGGCAATAGTGCTGCAGTTCAGTAGGAGCAGATTTATGGCACTCAGACAATTGCAGACCACACTTAAAGGCAGATCCAGAACAGCACGTATTATCAAGGGAGAGAACAGAGCTGTGCAAGATACTCAGCAAAACAGAATTTGAGGAGAAGTTCCTGAAATTCTGATTGTTATATGTTTGAAGACTTCAGCCTAGGCTTGTTGAAAATGTTTGTGAGCCTTTCAGATAAGCCTGACCTCAATTCAGAATGAAATTGGGTTGATAGGTAAGCCAGACCTAAAACAAAGCAACAGAAAACAAACAAAAGGTATCTTTAGCCTGGTTACTTTGGGCAATGTGTCTTACACGATTGCATTGTCTGGTTCTCCTTTCCAAAAATTTTTTGACACTCTTGGCTGTTTCAGCTCTACTTAAAAAGGAATAAATATCTCGGGAGATGGTAAGTTTTTGCGTTGTGTGACTATAGACAAAATCAGCCAACTTAATGCAGATACTAAGGACAGACTATCACTCTAGCCAAACACAGCAGTATCCCAACAACCTGAAAACCTGTTCAGAACTTCCATTTTGTAATTGGGCTAACACATGTCCAGTGAGACACAAAGCCTCTCAAGTATGTTTAAGCTTTGCTGCTGAGACAATCATTTGGTTTTCAAGATTACAGCAAAACCTCTGTAGTGTCATACATTTGTTTTTTATGAACTGGCAAACATCCATTGAGACCAACAGGTTGATTGGGGGGAGGGTATTGTTGAAGATACTGTAAACACATCAAGTCACGTCAGCTGAGTGAAAAAATTCTGTTCCAAGCAAAGCTAAACAAAAAACCCAAAGCACCACTTCCCCCATACGCCCTTAAAAAAATCCCACAGTTTACCAACTGCGCCAGAAAATGTTTCTGCACAATCCAGTGAGACTTGAACCACCCACCTTTGTCTAATTTAAATGTATATGAAATCACAGGGAAGAAGAAAAGATGACCACAGCTAATGTATTGGCAAGAAGCGGAGAGAGGGAGAAAGGAGTCACAAATTTGCCACTTTGGGCAAAGCAGTTGCCCCGAAGCAGATGTTCCACTGGGCTGGCAGATGTGAAACTGCAGAGCTGGAGAGAGCACTTACAGCACGGAGTGAGTGCTCTCGCTCCTCCTCTGAGCCTCTAACACAGATCACCAGCATTCTCCTGGAAGCTGACTTCAAATCATTCTCTGCAATGATTTCAATTGCATTTTCATAGATATAGTGAACTAAAATATTCTGTTCCCCTATTCAGTGCATTTTTTGTCTCTGTCTTTTCCTAACCTCCATTTCAGTATGCAGTGTTCTCCAAGTTTAAACTCTCAGGATGCACTTTTAGATGAAAAAGATGTTTCAGTATTGAAATCTCTTTCTCGTAATTTAGGCTCTAGCTAGACAGGCTTCTAAGTCGAATTCTGTTGTGTAACTCACTTCAACACTTCTCCCTAAGTCAATTTTGTTGAATTCAGACACTTGTCATAATGATGAACCACTGAGTAATGGTTAAATCTGCAGTCTCCAGCTGTTAATTTCAGAAAAAATGCAGAAAATATAATGTCAAAAATACAGAAAAAGATCTGGAGTGAGTGCTTGTTCTGTTCATTACTTTCACAAGACTCCCACGCAATAAATTCTTGGTATGTGTGAAGAAGTCATCTTTAGCATATGTCATTCAGTAGCCTTTAAGAACTGCCTCATAATCAGTAACCGGAGAGATTGAAAGCTAATGCCATCTATTTTAGCACAGCAACTGTTTAACAGCCTGACTTATGATGGGGTTAACAGAAGCTGCCATGTCCAGAGGAATCAGAGAGGACCAGACCAGCCTCAGTAGCCCCAGTTATAGTTGAGGAACAGTGACAGAGCACTATTCGTCTCGCCACACATGAATCCTGCAGGAGGTATAAAGATGTCCTTCCACTGCCAAACCCTGCGGTGTAGTCAGTACAGAGAATGGCTAGTGGAAATCAACTGAAAAAAAGCAAACAAACCTGAAGCTGATACCAAGGAAAGGCAGAGAGAAGTAGCAGGCACTTTCAGTCCGCACTGTGAGAAAGGTGGTGACACTCAGTCACCAACACCTGAGGCAACACTTGGGGCACTTGACTTTTAAGTGTTCTAAATTTTTATGTTAACCTGCTTGTAATATTTTCAACAGGGATAATTTAGTCTTTGGGAATCTTGTTTATTACTAAGATGAAATTGTAGGGAATATTTAAATCAAGTAAAATTGAATAGGTGTGTGGGAACAGAGGGGAATGAGAAGGGAAAAGGGAACGTCATGAACCATGAACCTATAAACTTTGGTAAATGTGAATGACTATATTACTAAGTTGTCCCTTACATTAAAATATGAAAAATTGTTTTCATATTTACAGAGATTTAGAGGGCCAGAAGAGCAACACAGGCTGAATAAAATCGGACTAAGTGCTGTGAAACACAAAAGGCAGAATTTAAGTCACTAATGGATTAGCTAGACAGGAATATTTTTCTGCTCAGAAAAAAGATTTAGATTTTTTTTCCAACCTGCCAACTGACCTTTGATAATTCCTCTTGATGAATTGCATGAAGGTATTTAACTTAATCACTGAAAAACAAGCCAGAGTCTCAATGCACCTTTTGCTAAGTAACTATCCGAAAGGAAGTGAACTAACAAAGACTGCTGTCCTGGGCCCTGCTCTTATAAACCCTTATTCTGAGTATTCATTCACTCAATCAATTTCCTTTTCTCTGAGACTATGAGAGAGTGTGAGTCACTATTAATAATTCCTAAAGTTAACTCTGTTCAGAACGTCTTTGTTCCTGCAGAGAGTAAACTTGGTAGTCATATACAAGAGGATGTGTCCCAAAGGCCCTATACCTCTGATACGGAAAAAAAAAATCCAGGTTAAAATGAAATATTTCAAACCAGGTTGCCTGGAGTTATGCACTGGAAAAAAAAAAAAAAAGGAAAAGTATGTCAGATATTTTGTGAAGAGAACAAAATATATGAGCCCTTCGGAGCATGATAAAAGGGGATTTTGTTTATTGGTAAGCCTTGTATAAAAGCAAGTCCTCAAGTTATTAAGGAGTCAGGAGGCTGCCATGCGGCTGATCTGCTCTCTAAAGTTCACCAGCCCCCCCCCCTCTGTAATCCATGGTCTACCCTTGTAATGTTCGAGGGGTTTGGTACACATAAGGTCTTGCTCCTTCTTCTACTTCTCGGATCGTCTTCTGTTCAGCTAGTGGTTCAGTAACAAATTGCACTACTTGAAAGTTCCTTAAGTGCCTTGCTGTTGTACCAGTCCATACCTAAGACTCATTAAGACCCAAATAGTAGGTGGTTTTGTGCTGCGGCATCAAATAGTATGTGTTCTCAGAGCATGCATAGTATTTACAGAGAAGACAGATTATACCCAGAAACCAGTACTGGTGGTCATATTTGTGACAGAAGCAGCAATGTTCTGTGTAACAGCAGAGTGTGAGGAAGTAGGAATGCTACATTCAGCCCCTACTCGCAGGCAGAGGAGTTCAAATCCATGCCACTTGGCAGGAGAAAGCTTCCACGCTCAGGGGGAGAAGGCCTTTCTCCTTCTCTGTGGCTGAAGGAAAAGGAACCCAAGATCAACCAAGCACAAGGAGCAAATACATGAGGGAGTGCCGTACGATAGCAAGCATTTGTAAGTGCAATGCTGGTCGGGAGAGGAGTCATCCAGGGTTCTGCTGTGGTCACTGCTTGCAGGAGCTCTGTACAGGTCAGGTGCATATGCAGTCCTCGCTGGTGTCTGCAGCCCTGCTCCATGAGCATGCCCGAGCGGCAAGAGGAGGGCCTCCGCGCTCCATCTTACGCATTCTGACACACTCTGCCAGTGTGGGAATCCACAGTGACGTGAGGGGTGGACAATGGCTCACACTCAAAGCCTGGCATTTCCAGCACTGCTCAAGGAGAAGGACAAGAGTCTACTTCCCCCAGGCAGACCTGGAAAATTAACCTGTGCCTCCCAACCAGATGAAGCACTAGAGAAACTTTGTGAAGAAATAATAAAATAGGAAAACACTCCCTTCTGCTGTCCTTTCCCTGCCTCCATACACTCCCAGAAAGGTTTTTTGAAATAAGCAAGCACTTATTTCTAGGAGCAATCATTTCTAAGGACAGAGATCTCCCCCAGGACACCTCTATCTAGCACCTCAGTTCTGAGAAAGGAAGGCATTTCAGCCATCGCACTGCTCATGTTTCCTGTTTTGAAAGCCCTAGAAGCTGACTGGTTTGGATCTTCTTTCAAGGTGCCTTTCACTTCCCCTGGAGTCTTCACAAGGGCCAGACGCTCCGGCTCAAGCACTGTAGTTGGCATTTGTGGGTGCGAACGTTATCAGCTCTGGCTCTAGCAGCTTTGCAGTGCAGAGGAGGAACAGGGCTAGGTGGTGTGTCCGTACCTTCCATCACATGCACCAGCCTTTACCAGTAAGGAGAAGGACAGAGTTGTTGTTTTATTTTTTTACAAAGTAAGTGGAGGGAAGTGTCTGCATGGGCAGGGAGTGTGAAGAAGGGGAAACAGTGTAAGGAATATGATTGAGCCGGGGTAGCTCTGAGACCGCATGTGGGAACAAGACTAGTACAGATACCAGCAACAGCAGTCTGATCTCCCTAGTTCAGCTCAACGCCCCCCAGAGCAGAAAAAGCCACTTTCAGGAACCTCTAGTCAAGAGCGCGTTTGGTGTTAAAGAAGCAAAATACAAATCCTTACTTTATAATAAGAAGGTTAACAACAAAGGCAGATCTTATCTAAAGAATATTGGCCTCAGTTGGTTAATACAGGAATATACTGAATGGAGGAAAAGGCATTGAAGCAGCATTAGCCTGGTGTGTAGCCCATTCTTATAGAATTGTTAACGTTGGATTTTTGTTAGATGAACAAAATTTACTCCCAGATAAATGGAGTATTTTATTGGCTGGGTAATATTTCCGCTAGTTTAAAAAAGAAAAATCTGTCAGAGTTTTATTTTCTTTGATTTTTACCTTGCCAAGAATCCACAAAGCAGAGTGTTAACAGGCAAGGTATGTCCTAGAGTGTAAGTTGGATGTAAACAAAAAAAGTCATCAGATTTATCTAGCTTTTGAAGTACGTGCTGTATAATGAACACATTTGAAATGAAACCCATTATTGCTTCAGAAAGAGAGATGATTACATCCCCTGATTTTTCCAAGCATTACAAAGTACACAAGACAATCACATGTAATTGGTATAAATTGAACATCCTGAACTGCCTGGAGCCTAAATTGAGAAAATGGAGAACAAGACCAAAGACCTATAAAATGTTAATATTTTCTTGAATAGAATGCCGAATTTATATTGTATGCTTCAGTTTTAATTCCAAAACTTATTAAAGCTTTCTCTCCTGCTGGCTGACACATACTGTTATCCCAGCTCCAAACACATACAACATGACTTCAGATTTGCTTTTGAAATTTGGTAGTCTATTCATACAGGATGAAATTTATCCAGTATTTGTGCGTGTGGTGTTTATAGCTAGGTGTTAATACTAATATGGTAAGGGTGGAGCATAGATATAATTCATAAATTTAAAATCACCTGTACTGAAGGGAAACACATTATTTTGTTGTCAGAGAGCAATGGGACTTCCATCTTTAATTCAAAGCATCACTTTCCTGCCACTGTAATATTTTCCTACAAGAGGAATGAGCCATTGCTATTAATAATGTGGTCTAATAAGAGAAATATTAGAAAACTTATTCAGTAATTGTTTCTCCTGTTACAGTTTAAATTCTATTGGTTGTTCCATCTAAACATTAAAAGGAGTATGTTCGTCATTATTCTTAATTACCTTTTCTCCAGCTGGATGTATAGAACAATTAGCACACGAATCTGACGGGATGGTGGCCAGACATAGGATTCTGAGGAGGGGGGGGGAAGGAAATAGGATATAAGGAGGCAGGTCCTAAAGATGTTTCAGCTGCTGTAATTACGTGACGACAGCTTTAGGCTCTATGTGATTCTCGGTCAGTCCTAACCTAGCTAGGAAAGGTGTCTTTCCTGTTTAATGCATTTTCTGAAATATCAGAAGGAAAACTGAACACGCTATTGTGTCCCAATTGGGAAACTCTTTCAAACTGTTGCTTCATAGTGTTTTTAGATGTCATTCACTGTTACTGTACTTTGAGAGGTGCTCTGAATTATATGTAATGAGCTTGGTAAGAAAGAAGAAAGTTTCACAATGGCTGAAAGAGACAATAGTTTTGAGGTATCTTTTAGAGCTTTTGACATCCATTGAGTTGATTTGCAGGTTTAGTTGCGTTCCTCGCACAGGAATTCCACAAGCCTGAATAACACAGTCAATTTCTTTTGGAAAATTTGAGTTCTAGACAGTAAAAGCATTAAGTAAGTCACGTGCTTTCTACCAGTGTAGTAAGATTAGTGTACATTGTCACTTCCTGCATTAAATGGGCACTGAAATCCGTTACTGAGAGGACAATGATTTCTGTTCTCAGCAACAAGGAGCTTGATTAACAGAGCACATGCTGTAATTTAAAAAAGTCTCAAAGAAGAGTCAAGAGATTTCTGTACTGGAACCTGATTAAACATTATATCATTTTTATAGATTCCAAATACTATTTAGAGATCACGGATGGGAAAATCAGTTTCAGTTGGAAAGTGATGAAATCGTTTTATGACATTATCTTTTGTTAGCCATTAAAGTTTATTAAAGATACCATAAGCTACATTATTCCTCCTCTATTTGCAATTTATAGTGGATGTGCCAGCAGAATACACTAGAGCAGGAAATGTTATTTAAAGTAAGCTAGCTATAAATGGATAAAGTCTGTGCAGAAATGAGTACTAATCCTGCTTGCTGCTTAACATGTCTCTCTTAACAGTTCTATAGAGGCAGTATTTGATAACATAGTTCCAAAAATGAACTTAGTTCCTTGAAGATAACTTAAGAAACTTTTACTACTTCTACCAATTAATGTGAGCAATGCAGTTTCAGTTTCTGCATAGCATGAAGTCAGCTCAGAGCTGTATGCTGTGAGATAGGTATTTAAGGTATGATGATGCAAGTCTTGACTGCAGTAAATTCTTTTGAATACGGGGGAGTGTGTGTGTGAGGGGTGGGGTTTTTTGGATTGGGGCTTAAAAACCCCAAGGTTAAATATCCAAATGCCCAAACTGAATGTTTGAAATTAGGTATGTTAACTCTGTTTAAAGTAATTTCTGCCTTACAATATAGTTTCGCTCTATATTGGTAAGCCTTTTGCTTTTGTCATCTAGATTAAGACAGACCTTTTTCCTTTTGGCCCTTAAGAACTAACAGATGCGTCTTCATCAGGTTATTTCCACCAGCTAGGTTGTTAGTCTGACAGGGATCTGGTATTTCTTTGGTTCATTTTAGTTACTTACAGTGCATATGCATCATATCTTCATTCCTAGATCAATGCCGGTTTCTCCCTATGGATCTTTCTGAACAGATAGAAAGTTCAGACTTCCCCTGGACTCTGTGCAAACCCCATGAGGAATGCTTCATTTGTTTACGTAGATATTGCAATCAGTGCACTATCCAGCCTTGCTTTTTCAATTGCCTCCTGTGGTATCTGTCACTGTAAAACAGTTCCACATGTGAAGACTAGTATTCTTGAAGAGTATCCCTTTTACCCTCCTCAGTTTAGTTCTCACTAAGCTGTCTCTACACGGCTTAGGCTGGGATCACAATTGCTTATTTTAGCTATTATGAAATGGAGAAGAATTTTCCCCTCTTTAGAAGGCAATTAGCTCAGCATATACATTGCACATGAGGAAAAACTTCATTAATAGAGACTGTCGTCTGGGAAAAGTAATTGATTTGAGCCAGTAAGGATAGAGACACAAGGTTCAGAGGGCAGAGACACAACTTAAGCTGGTTTTGACACTAGCTGTTTCCTATTAATTTCCCAGCTTGCTACTTCCAGAAGAGAACAGGGTAGATAAGAGGATATATGGTGTTAAAATTATTTAAGCAAGTTTTGCAATAGGATTTGTCAGTCTTCTTATAAGGGCAGCAATTCTCTTTTGCATTAAGTAGCAGAAACAAAAGCAAAATTTAAAAAAAAACCAATTTCACTTGCTGCGATGCTGACATTTGCTTTAACCCCAGTAATTTAATACTAATAATTTTCTCTTAAGAAGGTCAGAATATGTCATTATAAACTGATGCAAAACTATTATTTTTCCAAAATTGTTGGACAAAAGAAGATTTACAGTGCTGGCACATTAGAGATATATCAAATTATTAATAACAATGATTTGAAAAGAACAGTTTCACACTACATATATAATACAGACATTCAATGAAACAAAGACGAAAGATGTAACTTCCTAAAATAAACATGCATAAGACATAAGGAACTGATTGTTATTTGAGTCTAACACCACCAAGGGTTATGCATTAGTGGATAACAGGTATAATTTGTTAAACTCTTTGCAATATCTGAGGAAGTTACAGGAAGCAGCTGATACTGGCTTTCCGTGGTGAAGCCAGGAGCAAAGCCCTGGAGGAACTACTGCTCCCAGGACTCCAGCTCAGGAACGTGGGATCTCTGAAAGTTTAATAAAGTTGTATCAGGTGTCCTGTTCTTAGCTTGAAAGCCTAAAATGTGAAAGGTGTTTCCTTTCACATTTCCTTCACTATGCTTAATTATCGTAAGTCCTATTGACAAAGGTGCTGAGACTAGCCTGAGAAGGGAGAGACATGGGGCACAGTGACTGTACACTACTTTAATTAAGATAGATTTACTTAAAAAAGAAATAGCTCATCAAAAGGAGCAGTTTGTTATTTTCAGCCAGTTTCTAAAGTGTTTCTAGAAAGGCTACGGTGAAGGAGGAAAGGTTTTTTTTTTTTAATATAATGAAACTCACATAAGAATGGATGATTGTAACGCAAAGTCCCTATCAGTGGGCCTTTCTCAAAGTTGTTTTTTTTTTTTTTTAATTACCAAACTCCTTTACCATGGAAAAAAAAAAGCAGTGCTAGAGACCAAAACATACCAAGAAAGCTTATAATGAACAGAAAGGAATTCAGAAGCAACATGGAAAGTTTCTTACTGTTACACCTGTTTTCCCACTTTTCTCCAAAATCTCTCCCCTTTTCTCTCCTCCACACCCAGAAAACAATGCAAGTGATTTCCAAACAGGTGAAGAAGGTCAATCTGCAAACAAGCAAAAACTGGATGAGGGATCAGGGTGGACTGCAAAATAAACAGCAAACAATAGCTGAGTATTCTTGGCTGTGCATTTAATTTACTTGTTTCTTAAGGAAATGTCAATGAGCCTAGCCACAAAATTCCCTTACCATGTCCAGTGTTGGGAAGGTCAGCAGTGATACTCAAGAGAAGAGCCAGTTATTACAACTTTGAGAAAGGCCCACCGATAAGGACTTTGCATTACAATTGTCTATTCTCATGTGAGTTTCATTACCTCAGAAGTCACCCCTTCCAGATCATTAAGTTTGCCTGGAATACACTGTACCTTGGAAACACAATTGCTTAATTTGGATGCCCTTACCCACATTTTTTGTATGTATTAATTTAGGCTTTGGATAGTCAGAGGGAGGCCTAAATTGAGAATCTGTAGCAATATACAGGAAGAATACTATATACCTGATCAAACTTTCGGGAACAAGTCACAATAGGAATGGTTCAGAGAATTTCTGGTAGTAATGAAGTAGCAGGAAGCTCAGAATTTCCTAAGTTAACCCAGGTATCCACAGCCCCAAGGGATGTTTTCAGACTCAGACAGTAGTCTCATCTATCAATTTTCCATATTTATCACCCTTCAGAAAAGTGATGGCATCAAGAGCAAGAAGCAGTACTCCATCATCCAGTTTATGTAACAGAGAATTTACTTAACTTTCATTGCCCTTCCTGGATCATTAAAAAGGTGACTTTTCTTCCTTATTTACTTTCTCAATTAAAAAAAAAAAAAAAGAAATAGGTGTTAAACCCACAAATTGTGCTGGGTAAGTCTACAACTAACCAAGGTATGTTGAACTAGGCACATATCCAGTCAAATCAATGAGGCAAGACTGACAGAAATTCTGGATGGCACCATGTCCTTCTCAGAAAAATGTTTCAACACATTTCAAAACAAAAAATGTGAGCCAAAAAAGTAAGTACCCATCTGGTATTTATCTGCAATTCTGCAGAAGAACCACTTGCCAAAGGAGCAAGTTATGTTCCGCTTGATCACAAGCACGTAACACCCCAGCAAACTTTTACATTCCTCCCTAACCCTCCCCCCACTCGCTTAAACATCTATGGTAACATAGTACATAAAGACAGTCAAAGAGGTGAAAACAATGTTTGGAAACACAACCCAGAGCACACAGTTCTCACAAAGAGAGCTGAAGGCTTCTCAGTAACCAACCAGATCTGCCAAAGCAGCTTCCCACTTGTGCAAAAAATCACGTCTCCCAGCACGTAAAGTCAGTTGATTATACCAAATCGGCTATTCCACTGCACTTTGAAATCTGGATTTCCATTAACAGTAAGGACACTGGTTTCTCCCAGTTCATTCCCCCATCCCTTGTGCTGTGGGACCCTCCTTTTCCCTCCAGAACCCCATCTGCCCCTTCATACAGGTCTTTGATTTGCCATCTGTTAGGTTATTACATAAAAAGAGTCTGTACATGCTGCTCTTCATTGAAAGGACTCTTAGTAGAGACACTGCAGCTAACACTGGAGACATTTCCAAGGCATGCTGGCACCTCTTCCAACCTGTCCTTTCTCACCCAAATTCCAGTTTGCAGCTCCGGTACCCAAAGTAGCCCTGACTCTAGTCATCCAGCATTTCCCATCCTATTGGTAAACATCTGCTGTCTTTAGAGTACCACAGTAATCTCTGTGTCTTTCACTCCTTGGTGAATCAATTGAAAATAGGGGTGCAGGTCTCATGAGCAGCTATTCTCTCCTCTTGAACAGTGAACATACACTGCTCTGAATAACTAAACTGTGAGTACGTGAAGAGAGACCTGCAGCAGTGAGCAGAACTAGAGTGGGTGGTATGGGGAGGCGTTTCTCAATGTTCTAAAAGCTAATCAAGCTTTCTGAAACTCTGGGTAATAAATCTAATCAGCTTGCTATGTGAGGTGAGTCTCCACAGGTGCAGAGAGAAGAGAAACGTCTCTCACTGAATCAAGGTAACCAAACCTCCAACCCTATTGTGGAAGTACACAACTGAGAGGTATGAGTCTTCATCATTCCTGACGTGTTACAGAGCCTGGCCTTTAACACTCAACCATTCACTTACTCTCCTTCAAGTCTACTTCAAAATTTGCATAACTGTGTGAAAGTTTGTACTGTGATTTACTGGCTTAAAAAATAAACGCGTTGGTGCACAAAGCAATAAAAAATAGCATTTCAGGTATGTGATATATTATATCCCATCTTCAGCACATTTTCTGAAAGGCAGGCTACCTTCTTGTTTTCATAGATACCAAACCAGAACAGCTACATAAGATGGATATAAACATAGAAGGAAAAGAAGATGAAACAGAGTAAGGAGCGAAAAGAGATATTGATGAATTAAGTTACTGCACTTTGAGATTTATAGACTGGTATGATGTTTCACATGTAGCCATCCCTAAACAGAGACTGTAATTTAGACCTCATGTCAACACATTCAAACATCACAAGGAGGGGAGAACAGTGCCTAATGTCTAATCTGAAATATTTTAAGTACCCACCATCCACTTTGGCTGATGAGGTCTAAAAATGCATCTACAGTACATCCTGTAATTACATGCCAACATTTTAATAATGTAGCCAGACGGATATTTTCAGGGCATTTGTATCTCTCCTCTTTCTCTCTGTCTGTCTAATTTGTCTTTCTCCAGGGGCTTTTATGTGTAGGGCTCCTCTGTACTCCTCCTATAACGGATCTACAATTTGTTGTTCTATTCAGAAATATACAAAGAATTTATTCAAATATTATTTCTGGTGCATATTTCATTCTGTAAGCTACACATACTCAATAATACATTCACTGTTAGAGCCTGCAATGATGATAGAAGGCATATGAAAAGCTTGTGACCTTTATCATTAAAAAACTGCAATGACAGATAGGTTTTGATTAAGTGAAAAACGTCATAAAGCCATCAGTTATATGTCCAAGGGCAGAAAGTTCCCTGCATCAACAGAAAAATCCTTGCAGTTAAGACAGATTCAGGAGGCCTTTGCTCAATTTACAATACTAGCACAGTATTCCTGTTTGATCATTGTACAATGCACTTGGGATAATTATCAGAAGTAATTAGCCTTTGCAGTGTCTAGGGTCGCGCATCGGTGTCAAGTTTAGAACTGAGATTTCATGCTCAATCCACAGCCCGAGTAAGACGTCTAAGGAAAGGATATTAACGAACAGAGAGGAGTAAAGCACAAAAAGAACTTGGGCACTTGCTAGGTATGACAATAGAGTATGTTCTTTACTCACCAAAGTATAGCATAAGGGCAGGTATCTTCCAGGTTCTCAGGACACTTATAAGAGGTAGCTGAGCTGCAAGAAAAGCAGAAGGTCATCATCAAGCTAACTCTTTAGTTGTGTCATGCCGGAGGCATTTACTTCAGATATGCCCATTCATGACACGTTGGTACCTGCAGTTCAAATGCCTTGTTTGCGTCCTGGTTTAAGTCAGTAACATGGGAAAGAATGGCGTGGTTACTCTCAGGGCTGGTTCAAAACCTCATAAAGTTAATGAAATCTTTCCACAGACTGCAGTTAACATTTGATCAGTAACATAACTGTCAAGACCATCAAGTCCTCTTCAATACTTCTTATTGAAGTAATACTTCCCCCAGGCTGTCGAGAGAAGTGGAGATGTCCACATCTGGATACATTCAGTAACTATAAAAATACCACATGGGCCATATTAATTTAATTACAGTAAGTGAGTGACAAGCAACCATTGCTTGTACTTAGTTGGATAAGCAAGTAGTGAAGTTGCATGAGTAATGATTTGCATCGTTGCTTGTTCTGATGATCAGTATCATCTTATCCTTACCACTTGTTTATTGGATCCAACGGGTAAATTCAGTTGTAAAGATTTAAGGGACAGGGATCCCTGACCTCGAAGTCTTTTTGAGAGACTGTAGTGAACTTCAGACAATTGGCAGGACCAGAAGCAGGAGTAGCATACCCAAGCTGTTCAGCCCACATGATAGAACTTTTTGTAACATTAAGAAACAACAACAAAACAGGTTTTCTTGAAAAATAGACATGATTTTCCCTCTCACTATTCAGTATTTGGGGAATTTCCTGGGTTTTATGACCCTTTAGGTATATTCATTCACACATTATAGAAGAAGCCATTAGCCAGCTGAACTCTAGTTAAATGCTTATTTCATGCATTTGTAAGATGAGATAAAAATGTTACTGATTCCCATGCCAGCTGTTATCTCTCTCAACTGCACAGCTACTTGTTTTCTAGTGGAAAGAAAATATTCTAATATGCTGCACATTAATACGCAAGCATTGGTTCTTCTTTTTAAAAATTGTCTGTCAAGTCGCTTTTCTTTAGAAGTTGTCTAGTAAGTATTCAATTTAAAGTGTCAAATCCTTCTGTTCTATATAATCTTTCCTGCATTCTTTAGCATTCAGCTTCATTCTGAATGGAACTTTGTAAAGTAGTACTTTTGTAGCCAACAAACCTCTTCCCTTTGTGCAGTCAATTTTTTTCTTTGACATTTTAAACAACCATTTTTCCCATTGAAACCATTATAGTCAAAAAGTGCGAGTTGAGGGCAACTTCTCTCATAATGATCAATTTTGTTGAAACACTTTTCAGATACACTTTTCAAGTTATCCTCAGGCATAGAGATTCGTAAGATCAGTTTCCCTTGCAGACTTTTTCTGCCAGCTGGTAAAGGAAGAAGGGAGGGAAAAAAGAGTCACAGCGTGATTGCCATATCCCAGGCTGAGTCTGCAGATCAGCAGTTACAGAACAGCTTACCTTTAAATGTGGGCTGGAATTCATAGAGCAACAATGAGCATGGTGCTCACACAAGTCATTTGGTCGAAATAAATATATGACCATACTCCAAATGCTAGCTGTTTATTCACTCACAGCATTGATGACGCCAAAGTATAGCACTACAAATCAAATATTAGATATATAGGGTGTAACAGGGAAGGGGAAGACTTCTAAACAAGGCATAAAGATAAAGAGATGGATAAAAGAAGTATTCAGATAAAATGGGTAACTTCAACTCATTAGCAGAGGTTCATTCCACAGCTGCTTTATCCAGCAGAACTCCGGATAATCACCACTCCTCAAATGCCAATGGTCATCCTCTATATTTCAGTGAAATGCTAGCCCTTTCCTTTAATGTCTGGCTGTATAAGTACCATTAGATCTCTGCTAGAGATTTGGGTCTGAAAAGCCATTAATTTTAGATACATATGTTTAATCTCTTTTTTCTTTAGCTTAAAAGTGAACTTCCTCACATGTTCCCAAACCCTTGTATTTCCTCTCCCCTTCTCCACATGAAACGTGTTATTAACAAAATCTCACAAACAATTCAGCTCACCTATTGCCATCTATTAAGCTCTTCCCAAACACGTACATTTTTAGAAACGCATTGTTAAAACAAATATGATTGTTGGCTTTCTTTGCGTAACTGTCTAAAAAGATTATGTCTTTCCGCTAAGGGAAAAACCACCTGAGTCCTCCTGGCCAGACACAGTCTCCTTCTCACCAGGTACAGTTACAACATTATAGTTTACTGTTCTGCAAGTGTGCATGCCTTCCCCATTTGTTCTTAAAGAACTTCATCATTGAGTTTGCAATTACTCCCAACCTCATCCTTCTGGTTTCTACTCACCTACCCTTTTGCAGGTAGCTTCTCTCAACTGTGGTTTCCATTCCCTCTCATTATCTATATATGTGACAGCAATGCCCTGGCTTTTCTCCCCTTTCTAGCTTTAATAATATTCAGGCAAGCACTTTTTCAAATAACAGCCTTCTCATTCAGTGCCCCCCTCAATATTTTTCTCTTCCTAACAGCATCCTATTTGGAGATAAAATAAGCCATTACTGTAAATACTTAATATTTGCATAACACCAATTCATTGAGACAGATACATCCATGATTGCCTCTACAGAGACACCTCAAGAACCAACTAATCTCACATATCTATAAAGGTAGCAAGTCACACGTATCTGTCTACATCATACCCCGGAGAATTGCCATGGTAATTTCAGTTTTAAGCTCAATACAAAAACAAGCTGTGTTCTTGTTCTCTATGCCTAAGTTTCTATTCAATAAATCTCCAACGGAAAGGATCAATCATGATATTTTGCTGCTGCATCACAAAGGTTCTTTCAAATACTGGGGTCATTGCAGGTGGTTAAGTCAAAAGTCAAGAGATATTCCCCAAAGATTATTTCACCTTTTAAAATTCCAGTGCTTTTTAAAAAATGTTGCAATACCTTCAAAATTAGAACAACTAAGCAATTGTAAAACATATTTTGCCATTAATCTAATTGCTTTCAGCCATATTTCTTGGACATTTTGTATTTGACAGAAAGAAGGAGGAAATCATGCCAATTTGTTTTATGTAAGTGGTGAACTTGATGAACTCAGCCAATTACATGATAGCCTTGTACCAGAGGAGAAGTGAATCACAAGTTTTTATCTGGAATAAATTATCAGAGGAAAAAGATAAAATGTTGACATTAATCTTCATCATGGTAAATAGCGTAGCCATTACTTACTGCTGTTAGATTGTGCTCCAGGTTATACAGATGCATACTGAGACATTGTTCACTACAAATGACTTCAAGTGGGGGTGTTTTTCAATTTTTTCATTGTGTAGGGCATGTCTCTCAGAACACCATACGGCAGTAGTATACCTCAGAACCTCATGGCATATGATGAATTCCAGACAGATTGTATGCAAAATGTGTCTAGTGATTTTCATCATCCTCCTCCAACCACCCACAAGCCATTTACTGCCTGGTTTTCTCTCTCTCAAGTTCACCACAATAGTGAAGTAGCACAATTAACTGAACAGCTAGTCTTGAGACCTCACAACCCACAGAAAATCTAGCTAGCTATTATACACATCCTTCTTAAAGTCTTTTTCAAAAACAGGCCAAGTCCTGTAATACAAAACATGTTTCTTCCCTCATTCCTTGCCAGATGGTTTTCAGCCCCCTCAGCTACTCCCTTATTTGGCCTCTGCCTCTCAGAGTTCATCTCACACATCAGCTAACCAGAGGCAGAGTTTAATAACATTCACCTATCAACGTACCCATCTGGCACAGTAAGACCAATTCCAGATAGCACCTTATTTTTGGGTCTCCCTTCAGTTCTCATCTACAGTAGCCAATTCCACCTCATGCCTGTTAATTACAAAACACACTTCTCAAGTTCTTTCTGTAGTTAAATGAGTTGGCATCCATGAAAGGTGTCTTTACGAATTCAGAGCCCATTTTCCCTGCCAATTCCCGACTTAAAATTTTTTCTATTTCCTCCTTTGCTGTCAAGCATTTTCTGTCACACTGCACAATAGTCTGCTTTCAAAATGAACTTCTTAAATGAAGAGAAAGTTTGTTACCCTTCTCTTCCATCTTTGCTTCATTTTCTCTGCGTCCTGATTCAGAAGTGCTCAGACATCTTCCCCGTTCAGCTTCCTACCCTGCTCTGACTGCTAGAAAAGATATGTTTCTCCTGCCCTTTGCCCTTCTGCCAGCAGCTTTTAGCACATTCCCAACATGGAAGAAATTGATGTTACGACTGGCTTTATGACTTCTGCATTCCGGAAAGTTCCTGCTTGGCCATTATTCTTATCAATCTGCTGCATTTTCTTGCGTGGTATCTTGGTGACCACATTCCCTTTCACAGCCATTTCCTGCCTGCAGCTTCCAAACAGCACTTTTCCTTCTGCTTCTTAAACACCTCTTCACAAAGTTTCTCTTCATAGCTGCCACCTTTCCCTGACCCCTCAGCATCCAAAAACCCAAACCCATTGTAAGAAATCAAGACCAAGATCATCTTCAACAACTTACCACTAATTTGATCATTGCATTCAACACAACTGGCTCAGTTCCATCTTCAAATCATAGTCTGCCAGCCCTTATTTCACCCAGTTTCTTATAGGAGCAAACTACCTTCTTCCTCTTAAATCATGCACTGGTTAGATGGGGCAGCTGAATGGGGCTGATTAAACCTAGAGCTTTTGGACCTTACCAGGCAGACAACCCTGTTACAGACAGGTAGACTGTAATTTGATTAGGATGAGAATTATCAGAGAATAAGCATATTTCTGGTGTTTGTATCTAGGGATTTAAATTCATATCAATTAGAATCCCTTTAAATTCTGTCCCTGTTTTCTCTAAAACTTTACTCATCTTTGAGTACAATGAAGCCTTCTGTTAGGATATGTGAAAAAATGTTTTGTTTTTGGCTCCTGGTCAAAACCAGAACTGAATATGCCCTTTTTTTTCAAGCTAACCCAAGATTTAAAGCACCATATTGCTAAGATAAATTTTAGCTTAGCTTTGAGTGACCTTTCCCACATTTGCATGCTTTATGTACACATAACTCACAATTCCCCCAAAGCATATGCAGTATATTCTGAAAATGCATGAAAGACGGTTTATTCTAACCTTTTTATAACCCTTTGTTACGTGCAATAGAACGCAATAAAAAAGAACTATGGTGTCTTACCAAATCTTTCTTAACTGTAGATTTTGTTACTAAACTCTCAGAATTTTAAAAAATCTGCCTAAGTGTCAATAAATTTTAATTTATTCTTCCATCAGAATATTTCTTGCTGCTAGCCATTAGGAAACTCCATTCCTTATGCAGATATTGTGTGTAGTACTCCAGTAATTTATTGTAAACTGACTGCCAAGGGAAGGAGGGTAGCTGCAAGCAGACATTAAGCTCAAAAAGTAGACATCACTATCGATAGTGAAATGAGATCTAGCCAGGGATAGCTGAAGACCATTGATCCATAAGTATGGGGTGTATTATGGGAAAAACATCCAGGTTAATATGTTAGTGTGGTTCTTGTACTTACATTGGGGAAGAAGACATATATACTACAACTATTCTTGGGACCAGACCTTTGTTTTCTTATCTGGCTTAATGCCATCTGGAAAAGCATTCATGGACTTTGTCCCCCAGTGTTTAAAAAAAAGATCAACAACTTTTTTGCTTTGGAAAGATATTATTCCCAGTAACATCGATGCTCTGTGAACTGAGAGTGTTAAGGACATTGGCTTGTCTGCTTGAAGAAGAAAAGAAACAAAAAAAATTCCAAATTTAATGAAAGCTGGTTAAAAAATTATTTAGTTTTGAGTTCATCCTCTTATAAGGCACTTCACGCCAGCAGTATTTTGGACAGAGTTAAAACAGGGCAACTTGCTTGGGCAGAAAATGGCTTAGTTAGCTTGAATACCCTGTATCCTGTTGGTTATACCTAGAGAAATCCTTGAATACAACAGTACCAACAGTTCAACTCAAGAAGCAAATACATGAATAATTATAAACGAAACTGTCCCTGAGCTTCTACTTAAGCGTTAATTATGTAAAATAGAATGTGATTATAAAATAGAGTTTTGTAACAGACCCCCCTTTGCAGTTCTTACACAGAAATAGTTAATTAGTTTGAGTATCTCTGGTTCAAGCTGTTAAGTTCATTTCCCCAAGCAACAGTGTCAATATTTAAAAACTTTGTGCCCTGTGCAGGTAGACAGAAACCACCTCATTCTCCTAATTATTTTGATGAGTGCTAGAGGCAACACAGCTTTATTCATTGTGGTCTGTCAGTATTTCCTTAGCACCTCTTTTTTTTCACTAAACAGGAGCACAAGCAGAGGAAAGTCTTGCTAAAAGTCTGAAAGCTGTGTTTTCTAGTCATTGAAATTTTTTTAAAAGCAATTCCCTTAATAAGATGAAATGTCACCATCCTAGAACTAAACGTGACACAAAGTTTTTAAGATCTTGCAAGATTTATATTTGACCTTTCAAAGAACAGAAGAGTTCCAAAAAATGATTTCTCTCAGGGGCAACCCTTTGGGTGTTCAGAGCAATAAAATCATCAAAATCATTTTTAACTCTGCTTTTGTTGCAGGAGAAAATATTTTGCCCCATAGCTTCATTAAACAGGTCTATCTACTAAGTGTAGTACACACAATACTAACTGTAGGGTCTGATGTGCAGTGCTTATAATCACTCCATTTGAAGCATGTCATGAGGCAAAGCTTACCTGACTTTAAGATTTTATCAATAGGCTTTCCGTACCTATTATGCTCAAACACCTTCGCTCCATGTCCATTTTTTTTTCTTTTCAGAAAAGCTTTAAATGCTGTACAACACATTTTTACCTTTCTGGTGGCCTGCTGGTGCCCTTGCAATAAAATACAGATCATTTATTCATGTTTTGAGAGCATCTTGCAGAGTGTAATCAGAGCCTGAGATACCATTTTGCTAGCTGATGGATAAAACCAATAGAACATACCAAAGTTTTTTAATTCTGTATGGAGAAGACAAAATTCTAAACCTTTACAAATTGCAGTGGAGTTTCTTTATATCCTTCTGTGACTCCTGATATATGCACTAGTGGTCACATCCTCAGTAGATCTGAGTCAACATGTTTCTATTAGCTCCATGCTTGATCAGTCAAGTGAACACAGTTTGCACCATCTGAAGAACTGGTCCTTTTTTTTTAATTTCGGTACTCACACTCAGAGTATTTAATTTTATTTAAATAATAGGAAACAAACAAAAAAATTACCTTATACACTGTGCTATTCATATGTGGACAGAACTGAGATTGGCCAGCTATATGTACTACCCACCTCCAGTCTGTCAGCTGCATTTGTTCCAAAATACATTGCACAGCTACCATCTGTCAATCATAAACTCTGTGGCCAAAGAGCAATTTATGCATTTAGAAATACTGGAAAACATAGTTGCTTATGGAAATGCTAACAAAGGTTATTAGACATGTTGATCAGAGTTATAAACAAATATTCATTGGTTTTTACTTGCTTGGGTTTTTTTGTAATCTGCTCCACAACAGATTTTAATAAGAAGCAAGGAAGTAATTGATAATTTGGCATAGGAACAAGTTGCTGCTTTAGTCAATTAATTCAGTAATTTTGATGTTTTATTTCTTGCCTTACCAAAAAGCCCAGTACTTCAATAAATAATGTCTCTTTTCCATTTAATAATTAAAGCAGCTTAAAACAGAGACAGTCAGGTCTTAAGGCGTACATTTTAGAATTGTAAAAGCTGCTGGAGCCCATATAAGAGAATGAGAGCAACTTATTACCAATGGGTAACCAAAGGGAGCACTGGAGAATGAAAAGAAAATAACACAACTTCTACAATATAGAAGGAATTAAGAGGTAAATCAAAAGTAGATACACTTCTTAGTCTAACTTAGATTTCAGAAAGTTTCCAGTCTCTGGTTAAATTGAGAATAACTACATACAGAGAGTCTTCAAACAGAGTGAATACAATATAAGGACATCATCAGCCTCCAACCTGAATAACCTCTTTCTTAACAAAAGTCAGAGAGCATCACAAGCCTGAGCATATCACCCTTTCTTTCTGAGATGCAGGAGAAGAGGGAAGCGGAAGATGTGATGGGCTCTCCTAATTCTTAATACTGAGACGCATGCTAATGGTTCCATAAAGTTACCTACAGCAGCATCCAGCTATCAAATTTTCCATTATCATCTTCTCATAGTTGGATTGCTGTTACTTTCTTTTCTGCCCAAAATATGGCAATGAAATGCAGCTTAATAAAGTATCTCCCAGTCAAAGCTTTTCTTAGCTTGAAAACTGGCATTTGCCTGGTATAAAGAATAACACCCAGCTCTGCAATTTACTCCATAAGACCCATGTATATACAAAACATCAACATTTAATCACAGCATAGAGTAGCTTACAACATAACACTCTTAAATTTTCCAGATATTAGTTTTTAAGTGTTTATATCAGACTAACACATTGCTCAGGTTTACAGAACAGAATGTTCCAGGACTCATTTCTTTGTCCATGAACATCACTCATGCTTTCCCAACACTTGCTGCCTCCTGAAGGAAATTTTTAATTTTTCTCGTGCTCAGAGAAGAATGTATGCTAAAGGCATGCAGATATAGATATATACCAAAATTTACCTACCACTAATTAAATTGTGCTTTTGTATGTCATAATGTAAAAATATTGATTGCAGTCTTTATAATCTAATATTTGCCTCTTCTTAAGTATAATAAAACAGTCATACTCAGGAGGTGATGTCTTCCTCTCTTGTCAGAATGTTAAGAAAAAAAATTTTTCAAACTTTTCTCCCTTTTTCTTCTTTCTGAAATGTTTCTTTGCTGGTGGAGAATTACGATTGCATGGGTATGCTTGTAAATACATTCACATGAACAGTAAGAAAAAACTTTGGATAGTTGAGTGAGATCTGATCCATTGCTCGCTCTTTGCAAATGTTCTACCTCATGTTCACTGTTTGCATAATTTGCACGCTTCCCTGAAGACATAAAGAAAAATGCTGTCTTTCAATGGTTTGGAACTTGTGTCATAATCATAATTCACTGATTTTGACATTATAAAGTACCCACTTTACCACTAGAAGCATGACCTCATTTTACATTTGATGACCCAGAGTTTCTAACAATAAGGCATTTCTTTGAGACAACATACAAGTGTAATGAATGATTATATAGCATAAATCTTGAGTTTTCACTATACTAAGATTAAACTTCTGGATTAAAAAAACCATCAATTTTACTTAATATCAAGAAGAGGTAGACGAACACACTATCATATTTAGTATTTTAAAAACCTAACAGTTGAAAAAATAGGAAATTAAAACTAGATAACTGAAAAGAAAGGAAATTCACTGCTAAAATAATCTAATATGTAACCCCCTAACACTTCATAAGTAAATTCTCCACTGAAGCTGGAGTCTGTGTCTTGCTAATTCCTATCAGAACTGACTGTTTTCTTAGTACATTTTAGAGTATATATATTAAAGCAGGGATTTGGGGTTCTTTGACCAAAGATTTAAAATGCAAGCCTAACAAAATAATACTTCTCTGGGGAATATTTCTTCCTACTTTTTCTGTGGAAAGTTGCATAATGCAGGTGATTTTTTTCCCCTCTAGTGTATTTTTTACAAATTCCTATGAATTTATGACTGTACTACTTTTTGTGCTATTTAAACTGTTAATCATTTTAACCACAGAATCATAGAATGGTTGAAGCTGGAAGGGACTTCTGGAGGTCATCTTGTCCAACAACAAATAATGCTTGATGAACTTTTAGGATCAGTGATATTCTGGCACTAAGCTCCACAGGGTAGTTCTAATTCACACTTTAAAAGCGTTTCCATTTATCAAGCTTAAAAGCATTTGTGGTTTTGTTTTCTTTTATTTCATGGTACAGTCCATCATTCACCAATGAGAAAAAGTAGAAAAACCTAATGCCCTGGATGATATTCTCAGAAGATATAAATCGAATTCTACGTATGCAACAAACTTGACAAATTTACTTTTTTTTCACAGCTTTAATGTTCACAGGAAGAAAGGGACAGGTTTGTTTCCTCTAGATCTTTAAATTTAAAAAACATGAATATTTTAATTCAATAATGAAGTGGTCAATAAAATCCTGTATCATATTCAGGCTATAGACTCCATATCATTATTTAGATTACCACATGCATATTACTAAAAGGTGATATAAATATTAGTGAATCTGGCTTTTATAATACATGTTATAATAACATTTTACTATTAATATAGAATAATGTATATAGTATAAATTATATACTATATAATTATATAGTATAAGTATAATTATATAGTATCAATATAGTGTAATCATATAGTATACTTATGCTATATAATTATATACTATTTATTGTAAAATATATTACTTATACATTGTCATTGCTGAAATTTAATCTAAGACCTTGAGTATTATTTGTGTTATATTTATTATTTTCCATACTACCAACAGTTGTGATGATACTTTGGAGCTGTTGATTCAGCATCATTTATAAGGCATTTGGGTTTTTGGCAGCATAGTGTTTTTCAGATCAATAAAAGCTGAAGATAAATGGTGATAAATTAACAGATTTTAAATTCCCTTTAAATCTAGCTTTATTACCACACATATTTACTGTGCTAGTTCTTCAGAGCATGGAGCACAGAAGCCTCATCCTTCATGTCCAGTGGCATGGCTATACTCCTTTGCAGTACAAAACACACCAATATCATATTTCTTATTAATAAACCAGAGGCACTGTGTTATCTGGCAAATGAATGATAGACCTAAAAATTAAAAGTATTGTTTCTCTTACTAGAAAAACCATTTAATCCATGTTTTTCTGTTTTTCTGTCAATAAATGGGGCATTCATTTTATCTCTCACAGAGAGATATAAAGCTTAATCAATGGGTACAGTATTCTGCTGGTGCTAGTCCTTTCTTGAATCAGGAAAGTCTCACCAGTTTTTCCAAACCCTGGAATTTAGACTTGATACTTCAGTCCTGAAATGATATGGAAAAAAATACATTTAAGCCATCCATTTATAACCTATCATTTTTTATGTTAGATCTTTTTTACTCTTGGGAAAAGTAGCCTCAGCTTTTTTGAAAAGAACTGGTTAGAGAATTAGATAATAATGTCTCTCTAAATATGCACTAATATTAACCTCTGCCCTGTCAATAAGGTGGCATGCAGGAAGATTAGTTCTTACATTTAATTATCTTTTTATTTCATTGAAGTTTTGTCTTTTTTCTGCTTTTGCACCTCATTAGTCATGATCAAAGTGTATTCCTCTTAATAGTGCCTTAATGTGATGCTTTGATCACATTTTCTGACTAATTTGAAAGTGCGTTAAGTGAATTACAACAGAGCCTGGCGCATTTGAAGTTTTTGGAACCATTTTCCTGGGGCCATTTTACTCTGACAAATTTTAGGTATTTAATTGAGGTTCCCAGGAGCCTAGTTGCTCTGGTCTTCTTCTATAATTGACAGAATAAGACACCTCAGTGAAAAGTGAGTCAAGTACCTCCTGAAGATGATTTGGCCCTTCTATGGGCCAAATCTTTCCCAGGTGGTTTCTGTCAACCAGGATCTGAACTTAAGAAACCTATTTAAGTTCCTAGAAATAACTAGGATAACTTTGGTCTGTGTTTTATGAATTTGCCTGTAATCCTTGTCCCTGTGTTACTCATGAAGGGCTATTTTAATGATTCTCAGTTATGGGTATCAACTGACAATGAAATATGTGCATCCATAAGCTATAAGAACATCTCTCTATGGGCTCTAGAATAGCCACCTTAAACATAGGTCATTTTTTTATACAGCTTGCACACAGTATATCCTACACATTTGAACTGTCTGTATGCTTGCTTTCTTGGAGTCCACCTTAAACCCTTCTTAAACCTTGCTGGCAGAAATCTTTTATCTGGAGGAGTGGATGCACTTCAAAATTCATCCTCAAAAATGTTCCCAAAGCAATGTTACTCCATGTAAGTAGTTCCACTGTCAATTTGTTTCTGCCTCTGAAAATTGTTTGGTGAGGGATCAGTCACATAGTCAATGAGAACAGATGCAGCAAGGCCACATGATTGAATATCACATGTTCAGAAATCACTAACTGCTTCAGCTAATGGAATAAAAAAATGATTGGCAGGTAATTAGGAACCCCTGCAAGAAGAACTGTGTCAAATCCCTCATTAGTTAGAGGTTGGCTTATATCCTCCCTCTGTGATAGCTCAGTGGCAAATAATTCCCAAGAAATTTTACATGATTATTCACTATCCTGGAGCCATTTTTCAGGAGATGCTATTCATCTCATTGCTATCAATAGTCAAGATACTGGATATCAGGTGAATTAAGACACAGTAGTCATTAATTTACAAAATAGTAAAGGCAAGAATCTTTGTACTGTATCAGATTAACTTCTGTGCTATAAAATGATGTAGTCAGATCAAGTTAAATCCTTTGACACTGATGCATGCAAAGCCATGCCATATGCTTCAGCAGAAGCAACCCAATCCTGCGATGCAGACATTGTATGAGAAGCAGCGAATGTATCCTTTGAATCAGCGTTTTTTGTGTACCCAGGCACCAATTTCTTGGACGTTCCCTGCTTACCTCATCTTAGAGGCCTCTGGGGCTGAACATGTCTAGAATTAGGGTTACCAGCCTTGCTGAGAAGCTGTAGGAGCACAGATGCAGGAGAACTAAGTTGATAGCAGCACTGTGTGTCTTCTGACTCAATGGGATCACTCAAAGCAAAACTGGAGATACGACAGGCTGTAAAAGTTCTATCCACACAGTGATCACTTTTGCATAACTGTAGATAGTGCTTAAAAAAGTAATACGTGATCAAAATAAAAACTAGCTAAAAGATGAGGCTCAAACGTAAAGTTCGGCAATGGTTTTCTGGGGTTCTGCTCTACTGGTGCTTAAGCAAGCTTTTTCCTCTAACTCTTGGAACATGTTCCCTAACCTGCAGTTTTGTACTGTGCAGCCAGACTTCATTCTCTCATCAGCACAGTCTTTGTATTTCTTTCCTATTCAGTGAACACAAATTTATTGTTAATTTGTGTAGCTGCCCAGACACTCACAATTAGCACTTTTCATTTTCGGCCACTTGTTTAGTCACATTTAATCATTGTGAAAGGTACAGAAAATCTTTTTGAAAAATCATTGAGTTTTCAAAAATGCATCTTGACAATTTTATTCGGGTTTATAATTTATTGTGTTCATTTTCCTACCCCTGGCAATGAATTCTAACTCTTATTACCATACAAACCCCACCTGCCTCTTATTCAGCTGATATAAGCTCCATATGAAGAAACCACCAAATCTTTAACACTTTACAAAGGCAAACGGTAGCATTTTCTAGAGTATTAGGACCTGGTCTAATTCTGTTGGTGGAAATAAAAGTCTGCTTGGATGAAGTCTTCCATTCCAAACACTGAGCCTTGCTCCTGACTATAGATTAGTTAAGTCTTATTCCTAAATAAAGATCGAATTTAGCTCTTGAAAATCCAACTATATTTTGTTAACCATTTAGAGTTAAAATTAATTAAATTCCAAAGTGCGTTAGATTTTTTAGTCAGTGTGATTTTAACACATATCAGGAAGAACTGAGAAGGTGTGCTACGGGTTCAAGCACAGGAGACAAAATAGCCAATTTAGGGATTATTTCACTAGTTTACTTGATTATATTGGATGAAGGAAAGGTAGAATCTCCAAAAATAAATTTTCGTAAATCAATTCTCTTTCTGCTGACCTAGCCAGGATGTTACAAGCAGATGTGTTCCCCTTTCTTGGCACACCATCTTTGGCAGGCTGTGACACCGTACTCTGAGAAGGCAGAAATCAGAGCAAGGGCAAACTGTCAGAAAGCAGAAAAGTTCAAGAAGTTTTACAGCAGAGAATCAGGAGGACTGCTGCAACAGCTTATGACATGCTGGGTGCAGCGTGGGCTGGCTGGAATATGGTTCAGAGCAGGATGTAGAGGAAGCTGTGAGCTGCAGGAACCTTGTGGAAGGAGGAATTGAGAACTGCTTACAACATGCTATAGCTGGATGCTGGCAGATTCTCTTTTTATAGAAGGAAGTTGAGGTAAGACAGAGGAAAGCCTCAAAGCCTGTGGGACACAGGGCTTGGAGCTAGCCCAGGCTTTTAAAGAAATAATAAAAATAATTCTTTGGGCAGTGAGTTAACCCAGATCAAGATATGAAATTGCTCTCCTACAAGCCTTTATAGTTAGATCTGCTGCAGTTCAAATATTGCCTTTTAGGAAGTTCTGCCACATGAACCTGTGTGTATGTTGAAGCGTGTGCATGTCAGTGTTTGGGGAGAATATGTGTGTATGTGCCTCCAAACAAGACAAAACAGAAGCTGATCCTGAAAAATCTTTAAAATGAAGATCTTTAAAGATCTTTAAAATTAATGGACAGGCCTTGCTTCCAAACTGTCTTTTCACTCCAAATTGTCATGGACCCTCTGTACCAAGGATACGTGCAACTACCTACCCTGCCTGGTATCCAAGTGATCTTCTAGCAACAACTAGCAGCTGAAGCAATTCAGCACTTTCCTCCTCTACTGAATACCTCAAATAGTTTGGGATATGCCATGGGGAAGCTGTTGTCTAGTTCAGGTCACTCTCCCAGGTTTAAATCTTCTCCAGAATGAACAACTTCATGGTGGAGGGGCTGCTTGGATAAAATTGTCCCTATACACCAATTAAGCTCTTGAAAATGAACCTAGAATATGATCTGAATTATACTGATTCCCCAGTAATAACTTTTCTGACTATGCATTATTTTGACTTTGCTTACATTTATATCTAAGGGAAAGAATAACATAAAATTAAGTAATCATTATGCAAATTTCTGTTTAATTTTGGATAGTTTTGATCTAAATTTGCACTGTATCTCCATGTATTTAAAATATAAGGAAGCAGCAACTTGATGAGCTAGTTCAGGTCCATTGCTAGTCGTTAAAATATTGAGCTGCATAGACAGCAGAGGTGGCATAAGGCTTTTTGACAATAATGCTCTAAAGGGTAGAGAGGAGATGTTACAGAACAGGGACTTTATCTCACACATAAACAAGTATGAAATTCGTAAGATACTAAATCAAATCAGCAGGAGAAATGACTGTTTTTCATTAAGAAACTGAAACTGAGGTGAAGTAGTCTGAAAAGATGGATAATGAGATGACATAAACATCTGACAAAATTCAGTGGGCTCAGGTGTGCTTTGTATTGAACTTGCTGCTCTTAATACAGGAAATATGAGCATTTATAAATATACTCAGTTTCACCAGCTTACCAAAAGGTAAACAAATAAAAATAGCTCATTGATTTACAGACACATCAGGGTTTTTAAAATGTGAAATTTGAGTAGTGGGGTGATAGAACAGATTCTGTGGTAGTTACCACATTAGGCATTTTTTTCCCAGCTTAATTCCAGTTAAAATTTTAAATTTTCAGTTTAATTTTCTTGTTAAAGAGGCTGTTGGCATATTTTGCAGGAGCACCAAGTCTAACAAAATCTGACAAGAGTTAAGATCACATACTCTTCTTAGTCCCTGGAAATGATGTGAAGAATAATAGGTTTATCTGGGTTTAGTTGCTAAAGGGGAAGCCAGGATATACCTGGATAGGAGGCTAAAATGTTCCTCCCAGCCCATGCTTGTCCATAAGCCACTCCCCAGGCCATCATACCTCCTGCACAAGTGACTGTAACAGGCATTTCAATACATCCAAACAGCAAGCTAGATCATGGAAGGGGGAAGTTGCCTGGGCTGCTGAGGTTCGGTGATGAGTGTCCTTGCCAACAGATAACGGCAGGACTGCAATGACTGGGAAGCGTGTTTCTCCCGGGCCCCATGAGAACATGCAGACCTAGGGTGATATACAGTGCTGCCGGCAGCTTAGCATCACCCATCATCCCTGCTCTTAGGCTCTATGAACTGGGTGCAGCTCATACTGGGAGGCAAGCCACTTTGCTTCACTGTGAATGTGCTGTGTGGCTGTAGTTGGGGGAAGAGATCGGGGAAAGAAAATGTTCAAGTCTCACACTGACAGTATGAGACTTAAGAGGACTGATGAACACTATCAGTTTTGCTTGGTTACAATAAGTCATCACTTGAAACAGAGACAAAGTAGAAAAGGCTCTATTAGTGGAGAAAGGTGGGGAGTATTGTTTTTTGATGAGGCCGTTCAAAGGCCTCTTCTGCCTTGAGCTGTAAGAAGAAGGACCAGAAATCTCTGCTTTTGTCACACATATCAGACAATGAATATATGCTGGGAATCTGCCATATAGCAGAATGAGTGAACTATTTGTTGGACCTTCTGCTGGGATTCTTGCTGACCTGGACAATGTTTTATATTAATGGGAATTAGGGCTTTCATTTTAGAGTAGAATAGAATGACAGATACTGGCTCTTTCTGTCTGAGATATTACCTTTATTGAGCTAAAATTTACAATTGTCACTATACTAAAGTCATAATTTTACCTGTTTGTAATAGATTGGCAATGCTCAACAGATGCCAACTGACCCATATATCATGGGCACCTTATCAGTGACCTGAGACAAAAAGAAAAATTTCTTTGAGAGCTCAAACTAGAAATAGCTCACACACTACAAAACTCGACAGACCCAAGTGAGATGTTTATTTGTGCTATACTTTGGATCCCTCTTACTGCAAGTGAATTTTCGCAAAACTGAGAACCTTGGATATGAGAAAATCACTGTCAGGGAGTGAGAACCTCAGTAGATACATATCACCATACAGCTGAATTAATTAATTCACTGGTGTGTGGTTGATTTATACCAACTAGACCATCATCTAGCCTCTTGCAGAATATTTTATACTTGTCAAAAACATTAAGAGGTAAACAAACTGTTTTTCTTGAATAAGATTAATGAATGTAATGAAAGCTACTGTAATCTTATTTTCTTATTTTGCTTAGAGGAAAATATTTATTAACTATTTTTTCTGGTTTTGAATGGACTGTGTCTATTAAATGCTACGCATACTGTTTTATAACTATCAGACCTACAAATGGAATGAAAATGTTAGTATGTTGAAGAAACTTCTTACACTTCTATGATGTCTCAAAGTAAATGGTAATTTTGCCCTGTAACTGTTTCTTTCTGTATCTGGGACTACATAAAAAGAATGCAAATGTTAAGGCATGAAATTTAATTATCTATTAAATGTTCTATGAGTTTTCTGGGACCTCAAACCTTCACTGAACTATACACATGCTCTAGCTATTCCATCAGGAATAGGGTATGCTTAAGTCTCCAAACTTAAATCTTCTAAACCCCAGGTATCAGTTTCCACATCCTCACTGTTTTCAATCACTACATTATTGGGCTCACCTTTTAAATACTGTCATGTCTGTTACCAACACAGCATTTCAACTGTTCATTGGGCAATGCTCTCAAGACACAGCCTAATATTAGCGTATAATACATATATACTGTGAAATGACAGTATATTGATACCTGAAGTCTCTTGAGTCTTACACTTCCATTAAATTAATTCTCATAGCACCTAAATGACTGATAAAGAGATTTTGCTGCAGCATGGAAATTTTGGTAAAAACAAAATACATTACCTGCACCAAACTCTGCCAGGATTGCCTTGCATTCCCCACACTTTTGCTTGCAGAGCGTCATTTGTTACACATTTTCAAAGTATGCCTAACTCCAGAAAAGATGTATCTTCTCCCCAGTCCTTCAGCCTTGACATCCTCCTACCAAAAGGTAGGGAGAAAATGTGGGAATATAAATGCTCAAATTTCTTTTCTGTCTGTGGTAACATGAGTTCCAGAAGAATGCTGTAACAAACAAACTGGATACTTATGCAGAACCAAATATTGGACAAGAAAGAGAGAAAGTAATGTTAGCATATCCATCTGGAAGTAGGGGATACTGGTTTCAGTGACTACTTTAGTGGTTGTCTTCATTTTCAGCTTTTCCCACTGGCTAGCTTGGGTGACTCTCATGCAGCTGAATGTCCATTGTGAATTGTGTTTGCTGCTTTCAAAATGTCCTCTGTATTTTGGAGAGAGCTTAACAAAATTCGTGGACCTAAGTGCATGCAAATTCCTTATACAATACAGAGGAGCTGTAGGCACTTCAGGATAGTTTAGGGAAAGGAGAGGATTAGCCACTGTTCTGAGCAGAAAACCTCCAAATGACAGCAATTTAAGGATCTAAATCAAACAAGAGTGCTCAAGGTATGGTGGCATTTTAAATACCACTACTGTTGGAAGAGGGTATGTTTAATTTAATCTTTTCCTGTCTCTAGATATCTAACTCATAACTTGCACTCTGTCAGAGACTCAAAAACTAGCTGCTTCTAAAAGTGAGCTTTTAGCAGTTAGGATTTGTCTGTTCTTGAGGGGATTGTGTGTGGGTTTTTTTTTTTTTTCTTCTTTTCTTTTCTTTCTTTTAAAGCATTAATAAATGCTTTGTTTTAAAGCATGAATACATTATTTATTTATAATGGTTAATTAAGAGGTTTGCAAGACAGAGTTTTGCTGCGCACTGAACATTAAACTGGAGGGAAAAGGAAGTATTAAAACAGATGATCACAATAAATGGTAATGAAAAAACTTATTAAATGTAGGAATTGCAGATTGGATGTGAAGTTAGGACTTCCTTTGCATCAGTCACAAATCAAAATAACTTGAAATTAATGAAAGACGTTTTACTTTCTGAGACTGAACAACAAAACTATGAGAAACTTTGGACAGTTGCAAGAAGTAGATGTCTGTAAGTTATGTTATTGTATAACAACTGATCTTGGAGCAAAATCTGCATACTGAAAAGGACATCAGAACTCTCCTAATTTAATTCAGTAAGAAGTCTCAAGCCTCCATCCTTCATCACTTTCAGAAGAATACTTTCTAAGCTTTGGTCAATTAAAACTAAAATCGAAAGGAAGTGATGCCAAAAACATGCCATATTTTAATAAAGCAGAAAACAGGCAGTATTTGTAATCTCCTTATGTCTATATTCAAATATCTGTTAAGTTTATCGTAATTTAATTAGGTACATCCATTAAGGATGCTAGTAAATGGTGACATCACTGAAGTTTGCATTACAAAAATATGAAGTAAGACAAGCATCAGTTCAGATTTAAATTAATATATACCTGCTAAGGAACTAGCTCAATAGGGCTCTACTTAATATACTAAAAGTTTGCTGTGGCATCAGAAAATCATAGAATCATAGAATCATTAAGGTTGGAAAAGACCTCTAAGATCATCTAGTCCAACTGTCAACCCAACACCTCCATGCCTACTAAACCATGTCCCGAAGTACCATGTCTACATGTTTTTTGAACTCCTTCAGGGATGGTGACTCCACCACCTCTCTGAGCAGCGTGTTCCAATGCTTGACCACCCTTTCAGTAAAGAAATTTTTCCTAATATCCAATCTAAACCTCTCCTGATGCAACTTGAGGGCATTTCCTCTCGTCCTATCACTTGTTACCTGGGAGAAGAGACCGACACCCACCTCACTACAACCTCCTTTCAGGCAGTTGTAGAGAGCGATAAGGTCTCCCCCGAGCCTCCACTTCTCCAGACTAAACAATCCCAGTTCCCTCAGCCACTCCTCATAAGACTTGTTCTCCAGACCCTTCACCAGCTTCGTTGCCCTTCTCTGGACTTGCTCCAGCACCTCAATGTCTCTCTTGTAGTGGGGCCCAAAACTGAACACAGTATTCGAAGTGCGGCCTCACCAGGGCTGAGTACAGGGGCACGATCACTTCCGTATTCCTGCTGGCCATGCTATTCCTGAAAATATAAGGACCATTTCTGAATTGTTAGTCATTTTACTGATTTGTATTATGACAGACCCTCAAAGGTATCTGCTGGTGGCCACACCTGTCAGAAGACACAAGCAGGGAGACTTTGTACTTTGCCTTAATTCAATCCTGAAGTCCTAAAAACCCCCGCTGACCTGCCATCTAATCCTCAAAATGCCCTTTATTTAATAGTTTAGTGGTTAGAGCTGCTTGCTTTAAATTACACAAACTGTTTTCCACTCAGAAAACAGAACTGTAGGATCTATTCTTCAAGGTGAAAAATGCTGCAGCTTAATGGTATGAGAAGGTTCTCATCTGTGGTTAATGAATCTTTTGTTTTCCTGCCTTTGGCACAGTTTCAGTAAAAAGCACAGAAAAACCCTATGGTTTGAGAGTCTGGATGTTCTTCCAGGACACAAGAGACATGGTTTTCAGTCTCCTCAGGCAGAGGATGGAAACATGAGCTTCCTACTTCCTTAAAATGTGCTTCCTGTATTAGTTTACTGTACAAACCTACATTTAAAAAGTAACTCATTCTTTGCTTTTCCAAAGAAAGTGGGCTAGCACACTTGCAGGCTGCAGCATCTGGATCTTGACTGGATAGATATGTTTCTCTGCAATGTTGATTGTACCATGCAGAAGATGGGATTTTAGAGAGATTTTGGCTAACTGTAAGCAAGCGCCTGCTAAGTAAATTAAATTTGTTGATTTTTTTTATTCTGCATGCTGAACAGAAGTCCCATTTTCTATCCCTTTTTGAGTCTCTGTCTCTCAGCCGTGTGTGTATCGTATAGGTATCTATGGGTACTCCTCTGTATTTTGTCACAAGTTAAAACCCTCATTTTAAAACATAAACATTTATGACTTAATATTTTAGTTATAATAGAAATATATTTAGTTAGTTACATTGTTTTTAACAAAAAGATGTGAAAGCACCAGTTGATGAAATACTCGTAAACCATCAAATAGCATAAATTAAGGCTACTTGCATCACACAAATAACTCTTGTTTATCTGTTATTAAAACTAATCTTATGTTTCTCAAGCATTTTGATGGAAATTAGGACCAAGCCAACACAGGATAAATTTAATTTCAGCATGCTTTTAGGCCTAGATAATGTTTTTGATATGAAAACAGTCAAATCTATTCCTGAAATTGAACACACTGAATAGAATCCTAAAATGGTGTTCACATTCAAAGACTTTGCTTCATTGTGACTCTAGTATTGTATAAATTTCAATAAAACTGTATTTACTGCTTTCAACTTTTTTCCATTGTTTTCTGTCTTTGATCTTTATTTAGGCAACAGTCAATATTCACATCAACTTGGACTCAGACACTCAGTATACAAAAGAGGATTTTGCCACTTGAATCCCTGAGCTTTACTTTTGGCTAAATATGTAACAGTTAGAACAGCACCAGGAAAACTTATTCTGCTCTATCTAAAATGCTAAAGTGCTAAGAAAGAGGTACTCTGGCTTTGGTACTGCCCACATGGTGAACTGTCTTGATGTCAAGGAGCCTGGAAACTCTGAGCTCTTCCTTTGTCTGCCAGGTCGGTTTCTGAGATGCTTCCAGATAACTCAGCAAAATTTCTGCCAGAAAATTGATGAAGTTTTGGTAAATTTAGACTGCTACCCCAAGACATTTAGTCTTTGCTGAATCAAGAGCTTCTGGCAGAAACATCTTACCAATCTTACCTGTCTGCTGCTGTTTCTAATCGTGTAAATTTACAACTAACTCAGCTCTGTGCTTAGTCTATATTAGTTTGCAGTTTCTAACTGTCTGGAAACATATGTAATTTATATAAAAATGGAAATTAAACATTCACACTTGTGTATCCTAAATATATTTTCCGGATGTTTTAGAAACTTATTTCATAATGACTTCTTTCCGCATAATTTTAAACCCAATGATTCTGCTTTTCAGTAGTCTCAAGCTGTCACATTGGCAAATACAGGTTCATAACATACAAATCAGGTCTATCCTGCCATCAGTCAAAGCTTTGAAAGCAAAACTAGACAAAAAGCTTGAAAAAACCAAGAGCTTCATATCTTGGCTTTATGTCAAAAGCATTAAAAAAGAGCAATGTATAGTATATAGTATTTTGGAAATATATTGTTCCCTAGCTTGGGAGGTCTTATTTGTAAAATGTGAAACCTAAAGAAAAATCAAAGAATGTGATTTAGTTCAATAAGCCCTTCTAAAAAAATAGGGTCTTATAACGATTGTCATGGTCTGTCCTATAAAAACATCTTGGTGAACTCATTTGAACTGCTTTGTCAAGGATATATCAGAGGCATTCAGATTATCATCAAAATAATTCCAACTTTGTGCACAGATGTGACAGAAGAAGGTATAACCACATGTAATTTCTGACTGACTGTCAGACTTTAGAGAAGCAGAGATCAAAATAGATTTTTCAATCCTGATTATGAGTTCAAACATCCTGAATACAGATACCAATGATGATTTTATTATCTAATTATAAATGCCCAAGAGAAGGAGGATCACATTAATGTTCATGACATAAGAAGCAGGAGGATACTCTCATCATAAAAAACAATTCTACCATTTCTTTTTTTTATTCTAGGCTATCTTTTAGCTTCAACTTGCATGCCTTCACAGCCAACTTTCTAGGGCCACAAATCCAATTTACTACTGTCTGTATTCTATACTAGCTATATTTCTGAATATTACCCCCAGGACAGATTTGAACAAACTCGTTCCAAAGAGGAAACCCAAGCCACAACCATTTGACAGAAAACTGCTTTCTTCCCTTGGGATGCCTTTGGATAAAACAGGAAAGTCCTATGAACTGTGTTATGCAGGGTAACTAAAAATATTTGTAAAAGTTTCTTCTGATTTTAAACTCTAAGAAGCTATACCAATTTGAAAAGAAAGAAAAAAAAGAAAGAAATGTACCTTTAAATTCCATATTTGGCTTTCTTACATTGAAACACATTTGTATTAATGATTTACTGCTAAACTTATTAGGATGATGTTAGAATTAGGATGATGTTTGGCTTGTAGGTCACCTAGGGGAATGAATGGAAGGTACAAAGACATAGTAAGAGGCAAAAGCCATGCATATGCTTTTGTTATTCAGTGATAGTTCACTACTGTAGTATGTTAGGTAGACAGGCTGTTGGGATTAGATATTCAACAGTTGTAGGCAGTTTCTGCTGGGACTTTCAAAAATACTGTATGTCAATTCTGTTACAGTGATTTTGAAAATATCACAGGCAAATGATCTGCATCTTCAAAGGTTTGAAACACTTTTGAAAATGCAGCATTGTATGGCACCTATAAGGATGGACTACCAAGTAAAATTCTTGCTTAATGAAATTGGCACAATTCTCCTAGCCTAAGATAAATTGGCCATTTATTTTAAAATCCTTATTAATTTTACTTAATAGAATTCTGGAATTGCCACTGTAAAAGCTTATCGTTTTGTGCACTATTGGGCTTCACTTTGATACACTAGCAGGCTTATATTTAAAAGAGTAAAGGTTTGGAGGGATAGTGTTCATAAAGGCTGCAGTAGGAGGGAATAAAAGGTTCAACATTTATTTTTAAGTCAGTAAAAGTAAGTTCTCAAAGGCTTTCTTTATTGACTTAATAAAATCTCATATTATTCTGAAATATTAATGTTCATGGCCTTACATAGATAAAACATGACAAATAATCAGAACATCACATATACTTAGGGATCCTTTCCCACTTACTACATTTTAACTACCACTGGTGTAAAATGCAATGACAGCTTAAGAACACATCACATTATATAAGAAGTGAAAATTAACTTTTTGAATTATACTGAAAACTTTCCATATGGAATCTCATTCCTAATAACAAAAGTCTGTCACAGGTCCCAGCTAACAGAATATTGTTTCAGATCTCAGCTACCCATCATCTAGGTAACAGAGGTTGGTGAAGGCGTGTTACCCAACACTTTGATTCTCTTTTCTGGATCCTAAGAAAACATTAGGTTACACTTATGGTGTTGGTATTTGGCAATACAGTGGGTCCTGGAATTGGGCCATGTTACCCAGAAGGTTGACATGACCTTCATGATCACAGAAGATGTGCCAATCATAACAGTAAACCACATGTTAAAGAAACAGAGATTGCAACTGAAAAATTTAGAACTTAACTCTCCCAGGACAAGAAGGATCTGGTTTTGACAAGAGCTAAGCACCTGATGCTCTTCACTTCATGTAAATTCCCAGTGTTAAGGGTTTTGAAGGTCAGACTTTAAACAGCATCACTTTGATCCAGCAGCAGTCTAACAGCTACCCTGGGAGACTGTAAAAACTTCAACCATGGAAATTTTCAAGACTTGCCTAGACAAGTGGTCCTACTTCAGGTGGAAAGTTGGGCTACAAGTTTCTTCCAGCCAGCATCTCTAGGGTTCTACAAGATGAATATATTTTTATGCATACTTCATGGGGTAAAATCCTGTCACCACTGAATTCAATGGCAAGTCTTTCAATGATTAATCAAGAGCAAGATTTCATTCTGAGAAAAAATTATCTACTTCTGTTAAAATGGACTTCTTGAGTATCTAAAATACATGCACTTGTTTTTGATTGTCCTGGCTGTGAGTACAAGTGAGTACATACTGTACAAATGGTTTATGCTGATGAAACAAAAATAAATACCTAACAAAATACAAAGGGATAAAAATATTTTTGATGATTTAATTTGATAATTTAATTTTCATGCCATTGGACTTAATTGTCTACTTAATCTTCCACAAATTGGATGTTGATAGTGGGAAAATTAAATTCTAATACATCAGCATAAAACTATTGTAGCCAACTAAAGTACAAAATCTGCTAGTGGAAACAGGTATCAGATCAGGTCTGAATTTCTATTTGCAATATATTTTCCTTCATTAGTAAAAGGATATGACTATCTTTGTAGCTGATAAGGCGTTTTAATTGATTTTTAGCATTTTCTCTTAGCATTCATTTCTGGCAGATTCACTCCTTTTTTCATTATACAAATTGATGTGAAATTAAACCATGCCCTGAGGAGAGAAAAAGGATAAATCAATAATATTGATATTTTATGCAGAACTTGAAGCTGACGATTTTAATGGAATTAAAAATATGTTTAGTAAGGTTACTGCAGAAAATGTGGACAGTATGAATATTAAAATCAAAAGGCTGTCAAGGTCATTGTGAATAGGATGTATGCTTACAGGATTTTTTAATAAATTTTTCCTAAACAGATATTTACCTTACTTTATGAAGTATATGTACATATGCTTTTGCTGAATTTCTGCCATGTAGCCACAAACTCACAGATTTCAAGGCCAGAGAGAAGCCTCCTGTATCACACAGTCATCACAGTTTTATTTTAATACCTCTGCAATGAATCCAATAGTTTGATTCATAACTGCGGCTGTCTATCAGAGGGGTATCCTTCTCAGCCTTATTTCCAAATTTTTTGATACTATGGAATGACAATGCATACTCTGGGTGTGAACATGTACATAGTTTAATACTTCTATACATAGCTGGGGCAGGTCTGAGCAACAACAGGGTAGCACGCTCTGGAAGAAACTGCTAGGGAACACACAGACTTAGATAACCATATCTGTGCTTTCCACTTGCCTCAAGAAGGCGGCATTTGCCAGACTATTCACCATCCTTTGTGCTTAAGCGTCCATGACCACAAAATGGGACAGTTGTTATCTGTCCTACCTGGTACTCACATGGCTCTGGAAACCTATGGTAAGTATCAGGGGAAAATGTTGAGTGCATGGATGGGGAACGTATGGCCTGATTGAAGCTGAGGTGGCCCACAATTTCAGTTATTATGACCTGTGGCCAATTTCATATTATCTAATAATAAAATGAAGAAAATGATAAATTATGTGTGGCCCACCAAAGGTGTTTGAAAGGCCTATTTGAATAAGGATAGCCAAGAGTGCAGAATACTACTTCATCATCTCTCCTGCACAGACATGTAGCATGAGTCACACTTTGCACCCACTTCTGTAATCTTTTGAACGGTACTCTGTTTCCTGCAGCAGCATTATAAAGCAGCTTTTAGTAGAAAATATCTGAGTGTGGAACTGGACCACAGAGCTGAAGAGAACAATCACATAATTTGGCGTAAAAATATTTAAAAGAAATCAGTTTACTGCTATATAGTAAGGCCTTTATAGTGTGATTTAGCAGAGCAATTCAACCTTATAGAGGATTCCCTGACACAGACATCAACTACTTTTGTTCTAGCTTAAACAATTATATAAGCTGTGTTCTGCTGTGGTGGGTTGACGTTGGCCAACAGCCAAGCACCCACACAGCCGCTCACTCACTCCCTCTCCTGTGGCTTGGGGAGAAAGTAGGAGGAAGGCGAGAAGACTCATGGATTGAGATAGTGACAGTTTACTAAGTGAAGCAAAAGCTGCATGCACAAGCAAAGCAAAATAAGGAATTTATTCACTACTTCCCATGGGCAGGCAAATGTCCAGGCACTTCCTGGCAAGCAGGGCCTCAGCATGTGTAACTTAGGAAGACAAATGCTGTAACCAGGAACGTTCCCCCTTCCTCCTCCTTTCCCTGAGCTTTTATGCCAGAGTACGACATCATATGGTATGGAATATGCCTTTGTTCAATTCAGGTCAGCTGTCCCAGCTGTGTCCCCTCCCAGCTTCTTGCCCAACCCCAGCTCACTCGCTGGGAGCAGGGGCAGAATGTGAAAAAGAGAAAACCTCCAGGCTGTGCAAGCACTGCTCAGCAATAGCCAAAACACTGGTGTCTTATCAACACTGTTTTAACTACAAATCCATAATACAGCACCACACCACTGCTATGAAGAAAATTAACCCCATCCCAGACTCAGTATACCTATCCATATGAAAAGACAGGAGTGATTCCTTTCAGAAAATCTTCACAATAAACTAGACATGGGGGGGCTTCCAGATAGGAAAGACTGTGTATCAGGCTGAGAAGGTGGCACTTAGTGTAGCTCTGCCAGCATCATGGCATCTGGCCAATCTCCAGCAGAACCCCAGACCTTTGAAAGCATTGCAATACTGTTCAGTTTTTCTGCACTTTGATAGTGCTTTTAAAATAGTTGAGAACTATTACAAAAACATATGCAGTTCTTCTACTGTTGCCATACTTTGAAGTCTGATCCTTGTCCTCACTTCAGCCTGAATTCAATGGCAAAGTGCTGTTGAGTTTAATGATTTCAGTGTCTCACTATTTATATTTACAACTCAATATGCTCCATCTGTTTGGTTCCTGTCAAGCCAGTCATGTTATATGTGTGATAAATATTTATAAACATGAGTTAATAAACTGAATCCATTTGGAAATAGAGTACGGAACAGTGATATTCAATGGTGCTTTCATATATGGATATCATCACACTGAAGTTGCATATTACATGTCCATAAGATCACAAGAAACAGAGAAAGGAATTAGCTCTGCGCATCTGCTTGCTGTCACATGCAACTTTCTTCCATAATTCTGTGCATCTTCAAATAGCTTATGATTTTTGCCTATTAAAAGGCAAATTTCTGTTTCAGCAAATTTGATAATTTCAGCGCCTTCTTATTTCACCCTCAGTTTACTAATGAGTAGTTCATACCCATGTGTTCCTCTACCAGCTTTTTCCCAGACCTCAACTTTAGCTCCTTCCTTCACATTTTTATCCCCCCAAACAGTTTGTAGACAACAGTAGCCTTCATTATGTTCATCTTTCCTGTGTGACGGTGACTAGAGTGATACACACTGTTTCAGATGATCACTTAATGGTACCTTGCATCTTTGTATTAGTACAAGTCTTTTGGCACAGCCTGTTGTAATGCCAGTTCATTATCCATGTTACAATTTTGCACCAATATCCCTATTACATCTCAGTACCTTCCAATGAAACACAGTCATCAATGTTTTAATGACCTCTAAATAGATTGGGATTGCCTCATTTTTATGTCTGTCTGTATCTTCTCCAAAGCCAGTTTGCATGGGGGTGTCCATGTCTCTCTCACTAGCAAACCTCAACCTGGACCTGCTGGTGAGCAGGAGGCTGCGGGTCTGGGCAGGGGTATCAGGCAGGCAGAAGGTCCCTGCTAGTATTTGGGGGTACCCACAAGTATGGAGTGCCTGTGAGATGGATGTGTGAGTCTGCACGTATTTGCCAGCAAGCACCAAGCTGGACCAGTAGTCAAGTAGGAGATTTGTGAAGCAGGTAAGAGGTATTGGGGCTGGGCAGGGGTGTCAGATGCACAGAGCAGCTGTGCTGGTATTCGAGGGATCTGTGAACGTGCGTGTGCTTCCGAACCTAGAGAGTGGCGGGGGCAGGGGGGCAGGGAGATGCTTTCACCAGTGGCCGTCAGTCCTTACCAGCCAAAGAGGAGGAGGGGACTTGGCTGGCTGTGTTTGCATTTTATGGGAGTCCGGTATGTAGGTGCTGTGGAAGGCAGTGCCTTGTCTGTGTGACCGGCCCCGTCAGTGTCCTCTGTGCATGTGCATGTGTGCCTCTGGGATACAGATTGATTGAACATGCAAACAGGTAAGCAGCAGCTGCATCCCTTGGCCTGGGAGACAGACGCCTGGGCACTCTGGGCTGGGCTCCAGCAGCCAGAAGTAGGAATACCTGGGCCCTAAGTTGCTGGAGATGGTGGCCACTTATAACATCCCTTAGCATTTGTTATATTTAAGAACCTTAGAAGCAGCCTGTAATGGTCTCTTCCATAAACACCTGTTGGTGTTTTAGAACATTTTATTTTACTATCACCATCTTTACATTCCTTTTTCTACTTTTCTGAATAATATATCCCTTTCAATGCTTGCATTCCAGGCATGACTTGTGTTATAAGCACTGCCCTGTTACCCTTACATGGGTCACTTACAGTTAATCAGTATCTCTGGTTCCCAAATTCTACTGCCAAAACTGCTTGCTATAGAGAAATACTCAATTTCTTTTTAACGTTACCTAAACTTTTAGCAAAGTTTTGCACAGTTCCTTTTTACTTACTGTATACTTTAACCAAAACTATTTCTTTGTTCTTTGATCTGCTGATGAATTCTTATTTTTCCAGTACTTGTATGTTAAAATGAAGCAGCATGATAAAATGAATTTTAGGGACACAGTTTAGTGGTGGACTTGGCCGTGTTAAGTTAGCGGTTGGACTAGATGATCTTAAAGGTCTTTTCCAACCTAAATGATTCTATGATTCTATGATAATCTTTCCCAAAGTGTTATCAAGTATTGTAGGACAACAATACTGAATTAACAGCTTGTACAGTAAATAGCATTCTTGCCCATATGTATTATTGCAGTAAGCAAATTAAAAAAAAGAAAGATGAGATCTTTCTAATTTTTTGGCATTGCATATTTCTGATTATTTTTCTTTTTTTTTTTTTTTTGGTGAATTAGTCATTTTAAGGCAAATTATTAACTTATGCCCTGCACTGCAGGAAGTAATTTTGACATGGCAGCCTAATGGGGCCCACTTATGCATGACCAAAATGCAGAAAAAATAGATTCTATATTTCCATAAACTGGCCTCTCTTGGGCTATGCCTATTCTAGAGCAAGAGAACTTCTGTAATGTCTCTGATATGGTGAAATAAGGGAAAAAGAAAGAAAATTTTTAAAAAGTGAAATATTATCATTCATTAAGCAGAATAAAACGTTAGCAAGCTTGTGAGAATGCTGATATTTCAGCTTTTAAATATTATGCAAAGGAGACATAAATTCTGCCAATGTTTTATGCTCAGTATCAGAGTAAGTACCTGAAAGACTCAACTACTGTAGCTGCAGTTGCAGGTATTGAGAAGCACACCTAAGTACAATTCTCTTTCATAGATCTGTTCTAAGCTCCTCCTGGCCTACATTTGTCATTTTAGCAATTCAGAAAATTAAGATTTCATGACCATGAGGAACAGCTTTTGACTGGGAGGCTGGACCTTCTGTGGGATGTGAAGTTTACATTTTATACTGCTATATCTGTCTTCTTTTGCTTATAACCCAGGAACATTAACTGAGGCTGATAGAATGCTGCTCTTACCCTAGTGAACAAATGGGATGTGAACAGAGCACAAACAATTATTTCACCAATCTTTTTGTTTTCCTTCATTAGGTTCCCTAATTCTTGTTATATTGTTGTCACTTGCTACTTAATCTCATTCTTACATTCTCACATGCTGCAGAAAAATTAGTAACTTTGCCTGGGATTTTATACAAATAGTTTTAAAATCTGATAATTTTTTCACTCTCCCTTTGTTTCCTGTTCATTCTGACTTAAAAATCAAACAGTCAAACCCTTTGAAACTGTAAATTGTTCCATACACATTTTCTCCTTATGTTAAAACTGGACCTGATAAACTTGAGTAGATGTGCTACATCAGTAATAGTTAGGGCTGGTTGTTACTGAAGTATTTTTTAGGGATTTTACACAAAGTTTCATTTTTTCCTACATGTTTGGTAGCTCTGGAAGGTAACATAATGATCATGAAGAGTACTTTGAGAGCTCTGTGTGTTTATGGGTTCTTGAGAAACAGCCACTATATCAGAGAATGACTAGTAAATATTTTTACTGATGCCCAAAGAAGTAAAGCTTACACATTAGTTCTCTATCTATCCCTTCTTGAATAACTTTTCAATCTGCTCACCAATTTCAACCAAACATGGCAGAGGACTAAAGTTCTTAAAACATTCATGCATATTTCATGAAAAAGAGTTTTCTGCTCCATAAAAGAGACTTACAAATGGCTTTGAGTGAGGGAAAAGCTACAGATGATGCCACCAAATCATATCAGCCACTACAGAGTCTTCATGGGAAAATGTCATTTGACATACCTCATCTATGGAAAAAGCAGGTGGGCGCTGCAATCAAACATGAGACATGATCCATGGGAAAACAGGTTCCATTAGCTGTGCTGCTCAGGAAACCACTTATGTGTGCCTGTTAAGAATCACAAACACGTGAATGTTATGGTTGATAAAAAATATTGAGTTTTCTTCTCCTGGGTTATGGGTAATGTACAATGTTGACTTCACTGGCCCTTTTACTTCCAGCTACTACTTCCAACTGTTAAATTTTAATTGCATTAAAGGAATTTAATGTCCCTTTCTGAGAAATGTAAGAGAAGATTTGGCTTTTGTGGGTATGAATGGACATATTCTTGCTGTTGCTGCCAAGTGTCTTTTCCCAATTCTTCTGTTTATATCCTGTTCCTGTGTATCCTTTCTCACTTTGCTACACTGTTTCTGTTAATTAGGTAACTCTCAAAACACAGATGTGTGTTTCTCATTCTCAGGTATTACTCTGTTCTAGGAGATGCTTACTCTGGTTCTCACAATAAATAACAGACTGAATTCATTTGGTTGGAATGGCTTGGCTTGGAATGCAGCAAGTTCCACAAAGTTTCAATGTTCTGACTATCAAATCCAGTACAGAAAGTATCCAAAGTAATTAGCAGAACGTTTGGGTTTTCTGTTAGGTCTGAAAAACTGTGCCATCAACGCTGTACAACAACAGAGCTATGGCTCACTTTTTAACTTTTTTGCTCTTTAACAAGAACTACAACAGAGCTGATTTTAAAGAAAGTAACTTTATTTGGAAAATGCATCTTTCCTGGGAAAATGGCAAGATTTTATGAAAAAAATGAAAACTTGTACTTTTTTAAAGATAGGCAAAGTGTTGGTATTTTCTGCAGAAAATGTGTCAACTAGAATTATTTTTGATGAATAAAACTTTCTGTTTTCTGACAAACTGTAGTCAGTAATATCAAGGCACAAGAAAGGAGAGATTCCAAAAATGCTTTTTTTCAATTGAAAGGATGATCAGAGATTTGACTTGATACCTCTTTGCAAATGTGTGGGGCAGGAATTAATAATTGGACCAATTTCATTTCAGCCCTCATATAAGTCATAAGTCAATTTGATCCTACAAAGAAAGGTTTTTGCCTGCTCCTATGTAAATTTTAAGTATTTGTATCATCTCAAAGCTCTTTGAGGGTCTATATTCTGGCATCCACTGATTAAGTACTTTTTAATTTGGTTTTGAACAAAGGAAAATTAATTACAGCTGTTGCATTAGTTCTTTCATGAAGTCCTGGCACCTTGAGGAAAATGTACAGAACTATTGAAATATCTTGCCTATGAGTGTGAACAGCTCAATCCACTATTTCACAAAAAATATTTCAAAATGTTATATGCCTTTATTAATGTCAGAAATATAACCAATTTTTGTGAACTATACATGTATTAAATGATATATGTAACCAGGTGTGGTAAAAATAGCCACTAACCTTTTTTTCCTGATTCTAAACCAGTTAGCATACACCACATCATCACATTTTACTGCACCATTGTGAAGAGTGACCTAGTTCTGTCTTTTTTTCCAGTATCTTCTTTTGTTATGAGATTAGAAATTATGAGGTTTTGTACTAATATAAATTAGATTTTGCCACTCTGTGCGCTGTGATTGTCAGAATGAAGTTTTCTGTAATGTTTGAAAAAATTGGTAATTACATTTACTAAAAATCCTTGTCCTGTTATGTAAGCTTTTCAGAATTTACACTGAGAAAAGACTGTTCACTTCTATGACTTCTTTAATTTTTGGTGCTTCTAATATTTCCATTGCTAAGATATCATTTGCTACACAGGGAGTGAATGGAAGTTTTCCAGCAACTGAGCTTGTACAAAATAACATTATCTAAGCCATTGGCCTTTACTTGCATATGTGGAGCACGATCTCATGCTGGATTACTAGCAGTGCAAACGGGTCTTAAAACATTCAGAGAAAGTCATTGCAGAGTTATTCTTGTGTAGACATATGAATTCTTCTTGCTTCTTACACAAATGAACATTTGGATGGAAGCTGAATTTATGGGCCATATCCAATTGAATGTAAAAGTAGGAAAGGTTTTTCTTGGACAAAACATGTATGGGACAGTAACTCTTTTTTTTCATCTTAGATCAGTAAGAATTTCCTGAAATGTCGTGTGCTATTGGAGGAAGTATGGCCTTATCTGTAGTGTTAAATTCATAAAAATTCAGTTGGGTGGCTGTGCAACAGGTTTCATGGCCACTCCTTCTGACCCACACATAGCTGAGACAGAGGGAAGAATCAGCATTTGTCAGCTGTCATAAAAATTATATAAACTTGTTTTTTCACTCACAGAAAAAAGTCAGCTTCTGAAACATGCTGCCACATTTTACCTGAGAGCATCAAGCTCTAGCTGCCATATAAGCCATAGCTATGAATTTTATTTTTAGTAATTATGAAGCAGAATTTTGTAGGAAATGTCCAGGTTTAGATTTGAGTTTGGTGTTTGAGATTAAGGGGGGGAGAAAAGGAGGGGGAAAGTTTCAGGTTTAACAAATGAGAATCCTGTAAACTTGACGTATTCTTTCCCAAGAAACTGCCATCTCAGCACTTTTGCATCAGAGGTTTCAAATCCAAATACACCTACTGAAACTCAAGAGGGATTGAAGCGAGTATTCCCACTGACTGGAAATTATCTTAGGTTAAGCCCTACATGAGAGCCCCTGTATGTTTTCCATGTGCCTTGCCATAGTTTCCCGGGGGATCTGCTCCATGATCTTGCTGGGTACAGAGGTGAGACTGACCAGCCTGCAGTTCCCTGGGTCTTCCTTTTTTCCCTTTTTAAAAATGGGGGTTATTTTTCCACTTTTCCAGTCACTGGGAACTTCACTGGTCTGCCACGACTTTTCAAATATGATGGATAGTGGCTTAGCAACTCCATCTGCCAGTTCCCTCAGGACCTGCAGGGATCCAGTGCATCTCATCAGGCCCTGTGGACTTGTGTGCCTTCAGGTTCCTTAGACTGTCTCAAACCTGATCTCCTACGGTGGGCAGTACTTCATTGTCCTAGTCCCTGCATTTGGATACTGTGAATAGGGCAGCATGGCTAGAGCACTTACCAGTGAAGACCAAGGCAAAAAAGATATTGAGTACCTCAGCCTTCTCCATGTCATTTGTAGCCAGATCTCCCGTTACACTCATTGGGGGGGTACAGTTTCTTTCATCTTCCTTTGTTGTCCTAGGTACCTGAAGAAACCCTTCTTGTTATTTTCTACCTCCCTAGCCAAGTTCAGCTCCAGTTGTGCCTTGGCCTTCCTAATCCCCTCCCTGCACACCTGGGCCACATCCCTATAATCTCCCCAGGATACGTAACCCTGCGTCCACTGCCTATGCATTTTTTTGTGTGTTTTAGTTTGGCTAAGAGGTCTTGACTTAGCCAAGCTAGCCTCCTGCCTCCCTTGCCCAACTTCTTGCACATCGGGATTGAGAGGTCTTCCACCCTAAGAAAAATGTCTTTAAATATCTCCCAGCTCTCGTTCACTCCTTTATCACTGAGGCCAGTTTCCCAAAGGATCGCATGCACTAGCGCCCTAAACAGCTGAAAGTTTGCCTTTCTGAGGTTTAGGTTCCTGCCTCTACTTTTTACCCATCCTGTACCCCTCCAGATTGAGAATTCTACCAGGGCATGATTGCTGCAGCCCAGCTACCTCCAATCTTGACCTGTCCAAGAAGTTCGTTCTTGTTGGTGAGCACCAGGTCCAGCAGTGCCTCTCCTCTGGCCGTGCTCTCCATCACCTGTACTAGGAAGTTGTCCTCAATGCAATCCAGTAGTTTCCTGGATTGCTTGCAGGCAATGCTGTGCTGCTTTTCCAGAAGATGTCCGGGTGGTTGAAGTCCCCTATCAAGATCAGGGCCCGTGAGCATGATGCTTCCTGCAGCTGAAGAAAGAATTCTTCATCAGCCTCCTCTCCTTGATTGGGTGCCCTGTAGTAGACACCAACCACAAAGTTTTCTTTGTTGGCTTGGTCTCTAATTTTTGCCCATAAGCTCTTGACCTGCACATTGCTGTTCTTCAAAGATAGCTCTGTGCAATGAATCCCATTTTTGGTGTAGAGGGCAACTCCCCCACCCCTCCTTCCTTGCCTGTCCCTTCTGAATAATTTACAGACATCAATCACAGCACTCCAATTGTGTGATTCATCCCACCAAGTTTCAGTGACAGCAAGTCGTAGTGATAGCAGTGTCGCAGTGATAGCAAGCCATCTGGGCAGTGGCTACCAGCTGCTCCTGTTTGTCTCCCATGGTGCATGCATTGGTATAGAGGCACTTCAGCTGGGCTATCGGCCACATCACCTTTTTGGAGGAGTTTGCCCTAATTTCCTTGAGGCAATTCACAGGTGTTTCCCTGTTGCTTCCTAATGCCTCAGCAGGCCCTGGCTCTTCTCTAGTGCTTAGAACTCCATCCCCTTCCCCCTGCTAAATCTATTTTAAAGCTCTGTTTATAAGTCCAGCCAGCTTGCTGTCCAGGATGCTCTTGCCCCACTTGGTCAGTTGAGCCCTATCAGCTGTCAACAGGCCTGGTTTCTCAAAGGTATGCCCAAGATCATAGAAGCCAAGACCTTGAGCATGGCACCAGCTTAGACCATGCTAAGGGCTGGCATCTCTTTCCTGCAAATTGCAGACTGAGGTATAATGACTTAATCCCAATGACATGGGTGGAGGAAGATATGTTGGATCAGTTATAGGGTATTACAAAAGAAATTGGGTATATGAGGGTTATGCATGGAAAAAAAATCAGCAAAGCCTTTCTTGATGTTCATGATTAGTTTCCTCAGGAGACTCATAGCAGAGCCAGTTTTTAAAATTTCTAAATTAAGTATGTTGAAATGCTGAAAAAATGAATATCATTGTCTGCATCCTGCACTTCTCAGAGTAAACAAAATCTCTGTAATTTCCTTTAGCTAATAAGAAACTGAATAAGTGTTTACTAAATTTAGTAAACTCCTCAGATCACTAAACTCCTCAGTAGCTAAAGAGTTAACATGATCTGTTATTCTTGGCTTCAAAGTCAGAAGTGTGTTAAGATGAACTGAGGAAGTTTAGAGCAGTTATTCTTTCATCCTGTTTGTTTGCACACTTAGGAAAATCTCATTACAAAAGACACATTCAATTCCCTTTTGAAAGTTTATCTTCACATAGATGGGAGTCAGCAATGTTATTCTGAATTTTTGTCAATTCAATTTAGTGAGTCCAGCAAAGGCAAACAGATATTGTAAACCAGCTTGTTGTCTGCTTCTGTGCTTTATGAGCAAAACAGTGGTAAATGCTGTTTTAGCAATACACAAATGATTTGGTTATCATTAGTAGGTTTTAATGATGTTTAAAATACTAACTGAGATTTAAAATGATGCAATAGGTAGATAGAAAGCAGAAAGTTGTTTACTACCACCTATATACAAATGATTTTCATTTAATTTTCCAAACTAATTTGGAAAATTTATGAAACTAATTTGGAGAGATTTCTTCTCTGAAGGATAATAATGTATACTGTAATTCAGTTTGGAATAGTTGCTAATAATTTTAGAATAGATGGAAATTAATATTCTGGAATTAATTTGTTTTCTCTGTTATTGTTACTTAGAAATATTGAATTTATGTTTTCCTTCAGAATCTGATGGTTGCTAAGGAAACCACTTGTATTGTATCTCTGGGTATGGCATAGACCTTAACTATAAAAAGAAAATAGGCAAATGTGTTTACAACTGCCTTACTTCTATTCAGAAAGAATCATACATTTTAATCAGCAAGTGATCCTCATCCATGTTGGTTTCTGTATTTTAACATAACAAAAATTTACATTGCATACACCTTTCTAGGTGGATTTATGAATAGCTAGTGATTTCAGGTCCATAAAGGTAACCTCACAGTGACAGTTCAATGCACAGTTAAATAAATGGAGACTTGGTTGAGGTGTGGATGAGAAACTGCAGTGGGACACCCAGATGGTCCTGGATTTAAATATAGTCAAATACTGCCATTTTTCCTCTTTAATCTGCCCTGCCCCAGTAGAAGAGCAGAACATCATTTGGTGGGAGGTACTGCCCATTGGGAGGGAATTAAAACTAATGTGCTGAACACTCCCAGCCATCAGAGACTGAGACACCTCACATAAGATTACCTTTGAGGGCATGGCCAAGTGATAGCTTGGATTAGCTGTTTGCTTTATGGAGGGAGCCCATCTTTGGGAATCTAGCCACTAAATAAAATGAGCTTTGGATTAGACACTTCAGCAAGTGATGCAATTTACCCTGCAGATGGCTGAATTTAGATAGGTTATATAGGCCACATTTATATAGGTTTAGAGAAGTTATAGCAGATGGGAGAGGAGGAAAGGGGAGACTTATTATCAGTCTGCAAACGACTTCCAAGTATCCACTGAATAAAAGATGCTGAATAAAGATAAGATTGTTATGATCACACTTAGAAATTTTGAAGTTTTGTAACAAGGATCTGGGTGATGTTCATGAGCTCCCTGCTGACTGATGGCAAATACTAGGGTGAATATAATGAATCTCTTATTTTAATTTGGTGCTTAGGTAACTGTGTGTCTGGGCCCTGAGGGCTCTGCCAGTGACAACTGCCAGTGTCAGCCCCTCTGGGGCTCCTCCACCCTGCCCAGGCCCCAGGACCTCATTTTAGCCCTTCCTGGGGCCATCAGTCCCTGCCCCAGTGACGCTACAGCAAGGCCGGTCTCCAGCTCCCCCCAGCTGGGGCCTGCCCGTGGGCTCTGCTGAGCCAGGCCCACCCACAGGCCCCCGTCCTGGCCTGGTCTTGCCCTGCTCCCCTCCCCAGGGAGGTGCCCAATGCCCAGGGCTGTATCTGACCCTGGTTTTCCTCACCAGGCCTGATCCTGACCCCCACCCACAGGCTGGCAGTCCAGCCTGGCCTTGGCCCTGTTGTCACCACAGACTTGCCTGATGATCTGGGTTCCTGGTAGGACCCAGCCACAGTCTCCAGGCCTGCCCCGCTCCCTCGCTCAGGTACTCCCTGCCAGGAGGCATTCCTGCTCCCAGCCCTAGCTGCTGCCAGGCATAGTGTGCACATCTGAGTTGCTTCACTTGATCTGCAGTCTTCTAGTTGAAAACCCCTAAGCTGAGAGCAAAAGGAAGATTTCCCTTGATTACAGTAAGAGCCCAAATCTAACCTCCGGCACAGATGCGGACAGGACAGCTCCAGGACGACGCAGACCGTGAGGGGGGAGCAGCTGAGCAGAGAACAAGCAGGTCGGTGTGTGCTGCGCCCAGCAGAATTCTTGCCCTGCTTCTCCATAAGGTATTATAAGTTGTTTATCTAATGTTATATCTACAAAGGCATGTACAAAAAGTACTGAAGAGAAAGCTTGCTGTTGAGAGGCAGCTTTGGCCCAGCAGCTTCAGGAAGGCCTTGGGGTCTGCTGCAGCTGGCGCTGAGTGGGCCCTAAAAGCCCAGCCTGAGGAGCGAGGCAGGTCAGACTGAGCACGCAGCCGTGGTACGGTGGCTAGTTTCCTAACCCGACTTGAACACAGGCACCTGAGCCTCTGGTGGGGAAGCGATCACAGACTTTGTGGATGAATTCAGGCGCTGAAACTGAGAATTGTGAGAGAGTCAATGAGAGGAACTCAGGAAAAAGCCTGCAGCATCTCAGAGCCCAGCCAACACCCTGTGCTTAAGTAAAGGGCAGGATTTTGAGCCTGCCCCATTTTGGTCCCTTCTGATCCCATCTAATTATTAATCCATCACCCATAGCTACTCTCAGTCTCTGGGAATTCACTTTTCCTCAGTTTCCACCCATTCCTGATTAACATGCTTCTCTGAAAGGCTAGATTTATAGTAGAGAGCCACCTCAGTTGTTAAACAACCATAATGCCAGAGGCAAGCTGGAGGTTACACAAGACTGCTTTCCCAACCTCTGCGATGTGTGGGTATCCTGCTGAAGTATAATCAAGAGTTTCAGAAAGGGTCTGCAAAGCCACATGCGGGCACAGAGTTTAAAGAAGGGTTATTACCAGTTATTGTGAATGGCTTCTTCTGAAACGTCAAGGAGTTGAAGGCAGCTTTCTCCTTTTGAAGAATAAGGTTATGGCTGGAATATGGTTATAGAGAATTGCTTCTGCAGAACTAATGTAGCTGCTAAAATGAATTTAATTAATTCAGATGGGCTGGAAGATATAATTTGGGAGATGCTACCTGCAGCTGTGACTCACTTCCCATTAATTTTCTAGTAGTCCTGGGTTTCCTACCCCTCTGGAAGCTATTATTTAGGATTATAGTTGGGGTTAAAGTCCTGGAGACTAGGAGCTGTGATTTTGATAGGAGTTTAAGTAGGCCAGGCATATGAATAGGGAGTTGTTAGAGACTAATAAAAAAGCCTTATTCTCAGTTTTCAAGGTGTTGAGAGAACTTTTCCTATGGATGAGCCCAGTAATATCTTAAGTGTTTTGTTTACAGAGAATGTGTTCCATGTAGAAATTCTATTATAAAACTGTCAGGCTCAGAGAGGTAAATCATGGACCAAAGCTGGTTCATATGAGCCATTTCTTTTCTCAGTACACAGAAGTCCTGAGAACCTTGCCTATCTAGAAAGCTGGAGTTCAGATTGTGGCTGATGTCAAAGTTTTTTTTCCATATAAAGCTTCAGAAAGTTAGGCTAATAGAATCTGTTCAGATAAATTCAGTGATGACTAAAAAACTGTTTCCAGGAGAAGCTTCCTCTCAATTTTCAGTGTCCTTGCTTACCTGAAATAGTACGTATAGAGTTAGGGTTAGGGGTGGGTTCCAGACTGATATATTGAATTAAGTTCATATTTTATAAAAACAAACAAAAAACTGCTGCCAACTGGTATAAGAACGTTATCTTCAGGTTTTAGACATTAGTATCTTTCTTGTATGGAAAGCTATGAAAGCCCATATGGAAGAATTAAGAGTTTGGTGCAAAGGGTCTAGAGAGTCTGTTTACTAACTGCTGAATTTCAGTTCATTCTCTATAAGCAAATCAGAAACTGTTACTGCTCAGTGTCAGTGCTTTTTCCTCCACTGTTGGTACTGTGTTGCTTGCCTGAGTGGAATGCTATTGCTAAGGTTAGGGTTTGGATTACAGCTGCAGGAAGACAGTCTTGCTGAAGGTCTCGCACCTCAGTGTGCTCTCTGGGGTGTATGAATGAGCCCACACATTGGCAGTTACTGTGGAGTAGCTTACACAAACCCAGGAAAATGTCTATGCCAGGTTAAACCCATAGTCTGTCTCATCTAGTTCCCTGTTAATGATGCTGGCCAACACAACGCTGTCTAAAAAAGAGAATAAGAACGGGGCAAGTTTATAGTGACTTTTCCCGGAATACTCTTTCAGCTCCAGAAATTTGTGATTCAGAGGTTTCCTGTGCCAGAAGCATTGCCTTTGGTTTCAAATGTGCCATGCAATATACATGTTCTTACCTTACCCTAACCAAAAGACAAGGTTCAATTACTACACTGGGGAATACTTATGGTTTCTTCCATGATAGTAATGTTGGCTACTGGGCCAAATTAGTCTGAAAGAAAACGGGAAGTTAAAGGTGCTTTCCAAAGCAGAATTATAATGCTTTAAATGAATTGAATGTTATGATCCAGTGCTGTTGATAATCAGCTTATGAAACAAGAATGAAATACCCTGATACAACTGTTCCTGGAAAAACACATAGCCTTGCAGCAGAAAGACTGTTTGGCAGGTAGCTCCGTAGTACATACTGAAGCAATAGAAGTCACCTTGAGAGCAGATGGAATACAATCAAAGACTAATGGCAAATTTATGATCCTTTTAAGAACAGGAGCCAAATAAAGTCAAATTGAATCATAAATTTAGAGGCTACGTAGGATCAGAACATGTAAAAGTAGACATTATTGGTAAAATCAATTTGGCTACATGACTAAGAACAGAGAGCACTGAAACGCTGCAGGATGGGTTCTGGGCTAGTTTTGCTAATCTCCCTAAGCAATTAAAAGAGAGAAGGAGGGGAACTGAGACAGAGCACAGCAAAAGCTGTAGGCTTTCTAAGTTTGAAAAGGAAACTTTTCTATCTATGGGCTTTGGGAATTCCAGATAGGATACGGAATAGCAGTTAAACCTTCTGTCATAGCAGAATAATTTTGCATTCCCTGTGTAGCACTAAGTGCATATTTAACAGCTTATGTGAGAGGCACTGTAGAAGTCTAGACTCTTATCATGCAGCACTTGAAACAAAATAACTGTTTATTTGTTTTCTCAAGTTTTATTGAAAGAAAGCTGTAAAAGAAATTCATCTCTAAAATATTGATGTCTGAGATGTGATGTTTATTCATAAATATTTATTATAGAATGTTTATTATAGTCTGCGCTAGCAGTAAAATTATATTACCTTCAGGTATGCTACCCACAATGATGCCAATTTCTTTGTGCTATCTTGTTTCTTTAACTTCTCGCTAAAACTAGAAATTTCAGATGCAAATGACTTTTAATGTTACCTTGGTTTAGGCGGTGGGGAGTCTGTAAACAATAACAACTGGGGAAAAGAAAGTGAAACAGGAAATTAAGCAATAGTACAGTGTTTCATCGATTTTACTTATGTGTTGCCTTTCAGCACCAAGTATTGCTTGAGAAATAAGAAATGAAATTAATCCAGAAAATAAATTCAAGCATCACAGCTGCAGCAAGTAGGCTGAATTCAACAAATACATTCTTTTTTTTTTGTAAATAAATCTCATAGTAGTAAAATTAAGTAAGGCTTTTTCAATCAAATTCTGCACTAGTATTAGTGCAGCTAAGTGGTCTCCAAAGGAGCTTTTGCTCATTTTTATCAGCTGAGACTCAGGTGACAAGTATTTCTGCTCATTTCTAGAAATCCATGTCTTATTGATAGTGATGAGATGCACGGCGTATAGTGTAAACCAGAAGTGAGTAGTGTATAATTTCAAAATTTTCTTTAAGGTTGCAGATAAAATTAAATAAAAAAATTTCTGCATGAACTATCCAAAGATAACAAAATTTTAAAGGCCAATAAAGTATAAATTAGAAGTCTTTAAAAACTTCCTTTGAAATTAATGTGGGTACTCAATGCGGTATCGTAGGTGTCTCACATGGGACTAAGAAGCAAAAAAGTATTTTCTGCATGATGAAGAGCACATATATAACTGAATATGTAGCTATGACTTAACCCAAATAGATATTAGCTGTACCATAGTAAAAGCATTGAAGATTTTTCCAGGTATATTGTCTTTAGACAAGAAGACACATTCTTTTTCCCCAAATGTATCCAGTGTGGCTCTTTTTTTTTTGATCAGAAGTGTAGCACAGAAGAGCTGCAGACAAAGGTAGAAGGTAGGATTAACAACAGAGCTCTCAAACCTCATGCACTGATCTTGAGTTGCTGCACTATTGACTTCCTCATAACAGGGCTGTATCTTACGGTTTTGCAGCTTGGTACTGGGGAATTGCAGCTTCTTCTCTGTTGGGGAAAGTTGCCAGACATTGCTAGGCTGCAGTTCATGGTGGCCTGATGGAACAGGAAACAGACCAAGGCAAATCTTGCTGTAGTCCTTACTCCCGTGATGTGACAGGACACAAAATTGTTTCATGTGCTGAAAAGATGTTTCTAACAACTTTAACCTGTATCAGCAAAAGCTAGTATTGCCAGCATTGTCTCCATCCATTTTTTATATGATTTTGGTTGTAGGATATAGGTATTTCTTTCTTGTTTAATAGTAATGCAGTCCTTTCAATAACTAAATAAAAAGAAAAGTAATTTAACTTGCTTACATGTATGAACATCACTCTAACCTAACATTTGTGTCTGGGAAGAGTATAGGGAGCCAAGATAGTCTAAAACCCAAGAAAGGAATGAATAATGTCAAAAAAACATCACAGGAGGAACAAATGCATTTTCATCTAATATTTCAACTGTCATGTCAATTGGGCTTTGTTTTGTGTTTTTCCTAAACTGATCTGTAATTAATGGTGTTGTTTATACTGTTGCAATATTGTCAAGAAACTGCAGCTGAGAACAAGGACTGTCCTTTTATTGAATTTACTTACTGCATAATAGGAGAGAAGACTCTACAAACTACAGTCCTAATTCTACAAGTGAACATTTTGCTCTGAATGAGAATTCTGTTGAAACCAACAGAACTTAATATAGAAGTGCTGTCTTTGCAGAAACAGCATCAGGATCAGAGCTGAAGTGATGGCAAGCTGGAAACAAGCTGTAATGAGCTGGAAAGAAGGAACATGAAGGTAAAAGTGACAAGAAAATATGCTACATCAGGCTAATGATATACACACTGAGATGCATTTAAGTCATTGCTGTCTTTATTTGAAAACTGTAGGCTCACAAAAGAATACCCTCAAATATTTCAGGGAGAGCTATGCACCAGCACATAGCTGTGGCACTCTGTTTTGCTATTGATTCAATGGGTTGACCCCCTCTGAAATCATGCATCTTCTTGAATCTTACAAATATGTCAATATAAATGACTGCTATAGCCATGGAATGCCTCCAGCTAATAAATGGTTTAGGATCCTGCAAGTTAAGCTACAGTAACTGTGTATAAATGAGCCCAAGGTAAAATTCAAGCCCTGGATTTCTGTATTGCTTATAGATAGGTCCAGCCAAGCAAGGGCAGTATCTGCAATCTTTTCATGAGAATATGTATTTACACTTGTTCTTGTAAAATCTAAGCAGTGTTAACTCTTCATTTTAAAATGTTGGAGGAGAAGGTGACCTTTTCAATAACTGCGTAGCAGGTAGAGCATGTACTCAGGAAGCAGGACTGAATTCAGTTTCCTCCTTGCCTGAGAGGACTTAAAACCATACGTTTCCTGTGAACGTTCTGATCATCATCAGCTCAGCACACTAACAGCTTAGGGAGGTTCATGAGAAGTCATACCGTATGGTTAAGCTATAAAACAACTAACATAATGGGGAACTCTCTGCTCCTATCACTGAAGTCAAGGCACATTACAGCAAGAAGCCAAGAGGCATGGAGTTCAAAGCAGTGGGTGTCTCTATACAGCTGCTATTAGACATTTGTCTACAAAAGGAGAGGCCAGGATTTCACTCCAAGCTCTCGAAATTACTTATACATTTATATTAGCAGCCATGGGATTAAAGAGTGGAAATATTTATAATTTATGATTGTTATTACTCAAGCATAGAGCCAACTACCATCTCCTGGAAAACAGGGGTAGCATATACTTGCATTTCAGTCCAAGCATTTCAAACTACCTATTTTTACCTTGTCATTCACCTTAATAATCTTCAGGTGCATTTATGAGTTCAGTTTAAAACAAGCAATAGTAATAAGTAGAACACTGATTTGTTGAATAATTGCAGAATAAACAAATAGAGAAAAAATAGATATTTTTAATGTAGGTAATAGAACCCTGCCCAAGACTGAAGCTACCAAGTTATCTAAAAAAATCTGTTCACAGCATTTTCTAACATAATTTTCATTTAATAGTTCTTGTAATCTGCTTCAAATTTTGTCTGTTAATTGGTGCTCAAATTGGTGATTCTCTATACACTGATAAGAACTTCAGCTTTCAGAATGCAACTCATTATTAAAGACAGTGGACAATTATCTAAGGTAAAGAAGTACATTAAAAGAGTACCGAAGCACTATTTTATCTTAAAAAAAAATAATAATAAAAAAAATCGCACCAATTATCTAAGAGGGAAATGAAAAATGGGAACCAAAATTACTGTGATCCTAACTCTAATTAGATTTTGCCAGATACTGTTTCAACACATTAAATATAGATATTACTCAAGAAAAGTGTCCAAAAATGTCATTTATGACTTTCTACAGTAAGAATTCAAATTCCCAAGTACAAGAAAGTGGGTAATATGGGCAATTTCACTTTCATTCATTTCTTCTTCTGCTTTAACAAGGCTATTAGCTAGCAGAAAGATTTTACACTTACAACACTAGTACCATAATCTCCTCTAATAACAATTTCACAGCTGCTGTTATCCTTTTAGATTTTTGTTTTGTTTTTAACTATTAAGGAAAAATATTTTTTATTTGAGTTAATGTTAATCATATCTGTCAGTGAAAATGTTTGTGTACTTGGAAAGCAGACAATACTCATCTTGAATTTTCACATATGAGCAGATCTGTTGCTTTAGCACAAACAAGTTTATTTTGACAGGAATGACCTGTAACCTATTCATGCTGATCTTTATAGCGAAGACTTCCAACAGTAGTCTGTAGGGTCTGGACTTCGGCAAAACTGGTAGATATGATAGGTATTGCCACTCCCAGCTACAGTGCAGTGTCATGGCAGTGGCCATGTCATGTGGGATGCCTTCCCCGGCAAGTGGGTTAAAAAGTTTGACATAACTGCTTTTTTTTCCTAAAAAGATATGATAAATAAAGGCTTAGCCACATCTTCTTTCACTAAAAAAGGGCAGGGGGGGGGGGGGGAGGAAAGTTAAACTTGCACTGATTTAATGTTGCTGAAGGAAAGCCATTAGATATACATTTTGTCACTCTTTAAGAAGTATTATGACTTCAAGAGGTAGAGCTTATGAGACATTTGTATGAAAAAGAATAAGGGAATTAATTTGTACCCCCATCCTGTGTGCTTTTTTTCTCCAGTGTTAAGGATGGTTGGAGTCTTTGCCCATTTGCATAATACCATTCTTCAGGAACAATATTACACAGACCTAATGATTTCTGAAAGTACTAAATTTTGAATTTTGTTTAGGAAGTTAGTACAGTTTCTTATCTTGGCGGACAGGATGTAATTAGTAGAGACCCTCTACTAGTACATTTTCTTTTTCTCCATAATATTCTTTCCACTTGTGCACAACAAAATTATGAATACTCAAGAATGTTGAGTTTAATATGTGCATTAAATATAGGAAAACCTGTAATATTATAAATAGTGTGAATCAGTTCAAAAGTTATCTTTTATCACAGATGCTGCTAAGAATTTGTCAATTAAGTGTTTCAATGCATATATAACATCAGTGGCCCAATTACTAAAGCTACAGTTCTGAAGTAGACTTCGTGCCATAATTGCCAAAGGAGTTATTTAAAGCACCTACAAAATGTGATTAGGAAGGGAGCTGGAGCTGAATAAGAGCGAGTTATATTTGCAGTTAAGTTCTGTGCTAACACTCCTAAGCTATTCATGGAGAAAATAATAACTTTTGACACTTTGGTAACTATGCATTGTTTTCATTACTGGTATCCAAATTCAGAAAAGTAATGCATTTTCAGTGATTCAGACTATCTCTTAGTTATATACCACTTTGAATATTTACAAGTTGAAACAAATGTTACATATTTTCAGTCAACATTATGTATCATAATAGAGCTGTGTGAAGACGGGCTAGAAAGTTGGCAGGTAATAACAATTTGCCACCTTTTGTGTGAGTAGAGTACTACATCTGCCAAGACTTCAGAATTGCTTTCTGTCTCTTGCATGGGTAAAAAGCGAGCCCCGCTGGTTTAGGAGGTGCTCATCTTTGCAGGGTGATTGAAATACTTTGGTAGCAGCTGCTGCAAGCTGTGCTTTCATGTTGCTAAACACAGGGATTGTTTGTTTTTTTCCTGAAGATTTCTTTTGGTACCTTAGGGCTCTTAAGTTTTTATTCTTTTCCACTTAACATTTGTAAAGTAATAAAAATTATTTTTGTTCAGCTTTATTTAGTTTCTGCTGAATTGACCTACTTGTCTCTCCTCATCTCTTTCATTTAGTCAAATGAAATTTTTTGCATATCAAATGAACTATCATCTGGGCTGCACTGTACTTATATTTCCTGAGAGTGATACTTTGTCAGCTACTCTAAATCAGTTATTGCTTACATTGTTTTCTGGATTCTTTCTATGGTATACTTTTGCTTTTCCTTATCTTTGATTCTTGGTCTGTAGGTCATCTTCTCATCTCATCCACTAACCTGCATTTAGAAAGGGCTGAAACTTATAACCTTACAGTTTAACACTTAGTTGACTGGTTCTCCACAAATAAAAATTAGTTCAAATTAATTTGAATAATGTAGGGATCACTTCAAGAGACAGTGTAAACTAACTTTTCTATCATGGTGATTACATTGAACCAAGGCTTCAATTTCTGTCTAACTGGAGAGGCAGGTCTTAATTTTCCCTAATTCCATCCTGATCAGGATGTGGGTTTGGATCTGTGACTTCAAGGCAATAGGAGCTTTTGAAAGCAGTATTAAAAATAAGTAACAATTGTTTATTCTCTATTCTGCTACAGAAAAGGTTATAAGTGCCTATTCACATGTGTATTATTTGTTGGCTGATGTTTCCATCCGTATATAGACTGAAATTTAAAAAAATATGTTGGAGTTGAAGGACAGACACCTTTTGGTTGGTATTGAATTTGGGTGGTGGGGGCGAAGCCCTTGACTAATCAGTTTCCAGAGTGTAATATATAGGGAATGCTCCCAGTATGATTTTCAGGCTCTGCTTAGTGTTTTGGAGCACTCTGGGATCAGTTTGAAATGTGTGTGCCTGGCAGACATCGCTGTAAGGCTGTCTTAAAAGCTAAGATGAAAGAAATGGTCTTTTTGCTCTTAATTTCAATAGCTCTGCATTAACTATTCAATCCAGTCAATTAGTCTGTTGATTAACAGAGGACAGTATCAAAACTGCTTCTGCAATCCACTGCTGATTGTTTGTTACCTCATTAACTAACTTTATCTTATGATCAGTTTTCTTCTGTGAGTAGGAAACCCATTATGCAACATTACCTAATGGCACAACTTTAGGCATTTAAATGTGCATGCATTTATTTGGATTTATTTCATTATTTTCCTTTTTAATCATATTAGATTTTTTACCATTTTCATTAACTTCATTGTTGTATTTATCAATATCAAGAGATCAAGTTCTTTCAATTCAGTTACACTGCTAATATTGCTAAATGGGTTCTAATTATCTACTGATTGCCTTACTTATAGTTCACTATTTTATTCCATTTCAGGATATTTTTTGTGTCTCCAAGGGAGTTAGAGATGTGCAGCCATCTTAAGAATTCTTATTGTCAGTGATGTACAGGATCCATGTCAAATGGTTCTCTTTGTCCTAGATGATGTCCCAGTCAGTCTGGTCTTTTCAAGGTCTTTTAGATTCTGTATTTCTATGTACATTATTTTATCAAAACTGTTTATATATGATTACATAGCATTAGTATATAGCTGGTATATACTTGCCATGCATACATATATTACACCCACCAGTAATATCTTTTTCCATATTTGCACTGTTTGTTGTTTAGTGTAATATACAAAGATTGGCATTAGACTTCTATTAAACAATGAAAATGCTTAAATAATTTCATTCAGTTACTTAATTTTTCATCCTTTTGTAACATCCAATTTCTTCCACTTCTGTTTGTGAAAAGGCTTGTCCAAGATCTGTCTCAGTTTTTTCCCCTATAATAATTTTCAAGACTTCCAGTATGATATATATGCATACATATAGTTCATAGGCATATATGTGTATGCATATATAAAATATATTTACATATATAGATATTATATATAAAATACCATGGTCCTCCGGGAAGAACAGCCCTGCACATATCATGTGGCACACTGTAATCATGATATTACTTTTCTGTTGCAAAACAATAGAAATATGTATTTCAAAGTAATGAGAATCATTAAAATAAATGTACATAATTATCTTTGGAGTTTCCTAACTCTTATTGTTCTGCCCTGAGGTCCTGAGATGCCTGCAAAAAGGACTACAGCTAAACAGAAGAACAGACTCTTGACCATTCCCATGTTGCCCTCTTTGTCTATTATGAAAAAGAAAATGTTCCTCTTTTTCTGCACCTGACTGATTCCATTCAGCCACTTAGAAATATATATAAAGCCTCGGCAAGAGCTGCTGGATGCCTTTTAGTGGTGATTTACTGAGTTGCTCTGCTCCCTTGAGTTTGAGCTGCGTCTTGTGAAAGGTGTCTACCTGAGTCTACTAACTCATGTTCTAATTAGGAAGACTCTAGACCCTTACATTAATTGTAAGTCAGAACTATACAGCTTCCGAAAACCAAATTAAGGAGCAGTCTTATAAACCCCCAAAAAAGAGAAAAGAAGAGAGGCAAATTTTAGGGAAGCCCTAGAGTCAAGGGGAAACAACAAGCAAAAAAATACTGTATGTGAAACACGTACATGAAGAAAAATATTGAGACTCTAAGCTACATGTGAAAAGGGAAAAAGACATTTTAAGCATATGGTGTTACTATGTAAATATGATAAAGAAGGTTTTAATGACAGTTTTTACGAGACTCTTGGTACTATAGTTCTAATAAGAACAATCATTAGGGATGAAGCAGTGTCCCATAATTCTTCATCTAGCTTTCAGGAAAAACACCAAAGCAACTTTACTTTGACAGCTGGCCTAAAATAGTACTAAAAGAGAGTTTGGTTAAATGATATTATACTGTATGCCTTCATCTTTTGGATTTATGCTTTACAAAATCGCATTGTCTCTTAACATGACCTCATGATCTGAAAGAAACTTGTTAGCATTCACCAAGAAGTCTTTCCCTCATCTCCAACCTACTGAGAATCAATGAGTTACAACTTGGTTGTAAATTGTTACAGCTATGACAACTAGAGCAATATAGAACTGAAACAAGGGTTGTAAAAAGCTTAATTGTTAATTTCTTATTTTCATAAGTTCATAACTTTTTAAGGAAAGAAACCCTTATGATGTAATAAAAGTGGTATAAAAATAACCTAATCCAGTCATCTATTTTTCTAGTTTGAGCTTCTTAGAGATGATAAAGATGGACAGTGTCAGTGACACCATTAAAATGTAAATTAACTGAAACTTAAAACACTGAGGCTGCAAAAATATTCACTGTCTGCAATTGCAGAACCCTGTGATTGTGTTCTGGTATCACAGTTCTCATTCTTAGAAAATCCTGTAATACTTTTGATATTTATGCTAAAGGACAATTTGTTTTGACACTAAGGCCTTTGTTCGTTAAGTGAAATAAAACAGAGTACTTTAAAATCGCTTAAATAAGGTTATAACATAATTCCACTGGGGTGATGATCACCAAACTTACAAGCAGGGTAGAATGGAAGTTTACCTATAAAATAATATCTTGATTTTTCCCTGTATTAGTGGGATTTGTTTGTTTATTACAGTACTTTATCTATTGGCATGGCCACAGAGTTGCAATCCAATCCTGAGTATTTATGCATAAAAGAGAGCTATGATGCTTCTTCAACAGTAGTTCCCCTTTCCCCTTTGGATAAGAGCTCTACTTTTGTTTTAGAAACTGCTCCCCCTCAATGTTCCATCAAAAACTGAGATTTTAAAAGTTTTTTTCCTTGTGAAGCACACCTGTGGGCTCATTCTTCCAGCTGCCTGATACAATCAACCAAATAGACCTCCTCATCTCTCCCAGCCTGCCAGCTAAGGCAGTGTATGCATGCTGGGCTTTTCATCTGAGTAGCAGAGCAGCCTAACCCTTTTGTGACTCAGCCAAAGGTGAAGTACATGTACTTCATCTCAGGTTTGTTTTTCTTTCAAAAATACATAGCACAGAAATGTTTCTTTTCTGTGTTCTTGCTTAAAGCCATGCAAACAAATATTGGCTGGTACAAGACTGACAAGAAGATTATAATTTTGAGCTGTCAAACAGTACCACCATTACACCCCCATGCAGTTTTTGTTAATAATGCTACATTGGCTATTAGACTTCAACCCTTTATTCCACAGAAAACACTGAGACAAATGAGACAGAATGGGAATAGGGATCGGGGAGGGACTGAAGAGTTGGAACAATTTTTTTTTCTGTTCTTAAGAGGTTCTAGACATAAAACCTGTTTTTCAAATGTGAATGTCTGAAGTATATAACCTAAAAATAGTTGACATCAAAAAAAGGAAGCACTTTCATAACAAGTACATCAGTCCACACCCAAGAAAGCTTGCGGTACAGTGAAGCACTAAGATGTCTTGCTGAAAATAAGAGACAACACAATCTCCTTACCTGTTATATTTTGTCCTTCTCATTAATAAAAAATGCTTTCTTAGTAAAACTAGTAACAGGCTTCTTGAGTCATGTAAACATACTGTAGTTGCTGCAGAGCTTCCAAAAAACCCATGTTATTTTCTAAAATAATTCTAATTGCACATTAAGTAACTATTTCTCACGGAAAGAATATTGTAGCATGGATTGTTTCCCACCTGTGGAGTAATTGAACTGTTGTTTTTTAGAAACAGATGAAAGTAGTTTTGCAACAGAAAGTACAAAGTTCAGTTTATTATGTTGTTTTCTTAAGTGTAGGATAGCTCTGAAATTAAGTCTCTAAGTAGATCTTGAGAGTATTTGAGGGATTCTGATGGAGTTATATGACTGCTTTGGAAGCCTCCTTGAAGTCATTGTAATATTTACAGAAAAACATAATTGCCATTTTCAGAAGTGAGAGGAAGCTGATTTAGGAATGTACACTGAAATTATATTAACAGAATCCTAAGATAAAGATTTTTTTAAAAGGTATTTAGGTACTTCATAGTATTTTCAGAAGCAGCCAGACATATAACAGCTGTGTTCAGGAAAATCTCACTAGCTATTCACTATTCCTACACTGCACCACTGCACTGCAATAATTTCCTACACCTGGTGCAAATCTTTCTTTGTTTTCTGATTCCTGTGAATCTCTACATCAATGCACTTCTTTGGAAACCTCAGTCACTGCACAGGTCAGTCCTTGAGATTACAGCTGAGACTAACCCGGATCTAAATATTTCCAGAAGCAAAGTCTAAAGATGGATTAGAAAAGGAGAAAAGCAATTTTAATGTTCCTGTAAAAAGAGGTTTTAAATTAGGTTTTCCATGCAGATGCAAAGCACTGAACAAGTTCATGATTTTATTATATCTGCTACAATTAAAATTATTTTCATATTTTTAAGGCTTCGGTAAATTAAAGGCTGTAATAAGTTTGCCTTTAGTATTGCCCCGTGAGACTTGCTTTCCTATCAGTTAATTTATTTTGCATTTATATTTTATAAAATCTAGTGATGGGTGTCTTGCCTGACTCTATGCCTATATATAGGTGTTTACGCAGGTCCATTTACACATTAACAACATTTGCCTCTGTGAACTCCACCACTTGCACACTTTAAAATTAAATACACTGAAATATTATGTGCCATTGTCTACCTGTGGTATAAAAACTTGATTTCATATTAGACCAGACTTTGCTTTTATGTCTTAATCATAAACATCAAATAAACACAGTACTTTTCTCCTCTCTATTCCTCAACCTTACTTTGTGTCAGTGATAGGGAATCTTTAAAAATGGGTCATATTTACAGTGAAAGTGATGATATCTCTGCACCTGAAACACTAAATTGGACAGGTTTCCAACGAACTACAGCAGAGGAAACCTCAGCAGACAGACATACAGTCACTTAGAAAAAAGTGAGACTTACTGAATGAACAGGGTTTCCACCAACCAAGGCGTCTTTCTACATAGAATTCCCTTCTAAATAACAGTCTGGCTTTGGTCATCTTTAATTTACAGATTTAATGACAAAATATTTGAGTTAATATGGTCATTCATTAAATGGCCAAGTTCTATATGCCTGTTGCATACTTGATAATAGATTAAAATACTCTCTTGAAAATGTTCCCAGGGTTTCATTCTTCAGTATTTATTGTACAGGGACATCACCTTGCCCCTTTTCATTAAAACAAAACAAAAAAGACCCCAACCCTCCAATAAGACCAGAAAAATTCTGTGTGGAAATGCTTGTTCCTGCTATTCTCAGGTAGTTTCAGTTTTTTTAATAAAGGGAAGCAAAATTCCTAATTTACAGAAAGATAATTCAGGTAACACCCTTTGCATGAGCTTCTGTATAGGCTACAAAAATTTTATTGTGAAATTGAACTCTTGTGAAATGAATTTCTGTTGAATACTCATTCAACAAAAGCTGATGTTGGAGCATGATCAATTCTGTAATTTTTTTGGACTGATGATAAATGTATAAATGTGTATAAACTTTGGAAATTACCCCAAAGGATTCAAAACAAGACACCTTCTTGAGACACTCTTGTCATGCAAAATGTGTCAAACAGACTAACTGTCATTTCAGGGAGATGCAGAAGTGACAGAGCACTCTCTATCCAATGATCTTGTTCTAGACATAGATTTGTAGGAAATTTATTATACAGTTTCGATTAAAATTTTTCTCCTGAAGCAATACTATTTAGGTAAACATAGTTTCCACATAATATTGTCTTTTGAACTGCTAGAATGGAAAGAAGAACTTAAAGTGCTGACTGCCATATATGGTTATTACATTAAAGCCTAGTTGGTCAACAGCTGTGCTCTGCTGTACTGTCATGTGAAATGAGCCTTACTTTCATTTTACCCCAAGATTCCTTCTAATGGAGAAGAGCAATTTGAATTCTGAGGTCATATAAAAGCTGTCAATTACCTACAGAAATCCCACTAGTGTCAGAGAAGAAAGAAAGGAGAATGAAATGCTTGAGAAATTATATTCCGTATAGCTATAGATTGTGCTGTAAAGGTTACTCTTAAAAGTTTTCCATATGCTTTAGGTAGTTAAATTCCTTACTCCATTTGCAATGTTTCCCAGGAATTCCCTATTGTATATTAATAGGTTAGGTAAAATTCTTGACAAATTTCAAGACAACTACTGCACAAGGCCAGCAGTTGAAAATGACTGAATTCTCACATGATATTTGGTTAAAGGTAATCTGTTTTCCCATATTATACTCACACAAAGAATGCTTCCGTTTTGGGTAAGTAACTATGCTGTGATCATAAAAGTCACAGCCTGTGGTATGTATGAATTACCCTTAAACAGTCTACTACTGACCAAGGCACTTCTACAAAACCATAGTAGGGGAAAAAATAGGCAGTTGTGCAGTCCCTTCTCAAGCCAAACTTCTAGGCAAATGTGTAACTTAACACGATTTAGGACTATAGGTTTAGCAGCATATACCTTATAAATCTAATAAAAATACACTGACTAATGCATAATAGCCTATACTAATATGCAACAGAATAGAACATTCAGTTTGGCATCTTAATTTCACTCCATTCTAAATACCATTGTGCAACTTTAAAGATTGTATTTGTTCCATTAAAAAGAAAAAGCCTAAGTTCTTGAAGCAGTAGCATAATTTCACATTGCCTATTTCATGAGCAGAGCTACAAATGAAATCTATCTTCATTTGCATACATCTTTGCAGATAATCACACCTAAAGTTAGGTAAAGAATTCTAGCTCATTCATGGAGAAGGAACACAGTTATTGCTGCCTTGTGTGTACAGAAGTCTCTGCTTTTATTCTGATTTTCCTTTATTGAACAGTATTCCATGCCATGACAGAGTCATCAGTCTGTGCTGTTTATCTTTGATCTCACTCCTGTGTATTGATATGCAGGAACACAGTCAGTCCTACTGCAACAATTCAGAATTTCCACTCCTTCTCACCACTGTTACAAAGTTCCTTGTAGGTGGAAATTTTCATTTACACCTTAGGGTCCCTCTAGAAAATGATCTTTCTCCCCCTGCATAATTTGAGATATAACAAAAATTTAGTATTCTTTCTCCAAACACAGAATAAATGAATACATAGTTATTATGATGGTTTTTACATTCTCTTCTGGTTAGCTCAAAAAACATTCAAGTTAATAAAAATGCCTTAAAATTTTCTGTATGGCGATAAGCAGCTGGATCATCCTTTCCATCCAAGATGTGTTTTCAGTATGACAAGTTGCTTTCATTCATTTTCTTTTTCTTTGGCCTGAGCCAGAATACTGAAAGTAAAAATGATGGCTTCATTTTGGTTTAATTTTTTTCTCAATACTGAGTCAAAACTTACCAACTTCAGGCAAGCCCATTCATCTACTTGAATCAGAAGGAGTTCTGCTTTCATATGAAACAAATGGTTCTTATTGCATGATCTGAATAACAAAACAGCGTTAAAAGAAATTTATTTTGAAGCAGTATAGCTGGCTTTGTCTTGCTGTCATTTTGTTACAGTATCCTCTGCTTCAGAAGCCTTACATACTTTTTTTTTGTGTTATGTAGCTCTCTATATATTCAAAAATATCTAACAGGAATGTTCCAGTAAGAATTTAGAAGTCTTTTTCTGCTTACACTCAAACTAGCTTCATTTTACAGATGAGGAAACACAGGAGGTAAGATTTGTCAGGGTTCACTAAGGGAATTGGTAAATGAGTCCAGATTCAAACTGTCGTACTGTTAGATGATCCTGTACTAAGTTAGAGGACTTAATTAGTAAGGTATGCAAATAATAAGTAAGGTATCTGTTTACTTCTGATACATTAATAAAAAATACTTTGATAGCGAGTAATCCAGGTGAAAAGTAATATTCAGAGGGAAAAAAAGCAATAATTTTGGTGATTTGGGTATTACTGTTCTGGAGATGTAATTTCCTAATGCATTTAGACCTGAAAATTACTTGTCATTCCAATACCTATTACTGATACACCTGACATAAATGGAGATTTTACTGCATCCTCTGTTATGTGTTACTGTATCTGTGACTTCCTGCGTTGTTAAACTTTTACACCTATTCCAGAATTTGATTTCTTCAAAACTACATGATAATGCACTATCATAATGACGTTCTCAGTTTGAATCAGTGTGTTGCAGGCAGTTACGGCAACACATTGCCCGTCACCGGAGCCGAGTTGAGATTAATATCTATTCTTCTTTTTCTTATCACTATGTAAAATGCCTAAAACAGCATTTGAGCACTGAAACCAAAGGTGTTTTTTAGCTCCCTTTTCAGAGACAGTCCTATACAAGTTAAAGCTAAAAAAAAATCTGCATGCATATCTTTTTTAAAAAAACAGTTGTACTTAATCTTGGGGCCTGTAAGATTAGTATGTAGATAACAAGTTTCACTGAATGGCTTTCATGCTATAAAAACAATAATGCCTGTATTTTTACTGGCTGTATTAACTGTTAGAGAATTTATTCCCATAGCAAGAAGCTGTTTAAAAGAAAATTTCTCTTTTCATATTGAGCTTATGGCTTATTTTCCGATTTTTTTTTTAACTTACAGAAGGTGATCAGATACGATGGTAATGAGGATTTTTTTTGCTGGATAGTGGATTTATGTCCATGGACTTAGCTTATGCTAGATGTTTCTGTGTCACAGAGGCATATCTTAAAGAAACAAATGCTGAATCTGCTCTTAGCATCAGATAAGTTTTCAAAGAGTTCAGATTGCCTTCTCTGAACTGACTAAAAAGTGTAGCTTGGGTCTCTGGCTCAGTAATTGATGGACACTATTAGGTCTTCCCTTCAGGAGGCTACATCAAAACTTCCCCCTCAAGCAGTATTCTGACACCTGTGCTTTTATGTTTGACACCCTTGCTAAACAACAAATAACAAATTTCATGCTATATAAGATCTGTTTTCTGTCTCATACATTTTTGAAATGCTGGCAGTCTTTTGGAGATGGAATTACTTTGAGCTAGAGTTCCTTCTGATTTTTTTTAAACTGTTTCTCAAGGTCATTAATCCAGCTACCTGATGTTGGGCAGGTTGCTCCAGAAGGTTTTTTTGATAGATACTAGTTTGTCATCAATTCTGTTCAAGAAATATGTTATCACTGTATTTCTTAGTGATTAGTGAAATACAGCCACCATCTGCCACAAAAGATACAGTCAAATTATGAAATGTTTGGCTGAAGCTGGGCATTGGAAGAAGGCTAATTAGTAGATGAGTGTCATCAACTGGTTGGAAGCAGCTGAAGGACTAGGAGAAGTTTCCTGAGAAAGAAAATTCATGCATTATTTGCTACTCAGGTAAAAAGCTTGGAATTTATACTCAATACTTTACTGCTGTTTGATGTTCAGGGAATGGTATTAGCAAATACACTTCTTTTCAACCACTGCATTTTTGGCATTGTCTAGTCTAGACTATTTTCCCTGTGATTTTCAGGTTTGGTGACTTTAGTCTAATGAGACTACTATGGCAGATGATACTCCATGTTTCCTCTGTTGTAATCATGACATAAAAGTCTACTGAGAACAGGTGTCCCAGAATGTGAGTAAAAAAGCCTGTTCTGGTTTTGGCTGGGATAGAGTTAATTTTCTTCCTAGTAGCTGATATAGTGCTGTGTTTTGGATTTAGTATGAGAATAATGTTGATAACACACTGATGTGTTAGTTGTTGCTAAGTAATGTCTACACAAGTCGGGACTTTTCAGCTTCCCATGCTCTGCCAGGTGCACAAGAAGCTGGGAGGGGGCACAGCCAGGACAGCTGACCCAAACTGCCCAAAGGGTTATTCCATACCATATGATGTCATGCTCAGTATAGAAAATGGGGGAGTTGTCTGTGGGGCAGCGATCACTGCTTAGGGACTGGCTGGGCATCAGTAAGCGAGTGGTGAGCAACTGCATTGTGCATCAGTTGTTTTGTACATTCTTTTATCCTTATTATTATTATTATTATTATTATTATTATTATTATTATTATTTCTTGTCTGCTGTCCTATTAAACTGTCTTTATCTCAACCCACGGGATTTACTTTTTTTTCCCTGATTCTCTCCTCCATCCCACTAGGAGGGGGCTAGGGTGAGTGAGCGGCTGTGTGGTGCTTAGTTGCTGACTGGGATTAAACCATGACAAAACCCCAGCCAAACAAAAAAACAAACTTCCAGCATACTCTGTCATTCCTTACTGTCACTGGCAGAGTTTCATAGCTATCAGTCAGCTATCATAAAAAGCCCAGTAATACCAAGGGTGTTACTTCCATGTGAAGACTGTACATAGTTAATCATAAGAACTTTAGAATAACTGCAATACACAACAAAGGTTATAGAATAAAATATCAGGAACTCATGATAATGCAAGTTTATAAAATATTGCTTCCATCACATCATATCATATCACATGTACAAAGTCCATATAGTCTTCCAATTATTTATGGTAGAAAGTGGCCATTTTGAATTATAAATCCTAACATAGGAATTAACTACTTAATTGTTGTCTCTCTCTTGTTAGTGTCTGTTAGACATTTCCTCATATCCATGAATTCTTAGTTTTCCTCTGAGCATTATAATACTTGTTTTCTAATGGTTTAGTAATTGAAATGCAAGAAATGGTAGTCTGAGCTCTATATGATGCAGTAGGGTGCCACACGGAAAGACCTGCAATAGCCATATTGCCAGCTGAGGTATCAGTGGCTCGGTAGGCACCATGGTAGAGTTTAAGTTATGCTTTGAAGTAGTCTTTTCATTTTAAAAGGTGTGGTGCTACATAGTCAACATGAGCATGTGGTCTCTTCTACTGGTTTGCTGATCATCTTTGTCAATATATCAGGATCCACGTGGCCAGACAGCCTTTTTATCTTTGCCAGTCAGTCAGTGCCACAGGAGAATGAAGACTTGATAAATCCTGGCAGCTTGAAGCTGGGCTTGTGAACCTGATTGCTGTTTTGCCACAAACTTGCCAGATTTTCAAGGCTATTACACAGGTTGCTTTTGTTTATTAAACTTGTTTCCTACCTAAATTTATGTCCTACTTGCTCAGTTCTGTTGCCTGGTGCTTGTCCTGTTCTCCCCATCTAATCTTTGGTTTTCTAGACTTTGGCACAGTTCCTGGCAATATTTGCTGCATAGACCTTTGACTTTGTGGAATCAATTTCTTCCCCATTTCCTGACTTTAGTTGCCCTGGCCATGGTAGCAACTTCCCATCTCCATTTCTGATTCCATTTTGTCTGACAGTTTGTGCCCTAATGTGTACATATGCCATTTTAAAAGTAATTTATTTTGTAAACTGTCCTTCTGCTTCTCCTGTTAAAGTAGGATTGAGACGATGAAATGATCTAACAGAGTTTAAAGAATACAAACCTGTAATTTCATTTCTGATTCAACAGTTCAGTCATAACCTCTCTCCATAAAAAAAAAAAAAAAAAAAAAAAGTCATACACAGTAGGTAGTTTAGGTCAGGTCATCCCTAATGAGTGAATGGCAGTATTTTCTTTATATAGTTGTCACTCCTAAAACAGGCTTTGTCGGGTAGTATTCAGAACAAACCCCGAAGTCTACTTTATGGAGAAGTAATTGCTTTGCTAGAGCTTGGTTGTTACTTTTGTGACAGAACTGAGGTACCTGATGTGACAAGGCAATATGGTGACTAATCATGTGCCTTCAGGCTCATATGAAAAAGGATTAACATGGAAGTTAAGAATGTTAACTTTTATACTAATAAACCAGTTAATGTTTTCACTATGCCCTGCAGCCCTAGCTGCATAGATCAAGTCCTTCTAAGGACCACTTGATATAAACTGGGAAAAGGTTACGCATGCTCCATCTTGACCCTCACTTTCTGGTTTATTTGCTTGTTCCCCTAAACATAACAAATGTGGAAGCCCTGAAACGGTCTCCAAAGTGTTTTAACCCTAGTGGGAGGGAAGTGCAACAGAAGTGAACTATCCTCACAGTCTGCCTTTGTTGCTGACATACCTCAAAGCCAGACTGAAGCTGAAAGTAGGGATTCCCTTTCCATGTTAGTTTCCCTTTAAAGCTGGGAATAGTACAGTGTAGAAATGTTGGAACGTTGTCAGTGGCTAAGGCTGTCTATGTTTGTGCTACCTGTTCAAAGTGATGAAGAATTCATTCTTCTTGAATAATTCTTATTGGTTAATTATATTGTTCACATAACCTATTTTATCCTTTAAACGTGCTTTCAGGAATCGGAACATTGCTGTAGTCCCTTCCTAGCTCTGGTTTCTAAAGTTTCCCTATGGTTTTCTGGCTTCCTGCCCCTTGCTCCTACCAGGGTCTCTGTCACTTCTGGGAACTATTGTCATGGATCCTCCGTATTTCTTGAGTTTATATGTGTCCTTATCTTACTGGAACAAGCCTAGGCTGATAGTACTTGCTCACTCAGCTGACTCAGTGAATTATTTACTGTACAACTCTGCTTCTATAATAATTAAATAGGAATTGTATTGCAGAAAGGGGAGGAAAATAGAAGAGGTAAGCAAATGAGCAAATAAAATCCACATAGGCAAACCCATTGCTGTGCAATCTCCCATCCAACCCCAATATTCTCATGTAGGAAAATCAAGATGTACTTATTCTGTGTGGCTGCCGTAAAGTCAGACCTCATATGAAGTGGCATTAATCTTAGATAATCAAGCCCTGGTACTTCCAAGAGCAAAGGAGGCCTAGGAGTTACAACTGGCAATTTAGGATCAAGTTTGATTCTTATGTCAAAAGAGCAGAGGATCTGGAGTTGAGGGAGCTGATCTAAATCATCTCACTGGTAAAGAATGGTGCCTATGAAGCTCCTTTCTAGTGACCCCCAAAAATGAGGAGCAACGAGGGAAGTCTACCTTTATTGGATCTTCCAAGCTAACTCTTGGCAATAAATCCATTTTCTTCAGCACCACCTATATCTGTACCTTGTACATGCAATTCAGTGAGCTCAACATTGTGTGAATAATAAACTAGGATGCCCTTGCATATTAATCTAGCCTATGACCTGGTAATTGCTTCACTTTTCCATCTCTTTTGGAAATATAAACATTCATAGGTGCTAATGAACCACATCTCTCAAATCTCAAAAGCAGCAAGCAGTGCCACATTTAGTATTCTCATAAACTGTATCATATAGGTCATGATACTCTTTCTTCTTGCAGGCACATCTTTGAGATTCAGATCAATTTTATCTTTAACTTATGAAAATGAAGGTTTGAAATATGAATATGAAGGTTTCATATTTCATATGAATATGAAGGTTTCTATCTGTTACAGTTGTTGAGCATGAAAGTGTGAAAACGTGATTTTTGTGTACACTAAGGATGTGCAAGTGAAAACAAAAATGAGTTTCAGGCTTACAGTATTTAAGATAATGCCATGCTTTGTTGATGGGAAGGAGGAATTAACCTCATAGTTTTGGATGGTCAGAATGGCAATACTTAGTACTAAGCTCTTAATATGTAGTATTAGTTATTTGACATTCAGCATTAGTTTATAAATGAGCACACTGGGGCAGGAATGGCATATTTGAGAATTTAACTTTTTATTCTTAAGATCTTAATACTCTTCTGAAAGATGTAAAAATAAAATGCATATATAAACTTTGAAAGCCAGAAAGGGTAATTTGAATAAGAATTTGATGCAATAGGGTAAGCAAACAGATGGTAACTTGGTTTTTTTATATATATATATATATATATAATGGAGGAGTAAAGTGTTTAAAATTGGAAGACTAAGAAGTACAGCTTCATAAGAACAATAATTTATACTTATTCACTACAGTGTCCTGTCATGATAACTTCAGTTTTGGAACACACAGACCCACAATCTTAAGTCAAATTTCACTGTGCTGATATATATTTTTCGAATATGGAAACAAAAATAAGTATCTACTATCATTGAACTGACTTGATCTGCAGCAGTTAAAATTCTGCAGTAGAGGAACAAAGTAATTAAGAGAGAGAATTCTGGCTTTTAGCCTAATCTAGTGGATCAAATTGGGAAGATGGGAAAGCTTATGACAGCAGTTAAAAGACCAAAGCATGCCTTATAGATTTAATAATAAATAAAAATATGATCAGTGACACTACTTTATACTCTACTTCAGTCATTAATTAATCAAGTTATATGAACATATGGGAGGCTGCTGAAAAAAATAAGCAAACAGGTTCTGCTTCAGCATGCAGATAACACACAGCTTTATATCTGCATTCCAAACTCCTAATGAAAGAAGATTACATTGTTCTCTTTCTGCGGGAGCTGTGGCACAAATAAATGCAATTTGGCTGAAAATCAAGATGGTATTGGGTCAGACAACTGGTGAAACAACTGGGCAGTAAGGTAGATATATTCCTGCATCTTTCATCGAGGATGTATATTTGCCCTTAGCTGACTTAGGTCATTGTCTGTAAGGTTGACTTTAGCACCTTCTTGAACACTAAGCTGCAAGTGCACCTTTTCTCTGATGCTCAGAGACTAAGATTATTTCTTTCTGATGTAGAACTTTCGTTGACCATATGATGAACGCAGCGTGAATCAACTTCTAAAATCCCTCCAGAAACTAAAGCTTGTTAGTTTGGTGGCCTGCTTCTTCACACAGTTGTCTTTTTCCTATAGGCATATTAAGCATATGTTTCTTCTGTGAAAGACTATTTATTTCCAAGCTTCCAGTAATAGCCAGTGGAATAATGTCATTACTAACCGTGAAAGTCCTAACCTGACCTTCCTGAATCTCTTCAATATTTTTATGTGTGATCACTGAAGACACCTGACCCTACTTTGGCTGCGACTGGTGAAAAGTAAGAGACTGGTAGGTTAGTTTTTATGTGGAAGGAAAGCTGATGTGATTAATTTTTGTCCTTAATCAAGTATTTCAGCTTTCAGGACAGACTGTGAGACTCCCTCCAACCAATGTAAAAGACAGGCGTAGACAAGATATTTATACTGTGATTATTCAACAATTCTATTTGAATTTCATTATAGCTATATCCTTTTTTATAGTTTCTTGCTTGTTTGCTGAGCTGCCAAACATCTATCAACATGGATTCTCCTTCAGTGAAAGAATTAAAAATCTGGATTCATTTTAGTCAACAAATGGCATTGTACTAGACTTAGTATGCTTGGTTGAAGGGAAGCTTGTATTCTTATGGATGGACAGGGTAAGGTTTGGCCCAAGAGATGGTAAGACTGTGTCACTTAGATGTGGCAAGACAATATATGGAAAACTTGGAGTAAGAATTAAAATTAGTTGATGCAGAAAATTTGAAACAGAATTGAAGCAAGAGAGCTGGTCTTCAAGGGCTTCAGAGAAGAGATTTCCATGACAACAGAATACTTAGGTATGCAAATTAAGAAACAAAGCATCTTAAAAAATAATCAGGCAATACACCTCTGTTTCACAGAATAAAACCTGAACAATTTAGGAGCACTAGTACTGTAGGAGAAATGGGGAGCTGAGAAAATAGGGCTATTGCTGGCCAGATTCCCTTCTCACTTAAATCAGTACTATTCTTTTAATCATACAACCATAAGGATATATATGGACAGAAGATACCTCGAGATCTATAGTAATGTGCTGTGACAGGATCAAAAGCTCTAGACTGTCTTCAGCAGGTCATCTATATAGCAGCTAAAGCAAACTCTTTAACAATGCAGATTCCACTAACCTCTTCATAAAACAGTTCTAATATTTGCCTACCTTAGAAGGTAGACATTTTCCCCTAAATTTTAACTACTTCTTTGCTGAAACCTAAGTCCCTTTCTGCTGTTGCCCTCTGCCATTGCCCATGGATGAACAATTGAGTACTGTCTTCCTTATAGCAACGATTTAAATATGAAAGACTGTTATCATGTCCTGTAACTTTTCAGGATATTATATAAAGAGATTAATGTTTATTGTAGAGGCTCTTGTTATTATATATACTATATTATTATATATATTATATTATGTAATCTCTGCAGTAACTATTGTAGCCCTTTTCCTATCACCCATGCTGTACTATGAATTTGGTATTATGTTCAAGAGCTTTACTTGTTAAGGAAAGGAAAACATATATGTGATTTATGATGATAGAGCTCTCTGGTATCAAAGATCTCACATCACATCATTATTCACAGACTTATAAAGCTCTGCCTTAAAACATTTATTTTACCTTTCCCCCCATTCATTTTGGAAGGGCATTCCAATACTTGAATTCTTTAATGCTTAGCAACTTTTGTTTAACATACAACCTAATATATTTATAGATTACAGATGATACCATTTATTCTCATGCCAGCATTGACCTTTACCTGAGATAGATTTTTTTTCTCTCACTATTTTTTACCTGCCTGATGTATTTATATAGCAACCCTATCCCCTCTTGGACTTTTTAATACGAGGATGAACAAGCTCTTTTAGTCTCCCCATATAGATTGGGCTCATTCAAAAAAGACTATTGTTGCCATCTGTCCTGGTTTTGACTGGGATAGAGTTAATTTTCTTCCTAGTAGCTGGTATAGTGCTGTGTTTTGGATTTAGTATGAGAATAATGTTGATAACACACTAATGTGTTAGTTGTTGCTAAGTAATGTCTACACAAGTCAGGACTTTTCAGCTTCTCATGCCCTGCCAGTGAGAAGATGGGAAGGGGCACAGCCAGGACAGCTGACTCAAATTGGCTAAAGGGCTATTCCATACCATATGATGTCATGCTCAGTATAGAAACTGGGGGGAGTTGGCCAGGGGGTAGCAATCACTGCCTGGGGACGGGCTGGGCGTTGGTCAGTGGGTGGTGAGCAATTACATTGTGCATGACATGTTTTGTATAGTCTTTTATCATTATTTTCTTTTCCTTTGCTGTCCTATTAAACTGTCTTTACCTCAACCTATGGGGTTTTTGGTTTTTTTTTCCCGATTATCTCCCCCATTCTACGGGGAGGGGGAATGTGAGGGAGCAGCTGTGTGGTGCTTAGCCGCTGACTGGGGTTAAACCATGACAGTCCTTTTTGGCACCCAACTTGGGGCATGAAGGGTTGAGGTAGTAACAGATCTGACCAGAGCATGTTAAAACAAATTTGTTATAAGCATTCGTCATATTAGTTTAGTAGCTGCTGATCACAATGTTGATTTATTTGCTCTCAAATTTGTTGTGCTTGTTCTCAAATTTGTTGTGCTGGTTATCACCTCTGGGAGGTGGATTAAGGGTATCACTTTAGGGTATGTACTGTGTAACACTGGCTTATGGTATGATAAAATTGTTGGTCGTGAGATCAGTCTGGTATTTTTACTCAGCATTGCCATCACCTCTGTTCTTCGGAAGCCATCTATCAGAAATATTATTCACAATTACACTTTTTACTTTTTGTCCTCGGAGAGCCAACCTATGGCGGAGACACCTTCCTCCTTCCTCCATACTTCCATATTCCCCTTCTCCTCCAGGCTAATTACAACAGCTCTTGAGAAATTTCAATATCCTTGGGATATTCAAACCAGCATATTCCTATTGCTATGTCTCCTGAATGTGTGTCAGGTCTTGCTTAGGGTTAAACAACTATTTAACAGTACTGCGGCTACTCCAACCCTGGTGACAGGCATTGCAGCTACTCAAACTCCAGCAACAGGTACTGTGGCTGCTCAAACTCTGGAGACAGGCACTGCAGCTGTACCAGAGAACCAACCCGTGCTGTATCAGTCACCCCCATACACAAGAAGAAATCTTGGAAGTGAAAGTCAGCTCATTTAGTAATGGATGAAGAAGCTTCTCCTAAGAGGGAGCAGGAGGAAGAAGCATACTGCCCTGCCAGCGAGGAGGCAGACTACTCTAAAGCAGGGCCATCACGAGAACAGGAGGAGGAAGAGGAAGAATTCCCTGCTTCCCCCTGAGGAAGAACTTGGCAGGAGGGTTTCTCTTCTTCCTTGGAGGGACAGGAGGAACTCATAAAAGAGACAGTAACCACCCGTTCCCTATCCCTGAGTGAGATGCGAGATATGTCAAAGGATTTCAGCTGTTGCCCAGGTGAGCACATTGTCACCTGGCTGCTCTGATGCTGGGATAACAGGGCCAGTAGCCTGGAATTAGAGAGTAAGGAAGCCAAACAGCTGGGATCCCTTTCTAGGGAAGGGGGCATTGACAAAGCAATTGGAAAAGGGGCACAAGCCCTCAGTCTCTGGAGGTGACTTCTGTCAGGCATGAAGGAAAGGTATACCTTCAAGGAAGATGTTATATGTCATCCAAGCAAGTGGACCACCATGCAGAGAGGTATCTAGTACCTGAGGGAATTAGCTGTGCTGGAGGTGATTTATGATGACCTGGACAATAAGCAGTTATCCAAAGAACCAGGTGAAGTCAAATGCATGCGACCCATGTGGCGGAAGTTTGTATGGAGAGCAACATTGTCGTATGCCAACTCATTGGCTGTCATGACCTGGAATCAACTGCCCCAGGGGTGAAAACACAGTCCTGCCATTTGCCATGGACTGATCCAGACTGCACTGGAACAGGGTGAGGCTTCAGAACACCTGCAATACATTGATGACATCATTGTGTGGGGCAACACAACAGAAGAAGTTTTTGAGAAAGGAAAGAAAATAATCCAAATCCTTCTGAAGGCTGGTTTTGCCATAAAACAAAGTAAGGTCAAGGGACCTGCAGAGGAGATCCAGTTTTTAGGAATAAAATGGCCAGATGGATGTTGTCAGATCCCAATGGATGTGATCAACAAAATAACAGTCATGTCTCCACCAACTAGCAAAAAGGAAACACAAGCTTTATTAGGCTTTGTGGGTTTTTGGAGAATGCATATTCTAAACTACAGTCTGATTGTAAGCCCTCTCTATCAAGTGACCCAGAAGAAGAACGATTTCAAATGGGGCCCTGAGCAATGACAAGCCTTTGAAAAAATTAAACAGGAGATAGTTCATGCAGTAGCCCTTGGGCCAGTCCGGGCAGGGCAAGATGTAAAAAATGTGCTGTACACCACAGCTGGGGTGAATGGCCCTACCTGGAGCCTCTGGCAGAAAGCACCAGGGGAGACTCGAGGTCGACCCCCAGGGTTTTGGAGTCGAGGATACAGAGGATCCGAGGCCTGCTATACTCCAACTCAGAAAGAGATATTGGAAGCATATGAAGGGGTTCGAGCTGCTTCGGAAGTGGTTGGTACTGAAGCACAGCTCCTTCTGGCACCTCAACTGCTGGTGCTGGGCTGGATATTCAAAGGGAGGGTCCTCTCTACATATCATGCAACTGATGCTACATGGAGTAAGTGGGTTGCACTGATGACACAACGGGCTCAAATAGGAAACCCCAATGCCCAGGAATCCTGGAAGTGATCATGGACTGGCCAGAAGGCAAAGATTGTGGAATATTGCCAGAGGAGGAGGTGACGCGTGCTGTAGAGGCCCCACTTTATAATAAACTATGAGAAAGTGAGAAGCAATATGCCCTGTTCACTGATGGGTCCTGTTGTCTTGTGGGAAAGCATTGGAGGTAGAAGGCTGCTATACGACAAGTTGTAGAAACTGCTGAAGGAGAAGGTGAATCAAGCCAATTTGCAGAAGTAAAGGCCATCCAGCTGGCTTTAGAAATTGCTGACCAAGAAAAGTGGCCAGTGCTCTATCTCTATACTGACTCATGGATGGTGGGAAATGCCCTGTGGGAGTGGTTACAGCAACGGAAGCAGAGCAACTGGCAGCACAGAGGCAAACCCATCTGCCACAAGATATTGCTGCCTGGGTGGAGAACCTGGTTGTAAAAGTATGTCACGTAGACATTCACGTACCCAAGAGTCAGGCCACTGAAGAACATCAAAACAGCCAGCAGGTGGATCAGGCTGCTAAGATTGAAGTGGCTCACGTGGACCTGGACTGGCAACATAAGGGTGAATTATTTATAGCTTGGTGGGCCCATGACACCTCAGGCCATGAAGGAAGAGATGCAACATATAGATGGGCTCGTGATCAAGGGGTGGACTTGACCATGGACACTATTGCACAGGTTATCCATGAATGTGAAACATGCACTGCAATCAAGCAAGCCAAGCGGTTAAAGCCTCTCTGGTATGCAGGGCGATGGTTGAAATATCAATATGGGAAGGCCTGGCAGATCGATTATATCACACTCCAACAAACCCAAGGCAAGCGCTATGTGCTTACAATGGTGGAAGCAACCACCGCATGGCTGGAAACATATCCCATGCCCCATGCCACTGCCTGGAACGCTATCCTGGGCCTTGAAAAGCAAGTCCTATGGCAACATGGCACCCCAGAAAGAATTGAGTCAGACAATGGGACTCATTTCCAAAACAACCTCATAGGCACCTGGGCCAAAGAGCATGGCACTGAGTGGGTATATCACATCCCCTATCATGCACCAGCCTCTGGGAAAATTGAACCATACAATGGGCTGTTAAAGACTACCCTGAGAGCAATGGGTGCTGGGACATTCAAACATTGGGATACACATTTAGCAAAGGCCACCCAGTTAGTCAGCACTAAGGGATCTGCTAATCGAGCTGGCCCCAAAACTTTTACATACTGTAGAAGAGGATAAAGTCCCTGCAGTGCACATAAAAAATATGCTGGGGAAGACAGTCTGGGTTATTCCTGCCTCGGGCAAAGGTAAACCCATTCGTGAGATTGTGTTTGCTCAAGGACCTGGGTGCACTTGGTAGGTGATGCGGAAGGATGGGGAAGTGCGATGTGTACTTCAAGGGGATTTGATTTTGGGTGAAAATAGCCAATGAACTGAATGCTATGATGTTCATTGCTATATAATACAGTATGTCATCACTTCTATGATTGCTATATGCCATATCAATGGTATTACAGTGAGAATCACCCAGATTAATGAAGAATGAACTTTGATGAAACTGAGCAAAGTGCAGTGGTGATGGAACCAGAACTGGCTTCAGCATGCAACAATCCAACACCACACACCATCTCTGCTGCCCTGAAGGACTGTTATGACAGATGGAGCCCAAAGTCATGGACTAAATGAACTCATCAGACATTTAAGAGGGATGGCCCATAGACTAAGGGCCTAATGATATCTGTGTGTATATATCAAAAGACAGGGAAAGTGGTGGTGATTAATTGGGATGTATTGAAAAGTGTGAGACCTGGGCATGACATAGATGGTATAGAATAAAGGGGTGGATATTGTCCTGGTTTTGGCTGGGATAGAGTTAATTTTCTTCCTAGTAGCTGGTATAGTGCTGTGTTTTGGATTTAGTATGAGAATAATGTTGATAACACACCAATGTTTTAGTTGTTGCTAAGTAGTGCTTACACTAGCCAAGGACTTTTCAGCTTCTCGTGCCCTGCCAGCGAGAAGATGGGAGGGGACACAGCCAGGACAGCTGACCCAAACTGGCCAAAGGGCTATTCCATACCATATGACATCATGCTCAGTATAGAAACTGGGGAAGTTGGCTGGGGGGCAGCAATCACTGCTCGGGGACAGGCTGGGCGTCGGTCAGTGGGTGGTGAGCAGTTGCATTGTGTATCACTTGTTTTGTATATTCTTTTGTCATTATTATTATTATTATTATTATTATTATTATTATTATTATTATTATTAATTTTCTTTTCCTCTGCTGTCCTATCAAACTGTCTTCATCTCAGCCCACAGTTTTGGTTTTTTTTTCCTGATTCTCTCCCCCATCCCACGGGGAGGGGGAGTGTGAGGGAGCGGCTGTGTGGTGCTTAGTTGCCAACTGGGTTAAACCATGACACCATTGAAAAGAGAATCTGGCCTCATATCTCTGTATTTAGATGAACTAACAAAAGATGAGATTACTGTCTTTCCATATTTCCATAAATGAATCATTAGTGCCATAAATTTAGTAATCTTATTCCCTGGAGGAAATATTGTAGTAACCAAAATGCTTTAAAACATTCTGAAATTTGTTAACTTTGTATTTTTAATGATTGTTTGATATTCTATGAACTGGCTTTTGAGCTAGCTAGGACTCCCTAGACTTTCGTTCTTAAAACCCTATAATCTAGTAACTCTATGGATGTGGATTTAAAAATGGAAAATATGAAGCACTGCATTCATTTACATCCTGTTGTTGGCTGTGTAGAGCACTACTACTCTCTGATCTCCTCTCGCTGAACATAAAAGCCATTCTCCTTTCTGCTGTTACTCATTTTTTGTGAGAAATGATGTGTGAGGTAAATAGGAAAGGGAAAAGGAAATAGAGGGAAGGGAGGCAGAGAAACAGAGTGGGAGAAGGGTTTACTGGAGCGGAGTGCAGAATTACCTGATAAGAATGGAGGACAAAAAGCAATGGGAAGCCAACATACAGCTGAATGTAAAACTGCCAGAAAAAGTGTTGAGAAATCATGCTGCCATGAACTGGCTCAGTCTGGGCATTGTCCTACACCAGGGTCAGCTCAGGGGTTTTTGTTGGTGTTTTTTGTTTAGGTTTTTCTTTTTTCTGTCTCTTCTGAGCATAGTGCAGATCACTATGAGCAGGTGTTTCACATAAGATCTTAAAAGCCTATGATCTATTTTATAAAAAAAACCCTACAGATTTTTTCCCACCAAGAACATAGGTTAGCTACAGTATAATTAGCCAATATTTTTCTTCAACCTACACCTATCTAATGCACTGTTTTTCAGCTGTGTGTCCTCTAAGTTGGCTACATTTCAGCAGCAGATGAATTTGCTCCCAGTATGCTTTTATTTTTAAAATGTTTTGTGATCTGCCAGGCTGAGAATGAGGTGCTTAAAAACTACAGTGCTATTATTTTACATGAAGTTTATGTAAATATGAAACCATATATTGACTCAGGTTTACTAATGAAATAACTTCAGTGACAGTCTAATAACGACAACAAACAATTCGACAGCAATTTAGATTAACTGATACAGATTATGCCAAGGAAGTCTCTAAGCAGCACATCAAAGTCGTGTTGAATATTACATGTGTTTTTTTTAAATATAACCTTGCATTAGTTTGTAATGCCTTCTAAAATATCTGCAGTGTGGCTATTATAAACCATGAATCACAGTTAAAATGAAATATAAAACCAGAAGACTCTCACAAATCAAAACTCAAATGTCTAAATACCCACTCAACAACTAAGCCATTCCAGTCACCTGCAGCACACTGAAGTGAAGCCAACAAGCACAGATACAACAGCAGAAAAAAAATGCTGGATTTTAGGTCTGAAGGAACTGAGTACTTATTTCCCATTGACACTGAGTGAAGTGTGGGCTCCTGCTTCCCTGAGTCTTGTTTTAAAAACCCCAACAAAGAAGTCAATCCATATTTTGGCTGATTTACATCTGGAGACAAAATTTAAATTGGAAGGTTGTTAAATAATTGTTTTCTCTTCTTTTTTTGGTTACCACATATAAATTCTGACTTGTTTACTCATTTATGGTAAGTCAAATTGCTTCTGACCCCTAGAGAACTTACTACAAAATGTTAATTTAAAAAAACAAATTGAGTTTCAAGGAAAGTAGGCTCTCACCCTTTCTTGTCACCTTTTGAGGTATAGTAATACTAACAGCCAATTTTTGCCAAGTTCCAGGGCTGGCCTTCATTGTTTCTCACTATTTATTTCTGTGCAAACAGTGCACAATGTTCTTTTAAGAAGTGTCCTGGTTAAGGCTTAATAGGCATGAAAATCAGAATATTCGAGATTAGTCTTTCTGAAAGCACTGATACTCTCTAAAACTTTGTGTGTTAACAGGAAATCTTGAATATTGAAGCTCCACTGTTTGAGGGACATGTAGGTTTTTAGTAGTCTGTGACACCTTTTCTACACCTACAATCTCATTTTGTATTTTGAATTCTCCCATATCCACCTTGTGGTGTGTCGGCCCCAGCTGGCAGCCAAGCACCCACACACCTGCTTGCTTATCCCCCACCCCCAATGGGATGGGGCAGAAAATGAGAAGAACAAGAGGATGAAAACTTGAGTGTCGAAATAAAGACAGAGAAATTACTCAGCAGTTACTGTCATGGGCAAAACAGACTTGGAGAGTTTAACTTAGTTTATTGACAGTCAACATAAATATTTAATTACTGACTTGGGTATTGGGAAATAAAGAAGAAAAACATTTAAACACTTAAGGAAGGCACATTTCCTCCCCCTTTTCCAGGCTCAAATTCACTCCAGACACTTCCTTCCCCTCCTTGTTCACACTGCAGGTTACACTCAGATGATGGGCAGTGCAGGACGCTGGGGTCACTGCATAGTGGTTTCTCTCTACTGCTCCTTGTTTCTCATTCTTTTCTACAGCTGCTCCTTCATTCTTACTGGTTTCCTCTGTTCTGACATGGGCTTATCCATGGGCCACAGTCTTTTCGTGGTGTATGGTCTCCAGCATGGGTCTTCCATGGGCCTCAGTCCCTTTGGGAGTGTCCATGCTCTGCCATGGAGCACATCCCTCTCATCTGACCTTGGCATTCCTTCTCTCATTCCCCTCTCCTCAGCATTTTGTGCCCTTCCTTAATTATGTTTTCTCCAAGGTGCCACCAAGTTGGCTGATGGGCTCAGCTGTGCCCTGCAGTGGGTCCGCTGCAGAGCCGTCTACAACCAACTGTCTGGCACAAGGCAACCCCGACCTCTCCTCACAGAGGCCACCCTGCAGCCCCCCCACTAATGACACCTTGTCACTGACACCCAATGCACACCATACAACAGGGTATCAGAGGACTCTCGAAGGTGTAGGAGACTTCTCGTTTAGATCAAGTACTTTTATCGCAGACACTAAATATTTGGGTACGGCCAAATTACGATTAATGTTTTGTGATTTAGAGTACAAATAAAATATTTTTGTAGGATACATTCTTACACAGTATGACTTAAAAATAAATAAAATACACTTCTGAGAACAAAAATACTCTTAGAGATGTATTGTAGCATGAAGAACAGTTGCTTTCTCATGCCTGAATAAAAAATAGCAAAATGGAATTTTATTACTTTTTGGAGGAGGAAGAATATTTGTCTTAGAAGTAAGTAACAGACTGACTTAGCTGTTTTTCCTTGTGAAAAACATTGTAAGTGACATGCAGTATGAGCTTAATGACAAATTCTTCTGGGAATCAAGAAAGATCCCACCTGGAGGGCCATTCTGCAGCAGAGGAAGCACTGCAAAAATAAATGGCTTCTCTGGAGGCCTAGAAAGTAACATGGGCATGCTGAATCATTTGGGCTTATATTTGTTCTATTCAACTGCTTAATTATAAATTATTCAGTTCCTTAGTGCAAATACAATTTGGGTGGCTGAACTACTGTGTTAGCCCTTTGCAGATGTCCCAAGACCAGTGGGGGAGAAGAGACTGAAAGGACTGAATCTTTGAGTATTGCTATACACTTTCTAAGTCTGAGCCTTTTCTCATCCACACAAATAGGTAGGAAAAAAATCCGGTCCTCCCTGACAGGAAGGTGCTACCAGGAGAAATCATGATGAATATCTTTTATTCACCAAAGATGTCTTGATTTTCTGTTTTGGATGAAAATGCCTCCTTGATCATTAGTCTAGCTTCACGATTTAACACTTAATTTTATATATTATATATTTTAAATAGCTGTGGAAATCTGAGCTTGATTTGGACACACTGAATCATAATTATGTTTAATCTTTCCAATTAGTTTACATTTGAGGCTAACAGAAATAAGCTGATTCAGATTCTAATTTAAAAAATCAGATGGAAATGACATCAACTATTTCAAGAAGAAATTAAGATTTCATCACAGGTGACTGGTAGAAATCTTCAGCCACACATGTACCTTTTAAATATATGCTCAAGGTGTTATTAGCATTTAGCTCCAAAATAAATATTTGAAATAAATGAGGAAGAAGGGAAGGAGTTATATATTTTGAAAAGTAGAAACTAGAATGCAACTCTATATTCATAGAAATATAATATGTTGAAATGTAATTACATAGAAGGGATGAAATCACAGTTGATGTCAATTTTTACTGGATGTTATATAGAGCAGATACATGGGCTTGACATGCTAATTGGAGGAAACTGAATCAGGTTTGATAAACAATAAAGAATTTGTCCTTCAAAGCAAATTTGGAAAAACCCCACATTCTGACGTACGTTTTGTTTTACACAGAGCATCAAAATTACACATATTTAATCTTTATGTTTGTCAATTACTGCCAATAATTGTCATAATCTAGAGTTAGATAAAATTAAACCGGATGCTCAATTGTTGTAAATCTGCACAGTTCTCTTATTGCTATAGTTCTTATGAAGTCAGAAAATTATATACATCTGTATTAACTGAGGTTTTTTCCAGTGATTTTTAAATAGGCTTTCATTTTATGTACTGCACTGCTAATTTGTAAGTAAATGCTAAATAATATGCTAACATTTAGATCTCACTGGCAGTGGTGGTGAAAAAGGAAAATAGGTGTCTATAAGGCAAGAGAAAACTAATAGGTCTAAACAGCCGGGAGATGGAAAAGTTCAAAAGGAAGTTTGGGAAAGACTATGGCTTTTTCCAAGACAAGTATTTAAATCCCGAGAGAACAAAAAAGAAAGAGTATGCAGAAGGCATTTATCAGATTATTTCAAGCAAGGCCCATCAAGAAGAACGGGAGATGAAGAGCAGGTGGATGGAAACAAAGAGAGCAAGCAGAAAAATAAAGAAGATGTGCCTGAGAGAAACATGCAGATTTCTGGAAACAGTGCAGTTTATTTGGGTCACTTTCTTTTTTCTTTGCCTCAAACACAGTTGATTGTAGAGGTGACACATGCTACCTTATCTGTACAAACTTGGTAGACACTTCTGGAGCTTATGTTCTGCACTGCGCTGCATACCTGTAATTCTTTCTAAGACACAAGATGAATGTCTAGCTTAACTGGCAACTGCAGAGATATTTTTGATGTATTACTACCGTTCCTGCCTTAGTTCACTCTGTTATGACCAGCTGCTCACATATATTTAGAGTGTTTTCATAACTCACGGAGTTCTGATACAATGTTGGGGTAGAGCAAAGCAAGCAAAGGGAAGTGACAGCCATAAATCAGAATTGCCTCACTCTGAAAACTATATATATATGACAAAAAGGACTCCTGCAAAATTGTGATAAATTACAGTTATCTGTAAGGTTAGCTTCTTGATAATAAGTAAGCTCCAATCCTGATAATGAAACCAAATCCTGATCTCTCTTCTGACTACTTTGAATTTCTCTGATGAGGAAGAGCCATATCCTGGCTACGTGAGTATTCACCTCACAGAAGGGAAATCTTTTGAGGCCATATAGCAAATACAGTACTCTGAATCCTGTCTCTTCACAGTCTTTCCTAAACCTCCAGCAGCGAATGCATTTTTATCAAAAAAAGAACACTTGGCAGCAGATACTCAACATTGAGTTGTTCTTGGCCAGTGTTATACTACACTGTAGTATCTCTGCCCATTCAAGTCTTCAATCATTCCATCATTTTGGAGTGAAAACAGACATAAGTTTGTCCCATGGAATAGAAGAGGATAGAAGTCTTTTCCTAAAGCATTTCTTGGCAGCGTGGTGTAGCAATTACTCCTTTATCTTTCAGCTGATAAGAATCTTTACAATAACTGGTTCAAGAAATAATATGAAATTAAACATCAAAAATATATTTAAGATTTTAGGTAGCTAAGCCTAAAAATTGCTATAGTTTTTTGGGAACATACACAAAGAGAAGAATAACTGGGATTTCTGAAACAAGTCATTATTCACGTGAAAATAAAAGAAATAGTAAAGAAGACTAAAAAGTTATCTGTGTAAAATTGAATGGGGAGAACTGCCATAATAGAAGTATTTTCTAATGGTGTGTCATGGTAGGCTTTTATAAATTAGAGGAGTTCTGAAAGTGTCTTAAAATGACCTTTCCCTTTTTCTTTAAGCACAACAGCCAAATCAGTCCTGATATCACAGGGCAGAACCTCATTGGTTTCAGTGGAATTATGTGAATTTCCTCCAGAGCTGTTCGAAGTGCCTGACTAAAGAATTTCTGTCTGGTATTATTTCTGCGCTCCATACGTGGCTCCCTAGAATTTCATATCCTACAGTACAATTTATCGTAATTTGATCAAATACAGTGTTTTGTAAAAAAGGAATGGGTTTGATACACTGTGGGCTTGTCCTTTCGGGTCTGCGCTGATGGCCGTGTGGGTGCTGGTGTTCGCAGTGCTGGCAAGCAATTCCAAAGAGTATCCTTGGGCTTCGGGGTCTGTGCTAACCTGACAGAGGTGCCCGTGGAGCGCAGCTGAGATGGGAGCTCCCCTGTGCAAGGGCTCGGTGACGGTCTGCGTCCCGGGCCGCCTGCTGGCTCGGCCGGCAGGGTGCTAACAGGTGATGCAGAAACCACCTGTGTGCGGCCGCAGAGCGGAGCGGGGAGCACGGCCCGGCCCTGCCGGGCTCTTGCTCGGGGCTTTCCCCGCGGCAGCCCCCGCGCCCACGTCGGCCCGGGGCGCGGGTGCCGGCGCAGCCCCGCCGAGGCAGGCACCCCGGGGGGGCGGCCGCAGCCCCGCCGCTGCGGGGGGCAGTCGGGCAGGGCAGGGGGCCGGGGCTGAGCCCCGCCTCGCCCGGCGGGGAAGGGGGTGGCGGTGCGCCCCTGCCGGCGGGCGCCCCGGAGCCCCGCGCCGCGGCCCGCCCCGCGCCGCCGCGGGTGGCGGGGGAGGCGCCGCCGCCGAGGCGGGGCCCCGCTCCGCTCCGCCGCGCCGCGCCCGGCCCCGCTCCGCTTCGCTCCCCCGCGGCCCCGCTCCGGCTCCGGCGGCCCCGGCGCGGCGGTGCTGCCGCGCTCCCCCGACGCGTCCCGCCTCGCCGCGGATCCGGGCGCCTCCCGCCTCCCAGCATGAATGTGAGGAGGGTGGAGAGCATCTCGGCGCAGCTGGAGGAGGCCAGCTCCACAGGCGGTAGGACGCGGGCGGCGGGCAGGCGCGGGGTTTTTCTTCTTACTTATTTTGGGGTCTCGCCCCCCACCTTTAAGCGGCAAGTCTCGCAACTTGGCGTGGGGCGGGGAGGGGGGAGCTGCCTGCTTGCATGAGGCAAACGCGTCTGTGCTGCCTTGGAAAAACGTGTGTCTGCCTATGGGGACAGCGAACAAACGCTTAATGCCTGGGATCTTGGGCTAAGAAACGGTCAAGGCTTTGCGAAGCCCGCCTTAAGATGCCTGCTGTGACCTTACTGGTACTTTTGCCTTCGCTGAAATGACCCGGGGCTGGGTATGAACCTCCCGGGCGCATCATGCACATCCTCTCTGGTTACTAACTCCCAGGAGGTAATTTTGATCAGTCCCAGTTACACCTCCTTGCTTTGATCTCCTTTGTACCTTCCTGATGCCTAAGTAACTACTATTTGATGGAGACCAGCTGCTTCTGGTAAGCCAAAGGCTAACTGGTGCCTCTCTCTTCTCCGGATTGCAATTTGCAGTTGCATATTCACCTGAGAAAGGTTACAAAATAACTTGCATTTTAGGGAGGAGAAAAGCATGCTTTGCTGTCCTCCACAGTGACTCCTGGAGTGTTAGAGTTGTCTCCCAGAATGTGTAGGAAACAGAGTTATGTAGAAATGAAGCTGCCTGGGTGCAGTGTGTGTAACACGCTGTTGCTGAGAAAGGTGTCCAGTTCAAGGTAAGATGGTTAAGCAGATGATGGTTGGAGAGTTAATGAAAAACTTTGTAAAATAGCCAATCAAAAATAGGGGAAAGTTGTTTTCTAAGAAAAGGTGGAAAACTATTTCATGTTTCCTGCTGTGTTGGTAGATTTCTCACAAAGCGTGTGATGCCAGCATAGAATAACAGCCTTGCCATGAAGTTGTGTGAAAGATGCAGTGGAATCCCACCCTTTGCTTGATTTCTGATGCTTCAGAACAGTCTTTTTGCCTGCTAGAAGAGGCTCACAGCCACGTGTCCTCTGTTGGATTGTACTTGGTTTTTCTCTTTTCTTTGTGTCCCAGCTTTTCTCATGTGTTAGGGTTTGTAGCCCTTCAGGTAGGATACTAGATCCTTTTGCTTTGGGATAGAGAACTTTTGTAATTGAGTATGCAATTAGTTTTAGGCTATCAGCTCAATTGTTAATCCATTTTTGCATTCCTTTAAGGCTTCTTATTATGCATACTTTTTGCATACTTATTATGGCTACTCAACAAGGGACTCAGCAACCAAAGTGATGTTGTGATACTTCTCACTGCTTTTCAGATCCCAGCCCCCCCAAGTTATAATTAAGACTTTTCCCTCCACGTACCACTGTCAGCCTTACAGCTCTAGTCTGTTAGAGATCTGAAAGTCAGCCTGTTTTTCCATAACACATCCATCATCAGTGACAAACACCAGGCAGCCTCTTAGCTACACCTGTGCAACTGCCATGCAGGACTGTTTGGGCTAAACAAAACTAAGGGCATGATTTAGACATAGTGGATTTGCACAGCTGCTATTGAGGAATAATTTGGTTTATGGATCATTACGATAGGTGTTGAAGCATAAAAAGAGTTTGCAGCTTAACGTTTCATCTTACAGGTATAGTTAGCAGTAATGGGAAAGTGCCTATACGAAAACTGGGGAAATATGACCTGAATCCATGTCATACAAATAATATGAGATACCAAGATGCTATTTTTACAGAAAATGTTCTCAGTTGAACTGTATATTAGGTGTGTGTTCCATTTTGGTTCTCTTGATATGCATGCCTTGTAGCTTTTAGAAATTAATGACGGCTTTAATTCATTTTAAGCTTGTAATGGTGCGAGGTAGTGAGATATACTTTTGCACTGTTTTAGAGTAAAAAGCAAAATCTAACTGAAATACAAGTTACTGTAGGAAAAACATCTCTCAAAAATAAGTTCTTATGCCAGAAATGGAAAATGCAAAGATAAAAATGACAAAGCTAAAAGAAGATACCTCCTTTCTTTTGGAGAATGACATACGTTAGATCACCACTCAACTTACATCTCCTCTCTAGCTTGATTTTTGTTTAAGCAAGTGTCTAAGCTTCACTGCTCTGGGCTTCCTCCTTATGTGAGAGAGCACATGCATGTTTATGTTCCCCAAATTTTGGCACTTTTTAATCTAAACTTCCCTTTGCACCCTTCTCTTCTCTAGCTGTCTTCCTCCAGACTCCCAAGCTTTCAACTCATTTTCGGTACCATCAGCATTTCTGAATGTACCTGTTGGTTACTTAATGAGGAAGCATTCAGTAGATTTGTTCTCAATATTTCTCTTCAAATACAATCAATGTTTAAAACCTTACTTATTATTAAATGGTAGTGCCTGCAGTAGAGCTGTTATAGGGATTTGATGGTAGTGCATGAGAGTCAGAAAATGAAATGAACAGAAGTGCAACTGTTCTTCCATTTCATTTTTCCAAGTGAAATAAAGCCCAAGTAATACACTAGCAGCTTAAATTATGAAAATTATTAATGACAAAGGAAACATTTTGTATCTTTTAACACGTAATGACTCTCTTCAGCTGCTTTTCCTCTTACATTTACTGTATTGCAACTTGCAGGACATCTTTTACATTCAAGGTAACGTCAGTTGGAGCACCACTGAGCGTTGTTGAAGTAACAAAATACTTCCTCTCCTACATATTGAGCCATTGTAAGGATGAACTGTTTCATCCCTCTGCCTCATGAAACAGTCTTTTTCAATGTCTTATCTGTGAGGAAGTTGCTAGTAATAGCCAAAACGCATCTGCTACCAGGTCAAGGCACGAAGGGTCTTGGCAAAACCAGAAGAGCCGAGGGAGATTATCAGAAAAAGTTTGTGTGGGTAAGAATAAGTTTAACCACAAGGTGTCCTGTGAGTTCAGTATCTAGGACAAACTTAAGCTGTTGGGAATACTAATATGAATAGGACACTATCACAGCAACTAATTGCTTTGTTTTAGGGTATCATGAATTCAGAATGGGGACTGTGCTGACCAATATACCCTTCCTTATTCAAACAATAGAAATCTTTAAAAAAAGCCATGGAGTCATTTATGACAAGTTTTGAAGATTTTCTATGACTAGACAGGGCAGTTGCAAATTCTGCATGCTAGGAAAGAGGCTGTCATTTCTGCATTATGTGCAGAAGACGGACCAAACAGTACTATTAAAAGTGTTTATCCAACTTTAAGTTTACTTAGAGTTTGGTATTCTCTGCCATACCTCTGCTTGAGGCATTCTTAGAAGGCAACAGAAAGTGTGCTAGAAGGACAAGAAACTACCTACAGGAAAAGATGAAAATAAGAATTTAGGAAAAGGGATGGTAAGAAAAATTACAAAAGTGAGGAAAAAATGCACTGGAAAACAATTGCAGAAAAAAAAAATATGAGGTGGGAGGAGGGGAATGAGGAAGCAGCTTCTTATACACCTTGAGATACAACTGGTATTAAAGTGTGTCCTATTGAGGGATACTGGAATAGGGAAGTAGTATTGGACTAATTCCTTTATAACCCAAATAAGGAGGTAGTATTGGACTAATTCCTTTATAACCCAGATGGGATTCACCTGACACAATGAAAAGCAGGCAGTGACTCTCCAAGTGACTTCCACCAATACATGTATCAGTGTGAAAGCTTTGGTTTGTCTAGGAGCTCCATCCATAGGACATGCTGTCAGTCAAGAGCCAGTGTCACTTTTTCTGCTATGATCTGTTGTCCCACTCTTCATGTCGTCTTAGATATGAGACACCTTCTGGCCATCTTATCTTGTGCACTTTTATCCTAGTGGATCCTCTGTCTCTGCCTGAGCCTTCTGTAACACAGATATGTTCTTGTTGTAGGAGCCACAGTCAGCTAGAAATGCTGCTTCCAAATGCCACACGTTTCTGTGAAAGTTGCAAAATACACAAGGGAAGGAATAAATTAAATGGACTCATGATCTAATAAAGGAGCTATCTTTATAAGGCACATCCAAATAGATGCAAATATTTAAAGCGTAAAGTATACATCCTGCTCCTGCAGGATGGAGGAAATAACTGAAGTTTTGAGAGAACTGACCGCGGTGTAAGCCTCTGTGTAAAATTTGGTGTCTGCCTCCATCTCCAATTCCTGTATTCAGTGAGCACGTGAAGCAGTAATTATATGCAAAATTCTAGTATAGAGAGTCATATTTGATATGAATGCTGAAAATACCTTGGCTTCCCACCAATATCAATTTTATAGGTTTTGCACAAAATACAGCTTTCTTTTTCATTATTCTGTGTTTCAAAGTTACTACCACTGCTCAGAGAGTTGATACAAATAACCAGACATCTGGACAAGTTTCAGGTATATTTGGCTTAGAGAACTGACTCTTTCCAGGTAGTTTTAGACTTTATGAAATATACAGAGGCAGATATGGTATTTAGCAGTTAATGTAGCCACAAGAGAGGTAGCTAGAATGTGTCATGGAAAGCTTTTACAGTGTATCAGATAAGCATTTAGGACTCATGCTTTGGGTTGGAGCTGAATATTTGATCTGTGCAGCATTCAGCTGTAATCTATCCCATCTCAGCCACTCAGTTTGCCATTGTGATTTATTCGGAATCTTTGGCACTTGAAAAAGAAAGTATCTAATCTTTGGCACTTGAAAAAGAAAGTATCTAAAAATACAACAACCCCTGATTGCTTCACTATTTCATAGATAAGAGTGTTCTTGCCCGGTTGTCCTACTGTCCTTCCCCCCACAATTCTGCTTGTCCTCTCTTGCAAGTACCGAAATAGAACGTATTCAAAATCTTGCACGCCAAACGGACGCTGGCCATTTCTTGTCTTGTGTTAGTAGAGGCTGCTACTCCTATTTGAGATGAGAGAGAAAACATTGGCACAAGGTTTTGGACTGGGCTAGGAGCCAAATTGGTTTTTCAGTAGTTGTAGTCAATACGGTCTGAACCAAATAGGATTCTCTTATTTATTAGCACGCACTTCAATTAATAGGATTGGGCCTATTCTGGGGCATAAGGAGTGCAGATATGAAAACCTTCTTTCTTTGGAGCACAGCGTGGTGGCACAGCTGGAGATAGTTAATAGTGAAGTTAATGGGCTAGTTTGGACATTATGTCTCCATAATGTGTGGCCTGAACAATAACGTGTGGTTGTGTCAAAAGCAAGTGGACAAAAGGTTGACATAGGTGTTAGTTTTTTGGTAGTAGCTGTCCCTTCAGAATCCTGTTTTCTCTGGCAAGGTCTTTGATTGCTATTCCTTTGGTGACTAGGCAGTATTTGGCCCAGATTGCCCACTGAGTACACCAGGTGGAATGTGGAAGTGAAAATGTATGGAATGTATATTTTTTTTGAGTCTATGGAACTATGGAAAGCATGGAATCCAATTATTTTGTGATGTTCTTAATTATTATTTTGTAACTGTATTACAGGAGTCTTGGGATCATATAGATCATGGTTTGATTTTTTGCTCTTCACTTTCCATTCTCACACTCTACAGGAGAGATCAGTTCTGTGTTATCGCCTTCATACATGCAGTAGCAGAGGAGGTTGGGCTACAGACTTGCTGCTATGAATTTGGAAGGTCTGTAGACAACTATAAACTGGCAGCAGTTTAAAATACGTGGTTGGGTTGAAAGTATATTGAATCCATTCACCTCTAAGAATAAACCCAAACACAGAATAAAAGCTGTAGATCCGAACACATACTGTGTTTTATTTCTGGCAGCCTTGCAGAGACTTAATATGGTATTAAAAGGAGCTTTCTGTCAGAGGTCTGAAAATAAATATAGTGTTGCTCTTTTATATTCTTTTTCACCTATAAACCAAATTTCTTTAGAGGTACTGTTTATAGTTGTAATCCCCTGTTTTATGTTTATAATTTATGCTGCAGTGACAGAAACAGTGGCATGAATGTCATAGATGCTTACGCGTCCACTGGAGAAATATACTACAGGTGGAAGGCATGATAATAGGGAATTTTTAACTATAAATATTTTGTCCTGTTAAGAACAACAATTCACGTTTAAATGTTTGGATTTTATTATAGGAGAAAATATCTTTATTTGTAGACCAGATATTTTCACCAAATAAAGTGTAAACCCAGAAGCTTCCCTGAGCACAGTGAGATGTCTAGCACTATACAGCACATTATATCAGTATGCAACAAAATGACTGAGTGGTGACAGCATAGACATGATTATACAAAATTAAAGGCTTTGAATGTCCTAAGACGTAGACTGCAAGGTGGTTGCTCTATTTCATGCAGTCAGTAAGAAAGGGTTTTCTATTTTAATGATAGGAAAAAAGACCAATTTTACTGATACCTTGTCTTGTTCTCATGATTTTCAGTTACCTTTCCAGCAGATAGATTTTTTTTTTTTTTTGTGAATATCTCTATAGTCATTAGGCTACTAGTATAACAAATCTTTTTCTTATTTTTGAATCAAAGTTTACTTTTGTTAATAATCCAGAAGAAACATGTAGGATTTATTAGAAAGGTAAGTAGTAGCCATAAAACATGATGATGGGTCTGATTCTTCACTGTGCAGTTTTTTTTTTAATCCTTGCCCAAAGTGGGAACAACCAGAACAGCACTTCATCACAGTAACTCGTGACTATCGTCACTATTCCTATAAACCCTTTGATACCTATGGGAATAATTGCAATGAATAAGGATTTTGGGCCTAATCTAATATTTGTGAAAATCAGGAGAACACTGAACCTGGAACTGAGAGACAGATCAAGTTTACGTGATTCCATGTAAAGGAAGGAAACTGCTGTGCTGGAAATACTTAGCAGTAATTGAAAGTTTTATAGCTCTGGTATATCTTGAAATTAAGTCAAATGACCAAAACCTTTTATTGAGTCACTCATCTACATGCTTTACAGTAAAACGAAAAGCGCATCTAGGCATCCCTTCTCCAGTCTCTTAATATCTGCATGATACAATAACTGGGGGGCTTCCTTAATTTGTGCCACCTGTCTAGGGTTGCCAAAGGTGCACTGGCTGTCCGGGCGTTGCAGGTAATGTACTCTCTTCTGGCTATTTTTCTCTGCTGTGTAAGGACTGCAGTGGGAAATGCTGAAGCTAGTCATGCTGGTACTTTGCTAGTTGAGGACTTCTTGGGTCAAATCCCTAACATGTTTTTTGGTAAGAAATTCTGCTTTCTGTACACTCTCACAGAAATGATTCTGGTAATTTCTACCAATTGATTTCCAAATCCTTGAACAGTTCTATTAAATAGAGGAGAAACAATATGATTCAGATGAAATCATTGAGTCACTGCAGACATGGAGTCTGCAATATTGACGAATATCCCTGTTTGTGTATAGAAAGCAATAATATTAATTTTTATTGATTTTGGTTGTGCACAAAAACAGTCTTTAATTACTTGAGTTACTGTATATGTTCTGTTCTTTGCTTGTATTAATGCTATCATTTTTTGCTTTGTGTTTTAATTTAAGGTAACACTTTCTAAACAAAGAAATTACATTGTATTCTGCATCACAAGCTTTTATCAACAGAGTGTGGTTTAAGCAGTGTTGAAGAACCCATGGAAAAACTTACAAAATTTACATAATTCTCACTTTTAAAATTAGTTATTTGACTTAGAATTTTTAATTATATTACAGCGTATGTTATAATAAAAACATATTGAAAGACAACATTGTGCCAAACAAAAGATAAACATAATATGATGAAAAGAACTATCCTAAATGGAGGATGTCCTAAATGCACGCAGTAAGTTGGAATGGAGTAAAAATGCAGTTTTTTTTTTTTTTTTTTTTAATTTTAACATACCTGATGCAATTTGAAAGGATGATCTTCTGAAAGTCACACTTTATATAACATCTGTCAGATACAAGCATTATTGCAACTGAACACGGAGATTTGGAATTTTATAGTATGTAGAGATGTCTGTGTACATGCTAAGTACCATAAATTAACAATCTATGATCACATTCTCAAAATAACCGAACCAGTACTACTATAATGCTTTTTTGCATGAATGTTACTACTCATAGTTTCAAAGAACACCCTAGAAAGGACTGACCCTTTTTTGATACAGTTTGTTTTAGTGTGTGCCAAAGTGTGTTGTACCAACCACTACTGGGTGTTTTGCTGCAGCAGGTGCCCCCTCCCTGTCCAGGCGCTGAGATGGGCCAGGGAAAGCCCCTGCACACATGCCCAGTTAGCGTCAGTGTGGGGAGGGACATGCTGTGCATGTGCACGTAGTTTCCCAGCGTGGATGGGTGTTGGGAGAATCAAAAGTAGGCTGTGGGATTGCAGTCCCTGCCTGAGCAGTTAAAAGAAAGGAGAGGAAAAAGATCAAGAAATGTAATCATGTGTGTGTGGCTTCAGTGATACCTGAGCAAGTGGACTCTGGGATCTGCTGCTCTATTATGTTTAGCTGGAGATAATTGAATCCTGTTTATCTTAAAATAAGTAGGAGAAAGATCCTTAAAGAATACTCTTTTGAGGCAATATAAAAGATGTATATCAAGCTGATCCAGCCATGGAATAATGTTTTGCTTCATTGCATGCTTGTAACAATATGATAGGTGTTTCCTCAGATCACCATTGGTCTTGAGTTTTGACAATGTAGCTGGTTTTAACCAGGTCCTTAATCATTCTACCTATTGACTTATATTCCGCTGCTCAGTAAGTGAATGGTACCCATTCTATGGTATCATATCTAATGATTCACTCTTTCTATTCTATGTGTCCTTTTCCATGTTGATTTATGGACATTTCAGGTTATTTTGTTGTGTTCTGAGGTGCAACGTTATAAAAAGTATCACATGTTGTAGTGCTGTCTATAAAGAAAGATAAATCTATACTGTTTGTCTGGCGTATTGTGTGCTGGCAGCATCCACCTGCTGGTAACTGAAACAAGTACACAATAAAGTTCATTGTTATTTTTAAAAAGGTGCTGTAATTGAATACATACACACACTGACTCTTAGGTGCTGCCCTGACTTCTGCACAGCCAGGGTCTGCAGTCTACCAAATCCAAGATGCCTAAGAAAAAACTATAATAAAACAAAGCAGATATACCTACAAGTTGTGAGAGTGTGAAGTATAATTAAGATACAGAGAATTTCATGCTACTGTTTCAGTACCTAGGTCTACTTCATATACTATGTCATTCTTCAATCTTTGTGTTGGTGATAAGGTGGGGTTTGCCTGTTTTGCTTTTTGGAACATGCCACATTATGCAATCATCTTCCCAGCCTCCTGTCCAGAATTGGGAAAATGAGAGAACTGCCTCTGTGGCTAGGGCCTATCAACCCACTTCATTGTTTGCTTCAAAGCCATTGCTTTCACTCTCTATAGGACTATGTATTTGTTTCCCTACCTGGGAAACAGCAGAAAGAGGAGGTCAAATAGCAGGATGGGTTTGGTAAATAGGTGATAGGTTTTGCCCTTTCTGCCTTCCATTACATGGTGATGAAGATCCTCTTTGCAGGAGGAAATTGAAACCTCCAACTCTTTCAAGCAGTGGCTTCCCGCTTGTCCCTCTACTTGGCACTTGGAAGGTGCACGTGAACCCCTCGGCTAAATGAGCACTTTCTCACCTTTGTTGTGTAATCTTTTACCTCAGTGATGTTGTTTTGAGGTTATGCACTTCTTTCTAGGTTGGTTGATTGTCAATCAAAGGAGAGGATATACTGAGGGTATACAGTGACATAACTTTTTATGTGACACACCTGCTGTCAAGTTTCCCCCTAGTACTTTAAATCTTTATTAAACATATGAGCTAGCAGGACTTAAAATTATACAGATTCATACTTGAATACCTTAATTACTTAGCTTGCAGGGTTGTACAGCATTTAGGCATTATTTAGACTTCTAAAAATCTTTGCTTCAGTTGCACCTTTTGTTTGCATTCAGGTAATTTTCTGATACCAAAATAGAATAAAGCAATTCTATATTTCAGCATAGACTTATAAAGATCACTTCTTATTTCTAAAGTCCTTGAGTCATCTCACACTTCTTGAGAATCAGTAACTTTTTTCCTTCCTGAAGATATGGGGGGTGTTCAGCTAAAAACCCCATGGTGTATTAAAAAAAATAACAACTCTACTCATAATTTAACTGTATGTTTTACTTTACCAGGGTTCAAAAATGACTGCCTATACTTAGAAATGCAAAAGCAAGGATGTTTTGACCTGTTCAGAATGGAATGTAAAGCTATCTGAAAGGTGTCAGTGAATTTCTAACATCTTATTAAGCAGTGTTTTATCAACAGTCACTTTAATCAACAGCCCTTTAAATTGTTACTAGACTGACACTCTGTTAGGACATTTTCAATTAAAGAATTTAGAAGAAAGTAGGCTTTTTTTGTGTGTGTTTTTCCTTTCAAGAACCCAACACACTAATGGTGTGTTTTCCCATATGGTGCATCACAAAGAATATGTACAGAAATGCTGTCAGTTAAGAGACTGATTCCTTGAAAACAAACAAGAAAAAGTTGATGGCATTATCAAGCCTCTATTTGGTAAGCGGCAACTTACAATGCTGATCGTATAGATGGTATATTGTCCATTTTGCAGGTGTAGTGTTAGAAGAAATGTGTATTCAATAGTAAACATACAGTTAATTAGATAAACCGATACCGGTTTCTTGTTGCAGTAACACTAAAACAATGGTTTGTGTTCCAAGAAGAGTGCATATTGATTAAATACACCTTGCACTGAAGCGATTAAGATAGATCTTGATCCATCAGTGCCTGTTTCATGATGATTAGAAGACCTGATCTTACAACAGCTGCAGTACAGTGTAGTGTTTACAACTGAGAATCGTCCTGTTGTACTTAAGAAATACACTTGGTCATAAGTGTTTGAACAGTTGACTTTAGTCCTTCAGATTCTGAAACCTCTTACAGAGAAGGGAAGAAATAAAGCTTTTCTCTCTTCCTGCATAGTCCGTAACTTCATAAACCAAAAATATAGGCTGTGGCTTTAGAGGATACCCAACTACATTGACAATACACCTTGTAATGCTAATGTAATGTGAAAGAATATGAGAAACAAAAAGAGATATCAAAAGAGAGTCTGTTTCCCTGCTCGGAATACTGGAGAGTGTTTCCAATTCAAACCACCAAAACTGCAACTTTTTCCTTTTAAAAGTCAGTTAATTATTTGCTTTCTGGGAACAAAACTTCTTCAAGGAATGCTGAGATTTTTGTGTAATATCATGATTTCAGAAACTTGTATTTTAAGAAAAAAAACCCAACACCACTGACAAAGTTCTGGATTTTCTGGCTGAGGATAAAATACATAGGCATATACTCAGTCAAGTTTCTAGGTTTATATTTGTCTCCGAATGCTAGGCAGACGGTGACTAACCAGGCTGATAACATACAGCTGTATGTAATCCATACAGCCTACTCAGGGCAGAAGGCTGATGCAAAATCCAGCTCAAAATTTCTATTACATTGGATTTCATTTGTACTTTTCAGATAAAAGCAATAAAAAACATGGAGTCACAGAGAAATAGTTTGGAAGAGAAGTTGAGAAGTCTTATTATTTATCCTGATGGCCCAAGGCAGGATCAAATATTTATATGGTAGTTCAGACTGCTTTTTGTCTAATGTACTTAAAATCCACCAGTACTGGGTGCTTCATAACATCACTAGGTAATCTACTCCAGAATTTATCTTTCCTGGTACAAACTTCTTCCTACTTCTAAAGTAAATCTTCTTACATTTAAAGCGTGGTTCACAAAATAAATGAAATACATAGCCAAGATTTTACAGTACTGAATAGGACAAAAACATTATTTAGTATATCTTACAGACTTTCGTCTTATACTTCCAAGTATGAATTGCTGCCCCTTTCACAGCAGCCTTCCACCTGTCTTCAGCCTGTGATTTAACATGTTCAGCAGCATCAGACTTCCCAGATACACAGGTGTTACCTAAATAGTTTTTCTCCATTCTGTTTCTACAAGATAGATTATTTCTTTGGAACTCTACCTGATGTCTTCTACTTTACAACTGATAACTAGTCTTTGAGTGTTGCTTTTTGTCTTCTAACTTCCAAACCTGTTGGAAGCTTACTGACTACAGTGCTTGAAATTGGAAAAGTAAAAGTAGGGTACAGATTTCAACTTGGGTCCAGGAGTTTCTGCCTCACACAAAGGAGAGATTCCAGCTTGCCCCTGTTGATGGTAATTCTTCCCATCCTACAAGAGCTCTGTAGGAGTTATTGCTTCCACGGAAATGAGATCAGTAGCTCCCAGTTCCTGTTGGGTCTGAGGAGCAATCACTGTAGAGTAAGTTACATCCTTGCAGTGCAGCAAATCTTTTACCTGTGTATGAAGCAGCTTTCAAGAATTTGGGATGGGGTAGAAGTCATTGTCTTACAAGAAATAACAACCATCAGCTTTACCTCATTTCTATGGGAAGCTTGATGAAAGACTGCAGGGATCCTCAAGGGCCTCCAGAACTTGTGTCTCTTATGATCTGAACAGATATTCCAAATAAATAAAATAGATAATTACAGCTTCAACTTGCACAGCTTTCTAGCTATGGGATTTGGATCTTCAGAAAGGAAACTTTGTCAGTGACCTTTTTATGAACTGTATCTTTTCTAAGGATATTTTAGCTTGTGAACATTATATAGCATGAACATCTTAGTTCTCTCTTCCATAAATAAAAACTGAAGACAGTTACTTTAAACAATTTTTTAACATGAAAAGCCAATGTCACAGGCAATAGCGAAGCTTTTGAAGTTTCAAACACTTCTTATTCAGATTATTTTTATCAGTGCTGTACCATCTCACACTTGAAAAGATGTGCCTCCGCTTTATATGAATGTCTTTACCAAATGTTATTATAATGATAAAACAGGGTGTGCTCATTCGTCTCTCATTTTTCAAGGCTGATGTATCTAGGAGGCTTTAATCAAGAAAGATGTCATATATTTTAACTTTTGTACCAGCTTAAGCCTTTCTAGTTGTAATTTTTGGTGTACATACTCCAAAAGTATTTAACTTTTGTCCAGTGCCTGATTAAAACCACCATTAGAATGGCACTTGCATACAAATGACCATAGAGGATTTATTATCTGTCTTTTCCAAATTCATTTTTATAGTTTGATAGTTTAGGGATATGGTTCTTTAAGCTTGTAATTCCCGGATAGTTCTGTGATAGCTCGTCTGTGGATGTTCATAAATTAAACTGTGTGTTTGAATTCAGTTGTGAGATGTGATAAAGCTATTTTAATGAGCCCAGGCAGAGGCTTTTATCAGGCAGTCCTCTAGAGGTACAGAGCTGGTGCTCTGACTTTATACCATTCAACATTCCTTGTGTTGGCCTTACTGGGAAAATGTTACACTTGATTTTTATATGTATATATAACATTATCTTCTTTTCTGTATACTTTGGCAACTTCACAGTGTTCCAATTGACAATTACTTTGTTAACATTCATCACAACTAATGGATTTTATACACTGTGTGTCTTTGCCTTCACAGCATTTATTCTCCCTTTGAATTTTATTTTAAATGTTCTACAAGTATATCAGCCTAGCATTGCCTTTTTCCTTCAGAGCAACTTTGTCAGACACTTGACCTTAGCTGGAAATAAAGTGTGCAATGAATTCTATTTGTTGTGCCTGTTCCTGTATAACTTTTTATTAGTCTAGTCATTAGTCTTTTATTAAGCTATTAAGCCAGTAATCATGTACCTTTGATAGGACTGTGAGGAGAACTAGATTGTTCTTGGATGATAGGTTCACAATGCTTTTTAATCAGAATTCTCACCATCTTAAAATAAAATTACCGGACAATTTCTGAAGTCTTGAAGAATAATTCGTAAGTGATAGACAAATGAAATTGAGAAGTCTTAGTAGGAAGATCATAACTTTCTCAGTCTAGGCATTCGGGCTATGCCTAAATTTGGGAAAAAGTAACTCGGACTTGCAGTGTGAAATGGGGTTATTGAGTAATAACGAATAAGAATTTTTACAGGGTTTTAGTTCAGACTAGCTTTAGCCTAGTTCAATTGACTAAATGCTTGCTAATAGTTGGAGTGCATTAAGTGAGCTTCTGGAGCACATCTTCCCACTTTGTTTCATCTAAAAGAATCCAATTTGTGTATTCCAAGTGCATTCCGTGATGTGAACCAAAACATGGTAACTGGGGACTATTAGGTGACTTCTGAAAGCACATTCCTGATTTCAATGGAAATGCGGTATGTCCACATGTCAGACAGCACTGACATGTGAAGCTTTCCCATTCTCCAGGGGCCCAGAAACTGGGTGAGTGTGTTGAATTACAGTTTCATCTCTTTTGCAGAATTCAGATCTGATCCTTCCTATCTCCAGGAATTTATGGAGGCATGCTTAGGGACCATCCTAATATTTTTAGGGATGCTTTTTAAAGATTAGGCCTATGTATTTTAGGATTTACTATATTAATATCACCAAAATTGTGTCTTGTTAGAGCCAAATTCTCTGCCAGAGATTTTCCTAACATCTAATCACTATCACCAAGCATCAGCATCATTGAGCAGAAGCTGTTCCTCACTATTTGATAGCTGCTATCACTTGCCTGATTGACAATTTGCAATTAATTCTCATTGTGTGTATTCAGGCTGCTTGTTTAGTTGTGACTGTGGAATGGCACATGTGCAGAATATCGTACAGAACTCCCATCAGCTAAATGCCTTCTTGAATAGGAAAATGTATAGCTGTGTCAAAAATAAACATCGCAGGTTTTAAAAGTAGAATACATACGTGCTAGAATTTCAGTGCTGGACTTACTAAATACACCATCTTAGACTGGCTTTGTCACAGACTGCGTTCTGCAGCATGATGCAGACACACCCTGGTAACTTTTTGTAATTTCTGTGTTTCAGGATGCAATTACTTGTCCAGAGAGAATATACAGAGTCAGTAAAAACCCAGAGAGAAAATTAATTCAATAGCACTGCAAAGAGTATAAATCTGTGTGAAGGTTGGCTAATTTTATAAATTACATTAGTTTATTATGGCATTAGAATTGGAACTTTTAAAATACTGTGCCTTAGCACAGCTTGCTGAATCTTTCAAGAATGTTTGTAAGTACACTTAGAGTTTGATCATAGCAATTGGTAGGGTTTTCCTTGCACACCATGACTATGAAGTCTGATATTACCCCTGTTTGCTACAGAAACGGCCACAAAGCCAAATTAACTTAATTTTGTGTTTGTCATATTTTCAAGCTCAAAAACTACACCTTGCTACACCTACACCAACTACACCTTGTCTTTCTATGTTAAGGAATCAAGTTTATGTTCAGAGTGATTATACTTCTTTTAAACATTGCTAAATTGCTTCTAAATCTAATTATTTCAGAGATGATGCAGCTACCAGATTTATTCTTAGCTCATGTAAGTGCCATCTCAGCCTACTATGAAAAACATTTTAAAATCTTGAATGCATGAAGACTTCATTCGTTGTATCCCACATTCAGTTAACTTAAGAAAAGACACACAGGCTCTTTTTTTTTTTGCAGAATTGCATAAGCGGAAAGATCTTCCATGGTGGAAGCTAAAAATGGAAATTATTAATGGTAATTTCTTGAAGCTTGAAAATGACTGAAAGTTTCCACTCAGCACTGGTGAGGCCGCACCTGGAGGGTGTAGTGTTAGTGTTGTGTGTGTAGTAGTGTGTCCAGTTCTGGGCTCCCCAGTACAAAGGAGGCATGGACATACTGGAGAGAGTCCAGCGAAGGTCCCTGAAGAGGATGATGAGTGGACTGGAACATCACTCCTATCAGGAAAGGCTGAGGGAGCTGGGACTCTTTGACTTGGAGATGAGAAGGCTCAGGGGGAATCTCATCAATGTAGATCAATACCTGAAGGGACAGTGCTTAGAGGATGGAGCCAGACTCTTTTCAGTGGTGCCCAAGACTAGAGGCAATGGGCACAAACTGAAACACAGGAGGTTCCTTCTGAACATCAGGAAAGTTTTTTAGTGTGAGGGTGACTGAGCACTGGCACAGGTTGCACAGGGAGGTTGTGCAATCTCCCTCCTTGGAGATATTCAAAAGCCACCTTGATGTGGTCTTGGGCAACCTGCTCTAGGTGGTCCTGCTTGAACAGCGGGGGCTGGACCAGATGACTTCTGGAGTTTCCCTCCCACCTCAACCATACTGTGATGCTGTGATTGAAATGGACAACATTTTTTTAAAGTGCTGTTATAGTACATTAATTGTAATTAAATTTCTAGGGATAATTATGGTTTTGTGGCTCAAAAACTATTGCATTTTTCATCTTTGCTTACATTTCTATGCATAGTTTTGTATTTAAAAGTTATTCTGGGGATGGTCCTCACTAAGGAGAAGGGAAAACTGGATGAATATTTTTAAGCAAATGGCAGGGAAGACTGTAGTTACGTATTAAATTGGAGGAGTTGTTCTGCAGTGTAAGGTGCACTCTGTAAGTAATAGTTCATGGATTGGAAATGAATGGTTTTAGGTGTTCAGTGTTAAGTAATTCAGTTCTCAATTAGAGCAATGCATAGACACACCAAAAAGAACGGTTTTCTTTAATATGTACTCAAAGATACAGGCACTCAAGCATTGCGTATTATTGCCGTGATCTATCTGAAACTAGTTTTGAGAATAAACTCTTGTGTCAGTGTAATTTCCTTACCTGTTAGGTCTTTTGTTAGTTTTGTACGTAGAACCCTTGTAGAATGGGATCTGTCCTTTTTGCCATTTCTCTAGAACTCTTGATCTGTCTCTTCAAACTTGTTGGTCTCCTGTTTTTGCAAAGAGCTTTCAGTGGCCTAGGTGAGCATCAATAGCTGGAGATTTGAGCCACAGTGTGGAAGTGTTGGATCTGTATGCATATGCATATATAGCGTGCAAGAAAATTAAATTATTTTTGTTTCCTGTTTCACTGTGTCTGTGTGTATGGTACATACTTGATTGTGTCGTACCTCTATAGTATCTCTAAATGAACCGAGTAGCTCAGGTGGGGTAAAATAAACATACCTGTTCATCCTGGGTTTTACAGAAGTTTTCAAAACCTAAGTCTGGGATGCATACTAAGCTGTTTTCTTTTCCCAGGGAAAATGCAAACCAGAATAGGCGTTCGGGAGCTCTCTCACATTTTTCACTTTGGTTAAGTGAAAGTTTCTTAATGCGTTACAGCCCACAGCAGCAGCATCTAGATATTAGATAATGACCCACTTAAGAAATGCAGTCAGAACAGATGCTATAAGATTGTGTATTAACTTGCACAGAGAAGATGTCTCCAGTCAAGTCAAATAATTTTGCAGTTATTAGTTGAACACAGGGAGCTGCACAGCTGAGCTCAAGTCAATATTAGCCTATTTTTAAAATAAAAATATTTGGTGATTGTATCGTAATATAAGCCAGAACTACTACTGTAGATTTATGGTAGTACATTTTTCTCTTCATCTTTACTTGAAAATACAGGAAATTTTCACCTAACCTGAAGTTCTGTCTCTCTTAGGGCCTTGTTTAATGCTAGGTGGGATACTGATATCACGATTATGGTTTTGTTCCTTTTTCTTTTTTTATGCTAATGAAAAAGGGAACCTTTAATTCTTACATTTTCTTACTAAAAACTATTGTGTTAATAAAAAACATATTAGAAATGAGGCAAGAGCATGAGCTGAAATGTTTGTACTCTTCAGAACTATTTTTTCTTGTAAACAAAAACGGTATTGCATAAAAAGTTGTTCATTCTTAAAAAAATCAACTTAACCTTGTTTGCAAGCATTTGTTACACAGCTAAAAATTAGGGAAAATAGCCCCAACCCACAAAAAACCCAACCTCTTAAAACTTTCCAAAGATTTTAAATTTCAAATTTTGATTATCAGATTATATTTTGTGTTGAAAGCACACATAAGAAAATTATCCATTAGATTTTACAAACTCATGGGAGTTTAAAGAGTTTATTACTCTGAGATGGTCCTGATGGGCACATTAGCTCTCTAACAGTTTTGAAGCTGACAGACTTTAATAAATGTCTTCAGACCTGCATGCCCCATACTAAAGACTTCAGTGGGACATTTGGTCAAAGTATCTTTCTGTGCTGAAAAAATGTTCTGTTAGAACTTGTCAATACTATACTAGTTATTTTAGTGGAGAGGAGATATACATTCAGTCACTTCAATTAGCAGTTTGTTTATTTAAAAAATTCATCTTTTTCAAAGTTCAAATAAAACCACGATCCTTAATTTTCAAAATTAAAATTAGGATTTCCATATAATAAAACATGGCTACAGCTGTGCCTAAAATAAACCACCAAATATTATAAGAATTAAAACCACAAAAAGGAGATTCAGGAAATATTGCAACTACTATGCTAAGTTTTTTAGTACATTCCCCCTACCTATACTAGATCTGCTAGTTGGATAGTAGTTTTTTGGCTAAAAAAGATAAATGAGATTGGATACTTATGGTGGTCATTCATTTTTTGTAGATATGAACTATGCTTAGAATGCTTCAACCTTTTCACTGATTTCTTATTTTGATCATGAGAACTGTATAACTATATTATGAATGTCCATACCCTTCCACACTGGTAAAGGAAATTGGCATTTGCTGGACAAATCTCCCATGGACAACAGACTATCAGAAAAATAGCTTTTCCCCAAGCTGACAAGCCCCAGCTTGTTGGAACGTGCTGTATTTGCAACAAGAGACCGCTGCGGTGCTGCTTGGTGAAATCCCAAGGAGTATATGGCCAGGGATGGAGGAAGTGCTGTTAGGATTTTGCAGGGAGTAATACAATTGCCTGGGACAGGTATCATATTCAAACTCATGAAGTCATAACCGCACAGAACAGTGTATGTGGAATTACAGAGACCCCAGTTGAGTATAATTATTTGTTTCTGGAAAACCTTACTGAGTGACACATCTCAAAGTGGAGACGTGGTCCTTTGGAACTCCTTTGCTATTGACACCTTTATTTGAAGATGTAGAGTCATCCACAGAAGAGATAAATTGTAAAATCTGACTGAATTTATGCTTGAAAATAATCAAGAATTAAAGGTATTTTTGATGAGGAGAGAGCCTGCGCCCTTTCTTGGCTCCTTCAAGCTCCAAGACATGATCATCACTACTGAAGATGGAAATCCTTTCTCTAGACTGCAAGAAAAAGAACATTCAGAAAAGTCTGGTTATATTAGTTTGCTACGTTTTACCAAATTAATGTAGAGCCCATTCAAGACCATGGTTTCTGCATTCATTAAATAAGATGACAGTTAATACTAGCTTGGAGCAATCTGGGGATACATGAAACCTTAATTAAAGCTAGTGTAAGCATTGTATGTGGGCATCACCTTAGGTACTAAAACCACTTAAATGCAGTTATAAAGCTCTGGAAGTAGTGAACTGACTGATTTTGAGCAGAGAACTATTGAAGTACTTTATTCTTTTTATATGGTTTCTCCTATCTTGCGGCCACGTTTAGCTTTTCAGGTTGGGACATAATTTGTACTGAAAGTTGATAGCGTACCTTTTTCTTTTTTTTTTTTTTAATGTCTTATTTATTAAAATTGAAGTTTTTTGCTAATGAGCCAGTAATTACTTTAATGTGGATGATAACAGGCTCGGATACTATCCTGTGATTAATTTGCAGTGCAGCTAGGAAAGGATTCTGATAACTAGTAATAGTGGAAGCACTTATATTTTAAATTGTTTTTACTGAAGAGACACTTCTTGTGGTTTTATGTGATTATTTTATAATAGCTCTTCTATCTTTTGAGTACTATAAACACTTGCTTAAAGCACATTTGATATTTTATCCCTTTCTTCAAAAGTTTAATTTTCATGTCTTTTCTTTCCCTTTCTGTACACTTAAATATGTCTGATATGAAGACACATTGCATCAGGCCTTGCTAGATCTGTATTTAAAAGGGAAAATAGAAAAAAAATAATTGAATGGCAGAGAAGAAAAAGAGGCAGAGAGCCTGTCTAGCTTCCTGTCTTTGCCACTGGCTTTTGATCATAAGTACTTTCTTACATGATTACAATGACCAGATATCTATGTGACTTAGTCTTTAAAATGTTGATCCAGAAGTTTATTTGTGCTGTACGTGTAACTCCCTTTAACAAGAAAGGAGAAACCAAACCAAGAGTCTGATGCTGCACAGTCTGTGTGTAATGGGGTATTTAAACCAGGTTGCCAGTTACCTGGCTGCCTGGTTCATCCTTCTGCTCAATTAGCATACGATCTTCCTTTCTATAGGCTAGCAAAGTTTAGGGCACCGTATAAGTAATAAACACTGCTGTGCAGCATGCTAGGTGGAATAACCCAGATGCATTGCTGTTCTATTCAGATTATAACTCAACCTTCAACAAAACCAATCAAATATTGATGGTGGGTCCTCCCCTTACAAATTCTCTATTCATGGAGCTCTTACAGATTCCTATAAGAGTTCTGCACCCTTGAGGACTTGCAAACTTAGGCTTGCTAAAGCTGGATGCTGTTCAGCAACCTCTAATGGGATAACTTAGGTAAGGTTGACTCACTTTCAATGGCATTATGGTGCTTAACTTCCCTTGATGATTAATTCCATTTTTAGAGACATTTTTCTTCCTATTCTTAATGTCAGTAGTTTACTTAAACAGCAAAAAGAAAAGAAAAGAAAAAAATCTGTAGGCATTGGTAGGGAGAGTAGTATTCTGAATCCTTTGCTTCTCTCTGTGGAAATCTTAAAGTATAATGACTCTTTTTCGCTGACATCAAATTTCAAGGGTTCTGCAGAGAGTAGCAGTTGTTCTAAAATAAAATTGTACTGTTCAAAGTGCACTACAGGGTCCTAAATTCTCCTGTGAGTTTTTCCTCTATAAAGAGAATATTGAGACTAAATTCTGAGATTATTAACTATTTTGTAAGATGAATTTCAAATAAAGTAAAGATCATCCTGGCAAGAGCAACAGAAGGGTTTGTTGTATGATTGAGACATTTAGCAGTACCCCATACAAGTATATAGGGTTTTGGAAAATGTGGCAAACAGAGAAATGTCTGCTCTTTGCCATGAATATTAAAGGTTTTTAGACTCAGTGAAGACTTAATATAAGGAAGAAAACAATTACTATTTTTTTTACTGGTCAAATCACAGCTTTATGACAAGTTTACTTAACTGTAGTCCCATCTGATTGTTTTCAATGGAATGAAAAAATCTTTCACTTACTTTCTCATTTTGCCCCTTAGGAAACTCCTGTGGTCATTTGAAAACCATCATTCACAACACATTGTTTTATCTGTATTGGGCCCAGTATTATTTTTATAGTCATGGCAAGTTCAGCCTTATGTGTAAAGGAACAGGGGTTTGCCTTGACTTTTTTTGGAGACAGAAAATTACCAGTAATGTCAACCTCTGTTTCTACAACTACTGTCATTGCTTGGCCTGATTCTTTTGAAGACTCAGGAGAAGAATATTAAATATATACTTACAGCAAGAAAGGACTATGCTGAAATTTCATAGAAGTAAGAAAAGACCATAATTGACATCACTTTTTGATTAAACTGCAACACGCTGGTTTGGCTCAAATACTAAAATAATCTTATGCTTTCCCTCTGCTTTGGATACTTTTCGGACACAACAAAGAAAAAATATTCTGCCCAGTTCATACAGTTCACTGGGAAACACCACAGATTAATAGAACTGTAAATGTGTTAACCAAGCCCTGACAATGTAGAGTTTTTTGAAGTGATGCTAAATATACTAATAAGAAATTCACTGTTCACAGCAGAATTCATCTGAACCTTTTTTTCAGTCAAGCAGACACTTTAAAGTTTACACAAAATTTAGGGCTCAGAGCCTGTGGGGAGAAGCTAAAAGCTGCAGCCTAGGAGACTGAAAGCTTTAGTGGGTATTCAGTCGTACCTGCAGTCTTTTAATTCCAGCTGCTGTGGGCTCCTCAAGGGCCCTGGTGATTTGCACGGCAATGACCTTTCCCGCGATCGTGCTGCTATGTGCTGTCACCTGCTTCTTGCACTCCTCTCCCATTCCCAAGCCTCGTGCCAAGGTTGGGGAGGGGACTATTGCAAAGCATCTGTACCGCAGCTTGGATCCTCCTCAGATGACCAAGAAAATTTTACAGTGCTCGGTTTCATATCACTGAGAGCACTGGTAACAATCCTAATCTTCCAGTTTTTAAAAAAGGTGATTACATTGTTACCTGTGTGTTCTGGCTTCCATCAGATGGATGCCTCAAGGAAGCAAAAATTCTGAATTCAGGAGAAGTTTCTTCTACAATGTTTTTCTAGCCAAGTGATAGCTGGGTGGTACCGGATGTCTTGCAAAGACCGAAATAACCCCTTTGTTGGATTTTTAAGTAATTTCTTTGTATTAAGTGGCTTTGGCAAGGCGCTGGGCACTCCTGGGACATGTTCACTGTTTAGAAAGGTGTCATAACCCTGACACTGTCTTTTAGTAATGATTTTTGAAGAGCACCAGCATTTACTGACTTATCTTCCTTTCACTACATGAAAATGCCTTCCTGAACACCTTATTGGAAATCTATTAATGGAGATTTTAGTGGAACATGGGGCCTTGGTAATTTATTTAATGCTTTTGCATATTTTTATCCTGCTTGTTATTTAAAATATCAGGTGAGTTTATGAATGAAGTTCGGGATTGGTTAAAAATAGTAATACCTAGTTTTCACGTATAAAAAAATCTGGTGTTGCGTATTTTGTGGCTGTTAAATTTAGCAGAACTGCTGACATCAGAAGATACAATGGTGCATTTCTGCATTTCTTTCCAACTATATATATTTTTTTTAGTTAACCCAGAAATTGAAATGGACATACAAAAATTTTAGTAATTTTACTAACAAAATATTAAAAGACTTCTAAGACTTTCTAATAATCTGGGGAATTAACAAGCTAATAAACGAGTGTATAGTTACTGCACAAATGTTGCTCTTTTTTCATTCTAAGAAGCGTTGATCAAAAATGGGCAGCAAATTTTAGATTTGAAGCCCTAGATATACTCTTTTTAAATGGAGCAAGTACTTGTATTCAGAGCTGTATCCAGTTTATTTTTATAGATAGTTAGCATACTATAATAAAAATAGGCATGGCAAATATGCAAATATTGGATATTTTTCCAGTATTATTGGAATTTTTTCCTAACATTAGTGGAAAAATATTGTTGAATACATATATATTTGAATCCATACCTGGGATAAAGAAATGTGTTTTTATTTCCTGTGCAAGTAAAATCAAAGCTTTGTGGAATTTACTACTACAGAAATGGTTGTTTCATTCTGCAATATATGTAGAATAAAATATCCCTATTCTTTTATATGCAAATATGGAAAAAAGGTAAAAATATGGTCTAGATGAAGAAGAACAAAAGCTATTTATTTTCTTAGGAAAGACAGAAGAGATGTCTAGTGTTATGCCATGCAAACAAAAGGAAAAACAATTCTTTTAAACTCTGAAAGGCATTTAGTTTCCAGAGGTCCCTTAGAGCCAAAGATCTGATCTCAAAACTATTTAAAGACAGTGGGAGAACTGCTGCAGGTGGCTTCTGAGAAACCAGAAAAGCCACTTCAGTCACAAAGGAAGAGACTTCTGTGTCTCGGTTTGCTGCTTGGTTCTTAGATTTCCGATTACCATCTGGCCATATCAATGTACTGGATTGTTTTAAAGCAATAGATTCCTATATATCTTCTACCTTCTTATTTTGAGGCTCACTGCTGTGGTAATTTGAGTGCCAATTAAGTGGGAGAATTCAGTAGCTGTCCAGTGCGCAGTATATGAATAGCTTTTAATAATGTGCACTGCTGGAGCTTATACAAATTATTTTTCTTTGAACTTTCTTCTTTTTATGAGTATTCTAATGCTCTGCAGTGTTAAACCCACCTCTCTCCATTTATCAGTTACTTAAAAGGAGAGATATTTTTATGTGCCAACATCAGGCACAAAGTTAACTGAGTGCTAATTACGGTTCAGAAATTTTCTGTGCTCAGAACTGATTATACACAAAGCCAGAAAGTGTCCTCCTGCTTGGTTCCCATCTTTGCAGGTTTTCTAGGTACCTTAAGACTGCAGTTCCTCAAGTATTCAACTACATAAAATCAATCAATTTTCAAATTAACCCATTTTATTAACATGTGTTGTAGAGTCATGAAGAGAATGTTCACTCTCCATTTTACCTAGGGTCGCAATTAGAAAAATGCTTCTGTTAGACTGTCTTCTGTGGGGGTTAAGTATTTGGTAAATCCTGGAATCAAGGGGGCTTTCTACATACAGATATTTTACTGAATCAAAGCCGTTATAACCTCTGAACAGTAGAAGGATTTCCCACAAAGCCTTGGAGGAGAGGAACAGCTGTAAGATCCAGAGAATGGAAAGGATTCATTTGGGTCTGATTCTGAGATGGTCTTACACTTACCAGAAGAGGATTAAATGTTCTTTACATACTATTGTAAAATGTGCAAAATATACGACATCTCAAAAGTTGTTGACATCATCAAGATTTAAGCAGTTGCTTAAAACTCATTGTTTCCCCCCACTCCCTAAACTGGTGATTGAGTTAAATAAACATTAAGAATCAAACGTCTTAACGCTAGTATAACACTTGAATTCAATACCCTCCAAAGGCATTTGTACTAAAAGTTATGTATTTCTGATATAATCGTTACTAATCTTGCACGTTGTCAGAATTGATAACATGGGAAAAGACTGATATCTTTTTCCATTAATTGAAGTACTAATTCTTTAATATTTTGCTCTTAGTCCAAAATGTGATTAAATAGTTTCCTTAATGTATTTTGATTTATTTAATACTTTCTACTTTAAATTTCTTTGTGACCTTATGAGTGCAATAGAATAAACTATTATTTTTTTTTCTCATGCGTTAACTTTGTGTTTGACCAGATTACAAAACAGACTGTGTATTTACAGAGATACTTTCAGAATATTAGTTTAATATGCTTTCCATATTGTATCTGAGGAAGACTTCAACTTCAGCACTAGTCAGCATATATTTTTAAATGGATCAGATGTTAAAACTACCTTGTAATATAATGAGTTCAGTCCCATATAATTATTCCAGTGTAATTACTTTAATCTAAAACTTTGCCATTACATTTTCTATTTTCAAATTCCAGTAATCAACTGTATCTGCTGCTGCAACTGATGAACTATAATGCTTATCTGCAGATGTTTCATTTCTACTTATAACTTTCTTAAATCCTGATTGCATTAGGATGAAACTTTACAGGTCTTTATGAAGGGGAGAAATGTTCAGCCTTCCTCATGAAGCATGGAGAGGGAGAGACTTTTTCTTACTAGTAAAAAGAAAACTTTGCAATGCAATTAAGACAGAAAGTTGAGACTTGTCTAGAGAGAATGTCTCTACGGTTAAGAATACTTGAGTTTCACAGTGAAAACAGGTCTAGGTTGGGTTGAACTACACTTTTTAGCTGTGCAGAAGAGGCTTGATTCTTCCCGGTCTTGTTGATGTCAGTGTAGGCTCTCAGCTGCTTTAAGCACATATGAGACCCAGCTGTTTAGCAGAGAACTGACTAGTGCTCTGCTTAAAAGTCTCCAACTATAAGCCCCACAACCTTGAGGAAAGAACCAAGAGTTTTTGTTGGTAATAGGCTGGAAGGATCAATTATTTACCCCTAGACTACTCTTGTAGACTCCACTCCAACCATATAGGTAGCCTAGAACTGAGACTGTCTCATTTGCCTAACTTTCAATACTCAGGTACACCAGGAAACAAATCGTCTTTGCAAGCAAGGCAAAAGTATGACAGCAATAAGAGTTATCTAGGAGATGGGAATATATATGTTGATTTCTGCCCACACCAGTGACTGATAGTTCCTTACCTTTTCCCTGGAAGGTTGCACAGTTCTTAATGCATTTATTGTTAGAAGAAAAAAGCCAAACAAACCAGTGACTAATATTCTGATGGCAATTATTTTCCTATTTTTGAGCTGCCTAGGTGGTAGGTACTTTTATTCATGGATAATTATTCTCTGCAAATTGTGCAAAAGTTTGATAAATATTACTTGCAACCAATTATTGTACCGGCATTTCTCTTCATTCAGTCTCTCACTCAAGTGTCCTAGTCTGTTGCATGAACTAGCCTCAAAATTAATTTTTAGTCTTTATAAGAAGTGTCAGAGTGACAAAGCTACAGCTTTGGGATTGACATTTTTTGCCACAAGGCCTCTTTTGGCTGTGATAAAATTAGAAGATAGAAGATTATTACTTTTTCCTCGTATTTTGGGGGTTTTGTTATCAGGTTGCTTTCTCTCACATTTTTTATTTCCAGTGTAAATTTGCTCATCATTTTTAGTATATGTGCAGAACCTGCATTTATTATATTGTTTTCAAAGGGTCTTGATTCCTTTTGCAATGGTAATGACTTGTCTTTCTGTATACTGAGTGGTGTGGACAATTAACTTGCAGTAAATAGGATCAAATTTGGAGGACTTATGAAAATCAATAGGCGCTTAGGTGATTGTGTAACCTCTCTATTTTTGCAGCCTCATTTGTCCTGCTTCTTCCATCATTACTTTTTTCAGATGAGGATATTATTTTGCAGTTATCCCAGAAGTAGGACTTCAGAGTGTACTGAGCATTTCCCAAGGCTCAGAGAAACAATATTATTCTTAAAACAAAAAGCAGCTAAGTCTCATTTTTAGTATATCTCATAACGTTAATTTCTTGTGAATTTTTACACAATGTTAAATCATGAACTAGTCTAGTGTTTATTTAGGGAGTTTTCTTTCCTCACTCCCCCAATTCCAGTGATTATTATCAACTGAACATTTGGCACATTGATTTTTTTTTAAAATTTATTTTTTTAAATCTCTTACTTCCTCTTTCTATCAAACAAAGCTCACAGATATATAACTCATTACTTTGTATAGGCTTAGAGCTTAGGAAAATAATGATTCTCTGAGCTCTTTGAAATTTGGCCATTACTGTTTATATATGTGATTTTTGCCTTGCAACAAATGGTAAAGAAATCTCTTGTACAAATACTGTCTGCAGCTATCTTATCTAAGATGGTACTTTTGTTTTATCCATATTTACAGTTGTTTTCATTTCTCACACTTCAGAAGATGAATGTATGATACACAAAACCTAATCACTCAGTATTGCAACACAAAAGTGAATCTATTGTCTATTTGCAGAACTGCACAGATGTGCATCTTTTGAGCTGCAGTCAGAAGCATTTCTCATAGTTCACGTTTATCTTCTCTTCAAGTATTTAATATTTGATTGATTAAAAATCACATTAGTGGTTTAACTGAAATACTGTTTCATGTGCTCTCAAAGGACTTCCTTCCAAAGCTTGAATCAAATTACTGGAGATGGTTTAAAGAACATAGGAGCTGAGGGAAGAAACTAAAATCAATACAGCCTAAAATTTATTGTCTGATTTTTGAAGTTACTAACTCCTGTATATCATTTTAAGACTATGATCCTATTAAACCTGGGACAAAGCAGCACTTTACTTGCTAGATTATGGCCAAAAATGCATAAAGAAGCAGTTATTAATGAGAGAAGGCATTGGTCTGGAACTCAAGCTGTCTAGGTCAAATTCCTGGCTCTGCTGCACACTGCCTCAGGCAAATCACTCCGTCTTGCTGGGCTTCCATTCCCCATCTGTCAAGTGGAGACAATGGATGCATCCTTCTGCCTGGCCTTCATCTTGCTTATTTGTATTGCGGTTCAGAGGAAAAAGAAATGTTTCTTAAAATGTATTTGTATAGTACGTAATATACTGAAGCCATTAGGTACTTCTATAATACAGTAAGGGATGACAGCCTCTAGGCAGGAGCATTTTCAATGTGTGTTTTGCGAAATGAATTTGCAATCCACTTCAGACCAGTCCTGAAATAGTGTAGAACCTTCTCCTAGTCTTTTGGGCAGATTATAAATTTTGTTGTTTGGTTACCATATTGAGGTTGCCATAAAGAATTAGCACTGTCAGCACTTACCACCCTGAGGTATTACTGTTTGAGTTAGCTCATCCTGCCTACCCTCTCCACTTACAAATACCCTTATAATAGGGCATTATAAGTAACTCGCGTACATCAACTGTTGATAGATAATGGCTTTTTAATGGCTTTCATTGCATTGCTAGTAATATAACTTTAACTTTTATGGCTCTTTTGCATTTCATGATCCCACAGTGCCTATGAGTGCTAGGACTTGATAGAAATTGAATGGACATAGCAAAATGCATTCACACTGCCTAACTTAAAGCACTTAATCAGGTCAAAGATGTAGCCAGAAGAGGGCAGTTCAGGGCAGAGCACGCAGGAATTCTGCATCACTCTCTGAGGGGGCATCTCTCTGCAGGACTATAGATTGAATCAGAACTTACCCACTCAATTTAACAAGGGAAGTTGGGTGCCAAAGTCAGGTGGCTTCTCTGCTCTTTACTCCCCTCTAACACAGCAATTTTTGAGTTTTTTATCTTATTCAGGTGAGCATTTCTTTCCAACATAAAAAATTAATTTGCTACCACTATGAAAAACTGTGCAATTTATAAATTCCTGCAGATGAGTTAGGGTATGTAGTGATGTGTTTAGCTTCATAGTTTTTACATGGAAACACCCTCTGAAAATCTGCTGACATGATCCTTTAACACAGAGTTGTTATACAATAAGTACACTTTTTGTCTGTAGTTAGTATCTGGAAAGAAGTAATTTGTCATGGTGTAAAAATCTGTGTATACTCATATTTTAATATTTCACTTAAAATGGAAATGAGAACAATGTAGTATTTTGACAGGCATTTAGCAAGGTTGGAGATTATTCAGTAGTGCAAGTGTTTCCTCTTTTTGAATTAATTTGGCCATTTTGAATTAGTAGAAAGTAGTATGTATTAGTGTGGCAAGATGAAAATTAATGTGGTGTCTCATGAAGATGAACTGAGTTACCATGTTTTTCACCCTTGTAGTAAAAGTTCATGCATCATAAAATCTTGCGTTCTGGGATCATTATATAGATATTAAATAACAAACTGTCCCCTTGGATGTGTGATGGTTTTATGAAGAGAACCTCTTGCAGTGCTACAGTATCATTTCTATGAATTGTCAAAGAAATATAGGAAAGAAAAATACAGTTGCCTAAATGAGAATTTGTTCATGATAATGACCCAGTCATTATAGGAAATGCCACAATACTTAACTACCCTAAGTTATCAGAACCCCAGAGGATCCTTAGCTACTCTAATATGGCACAGAATTAGGTCTGGGAGAAGTATCCAGATGCTAAATCACCTTCTCATCCTTCTGCAAAGTGTTACTTTCTCAAAATATGGGTTGAACTCATACTATTTCTCTTCTTAGAGGAACAGCAATAACAGGAAGAGTTTAGGGAGCTGTGGGACAACTGTTGTATTAATTACATGGGCTGGTAGTATTTCCTCCTATGAATATTTTAATATGGGAAAATTAAAACAGGAATTTGATAATGCCAGATGTCCTGAATCTTTAGCTCTCATTCTCAGTATTTATTTTGCATCACAAATGGAATTTTCAATTAAGAAAGAAAGGCATGGTAGGGAGAATACTAGCTGCAGCAACACTTCTTCTCCTTTCCCCTTCCTTCTCAGTCTCCTTCTTCCTGTCCCTATTTCACAGAATCACAGAATTGTATAGGTTGGAAAAGACCTTTAAGATCATCAGGTCCAACTGTAAACCTAACACTACCAAGACCACCACTATACCATGTCCCTAAGCACCTCATCCAAACGTCTTTTAAATACCTCCAGGGATGGTGAATCAACCACTTCCCTGAGCAGCCTGTTCCAATGCTTGATAACCCTTTCAGTGAAGAAAAATTTCCTAATACCCAGTCTAAACCTCCCCTGGCGCAACTTGAGACCATTTCCTCTTGTCCTATCACTTGTTACCTGGGAGAAGAGACGGACCCCCACCTCTCTACAACCTCCTTTCAGGCAGTTGTAGAGAGCGATAAGGTCTCCCCTCAGCCTCCTTTTCTCCAGGCTAAACAACCCCAGCTCCCTCAGCCGCTCCTCATAAGACTTCTGCTCCAGACCCTTCACCAGCTTCGTTGCCCTCCTCTGGACACGCTCCAGCACCTCAATGTCTCTCTTGTAATGAGGGGCCCAAAACTGAACACAGTATTCGAGGTGCGGCCTCACCAGTGCCGAGTACAGGGGCATGATCACTTCCCTAGTCCTGCTGGCCACACTATTTTTGATACAAGCCAGGATGCCATTGGCTTTCTTGGCCACCTGGGCACACTGCTGGCTCATATTCAGCCGGCTGTCAACCAACACTCCCAGGTCCTTCTCTGCCAGGCAGCTTTCCAGCCACTCTTCCCCAAGCCTGTAGCGTTGCATGGGGTTGCTGTGGCCCAAGTGCAGGACCTTGCACTTGGCCTTGTTAAACCTCATACAATTGACTTCAGCCCATCGATCCAGCCTGTCCAGGTCCCTCTGCAGAGCCTTCCTACCCTCCAGCAGATCAACACTCCTGCCCAATGTGGTGTCGTCTGCAAACTTACTGAGAGTGCACTCGATCCCTTCGTCCAGATCATTGATAAAGATGTTAAACAGAACATCTTTATTTCAATCTCCCTCTCTCATTATAGAATCACAGTTGGGATTTTCTTTAAGTTTATTGAAAGAATATATACAGGTGTTGATATATCACTTCATTGTACTGCAGTACATAAGCAGCATCAACATAGTCTATGGGTAGCAGTGTGTGGCACCATTCTGCTGGTAATACCTGTCATGAACATGCACACGTGTGCTGCTATGGTGCTCCGTATCAGGAACATAGGTCATACCTTACCATACCTGCATGTTGTCCTGAATGTTTGGGTCTTTTTTATTATTACCAATGCACATACTTAGTATTTTCCTTTGCTTGCTGATGTCCCTCCAGTCTGTCAATATTTCTAAGCTAGTCAGTTAATTTAGTCTCTTAGTTTTGCAATCTGTAATATGGGATAATAATGGTGCTTAACAAACTCTGTTTAGCTTGCTGAACTCTGCAGTTAAAATTTGCTCAGTTATCATTGCAAAAGATAAAATAGAATTGTTTTGCTTGACCATTATACAGTGTATGACAGAAAGTGGCTATACCAAAGTGTGAGAATCACAGTATTTCAGCTGGTGGACCCCAGTTACTGAGAACTAGGAACTGCCATAAATGAATGAAAAATGACTAGAAGTCAGAATGAAAAAGAAAGAAAGAAATTCAGCATATCAGAAGCAAAGCGTGGAAAAAAAAGTCAAATAAGTGGTATGAATGCCTATTTCTCATTAATTGGACCTGACTTTTACAATCAGAAATGCTAGGTACTAGAGAATAAGGTTTATTATAGATCTATATACGTTAATTGTCAGCATGTGGTATACAACCTCATTTGATATAAAGTATTTAACTGAGAAATCACAATCATTTTTCTTTTACAAGAACTAGAAATATGTATATTTTTGAAAAGGAATATTAGTTTCTTCCTAACTCTGTTCCCTGGTTTTAGTCTTCTATTTTAGTATCCCTTAGAGTTAACACATCCAATTACAAGATGGGGACAATGACAAAGGTGAAAGCTTTTGAGTTCAGCAGCAAAGTCTGCCTATGCCAGGCACACATCAATTTACATGACACTGGAATGTCAAAAATCTCATTATTATTTGCAGTGTTTATGACTGCCTTCCTAACCAATAGCTTCAAGTACTGAACTGTAGGTGCTGGGAAGCCATCTGATCTATGAGATGGTTTATTTATTTGAACTACTTGCTATTGCTTAAAGCTATGAAAATAGGGATATACTAAAGAACATTATTGTAATTATTCCATTAGGAATCCCTTCAATTATTCAGGTGTTTTAATCACTTGGGCATTTAACATAGTGCTAAATGATGATCATCTGATTAAATACAGATTTGTATGGAGCTTTGACACTCTTTTTTGCTGAAGGACAACATATGCAAATGCAGACAAATGACTTAATCCTGAAAAACTGATTAATCTTGAATTCATTTGCTAGAATTTAGGTGGTGTTAGAAGCATTATTAGAACCTCTGGAATTTGCCAGAAAATCTGACAGAATTGCTACAGAACTGTGTTCCATATTAATGTTTTTACAGTTATATTTTCAGCTTTTAATGTCAATGAAAGTAACCTTGCAAACAACCTGTGAAATGAGGGGATAAAAACATAGTGCTCTTTCCTTCTATCTGCAAAAAATAGTGGGTTTTTTAAATCCAGAGATGATTGCAGTAATCTTCTAAACTGACCTTCTTCAGGCAGAGGTCTTTTTTCCACAGAGACTGGATCATAATTTATGTTTCAAATATGATTATTGTTTTTAACAAAATAAACCAATAAAGAGATCACCACTAATATTTAACTACTCTAAAATTTCATCGTATTTTCCAGATTTGTCTAGCTTCAGTTTTGACTTTTTGCATCATACTTGGTCCATGTCCATCAGCCTCAAAATTTTTTCATCATTGGATCTCTTTTCCATTTATGAGTATCTTCACAGAGAGATGTAGTCATCCCTTAACTTCCTTTACTTTGTAGTCATCCTTTGAAGGTACTCCTCTGTTTTCTCATCTCTTTGGGAGTGTGGACTCTAAACCAGAATGCTGTGCTGGTATAGTCTTAGGGTTTTTTGTTTGAACCAAGATAGAGTCTCCATTCTTTGTTCCTAAAAGTGTTGTTTTGCATTCTGCTGAACTGAAAAAAAAAAAAATTACTGAGTTTATCCCATAACAGTAAAATGTCCTCCTGTTTACTTATTTGATCAATCTTTGCATTTGTCCATATAAGGAATTAATAGTGTCCTTTAAATTGCTGATAAAATCATCAAGTTGAACCAAGAGGCAATCCCTTCTCCATTCATAGATGTATTCTCATTAATGAGTGACCTCTACCAGTCATGTTTAATAGGATCTTAACTATGAAACAATAAAACTTAATGAATAGAGACATAGCTGAAAGACAGACATGAAAGCTGATGGAGATGATCACACTAGTGACAACAAAGCACATAGCTAAGGTGCTTATCATACCTTTTTATATCACTTGATAGAGAAGGGATGTAAAAATACCCATGTCTAAGACAGGTAACAGTTATAATTTGCTGATATCTTTTCAGGCTCCTTGGGTTCATAACAAACTAACTGTTTGCTGTTCAGCTGTCAAAATGTACAGTTACTGAATCTAAAGTTTATTATAATTCATCAAAGATGAACAGTCTCCACCTACGCTGCCTTCATAACCACTATAAAAATACATAAAATTTTACCTTATTTCCATCCTTTACTAGCACAAACGCCAGTCTCACTTTTTGAAAGAAAATGGTTCTTTATGTGTGTATGTGCCCAAAGAGGAAAATGAGAAATTATTATTCTTATTCATTAACAATGAGAAATAACTGAGTTTTCTCTCATTTAATAAATATGGATAAAGATGAGACTTTTGTCTCTCAAGTACATCTTCCAAATGATGTAAAATCTGCTGGACTGCAAAAGTGTGAGACTACTAAATTACAGCTTTTCTGTTTCTTTCCTGCAGTGCTACTGTGCAGTAACAGCACAATATGGAAATTTCTGAGAGCTTACTAGTTCAATACGAAGTGACAACTTTGATTTTCTGGAAGGTAGCAGTGGAATAGTTATAAGCTTGCAGAGTGTTTTCTGTCATTGTGAAGTGTTAGAATAAGCATGCTGTTGATGGAATCTGTTTCTGTAGTTTCTGAGTACCCTGTATCAGTGGTCCCTCTGAGAATTTCACAGAAACACTGTAAATACCCTGTCACCGCTCTACCTGGACAGGCATTTAACATATGTTGACAGTACATACCTAAACATAAAACCACACCTTGAATATCCACAAATTGCAAACACTCATTTTTAAATAGCGCTGGCCTGGTAAACCACTTTAAAAAGCTGTCTTTTCACCACAAGTAATACTATAATCAGCTTTTCCCTGGCATGATCTCATGTAAATATATCACTAGATTAAGGCCCATGCTAATAAAGTTCTTTCTGTAATGAAAAGTTTTGGTTTAATATTTTAAGATTATTTTGAGGCAGAAAGAGCTCCCAGGTGTTCCAGTTATGGGAATTCTGTAAAGCGTTGGCAAATGTAGATAGTCTTTTCTGTACACTTTGGTCACACTACAACTGTAGATAGTCTATGCTGTACACTTTCGTTACACTATGCTCTAAGGGTATTTTAGTTGGACAGAAGTATGAAAACGCAGTCTTATGCAAGTGCATAAGTGCACTTATGCAAGTGCATAAGTGTACACTTACATAAGTGTATAAGACAGTGGTTTTGTACTTCAGTTTCAAAATATTCTTATGTGTGTGTGAATCTGAGATGGGGATTATTAAATGGATGAGAAGTCCCTAACTCCTATGGCACTCTTTTATCCACACTTTTAGTACTGCATAAGGATCATTAGGCTATTTTAAAAAATCAGTAGCTAGAACATGGCTAATAAAGAGTTTTTATTTAGTTGCTGATATTCTGTGTGCTAATTACTGAGGAAAGCTGTCTTTTTTAATGGTAAACCTGTAGTTGTTAATTGTTTGGTAATGTATTTTGTGTGATTTCAGTTCATTTTCTCTGAGAAATTGCAGCCAAAAAAGACATCACAACTATCAGTTTTTCTAACTAGATGCTCTATTAGTCTCTCCAATGAGGCCAAGAATTTAGAAGAAGGAAAAAAACATTGTGATTAGATGTAGCTGTTCTAGTGGAAGACTACAGGTATTGCTCTCGTACAGTGCTTGTATTTTCCCTGTTCTGCGACAAAACGGAAGATTTCTGTTCCCATTGCCGTCAGGCACATTCACAACAAACACTAAATCTTTGTAAAGTAAGCATTTTAAATTCTATGGGTGGCCCAAGTGATTAGTGGTGGGGGCATTCAGCCTACTAGATGCTGATTCAGCTTGAACCTAAATTGCATTGATCAGCTTGGCCTCTGGATACTTATAAACAACTTGAACCCTTTTCTTAATACCCATGGCACATGCAACTATTTTTGACAGCTGTGCATGTTGTCTAATTTAGTAAACACTAAACACTGCTGGACAGCCCTAGAAATAGAGAAAGCTCCTATGTAGGAATGCTATGTGTCTCTGAAGAGACAATTTTATCTTGCTATCTGTTAACAGATTCAATAGTTCTGGCAAATTTGTTTGCATGAAGCAGCAAAAACCATGTCACTTATTAATTGAACTTACCAAATAGTAATGTGATTAGATACTATATATAAAATGCAGTCACTCCAAAGCTGCCCCAAAATCTCCTTCTATTACTTTTTTAAATAATAAAAGACTTTTTTGCTTGCCAGCATTGTTTCTGCCTCCTGAGTTCCTCCCAGCTTACCACAATGTGAATTTCTATTTGCGATGGTTTTTAGTCTCACTTCAGGACCGTTAAGGAAGAAGTCATACATGCAAAAAACCTAAAATAAATACAAATGATAATTTGTCAGTGTATCACCTGAGCCTGATCTTGCAAAATGCTGGACACTACATCCTTCTGTTATCCACAGTAAAGGCTGGAAGTGCTCAGCATATCACAGAATCAAGCCTTGATGCTTATGTGACTGCAATATAGTGCAGTTGATTATATTCTGAATTATATTATCTCAACCTCTGTTCAATCTTTGAGGCTACTAGGAAAACAAAAATTATTTGAGAACAGTTTTGTAAGAGTAAAATTTTATGACAACATATGAAAGCCTGTATTAAAATTCTGAAATATCTACTACTTTTATTGCACCTACTTTATAACTTTGTTCACTTTGTATGTGTATCCAAATAAACACACAGCTTTAAAGTCTGTCTGAAAAGATCTTTATTGTTTTTATCTCCTGTTCCATTGTCCTTGAGATGTTTATCATAATTTTGCTGAGCATAAGACAATAGGCATGAAGTTTAATGAGACAATAATTTTCAACATGATTTTATTTAGTGCAACATTATATGGCAGCCTAAAAATGCAAGTTTATATCCAGTCTTTATTGCTTTCTCCAAAATTTGGAAGATCATTTAAGAATTCAGCTGATACTTCATCAGGGATCCAAGTGACAAATGTGTTCATACTGATTCATATGTACTGTCTCCAAGCAATGTGTATATCCCTGGTAAATGAGACTTCTATGTCTTTTTGAGGAAATGTATGAGTTATGTTCTACTGAAATATGAAATCATAAAACTTCTCATCTACTGGTTCGTAATCAATTTTATTTGAAACTGAAATGAAATATGAGACCTGTTTTTCTTCCTTTCCCAAGTGTATTGTGTAGTAGTATTCCTCTATCTCCTCAAGCTCCTTCTTCAGTGACCTTATTATGGATAAAACACTTCTCATGGTCAAATCAATTTTTAGAAGCTTCTGATTTCAGCTATTCAATTAATTGCTCAGCTGCATCCCCTTTTCCTTTTTTTTTTTTTTGTGTTTCTCTTTTTTAACCATTTAAAGGACAGTATTTATCAACATGACATTATAGCATCTGAAATAATTCAGATTTTGTTCCTGTTCTTCAGATAGTAAAATACAACAATGATGTAGTAGTTAGGAATGCATTTCGTAGATGATTTATTATCGCATTTTCTTATTCTAAGCTGTTTATGTCTGAAAATACCTTGGATAAAGGAGACCATACCTTAGAAATAATCATTTTGGGTACTAGTAATAAATTGTTTATAAAAACAAGCAGGCAAAAAAAGGGGTTGTGGAAATGTTTTGTCATCGTTCAATTAGCTTCATTTGTTAGTGCTGCCCCATCTGCAGCACGCTCTCTCATAAGCAGGTTTTATTACCAGTGCTATGCTACCACTAAGTGTTATTCACTGCTGCCAAAAGGTGGCTGAAAGTTGTAACATCCAGTAGACAGGAAAGGAACCTTCAATTTTGCTGTAAAGGTAGTTTATTTCTCGTTTATTTAATTTGTCCGTGAAAGCTTTGCACGGTGGTTTAATATGCATTTGATTACTTAAATGTTCATAAATAAGTCACTGTCCCTATGAGGTCTACTGAATATGTTCTTAATTCTGTGGCATTATAAAAAATGAATTAAATGGATATGTGAGAACTGAACACCTTTTCTCTGTTGTACTGAGTGATCTATAAGTATACAGAAAAAAATACATGTTTACATGTCCTGGTCAAATTTGTTCTTGTCGCATTTTGGAAACTCCACACCACAATATAAGGATGGACAATTTTTTTCATGGTTCTTTAGTTATAAATTACATGTAAATGATAAAGATCCACAAAGAAAGGAAATTCCAGATAGCTTCTAGGAATATTTTGACAAATATTGGGCTAATTAGGAGCCTGAGCAAAAGCTAAATGTAGCACTTTCCAAAGCAGTGATCATTATCTGAAATGGAGCTCCAATAGTTATAAGTTAACTGTGAGTCTTCTGCTGTTTATGTTAATGCTTTTGAGCACAATAGATGTAGGGCCCATAAGAGAAGTCAAAGTCAATGGTGGGAGGGATTGTATCCTGTCCACGTAAGAAACTCAAGACCAGTTCAAAAATGAATACCTCTTACTGTTTTGAAGCAAAATGGTTGCACTTTTATTATACAGAACATTGTTTACAACTTTCTGATTGCTGTAAAGTACAGAATGTAATTAATACTGTTACTGATAGGTAAGATTACTTGTAAAAACCTTTAAAAATAATGACTTAAACCAAGAGCAGATAATTTCCAACAGCAAATTCCAGCTGGACTTTCTCTTTAGAAGTTAATAGAATCATAGAATAGTTTGGGTTGGAAGGGACCTCTAAAGGTCATCTAGTCCAACCCGCCTGCAATGAGCAGGGACATCTTCCACTAGATCAGGTTGCTCAGAGCCCCATCCAGCCTGACCTTGAATGTTTCCACAGATGGGGCATCTACCACCTCTCTGGGCAACCTGTTCCAGTATTCACCACCCTCATTGTAAAAAATTTCTTCCTTATATCTATTCTGAATTTACAATCTTTTAGTTTAAAACCATTACCCCTTGTCCTATCGCAACAGACCCTGCTAAAAAGTCCATCCCCATCTTTCTTATAAGCCCTCTTTAAGTACTGAAAGGAATTTGTTGGCATGTCCATGTGTTTACAGAAGTTAATCAAATAATCTACTTACATTCACTTCCTCTACTTTTTATTCATCCTCCCCAATGTCATACTCTCATGATACTACTTTCGATACAAACACAATATGATTTCACACACTGTTTGGGATCAGTCTCACATTCTGTTAATTCTAAAGTAGCAACTTGATCTATCAGTATTTCTAACAAATTATACACAAAGCCATACCATAATTTGTATACAAAGCTACCAGCCTTCATGCTCATCTATTTGAGTTTTCAGACTTTTTAAATAGGTCTTTTTCTTGTAAAAACATGATGATATACAAATGTACAAAACAGTATCTATTTGTATGGAGACGTGTAAGACTTCAGTATATTCATCCTGTGACTATGAGATAAAAATTCTTTGTTTAGCAAGTTAAACAGTCCAATACACTTGTTAATTCTTCATGAGCTACGGTCATATTGATGACACTTGCAGGTATGTTGCTACACTTTTTTAACATCAGAGCATACCATTCTCACAAATAAGATGGATCAGCTTAGGATAGTCTTGGCACGTTTGCCTTACTCAAGCCATTCCTCTGACCTCCCTCTGCCAGTGTCCATCTCAGTGGCAGAGGATGGACCTCTTCAGTTTTGGAATACCCAACCAAGGTAATCTCAGCTATCTGATACTACTGAATAGTTTTTTAAAAAAAAAATTCTAAGGATCATTGATGTAATGCCTTTCACAGCAATGGCTTGTGATTGTTCAAATTTGCTAAAGTTACCTATGGAAAGAAACCTTTTAGAAATAACTAAAAAGTTCTTAGGGCTTGCATATCCTTCCCCCCTCCCCATTCAATTTTCTCCTGTGATTTTGGAAAATGAAAAGTTACTCTGTACCTGTAACACATCCTGTAAGAATTAAGGCCTGATGTCTTGACAAGAAAGCTTCTTGGCAGCCATAAAACTCTATTTTTTTCACCAGTAAATAGACTATATTTCTCTTTGCTGAGAAATATTTATTACCACTGAACATCTAAAAACCCCTGTCACATTAACCAATTGGGGTAGAATATATATACACCCCAGACAAATGCTAAGAGCAAGCAGGAATGTTTTAATTAACATTAGCAATGGTTTAACATTAAAATCCTTTCTGCCCATATCAGAGTCACTGTCATCTCTCTTATCACTATAATCTGGCAGGAGGTAAACCCTTTCTCTCAGTTTAATTCGGCTACTGAATCATCCAGTGAGAGCTCATCCCAGTATGTCTAACCCCAAGAGGGCTCATTACGATGTGAAATTCCTCTGGCACAGTGAAGGAGCTCTCTGAAATTCCCACCCACAAATACTTGCTCTCACTTATGTTGCTCATTGTTCTTGCTGCAGTCAAATAATTGTTGACAGTGTCAAAATGTGTTCCTGTCACCTGCACTGCCCACAGGTACTGTGACATAATGTGTGTGAACACCGATGTTCTCCTTCTAATCCAGGCAACGAATACAACCTGAAATCAGTTATTAACCTGCACTGTCCCACCAAAGGGTCCAGAGCTAAATAAACCAAAAGAAATCCAGGGCAGTGCTTCCCCACTATTTCTTTTCTTTGCTCCTCATTTACAATATAGAGATTCACCATGCATGAACAGGCAAGACCTATAGACATTTCATACATCAAGGAGGATGACCTTTTTGAGGTGAGAAAAAACAAAAATAGCAGTTCTCCCTATATTTGTGGGATTTTTTCAAATGCTTCCCACAGACTTTCCAGAGTGGGACTAGCACTGCTCAACTCTTCACTATGTTCAAGTTAAATTAAGATTTGCCTGTTTGTTTTCTCTTGGCAAAAGCAGAACCCAAAATTTTAATTGATATTAAAGCATACAGGAAGCTTTTGATTCCTGGTATTTATCCAATTGCCATTTTTTGCCTATAAACAGACAAACAAGCATGTTGAAAAGGTCTTCATAAAAATATGTTAATGGAGCTCAAGTTAATGCAACAGCAAAACCTTAGAGAGCACTATACAATGGTGGTAAATAAATAGCTGGTATATTTTTGCTTCCAATATTTTTCTGTTCCATCTTTCATTTTACAGAAAGAGAATGAAATTTTCCTTTCCACTCACAAATCCTTTCCTTCATCTGCCAAAACTGGATATCATAAAATACTATTAAAAACTGCTTCTGCTGAGAAAAACCAAACCAAACCAAACCCTGCTTTTTCTCTGAAGCATCTCATTGTAATATTCCTTAATATGTCAGCAGTCACCCACACATTTATCCAGGACTGGATTCTGTAACCTTGCCCCATTTTTCAGTATTCATTTCTTAACTTAGAGCTGCAGTCTCTAGCGGCCTAAAGTTTTGAGCAGACATCATTGGTTTAACCTAGCTTCATTTTTGACATTAAACAATTTCTTTCTTCAAGACCTTTACGAGACCACGTAGTCATCAGTGAAGGTTCTTGAAGTAATGCTAGAGTAATCAACTAGTCCAACTAATCAATTCTGTAAAGATTCTCCCCCAAAAACGTGTAGATGCCATGTCAGTTTTGACTGTTTCATCTGGAGTATTCCTGAGGTATTTCTCACTCTATAATGACGCCTCTAGTCTTTCCAACTGTTTTTTTCATTATCAAGTGAAGAATTATTTAGTTTTCAATAAGTCCACCCAAAGTTCACTTCCATATTCCCAAAATTCAAATCAGATCAAGCAGTAGTAAGAGACAACTTGCATACATGCTATTATTGCAGCGGTGTTCATGTACACCCCGTGAAAAGACATTCCCTTCTAGCTCCAATAAATATTCCTCAAAATGTCTGTAGCTGTGTGGCATCTCATAGCACTTATATGATTCATCAGCTTGTGAGTCTCTGGAGTTTTCAACTGACATGATTTAGATCACTCACAAAAGCAGTTCTTTAACCATCGATAGGAAATTAGCAACTTTTTATACGGAAACCCAGCTCTATTTTTGGCTGTACCTGATTACAGATGAAATCTGATAACATGAAATAGTGAAAACCTGCTTTCTTTAGGCAGTCCCGATCTCCATGCGCTGTTTCTGCCGCAGTGAAAAGTTTACCTTCCCTGACTAGAGGCACATGTTCAAGACGAGTGCAGGTTCCCAGTTACTTCTGCACTAACATGTAAGTAAGGGCTCAAACCAAAGGCATCGCAGGGTTTTTGCAGATCATTTCTCCACATTTGTCTTCTTGTTGATACTCCCACTAGTACATAGTTCTGTTTATTTTCTTTCTTATCTGTTTCACTACTCACTCCCAGTTGGAAGATCTGCCCATCCCCAGATCCTGAGGTTGCTCAGGCTCAGTAACTTCTAGGTACCAATCCCTTATAGGTGCTCCCTGAACAACGTGCACTAATTTCATAAACTGGCTGCTCATTTGAACATACGGAAGGGTTCAGCATTCCACTGGTCACCCACAGTTAATGTACTCCCCGAGTGCTCCTTGGCTCCCTTTTTCATTTTGCCTAAATTATTTAGCAGTGTATATTCAGTATATTCAGTGTATTTAGGGAAAGGAAGGATCCCGTGCAGCCTGGATTGAAATCCTTTCCACACATGATACTTTTCTCATTTTACTTACAACATGGCCAGTTTTTCTCCAGTATTGCACATAATGAATTTTTTACAGTCCTTGGGTTTGTAAATGTGGAATTCACTACCAACCCATTTCCTTTTCTTGAAGTCAGAACACATAGTTTGCAGAGGAGAAAGAGGTAAATCAAGTGCATTACTTCAGAACAGTGATATTAATTCCTTTTATAAATTAAGTATTATGCGTATATGAGGTATAGTATCATTTGCTTGGAAAAATTCACTGGTGCCTTGAACTTTACTATTCTACAGCTTAAGTTTATTTTAAACGCACTACAAAATTCTAGCGTAGTGATTAGCACCACAGAGAACATCTGATTCATTTATACTTCTGTAAAGAAGCATTATACTTCTATAAAGAAGAAAATTGCTCTGGAGTTGATTAAGCTTTGAGGTAAGGAAACAGATACAGCGTAATCTGAACTGACATCTTCTGAACCATTTTTAGAAAAAATACTTCCTTCTAGAGTTAAATCTCAAGTGAAGCTCTTCACATCATGGCAAATAAGACATGGTTTTCAGCTGCACATAAGCAAATCCTAAAGATTTCAGCAAGGGTTCTACCTCTCCATATCCTCTTCAGTAGTGTCATTAAACTTGTGCTTTCGTATATCCCATCTCTGGCAAAGCTTTTGTGTATTCTTGTCCCTCCTGAAGACCGTGTTCAATTGCTAATATGGGGGCATATCCAGCAGCCGTCTCCCATTGCATATGAACAGTTGCTCCATGTCTAGGCAGTATGCACTTCTGTTTACTATCCCGTCATGGCATAATTTTCCCAGATGCTTGTCTCGGCTCCTGTGTGTGCTTCCCCATTCGCACTACCTTTGGATTAATGAATCTCTGAGATGAGGCAGCTCTGAACTGGCACTCTGAGGAGTGTGACAGAGTATGTCATGAGAGCTAGCATTTGAGCTGGAGGATCACGGATTTTGTAGCTGACCTTTACATGGGCAGGCAGCTTCTCTGAAGGTTTATATCAAGAAAACTTGAACTTAAATTACTTCAACACACTTTCTAGTTTTAGCTGTTTGGAGCTATACTACATGATGCTATATTCCCGTGCTGCTGGCCATAGTATTGGTTTTTTCTTTTCACTGGACAGGAGTGATATTAGTTGTGTTCCACCAGAAAAGATGGGTGACTTTCTATGACTTTCCTGCACAGACTCTGATGAGAAGCAAACCTCCAGTTTTCAGAGGCATGAACTCTAATTTCTCGAGTACGTTAGTTTCATTTGAAGATGGAATGTAGAAATAGTTCAGAGCATTATCTTTTAAAAATAGCTATTTCTGTGCAATAACTAACATCGGTGCTTTGCTCTTGCAACTCAAAATTCGGTTCCAGGAGTCATCTGGAATCCAGAGTGAATCTTTTGTGGTGAAAATTTATTTCTTAGCACAGTAAAACACCAATGTAAAATTAATATTTATTCTCAGAATGGCACCTTTGAAAGATATAAGATAAGAGAGCTGTGAAACATGCTTAAGCAGGAAGAAGTTTCTCTGCTGAAGTTTCAGAGGTTTCAGAAACTCTGTTACCAGATTGAAATTCAGCTCACTTTGGTAGCGGCTTGTGATGGGAATACAGCCATGACTGGAATGCTGTGTCATGCCGTGGGACTCAAAGGACCTGATAGCAGCAAGTACTGTTCCAACAGTGCAAATTCAAGCCTCGTTCAGTTCTAAATAGCGATGGGCCTGAAATATATCCCTAGATATGAATCTGAATGGAAGTGCTCCCCTTTACTTTGGCTGCCTAAAAATCTGTTGTTAAGGGCCATGCTTCTCTGCTGTTATGAACAGAATTCACTGCTGATTGATAGGCTGTTTCTAGAGGTGGAATTAGTGTGCTTAAAAAACTCCACCCTAGCCTGTGCTGGTAGATCTGAGATGCCTCCAGTTGTTATAGATAGGTATGGGGGTTTGTGTGTAACGTTTTGCAGAGAGCAAAATGATTAAGCCATAATTCAAATGTACACAGGAAATTTCACATACATGAAACTTGCAAATTTATGTAATTGCCGTTAAGATTAATTCAGTTGGAAGGAAAGCGAACTGATTAAAAAAGCCTTGGAGTTCTAGTATCTTTTAAAAAATAGATTTCAGGAAATGGAAACATGTTCCTTGATTGTTTTGCATAATCAATAGAAACTCCTGATGCAAATGCACGCAGTGAGGTCACGTGTTACATCATGCTTGCTTTCTTTAGGAAGCAAGAAGTTTACAATTGAAAAGTCAGCTTCGTTTCTCAAACTCTGGTGTGTACTGTGACCAATGCCAATTTTTTTTTTTCTTTCACTCTTTCCTACTTTCTGTCTTTAGAACTTAATTGTGTTTAATGTTGTTAGATTCAGATTGTGGGCGAGAGCGCAGTGTGAGGGAAAAGGAGGGGGGTGAAATCAGGAGCCACTTTGGTGTCCTGCTCCTGGCTGGGCGCAGTTATTGTTTGTAATTAGAGTAGCTTCCCCGGTGCAGTCTGTGGCTGGTTGTCAAAGAGCTGCGGCGTCTTGCAGTTTGGTTCTGTCCTCAGCAGCAGTCATCTCCTCGGCATCTCAGGCTGGAGCTTGCTGAAGAGCAAACAGGAATGCTGTTTAGGACTACTGCGTGACCTTGGAGTAGCGTAAAAGTCCTGGAGCACTGGGTAGGTGCCTTTTCTTGGGTTTGTGGCCCGAGCAGGGCTTTGGTTAGGTCCTAGGCGGTGTTGGTTGTTGCTGACGGCCCCCGGCTCCTTCCAAGTGGCAGTCTATCAAGAAAAATAATGTCATATAGAAATTTATTGGTCTCCCTGGGTGAATCAGAAGGTAGTGTAGAGAAATGGTCCCAAAGTGTACAACTGGCTTTAAGTGGCTCAGCTGCTTTTCTGCATTTGAGTGACAGTGGCATTAAGGCAGCACAGAAACCCAACTATTCATCTTTTCTGGGTAGAGCAGCTGTCTTTCAATAACAGCTAGAGGAATGCAGCTCTCCTCTATGACACTGATGTAAGGCAAGCTAAGATAGGAAGGATAATAGGTTCATGCATAGAGGATTACATTATTTCCTTTACCTAAACAACTGACTAAGGTAAGAGGTAAATATTTATTTACCATCTAAAGATGTTATATAATTTATATCATTTAAGTAAAATCAAAGTTTTTTAAAATAGTAGATAAAATCTGATTTTTCCCCATCTGTATTTTTTACAAATACATGAATGTTCCAGATAAATAATTAAAAAAAGAATACGAATACAATAATTCCATTTAAGTTAATTAATACTAAGAATGTATGAGCTAAGAATAATGGTTAATGAGATCCTAAAGCTTTTCCCTTTACCCTGAGTCCATCTCCTCCCTTCTCCCCCCATCTGCCTTACCCCCAGTCTATGGATTTAAGTTGTGTATATATCCTTCAGGAGAACTAAAGGTTAAGTTTTTGTTTAGGATGGAAGTGTTAGCCCCTGAAAAGAAAACACATGAAGAGAATGAAGATTTGCAACAGTATCATCAGAAGCCTGCAAACTGCAAGAAATTGCTTAGGAATTGCTGCTTGATAAAGCGAATTTTTGCCTGGAAAAGTTTGAGCTCTAAAGGTACCTTTCCTATTGAAATTTTTAGTGTAGGAGAAATTGTTGTCTTTCCAAGAATTCTGAATTTTTGATGCAGTGGTATTACTGAATTTAGCATCAGGCAAGTTACAGGTACAAAAAGTCTCTACTGTCTTGAGTCTATTGTGCAAAGAGATTAAAAATGGTACAGCTTTGATTGAAGGTGCTTTATCATAATGTGATATAAATAATTGTACTGCATGAGCATTCATTTTGCAGCACATCAAAATACATGGTCTGCAGAAAAGGTCTGCAGAAAAAAAAAGTCTTTCAATCAGAAGATAAATGAATACATGTAAAATCCCAGTAATTAAATTTACCAATTTATCAGGGCCCAACTCAGAAATCTGTTTTGATGAGTAAAACTTCCTTTGATCACTGTCAGAGTCTATTTACATGGAAATTACATGATCAATCCCTTTGTCTTTGAGGAAATGGAGAAAGGTAACATCCTGTCACTTTTATACATAATGATGCTATGTACTGTATTTATTAATAAATACTGAAAGAAATGCTTCTTTTTAAATTGGAAGTTGGCTGTGAAATATCTCACCCATTGAAAGTCTAACTCTTTTATGAATAATAAATTAAATGGCAACCATCCTGAAGTGATGGTTAATCTGCTTCACGTTATTTTCCTCAGGAACATACACACAGTTAAGGATTTTATTCAGCACCGATTCCTCTTTTTACCATCATATTTGTACTTTGCAACATTATGTAAAAACAAAACAAAAAACACTGCCCCAAACAACCCTTTTGTGTTTTGGCAGCATTTTTCATCCCCTTGCACACATTTCATGACAATAAAAAAACAGGTCCTCTGTGTATTGAATTTGTGTCAAACAGAATGAAAAAAATGCATGACATTGTTTTGTCATGAAGAGCTAAGTCACCATATCCTGAGTGATATGTTATTTTATTTACACATTTACTTTAAAGGACATGCTCCAGTGGCTTAGTTTCAGCATTTAGAAAAAATGAGCTGCTTAAATACAACATACTTCTGGTTTTAAACTGCCCTTATCCCTGTAATACCCAAGTAAACATGTGTTTGATATGCGTTTTAATCTAAGCATAATCATTTAGCTATTCTTGGCCACTTGTTTTTAAAACTTTAGGCTAATATTTCCAAGAAATGGCTACTTTAATCACCATGCATATTATGGTTTACTAGATACATGTTTGATTTCTGATTACTGTATCAGTTTGTACCTATAGTTCTCTGCACTTTCATTTATTTTTTGTATTGTTACTGGAGCTAATGAAGCAAAAATGAATTTGCTGTAACCCTTTCAATACTCTCATCCTTTTGTTCATGGGAATTCTAGATTTTTTTTTCTTTGGGTTATTTATCAGCAATCTCAGTAGGCCTAAGGAATCAGCTCTTCAGAAATGGTGTGTGAATCTAAAGCAACTTGCACTGAAGTTAATAGGTCTGATTCTTCAGTACCTTTAAACTGGCTAATCATCGGCACCTCTGGAAAAGGTCTTAAAATAGTTGATAAGTAATGGTAGAGTTAAGGATTTATTTTGTCTTGGCAAAGTGAATTAGCAGTTATATGAATCACTGTAAAATGAGGCTCAGTTAAGTTACTCTGGGTTACTTCAACAGAGATGAAATCAGAATCTGACACATTTAACTCAGAATGAAGCTATTAATTTTGCTTTATCTAGTACCAAATAATAGAAAGCATATTCCCATAGGGATACCTTTACAAGAACCTTTGAATATTTATCAGGATCAAGAAGACTGACGTCCTGAGGTACTTTCTTCAGCACTGTTCTGTTGTCCCGGGCGATCCCACTGGCCGAATAGGTTTTCTTGGACTTCAGTACTAGAGCCTACTGACATCTGTAACGCATGTTGTATATGGCATATCCCACTGAGTTAATGATCCACAGCTACGTAAGATTTCATACATATAAACAAGTGGGGCATTTCTGAAACCCCCTAGGCTTGGCAGGTATCTTGTAACTAAGTTACAGGTATCTTGTAACTAAGGTGCAGGTATCTTGTAACTAAGGCTAGAGGAACAGACTATGACTATTGCCAGGTATACATCAGTTAGAGCTCGATACTGCAATGAGCTCTGGGCCCAAGTTTAAATGCTCATCCATTCTCTTGAATAAGTTAAGTCAGCCAGAGGTCTGCTGTAATTTAACCTTCCTCCTGGTACCCATGACAGTGCTATGGTAGCTACAGGGCACCTGGCTACTGAGGTACTTGCTCAATACCTACTGTTTTCTGGCGGCAGGATGAAGGTGGGCTTGCAAATGATATTGTGGTAGCTCATTCCCACTCAGGTATTCCTTTATGCAAATCAGATTCCCCATTGGTTACCTTAAGCTGCCTTGCACTAGTAAAGCGGTATAAAAACAGTCATCAGGCAGTTGAAGCTTGCAGTATAATACTTAAAAAACAACTGCAGTATAATACTTAAAAAACAACTGAAATATTTTTGTTCATATTTTTAAAAAATAATGAAAACTGCAAATACTGAATTATGTGGTAATTCGCTGCCATTATAACAGTTTGTAGCTGGAAATACTGTAAAGTAATGCATATTTGATCTTTCTTTTAAAACAGAGATTATTTGTCCTCTACAATTTGTTTTTCATATTTTAGTTTATTTGTATGATCTTGAAACTGAGTTTGTCAACATGTTGTTTTAACTTTACAGAATTAATTATACTTTCAGAGACAATTTCCATTTATGAATTTGGAGCAGGCAAATAAATATTTGATTTACTGCAGTGTTCAGATGATTGAACTCTATTTTCAAAATGAATAATCTTCACTCTTATGATAAAATGTTAGAATGTCCTGGCACTGGGGATGTCTTCCTGCTCTTCCCGCTTCAACATTTCTCATAGGAATAAGAAGAACATTATAACGTAAATACTGGAACGATAATTACACTCAACCCTTTCCTGTGCAGTATTTAAATAGCATGAATTTAATGCAGTAGTGACTGCTCCAAATGAAGAACAAGAGAATAAAAAAATGGCTTATTGTATTTTAAAGAAAAATAAATGGAATAACGTAGTTGTCAATGGGAAACAATTCCACGCTAAAGACACTATTTTAGTCAGTGCTCAAGGCTCAGTAATTTGGCTAATTCCTCACACAGTAGTTTCAGAGTGCAGGTATCTTGTAACTAAGGCTAGAGGAACAGACTATGACTATTGCCAGGTATACATCAGTTAGAGCTCGATACTGCAATGAGCTCTGGGCCCAAGTTTAAAGCATGTGTTGAAAAACTGGAGGGTTTCACTTTCAAAAATGAGTAGCACTGAAGTATCTCCTCACTAACTTGGCAACTTACTCGGTTAACCTAGGGCAGTTATGAGTCTTTCCCGATTATTCCATGCCATGAATATATGTTCTGCTGCAGATTTTATAAAATGCAAATGAGAGACACCAAGAGGACAACAAGTTGTCTGTCACAAAGATAAATTTGGAGGCATTGTACTGCTGACTCTGCATTACATACTGCTAAAAATATTATAGATTATCAACTGTTTATTTAGAAAGTTTTTTAGATTGTTTGCATGTCCTCAAACCATGTATTTATGAGTTGAGTTATGAATAATTCAGGAATAATTCCAAGCTGTCAATCAATCTGTGTAGTTTTCCCTGTTAAATAGTAATTTGACAAAACATTTAAGCAAAAAATAACCTAAGTTATTTGAGAACTAGTTAAACGTTCTGCTCTCCCTAGGGTACTTCATATACTCTCAGACCTTGGATAATTCCAAAAATTCCTGCTGGAGATTGTCAGTACTGTTTTTTAAAATATGGACTTCTTGTGAACAGGATAATAGTTTGTCCCCTGTGGTCCGTTTGCCTTTTCTTCTCCTATGCAAATATGTTGAGCAGTACTTTGAAATCCAGTCACATCTTGGACCACAAAAATAAATTTTCCTCCCAGTTGTTCAAAAGTAACAAGAATTTTTATTAATATTGAACAGGGGTCCTTTGGACTGAAACATTCTTCAGCATTAATTCTGATGTGCCTGGTTGTACCCCTTTCCTATTGAGCAGTGAAGTGATGGGGCAAAGGCAATCTGAAAGCTAGACACTGATGTCAGCAGGATTACATACAGGGATTAAACTATATGTCTTTTCCAATATCAAAGCCCTCAACTGCCTTACTTGGAAACTATCGTGACTACTAATTAGGAGACAAGAGTGTTTTCCTAACTTTATTACTGAAGCAAAAGCATCTTCTTTTTGTTTGCTTATGCATGGAGTGATAGTTACTGAAATCTGCCTGGTCCTAGTCACCCTTCCCTACAGGAAGAATATGAAATAAACGGCATGGATAAAAATGAGAGAAAACAACAATAAATAATAGATATTCAGCGTCAAGAATAGCATATCCTCCTGAGTTCATTCCCTTCTCCCAGTAGCTGCTCTTCACAAACAGTCCTCTCTTAAAGGATTGCTGATACACTGTTCAGATCTTAACTTGTCCAGTAATTGAATTTGTGTGGCCTGTCAGATGTGTCATTTTTTACTTCATGTCACGTCATCTACTTCATGTAGTTTTCCTAGCAATTTTTTCCCAGTTTTCTCCCAGATGCTTTGAACAATGTTGGGTTTCTCTTGAACTTACAAATTTACATCATGAGAAGACTTCACAGAACTTCATATAGGCACTAGGAAAAATTTGTCCTATGTACCTATAGAACTGAAGTTCACACGACTTTGCTATTTTGAGTCTGAAAGCCTCCAAGAGAAGAAAAAGGAGAGAGAGAGATGGAGGAAGGGGAGAAGGAGAAAGACCAAGGACCATGTCCCTTGCCAGATCCTCTTCTCCTTTCCATTCTAGATGGTGAATATGTAAATAATTAGACCATACTGTATGAAATCTTTCCTGAATGCTCAATAAGCAGGTATTGTAGCCTGTTACAACATGTATTAACCACTGAAGAGATTAACATAGAAGAGATTAACAACTGAAGACAAACATAGAAATCCATTTAAAAATGGAACCTTTCATGGGTTTAAGCAATACAGAAATCTTTATTTTGTAAAAACTACCAGAAGAGAAATTTACTTGGGAATTCAAAATGATCAATGTTTAGCCCATTTTGTGTATTTGAAATATTTAGGAAAATGTTTTACAATTTGATGATGATGCCCTTGGTGTACATGTTAATCTTAAGTAAGCTAGCTACTAAACCTAGGAAAAGTTACAGGATTAAAACCTTATTCACAGTGTGTCTTTTAATAACTTTTTTCAGAGAAAATGAGCATTGCTTAGTATTGCTTTAGGTATTTCTTTAATTACAATGAACTATGAATTAGCACTGTTTTCTTATTCAGCTCTAATAAGTTGAGGTTTTGTGGTGCCTTATACCTTCTGGCTCACTGTGCAATGTTCTATTTTATGTTACAGAAATTTCATCTTCTGAACAAATATTGCATACATTGTATATACATATCTTTTCAAGTCACTGAACTGGATGGAAAATGTGGATATATTCCATTTATTTGTAAACATGTGGCAAGTAATGAGTTTTTTTATTTATTTCAGATTTTTTCCCTGAAACCAACATAGGACTCTATTCTTAGCTAAATAATTAGCTGTATTAGAATAGAGATGTAGTTGTTCATACTTATTAGGTATGAAAAGATTATTTAAAAATGCTAATAAAACATCGTGGAAAGAAAAGTAAAAAAGGTAAGAGAAAATAATCTATTTTTAATATTTTTTGTTTTGGTTTCCACCAAAGCCTATTAACCCATTATAATCTCAGATAAAGGAGTTTGTATTAAGAGGCCTGGCAAAAAGGGGAGCCTTGTAGTTTGTTCCCTTCTTGCCAAACGCTAACTATGAAAGACAAATCATGGTAATAAAATTAGAGGCTCTTCCTGATGAATGTAATTTTCTTGTAAATTTGTAGCACGGAGTGATCTAATCTCAATAAGACTTTGAATACTCTCTTCAGAGTAGCAGTAATAGCTAATGGCACAAATTAACAGGAAAGTGTATTATGCAGGAATGTTTGTTATCTTTCAGGTCATTAAGAGGGGAATTGGAAAAACATTGAGTCTCACAACTTCGAATCATTCCAGAGTGATTATTCCAGAGTGATTAATGTTTTGAAAAGGGCTTTTACTGTGTATTTGTGTACAGACTTGCTAAATTGGGCAATGTGTGTAGCTAATGAAAATGTGAGGCTCTGACAAGTACGTATAAAATTAGGTAGCATCATTTTTGGCTTGAGAAAGTTTAATAATCAGTCTCCTAAATTCTCTTAGAAAAAACCCAAACATACACCTTCTGAAGTTTTTAATACCTCTTAAAGTTTTAAAATTAATGCTTAAAGGCCACAGTCATGACAAAAGCACTTGCTACTTTGTACATACACAGAGGAAGGTTTTAAACATTTCCAAATTTAAAAATAAAATTGCACAAGTCTTGCAATAACAACTAGTTTACAGTTTGGGGAGAATTCATACATGCCTCTTCAGAGCCCTTGAAACAGTTATTAGTGCCTATAAAAGTAAGTATTATCCATAACTGAGTTTTTAAAGATGCTTAATACAAAGATAGCAAGTTGCAAAGTGCAGATTATGAAGTCAATTCTCCTTAGAGTGAATGTGCTTGTAAGGAGAAGGATATTTCATGAGAATTAGATTTCCTTGGGGTTTGACATTCAAAGGATTAAATATGCTCCACTGTTAACCCCTGAGAAACATGGCTCAGAAAAATGTGAGTGCACCACTTTATGGAGTTTCTGCTTTATGCTTCCCTGGCTATATAGACATTACACAACAAGGTATGTTTCTCCTTTTCTCTTGGAAGTTTGTTTTCTTCATGTCAGAATGGATTTTTATGGTCTCCTGCAATTGCCACCTTTGTAATCCTGGCATTGCAGTTACTAGGAGGGACATGATATTGGAAGATGAAGCCTGAACTCATAGCAGATTGCTGCCTAAAAACTTTACATTTGCAGAAGAGCATGTTGGACTCCCAAGCTTTTTTTGCCCTTTGTCTTCTCTTTCTTTTCCTATTGACAAGTGTTAGCGCTGAGCAGTTTGCGTAAGCATCCTAAGAGACAGTGCAGTTTTAAACTAGCTCTAATTAAGAGCTTTCAACTGACCCTTTTTATTAACCATTTAGTTCTTGATTAATCATAGTGAACGTGTGCTTTCTTTTCATATAAAAAGCATGAGGAACCATCAAGCTGACTGGAACCTTTCCAGGGGTGTCACTCTGGACTCTGCATAATGAAATTTTATTTTTCCATTGAGATCATTAATCCTACTTACCAATGACCACCTTATTCTTCAATCAGTTTAAACTGTTAGAAAAAACATCTTGAATTTGACTGAAGAATAAAAGGAATAGCTGATTAACTGCTCTTTAATCAGCTACGTGTAGCAGAAATATAATTGTTTCTCTAATTCTCCTTGTTTGTCTAGTAGAATTAGAGTTGCTGCTTCAATATCATGCAGATATTTAAAAATCATCCATTGCAGTACAATATAGAATCTATATGCCCTGAACATGAAAGCAAACTATGAAGTTCTGACCTTTTCATTTGAAAATCTGATGTCTAATTTTGTTTCCCCAGATTTTCCTTCATTGTTATACAAAGGTCAGTGTCCCATTTAAAAAAAATATTGGTTGCTAATTTGTTGAAAATCTCTTACTTAAAAATCAAGTTCTAACAATCAGAGGTTTGGATATAATAAATGTAGAGGAACACCACTTTTGGGAAACTAAAATATATCCTTTATGAAACCAATATATACTTTTATTTAGTCTCTATACTCACAGTATCTTTGATTTCTACTGTGTCTGCCAACTGCTGCTTTTTTATTTCAAGACATTCTATCAATCAAAAACTAATAGGCTGAAGAAGTGTATTAGTTTAAGTGGAAGGACTTTTATATTCATGGCATACTTAGAAAATGGAATCAATCTTTAAATATCTTGCCACTTTCCATCTGGGCATTATTCCAGCAATTTAAATGGCTAAATATATTGAGAGTATTCCAGATTAAATGGTAGCTCTGAATGTCTTTTTATAAACGGTATGGCCCATAAAGAACTGAATTTGTTGTGGTGGTTAACGATATCTGCATTTTGTTTACCGAAGTGTACTGAATATTAGGGCAGTATAACACAACTGTGTTTGTGAGCATCTGTCCCTGGAAAAAATCCTGCGACTAGAAGGAACACTTCTGCAGATCAAGTAAGCTGTCAGAAGCAGCTTCTTTAAAGTATGCAAAGCCAGCTTTTTTCCTTTTTTTTTTTTTTGGCATGATGAAGCATTATGACTGATTACCTTTTCACAAAAGATCAAATTAAAACGAAAACCAACATATCTTAGAAGGGGAAAGTTAGGGCAGAAGAAGGGAGGGAAAAACAGTAAGAAACGAATAAACCAGAATGACTAGAACAACAAAATTACATGTTGCTTTGTTTGCCTTTTTTTTTTTTTTTCTTCATTTAATTTATTGCTGCTGTCACCTTTCTTGAATGCTTGTTTCCTTTGGAGCCTGCAGTGTGGTCCTGACAGTTCTGGCAGGCGACAGTTCTGACAGGATAGATTTGCCCTCCTTTCAGCCCAAGAGGGGTAAGTGGGAGGACTTGGTGCTCTTCATTGCTGCAATAATGCCATCCTGCTGGGACCTCCCTGCTGTTCCTTCGAGTAGCATTATCTTCTTGGCAAGGAGATGTGTTCTCACTTGTTCTTTAATTTTCTTATTCATCCTTTCTGTGTGCAAGAGACTAAGAAAAAGTTTGTAAGGAGCTGTAGTTCTACACTGAGCCATCTAAATGTTTAGTGGGCACAATGGCTGTATTAGTCATATGTGGCAACACTGCAACTGAATTTTGTGGATCACCTCAACCAAATGCCAACAAACCTGTACTGTGTAGCAAAGCAGAAGGCATGCTTGATTTCACATATGTCACAGAAAATGGTGCTGGAAATACTGAGCTACCTAAGCACTTTTTGTACTGTTCTCCCTAATCCTCCACCTTTGAGGCCGACCTGATTTCTTTGTTATACAGGCTGGGAAAAGGAGAATTATAATAGGTGAACAAATTGAAAAAGTTTAATACCTATAATACTAAAAAATCCTTTTCTAATACATCATTTAATTTGTGATATCTTTGGCCCTGTGAGTGCAAAAGCAAGATACTTGGGTGAGTTGGGGTCATCATTTCCAACAGCAGAGAAAACCTATTTCTGACAATACAAGAACTCAAGGCATCGGGCAACAGAAATGTGAAGCTGGTTTCATTACCTGCTTCTGGCCTAAGCAGATGCATAGGTTAGGGTTGTCTTGAATGTAACAGCAAGAGTGACTAACAGCAAGAATACATAGTATTTAAACCTCTGTCAATTGACATCACCAAGGTCCTCTGAATATAACTAGCATCAGTTCATCTGACTTCCTTGTTATTACCTCATGTATATATATATAGTTAAAGCCATAAAAATACTACAGCTTTTGAGTGTAGCATCTATCAGCTGAGCTGTTATAAATGTCTCTATGTTTATCTTTGCACAGGTTTGTGTTTATCTTTGCTGGTTGAGAGGTAAATTTTTTTAAATTAAGACCCCTCAGTTGACAAGAGCTACCTTCCCAAGCTGTGATAGTTTGACTGCTTTAACTAAGTCCCTTAGTTCATACCACTTCTGATGCAACTGAGATGAAAAATGACCAATGAGAAACATCAAACTTGGAGGACGGGAAATAGCACAGTATGTCCCCAGAATTGGTCCTTGTGTTTCTGAATGTCCACATTCTCTGCTGTGAGAAAATGTCTGTAAACCCAGAAATTATTCCATCTCCCTCTAGTTTTGAATTATATGGGGGCACAATAACGTACTGCAGCTATCAGTTTCTTAGCTGTCGATTTTGCCTGAAACCAAAAAACCTCTACTTTTTAGTAAACAGAGTGGAAACTCAGGTGATGAAACAACTGATAGAAATGCTTGTAAAGAAGATAACAGTGCAATTCCTTAGTTGTTGACTGAACAATTTAGAAAGTAGTGAACAAAACAGGATACAGAAAAGAAAAGAGGTCCTTATGGTTAATTTATACTGGAGAACTGGATTTCTTCTGCCACAGAGTTCCTATGTTCCAGTTAAGACAAACTTTAGGGACTGACACTGTGTACTTCTTGTTTTCTGAGTGAATCCTTGGGGTTTGATTTGCAGAATATTGAGCATTTGCAGCGTTACTAACTTGGCTTTGAACATATATGAAAGGCTGTGTATTAAGCATTGTGAAAATGAGCTTCCATGAGTTTCCTACCAAGTGCCCAAATTAGTCAATACCTTTGATCCTAATCTCACTGTGCCTCTGTTCTTCATAAAGTAGGTATAATAATACCCTCTCATCTCACAGGGATGTTGTAAATATAAATGTAGTAATATTTGTGAAGCACTTAGACACTGTAGTGACGAACTTCATAGAAAATTGTATTTTCAGCTCAGATTTTCAATAATGTTTGGTAAGTAAATTATGGGGGCACAAAATGTGGAAAGAGTGAAGTTTCAAATTTGGTAAATAAGTAATGAATTAAATCCATGATAATGGATTTAATAATCCATGAATTAAATTAACTTATCAAAAGAAAGTCCTGTTCAAAATATAGCACATGATCGTGTCATTAAAAGGTCGCACCATAATGCATATGTAGAAAGGGGCTGAACTAATGCTGTTAGTATTTATGATCACAGTACAGTTCTTTTGATGTATGCTTCCTATGTAATTAATATCTATAGCAAAATTTCCATGTGTGAAGGATTTATAGCATAAAACTCAGATTTTGGCTTGTAGTTCTGCTTAAAAGTAGGGGTAATGTGATTGATCAAAGGATCAGGCCGTAAGATACAAAGTGTGAAAGGGGTGAGGGGTACAGAAGGATGTACACCTTTCAGTTAATTGTGTGATGTTAAATCTTGGCTTGCTGAAACGAATGAGAATCTTGCTGTAAGTTTATAAATATCTCTATACTGAATAAGATAAATCTTTATGTAGGAAAACAAGATATCAGTCGTCTGTTGGCTTTGTAAAGTTACGTTTTCATGTATGCCATATTTGTTTAGAAGGAGAATTCGGGGGAAAAAGAGCTCCTTGTTTGACTTTTGCTACAAATGGTTAGCATCTCATTTTGAATGAGGTCCCAATACCTAACTTATTTAATCGATATCCCCTCTTTAACTCCTTATTTACTTCATTTTATGTGAAGCAAATTATGAAATCTCCAAATCTTAGGAGAAGAACAGGAAGTTTTTCAATTTTCATTACCAAAATTAAATCACAGATATGAGAAAAAAAATAATACCAATTTATTTTTATAATTCAGTTAAGCTACAATTGATTCTATACTAAAAACTAATCAGTATACTATAATTGAAGAGATATTTTTGGACCAATGTACCAGCTGGTATCACAGATGGTACAGATGGCATAAGGCTCTTTAATAGGATAAAGATAATGTGTTGGCACAAAGCGAATTGAATATATGAACATGTGATTTTTCTTTCCCATTATAAACTGTCTAATCAGTGTAGTTTTAATTGATACACAATTGATACATTTGTATTCCACAAATCTGGGTAAATACTAAGATCAATACTTTGCGGTCAGTGACATTAGTATAACCTTACTTTGTTTTGGAAAATCTCATTTGCCATAGTACGCAACAACTCATTAAACCTTGTAGTTTAAAAGAAAGAATTGCAAGGCAAGTTTGATATTATTTAGATTATCTGGCTGACATTTTTAAAAGGATTAACAGCAAAATTTATGGAAATAGCTGAATCCCTCAGGTTTTATTCTCATGAGCTTTGATATTGGTGTAGATATGGCAAAACATATGATAGTAGTATTGGTAATGAACAATCTTGATGATGAGTGATCAGAAAAACATTCTAATTATTTCCTCTGAAGATCCACAGTGTGGCTGGATATTTTTTTGCCTCAGTGTTCCCCGGCAAGTGCTCAAGCCACACTGCCCAAGTCGCAGAAGGCAAGGGCAGGGACTGGGAGAATGAATAACCACCCACTGTAGGAGCAGATCAGGTTCGAGACCATCTAAGGAACCTGAAGGTGCACAAGTCCATGGGACCTGATGAGATGCATCTGTGGGTCCTGAGGGAACTGGTGGATGAATCTGCTAGGCTGCTATATTTGAGAAGTTGTGGCAGTCCGGTGAAGTTCCCACTGACTGGAAAAGGGGGAACATAACCCCCACTTTTAAAAAAGGAAAAAACCAAGACCTGGGGAACTGCAGGCCAGTCAGTCTCACATCTGTGCCTGGCAAGATCATGGAGCAGATCCTCCTGGAAACTATGCTAAGGCACATGGAAAATAAGGAGGTGATTGGTGACAGTCAACATGGCTTCACTAAGGGCAAATTGTGCCTGACAAATTTGGTGGCCTTCTGTGACAGGGTCACAGCATTGGTGGATAAGGAAGAGCAACTGATGTCATCTACCTGGACTTGTGCAAAGCATTTGACACTGTCCCACACGACATCCCTGGTGCCTGAAATAAACCTATCTGCCACCAACAAAAGTTGCCAGTGGGCACTTTGCTGAATATCTAGCCAGTTGCATCCAGATTCCATATTCTTTGATATTCAGAAGTGCTCTATTAATCAGAAATGCATTGTTGTATCTTTTCAGGTTAGACAAAACCTCCAAAACTATCTAAGCTTTTGTTCGACACACCTAGATTGCTAGACACATTTAATAGAATATTATACCCAAAGACTCATTACTCCAGTATTTACAGCCATTTCCAGATCATACAGAAATGTGGCTAAAGGCATTAGGATTTATTTAGTGATGGAAACCTTGATTTGGAATTAATTTCACACAGATCCTGAGCCTGGTGATTGTTAGGACATATTGAAACAAAGCTAGCAAAAACTGTTTCGTTGGGATAACAAGTCACTGCATTCAGTCACCAATCCAGAAGAAAAACTGCATAGCTTAATGCTCCAAGGAAAAACTTGTGAAGGAAGACAACACCTCAGGACAGGGCAAACCCTGCTGGTTTCCTGATCAGGAGCTGCAACATTCCTCTGAATGGCCATGACTGGAGGCATATCCAAAACATGCCCTTCTCACAAGTTCTTAAAAGTTGCAAATGAGAAGGGGAATTTTCTTGCTTTTTTTGCCCAGAGTGATGTATTTTATTTTCTTTGTGCGTGACTCTCCCACTTGTAATGTGCAATTCTGTATCTTTTAAGGCATTATTGTATTTTAAGGCATTATGTATTTTTAAGGCATATTTGGTAGTCATATGGTCCTCATATAAGTATCAAGGAGATAGGACTGGTTGTTGCCCTTGTTAATGCCATTATGCTTTTATCATTGGATGTAAATGTATATAAAGACAGTATCTAAACTCTGTCCTGGATCCTCGCTTAGAGATCTTTGAGGTTATGCACTGAAGTAAACCCTTGAACATTAGACAGAGGAGATTATACCTACTTGGGAATGCCAAACCATCAGTTCTTTATCTAGAAGTTGACAGAATCCAATAAATGAGCTGATAAATCACAAAAAGCAAATGGCTTAGGAGAAGTAAGTGAGTATGTCCTACAGAAGGCAGTGGAGCATGTGTATTGTACAACAGACGTCAAGATTTCTCGTATGCTTAGGAAATGTAAATGATGTTTTTGAAAATTTTAGTATATCAAATCTTTATTGAAAATACTGTTCCAGTCAGATGTAGCTAGTGTGCCTGTTCCATTTCCCCTCATTTTATGAGAAATACTTTTTTCCATATGATGGAATTGATATTATAAACATATTATGAATACGAATATCCAACATATTATGAAATGAAATATGAATAAATACTAAGTTGCAAGAACTGCTATTATTGTTCTGTGTATAGGGGAGGCATAAAACCCTACTTTCATTTGTATTTCAGAAATGTGTTTATACCTCTTGGAAATAGCCTGTTAGCAAGTTACCCTTAAACATGCATTGTGAAACAAGGCTTGGCTTTGCTACCATGTCTTTTTCCACAGTTAGTCGTAAGGACCTTGGCAATGACAGGGTTTAATGAGAGTTACCCATTAAACCACCGTTCTCTAGGGGGTTCCGGTGGGTCCACCCACACAGGACATGTTTCTGTAATAGCATCAGTGTTTCTGATTTTTTTTAGGAGCAAGGTCCTGCTGACTCTACTGTTTGTATAGGGACTGAAGTGCTTTGACATAGGCAAAAACTGTACTGGCACTTGCTTCAGAAAGTAACCTTTGTTGGAGTTTGAAGTTCTTGCCTTTTTGTGAATTAAAATCTGATTCCTATGGTTTTTGTGTTATTAAAAATAGGGTTATGTTTAACGTATTAGGAAATAAGTCAACACTATCATTCGCAAAACGAGGGAAGGAGGAATTTGGGGTAAGAGTAAAGATAACATGCGACTATTTTGCCACTTGTCTTTTCGCTCTCACTGGCGTGCTGTAGATTCAAAGTTGGTAAAATGTCTCCATTTTGTTCATAGGAAATGAAAGATTAACCTGAACCTTTTATTAGTTGTCTTGTCTGATTTCTACTTTTTTTAGTCTATTTTCTTTCTCTGCTCAGAAACTACAGGTTATGATCTCATCTTTGAAAAGAGTTCAGAAGAGCCTTCCTTCAGTATCATAAAGCCCATTGATCAACTTTTGATCAGACCTTTGAAATGCCAGCTGTTTTATATCCCAGTCTTGTAATTTTTAAAATAATAATAATAATAATAATCTTTAGCTTATTAAATGTCTCAGAATAGATTATCATAAACTTTCTGTTTTTGTAAAGCTGGTGTTACCTAAATTATTTCAACTTGTATGAACCTCCTTCACAATTATGAGAGGTACTACAATTCAGTGAGAGGTAAAATAATAAAAAATAGTAAAAATTTATAAAAAAATTAATAAAAATTATTAACAATAATTTTTAAACAGCAGTTAAATTCTTGGTTTCCAGGTCATTTTTTCAGATAAACATATGTCTTGCTTCTTCTGCACACAGTATCTATACTGGCTGTTAAAAGCATCCTACAGTTGTACTTTCTCTGGCTGACAGATTTTGAGTGCATAATATACAGTTTACACCAGGACTGGAGATTCTGAAGATTTGGGAACTGCAGATAAAATTGATGCAAGGCTTTGTCCTCTGAGCCACTGGTCCACACAATAGACTTGCATGCGGTTGCTGAAGGAATCATCTTCTGCATGAGATCTCAAACTGAGTTGTTAACTTTTTGTTTGCAGTAACCAGCAGGGTACCATAGTCCTGTTTCTAAGTGCAAGATATATATGGGATTTTTTTAAGCAATTTCCAGGCTAAATTCCAAACTTAGTTTTTGCATCCTGCTTACTCATAGTTTTTAGGTTTGATCTTCCTCAACTCAAACTGAACTAGAAATAAAATTGAAAACTTACTGAATTTTAACATAACAGGGACATATATCAGTGTGTTTCAGTAGCTCATAAAATAATTGGAATTTAAGTATAGAATGTAGCATCTGTTGTCAGAGCAGAAGGTCTGATTGTTAGCTACCTTTCACTGCATTATGCTCTTGGAGAGGTGCACAGGAAATGATTTATTGTTTTTGCTCAATGTCAGTTATAGAAATATCTTTAACCTTTCCTGGAGGAAGGCAGATACCTTTGCTCTTGGCTCTCATTGCTGCACAGCAGAGCCTGAGCTCAGTTTTTTGTTGCCTTTCACTTTTCGTAGTAAGATGCACTTCTACAAATTGAGTAAAAAACCTGCTAAATGAGAAATAACACGTAAAACCCTATTTGTGCCAGAAATAAATTACTTCACTAAGGATAAGGCTGTGGAGAAATGGACCTTCTGCATTTCATAGACATTGAATCCATCAGCTTTTCTAAACACCTAGCAATGCTCTATGGGATCTTCTGGCTGCATTTTTAAATAATTTTTTAGTTATCTTAATTTCATCCTCACTGTTCTCAAGTTCCAGATGAGAAGTTGGCTATCTTTATTTTTCATTGATTTAAGAAGTGCTGTCATTTTAGGCAATTTCTAGTCTGTTTTTCAAGTAAAAAATTTGTAGTCAAAATACTGTGTGAGTTCATAAGTTCCTTTATTTATAATTATTCCATATGAGGTAGAGGAGAAAAATGTCCACTCTACATGGGTAAGATAATGAGAAATTTCCCCAGGTAATACTGTAAGATCGTTTTTATGTACTATTTTAGTAAATGAAGTGTCAAAAGCATGTAATAAAGCAGTCATATTTGAATTAATTAATTACCTAAGTTAAAGGTATCAGATCATTATATTTTGGAAAGGTTCAATGATTCCACTTCAATTTTTTTCTATCATATAATACAAATATTCTTTCAAATATGCTATACCTTCTGCTGTGAGGACTGATTTACAACGCACTAGTTGGTTTTAAACTATAAAAACATGTTGAAAAGGGACAATTTAAGTTTCTGAAGCTGTAATAAGTAATTACGTTTTTTTTAATGTATGTGTTCTGATGTATGTAAGGTAAAATATTCACTGAAATAAGTTACCCTGAGACATGTAATCTAAGAACAGAATTTCTTCTTTTACTTGATCAGTTTAGAAGCAACTTTCTTTTAGAGAAATGTGGGTCAAACCACAGAGATATATGTATATATTAGTTATTTATCTGCTTGAGCATCACCGTACAGACATACCAGGAATCCAGCTGTTTTTCTGGACAGTGATGCACTATGCAGAGATACCACAGCTGAGCTAACTCTGCAGTGGGAAATAATATGCAAGTGCTAGTGCAGGACCTTCACTGGGCTAATTAGCTGACTAAGCAATGCTAACTATAGCAGGCATTATGCCACATAAGCAGAGCTGTGCTACTTCTGAGACACAGCTACTGCCCATACTCAATGCTATTTTGGGGAATTGTGAACTCCTCACCACTTTTTCAGAGCTAGCCACGTGCATCTAGCTCCTCCCTGGAGTGGAGAGGGAAGAAGGCTGCTTCGAACAACAGAAGAACTTAACAGAGAGATAAATGGCATTGAGTTTATTTCACCTATGGGCTGTGTCTCTTGGAGGGATACAGAGTCTCAGGCCCATCACTGCTGAGATCTGCCTCAGTGGCAGATCTGCCAGGCTGCCACTTGCTCAGTGAGTGTGAGCAAGACATTTTGTTTCTTGTCATCTCTAAAACTGGGTAGCTCCCTACAGCTTTGGAAGGAAGACGCCACAACAACTGTTCAAGGAAAACTCAATTTTTTCATATATTTAGCGTTACTGAGACATTAGTGTCAACTTTGCTAGTGCATCTGAGTAGAGATCTGCAAACAGCCAGCTATTAGTTTTGATGGTTGTTTCAAAACTACTGGAAAAGCACAGTTTGAGATTGAGAGAACTGTTTAATGCACCCCAAAGATAAATGGGATTTTTTTCAGGTTTGAACTGCTAGGAAAATTGATCTTTGGTACAAAATTTGAGTTAAAAAGAAAAGAGCTTTAAATACAGTAACATGGGTTTGTTTCTCTGCAGTGAGAAAACTTCACTGATGTCAACATACAGCCACAAAATCTTTCAATTGAACCAAATCATAATTTTTTGGTGAAAAAAGTTCTGGTTAGTGTTTTTTTTCCAGATATGTAAGTCAGTTTCTCTAATAGAGAAAAATGTTCTTAGAAGTTGTTTTAGAGCAGTTGTAATGAGTAGGTGGTGGGAGTACCAAAACTGCAGCTATTCAGGGTAAGCCATGCTCAGAAGATATAATTAAAAATATTTCTCCTTCGTACTGAAGTCTATCATGATGTTAATGCCTGCCTTAATGAATTAGATACATATTGCTTTTTCCATACCTTTTTTTACTGAGTTGTAGTTCATTTATCATCTTCAGAAAAGCCCTGGCATGATTTCCAGCTGGTCAAAGACTTTGGGAAGAAATTAATGGATGCAAATTATGGTTAATAACTTATTTACTATGCTTTTCTTTTTACAGCAGCACCACCACAGCGCATATATTCAAAGCACCATGAAATCAGCAAGTACTAGTATATACAATATATAGAGAAGGTTATTCACTTGGGAAAAAATAATTCTGCAAACTCAAAATGCAACAAGAAACATTCTGATAGTGCCTTTTGGTCTACAACAACTCTCAAGTCATGACAGGAGGTCCCGCCATCTCAAAGGCTCTCCCTGTCTATCTTGGGTGATGTCAGTAAGTGGTGTCCTCTGTAGCTCCAATGTCATCATCTCCCACAGAAAACAATCTGTTTATCTCTTACCAACAGCTCTAGGATGATAAATGGAGGTTTTAATGGAAATCTTGCACGTGCTAGTTCTGAGCAAGGGTGGACTGGATGCCTGTTTGGTAAAGGAGAGTCTTTTCAACTCTGAAAATGTGATAAGAATTGGCCTCTCTCAAATATTCCCCTTCAGGAATATCAACTTTTTCTCACTGTTTGAAGCTGAGTCATTGTGCATTTTCTGGATGAGGAATGAGTACATAGATTTTTTTAGGAGATGGTCTTGTTTAACTATTCTTTGTTATTGGTAATAAATTCCACCTTGCATTGTTCATGAAGTGACTGATTTAAGAATTGATCAGATGTTCCACCAGGTTGTGCCTTTTCAGAGCACTTCATGGACCAACATACTCTGAGACATCAGATTCTTTATCATAAATGTCCCGTATATCTTGGCATCATATTAGTGAGAATCTTCTGCTATCTGGTTTCAAAAAAGGATAAAGACAAAAGTAGGCATGGTTAATGAATGAAAAGACCCACTGTATTCTTTAAGGTAAAAGGAGAGACCATTCCTGGTATCAAAAGGAAAGATAGTTTAAATTTCACATATAATTCTAGTTTTATCATATGAAAAAGAAAAAGAGGAACTTTTTTTTTCTGCCTCTGGAAGCATCAACAAGTATTCAGAATAAGCTACACTGCGTGGGGGAGTGCTCAGACTATACTTAATGAAGACAACTTTTTTTTTATTTTTTAGTTGAGGGAAATGGAAAGAAGCCTATATAATGGACAGGGATGGCTACTCTTGTTTTTTTCTTTTGTGCCATTTTGCAATCCTTCTCCTTGGCATGAAAAGGATTGGGCTTCTATGATTGATGTTGGTCATAATAAAGTGAAAATAATTTAATTTTCTTTGGGTTTTTTTTTTAGTTGGGACTGTCTTAAGACTTGAGTGGTTTGAGCTTGGCTTGTTTAGGAACTGAAATTCAAGGTAAATATTAAAATATTTAAGTATATCTTTTATGTCATAGCCTTGGCTTTTTTACATGACTTGCTGTGGAAAAATGACCCAAGGAAAATGTCTATTAGAGAACTTTTCTACTTTAGGACTGAAATTATGTAATACCTACAAAAATACTATCTTTAGACTGGTACAATGGGACAGGTCAAGCAATGTTCAAAGGCTTGGTATTCTTTTGTTTATCAACAATAGATACCAAACATTCTGTTCCTCAGAATCAGAAGCTTTATTTTAATTCCTTTTATCTAGCTGGAGAAAGGTTAAAGGAAAAGATTAAGGTATTACGATTTGTAAGAATTACGAGATTCTCTAATTCCAAAGAAGCTTTATTTTTAGCTCAGCTGCATTATAGCACAAACCAACTATTGTTCTGCTTTCAGCTGAGCTATTTATACTTTGTAGTTCACTGAGGACAGTGCCTGAGGTTATTGTTATTTTCCTGCCTTTTTTTTTTTTTTTTTTTTTGAAACAGCATTTGAGAATATTATTCAAACATTTATTTCATTTTGTGCTTGGAATGTTTTAAAATGCCCTCATTGCCTCCTCATTCACACTAAGTGACAGTACTATGAGTTTAATTCAGTGGAAGAAAATCTGTATTATACCAACCCAGAAAAGTAGGTGATGTTTCTTGCAGCCTGAAGGAATGAGACTCGGCCCCTATTTCTCTTTTGGAAATGAAATGACGGAGCATGGCAGGTGGTAACAAAAAAGATAGCAACATAAACTTCCTCCCTGAAACAGGATCTTATAAAAATGCAGCAGAAACTTGTCCAGTGAAAATGTTTAGCTGTGTGGAAAGCTTGCCCGGGAATCCCAACACGGTCGAGTAGCTCTTCTACAACTGAGGATTACTAAGAGATACTAGAGACTGGACCAGGTGCTGAACGGTGCAGAGCTCTGTTGAATATTTCTAATTGCTCCTCCTTTAGAGAGTTTAACTTTGCCACCAGTGAGAATTGTTCCATTAGCTTCAGTGGGTTTTAGAGCAATACAAGGCCAAGAAGAAAATTTATGAATTGAAAGGAAACAGAGCAAGCACTGGAAAATGACAGATTTGACTTGGTGCACTTTTTTTTTTTAAGACAAGCCTGACTTGTGGGTTGGATTTTCTTATTGTTGTGTATTTTTTGTTTTGTTTTTATACAAGCCATAATTAATCCATGGAATTCCTTGCCGCAGGACAGAATTGAGGCCAAGGTCTTGGGTTGCTGCTAGCTTAGAGTCTATGTCTTTTCCATTTTTGAAGCCAGGTGGAAAGTCTGAGAGGCTGTACATGTTGTGGCACACCTGTACTGTACTATTCACGCCCTGTATCTCAGATCATGGAAGAGGCACCAGCTTGGACCCTGGGGCAAGGTAGAACAGACAGCAAAGTGTTAAGAGCTGTCAGATGATTTGACGGGTTACTTGAGAAAGAGGAGGCTTTTAGGAGATGAAGTTATTTAATCAAGGATTTGGGTTTGTTTTCTCTTTTTTCATGACTTTATCATTCTCTCATGTGCTCTTTAGGGTGACAGTGTGATGCAGACTTGAGAACAGCACGGGATCTTTCACAGTCTAGTGAGAAAGCCTATCCTTTTTGGGGAATGGTCCATATATTTTACTGCTTTGTAACTCTGATTTCCTATCGATTTTTCATGTTGGATTGCTTGTGGTTTAAGTAGAATTTTCTGTGCTTCAGTTTGAAACCTATTTAAGCCATGCTGTTAGCTAATATACCTGTTATATTCTTCCCCATTTCCTTGACATAAATTACACTTAGTCAGTTCATTCCAAACTGTTTATGTGCACTGAGCTATAACTACAGGGCAGCAATTGGGTGCGAGTTAGAGAGACAGGTTTTCTAGAAAAGATGTTATGTTAACAAATATCTTACATGCAGACATTCGAGCAAAGGTTGATGTAATACAAAGGAAATACAAACTCACTCAGTCCTTTTTCTTTGTTTTCCCTATCATGTATCCCCTGTAATTTGGTTTGTCTTTACCCTTGCCATGCAACTTCCCCCCACTAATAAATTTCTGTAAGAAATTCTACCAAATAGTCTTAGCACTGCTCTTTCACCATCATAAGGCTTCGAGTGTCCTCACTGGTGCAGTGAAGTATGATGATGCTGGAGGTAGAAATACTGATTTATATTTTTTATGTTTTTGTTGTATTACTCATTTTCCTTTAATATATATAGTATTATATTTGGGAATGTAATTAAACCCAACTGGTTTCAGCTATTCAGATATAAGCCTGGTAAGAAACAAATGAATTTAACTTGTTTCTACTAATCCAAAAAGCATAATCATGTTTCAGAGGTGTCATCTATTATGGATACAGTTGTAAGCAATATGAAAATAGAGAAGCCATGTATTTTTTTCCATATTTTCAGCTTTTTATGGTTTCAGTAGCTGGACTGCATCCAGATGCAGCTCCTAATCCAGTTTATAAAATACCTAGAACTGAGCAAGTATGGTGTAGACTCGTACAGGTGCAGGTACTGAAGGAAATGATCCATTTTAGGGGCTACAGGGAGCACACTGGAAGATGGGGCTGCAGCCGCACCGTGCGGGGGTGTTGTAGGAATTGCGTGCAAACATCACTGGCAATGTATCAGGCAAGAACTTTAACAGCAAAAGCAGCTTCACACAAATGCAAAATGTTTATTGTAGCCAACACATAAGAGTTGATTTTTAAAACTGGATAGAAAAGTTCTGCAGGTAGGTCTCTTTGCACTAAGAGTTAGATAGTACATCCCATCCGCATACAAACCAAGCAGTGTTTTACAGCTGCGTCCAGGGAGGATAACAGGGCACAGGGGTGCCCAAGGTACCTGCTGGGGGGCAAGCCTTTCCACAGCGGTGACTTCACCTGAACTTCACTTAGCTACTTGTGGATAGTGGGATGCAGGATTAGGTTTTGTGGCTGAATGATTTGAGGGGAAAGCTCTGACTTGAAGGTTCATTCTGATACAAAGTGTAGTGACGTGGGTATTCTTTAAAAGCAATGTATTTCAACTGCCCTGGGAATCTAGAGGAGAGTTTGAGGCAAAAAAAAAAAAAAAAAAAGTGGCAGTCTCACCTTTGAGGGCTTTAATAGAGTCATGGAAGCAGCCTTACAAATAGTGCTGTGGAAAGAGGATTTAAAGATAGAGCTGTCATGATTTTTTAGAACATCTGCTACAACAAGACAACAGAGTATACAAGAGCTGTGTGACTCAGCTAGAAACAAGGTGAAAGGCTCTTTTGAGTGAATGCTCCGGGAAGAGTTTTTCAAGGCATCTATGAGTATTTTAATGGAGAACAGAGTGAAAGGATGCAACTGAAGCATGTAAGTCTTTGCTACAGCAATGTATACAGTTAAAAAGGTTAATTGGTCTTTTTTTTTTTGGTGCATAGAGAGCACATTTAAATTTTATGTTAAACTGCATCGTCCGGTTGCAGTTTACACTTATTTTAACAGACTAGAAGCTGATCTGTGTTGAGCTATCACCACCTAGTGGTAAAATAGAAATGTTAAAAATAAGAAAAACATGGAGACTCAAATATTTTTTATTGGCTGTTGTGCTTTTGCAGAGTGTTGGAAAAGGTAGGAGCAATAGGACTGATGAACTTTGTTAGAAACGAAAATTAATAAATGCTGCAGTAATCCGTTACTGCGTCATCTTTTAATGGCTCTTCTTTCTTGTATTGTGCGATAACTTGTTAAGGAGTAGTTACTTATTTAATAATTTCTCTCTTTAAAATATTGCTTGTAGATGTAATTAGCTAGTCCACAAGTTTTCTGTTCTTGCCTGTGTATGATTGATTGTAAATGGAGCTTTGATGTTTAAAAGAGGGTGAGGTTTCTTGTATTATGTGATGAAAAGTTTTAAATTAAGCTAACTACATTTTATATCTACTCTGTTCTGACTTGTTTGACTATATATATATTTTGCCCGATTTATATACCTATTTCATATACTATGTTTTTAATAAAAACACTTTCACTTTTTTGAAATAAAAATCACTTTCAGTAGTATGAACAGTAAGCAATGTACTAGCTTATCAGTGGAGGTGGGCTGGTGGTGGAGTCCTGGAATTTGACACCTTCTTGAATGTGTGTGTTTTGCCTGCATACTGAAATTTCCATTTCTACCCGTTCTTGAGCAATCAGTGTAGATTTCCTCCCCTCCTCCCTATTCAGCTGGGGTGGAGACTGTGGCTCACACCTCCATTAAGCCAACTATTGGGGCTTGGCTTTTCTCAGTCCTCTAATGTGAATAGTTACCCTCATTAATGCTATATAAAACTGTCATTTTCATTATTCCATGCTTGAGATAACTATAGGAAAAAAGGAAGATCTGTCTAGAAGAACCAAAGTTGTTCAGCCTAGAGAAGCTGAGCTATGGGGGAGAGAGAATGCGATGCTGCCTCTGAATGCCTTGTAAGGGTAACATGGAGAAAGTGGAAAAAGCTATTGAGCTGAAGAGCAAAGTTATCCAAGAATAAGTAAGAATAATCTAGCTGTCAATAAATTCAGGTTTCTGACCATTAAAGAGACAAGTGTCTGAAGTGGACATCTAACTAGTGACAGGGCAAGAAGGATGATTACTTCACAGTCGAAATTTGGTACATTCATGGAAGAAATAGGACATGATTTTCTGTAGTAGTGGGTAGGTGCTAGAGTCAGTGATCCTGGGAACTCTTCTCTGAACACTTGTCCTGAAACGTGGACACAATGTGGTGGTTTTTTGGAAATTTTTGAACGTATGCTCGTCCATTATTTTCTGTACCTCTCCTACACAGAAAGATGTATATCACTGATAGCTGTCATGTCTTTGTTTCAATCTGTGTCTACATAGGTTAGGGAAAATTAACATGCTTCAGAGCCATGTTGATATGTCAGTAAGCCACAAGCCACTATATCTGCAGAGCTTTATACTGTGCCATATTGAGATATTTGAGCTATTGGGTAAGTCTTACAAGCTACTGCATGAAGCCAAGCCAACATGCCTAAAAAACAAGCAAGGTTAATCAATGATTCCACTTCACAGCCCAGGAGTGGCCTTTTCCACCACTTAGTGAACTGATCCAACCAAAAGCATTACACTGATTGACAATTTTTCTATGCTTACGTCCACCCTGTTGGTCTTCACTATTCCTCAAATGGTGTGCATGGTGTCTTCTTGGAAGGGCTTCTGCTTCTTGTGGTGCCTGCCAAAACATGAACAACGTATCTTCTGTTTCTGTAAGCTGTGACTGTTTCTGAAAAAAAGTTATGCTTTCTTTTACTATCTTAATTACTTGGATGGTTGCTATGAACCAGAAAGGGATGTAATCTCTGATCTGTTTTTATAGGTTCTTTTAGAAAAACTGTAATGGTGCTAAAAATCATTAGTTGCTTTAAACTTGTTTATGTTTAGAATATAACTGCTTTACAAAAAGTCATATCTGTTGTCTTTGTTTCAGTTTTTTGGGGGGATTTGTTATGTAAATATGAAATTGCCTAATAGGAAATGTGAGGAAGAACAGATTTTTGTCCAAGTGCACAGACTGAGCGCACAAAAATGATGTGCTGTACCTCAGATTAAATGGCAACTTTATTGAAGCAGAAGTGGTTAGTTATCATCTTTTTGACAAACGTGAACATAAAATAAAATTATGTTCCACTCATAGAAGCTGTTTTCTTTGACCACAAATGGTTCTGTGTGTTAGAAAGGTGTTTCGCTGCCTCGTTAGACTGAACACTTTTTGGCTATGTTTTCAGGGAAGGTTTCCTCTGGTACCTCTCCTCTTCTGACTCTTTGCTCTGAATTTTAGACTTAACACTAGTGTGAATAAATCTGTGGCTGCTTGGTTGGACACCTCTTAAAGTTTTCAGTATGAAACACCTGAGATTCCTTTGCTAAATAATAATCTTGTTTGTTTTAATGAGGAAGAAAATACCAAAATTTTTTTTTTTTTTTACTTTAAAATTACCAGTATTCTTCAGGTGATGGTTTCATCAAATCTAGTAATGTTTTGGAAAAGTAAAAAAAGAAGATAAGATAAAAGCTGTACTATGTTTGAAATTATTTCTGCTGAACATCTAATGAGATTTTTCAACCAAAATCAAGTTGTATGCTGCTAGCATAGGCAAAATGATGTAATGTAGTCTAGCTTTATCTCTGCCCTTCTCACTTTTATTTTTTTTTCTAGTACTGATTACCAGTATCTTGTCTGAAGAGATTGTAATGTTTTAAATGATACATTGTTCTTTAATGTCTTAGTATATTTAATTAATTATGATACTCCCCATCTTTTAAGAGTTTTAGCTGCTGTCATGTTAAAAAGTGGGAATTTGAAGAATTAGCAAAATGTTTTTCAGCACTTTACTATGCACATGGGCTTATGTGTCTCACCCTGGTAGGTGCTTCTCATGATACCAGTTGCATACGTTACACTGCGTTCCCTCTCTGACTGAACTAGACTGTTGTGTTGTGACACAAAGTCAGCAGGTAGCAGATGAAGGCAAGACAAGCTGGTGTCTGCTTGAGGCACCAGTGATGGCCTGGCATTGTACAAAAGGCAGGAACAAGGGACTTATATTTTCTTATTTCTGGAAGAGTTTTGACTGTCATTTGCGTCCAGATAATGGTAACATTGCATTACAGTTTGGGTTTCTTGATACTACAGGTTGGTCTTACTCCTAGTTTTCCTCCCTCAACATTGTCATGTGCTGACTACACACTTGAATTCCTTTGTTCTCCTTTTTTTCATCTTAAATGCATCTTTTTTCTATTTTTCCATGTTTCTTTAACCAAAGTAATAAAAAAAAGTATTACTAACAACTGTATTCCGCCATGTTTGTCACAACTTTATAGTCTCCTAATCTCTCTCTCTCCTCTTCTGTGATGCCTCTGAAGGCTTTGGGGAAGATACTGTTGTGTGTTTGTAAATCTGCCCCAGTGACTTCCAACAGAGAGCAAAGTCGAGTAGCTTTACTGATATCTCCTGGGCTCAGTTTGCTTGATGGCACTGATGACAGTAAAACGTACCTGATGGAATAACAGAAGGATCTGTGAAGTAGAAGGGCCTCTCTCCATCACATTGGAGTGAATTAATTTGTCCTTCACAAATGGCAAACTGTAAGAATTTAAGCAGGCCACATATGATAATTACTAATACAACTGTAAATTGTACTGGCAGTACCCCAAGTTCTTGGTCAAAGTTGGAGCCACTTGCATGCCATCAAAGAGGTAACTTGCATGCCATCAAACAAGCCAGTCAGGGAGGTCTGGCTGCTGGACATTATGAGTCCTAAGGGAGAGAGAGCTTAACAGTTGTATTTCTACTAGACTGCAAGTATTCGGTGAAAGGACTATGATTTAAAGGATGAGAATGAATGACTAAAACAGCATCCCATGACTTAAATGGTAATTCTCAGAAATATTTTTTTAATTAATGGATTTGTTTACAGGAACACACTTTCTCAAAACATTTGTGACCAAGTAAATGTGCTTTGCTCTGGAAACAGAGCACAAATTTAAGTCGGCATACAATAAATGAAAGCCCTTTAGGTGGCACCCCCAAGCACTGTCTACCATCTGGTAAACTCTACTTCTACTTGAAGTTCCTATAATTTCATCTGATGTCTCGAGTGAAAATTTGTCTGTCTGACCTACACATTCTTAGTGATTATATGCTTTTTCACAACAAATGTTGGCTATGTGGTCGGTCTACCCAAGACTATGTGAGAGGTGAGATCCAAGCTGCAGGAGTCCTTGAGAATGCTAGAACAAATCTAGCCTTTGCCTAGAAAGCATCATGTTCCCTCCAATGCTTTTTGTTTCTAGTGTTGCTGAGCTGTTATGAGGGAGAACAAAACCCAGTCTACTTTATTGGCTTGCTTTCTAAAGAGAGAGGTGTGTTTGTTTTTTTAAACTGAATCAAATTGTGAGTGCGAAGCAGTTAAAAGTTTTTGGTTTTTTTTTTAATAGCCTTCTGTAGCATGAAAGTACTTCAGGCTTATTGACAGAACACGGTTTGCTGGTATTCAGTTGAGATGTTTTGTGTTGTTATCTGTTGAGCCCAAACCTAGTCTGATTTTTGTCCAGACAGTGCCTTATTATTGAAAGATGCCTGGCACTTTGAGACCCTATCCATGACAAATTATTCCTGCAGTTTTATTTGACTTTACTACTGATTTTGCCTCTCCACCTACCCCCAGCTTGGGACAAGATTTTCTGAGGCTAGCAGGGTCTGAGAGTGGTACTTGTGTGAGTGGTAGAAGGGTAGAATATCCCTTGAAAAGGTTAAGCATTAAGAGTGAGAAAGAAGCATTTTCAGCGTCTTTCAGGACAAACAAAGCAAGTGGTATTCTACCCAGCCCCAAATGTTCTGCATTGGTGACCATGAACAAGGCTTATCTTGGAGCTCTTGATGCTTTCAACACTCTGGAGTTTTGCTCCTCAAGGAGCTAATTAGTTTGATACATCTCTGTTTGTCAGGTGTCACATTTTCCTGAAAAGAAAGCTGAGATTTCTTACAGCTTAGGCGGTACTCTTAACGGAGAGATGGTTGGGATGTCTTGGGCCAGTGGATGTTTAGAGTGACACCTTTCTTAGGAAGATAGAGTTGTTGGGAAAAGCTCTGAACCAGGAATGTAGAGAGTCATCCCTTTTTAGGCTCTGTTGACTAGACTCCATCCAGTGTTGGGATAACTAACTAACTAACTTGAACACTTGGGACCTAACAGCATGTGCCTTTATAGGTACATAGTTCTGATATACAACCCTCATATTTAAAACAAACAAAACTCCAGTAAACACCACAAAATATGGTAGTCTGAAGGCTACATATATGTGTGTGCAGAAGTATTTAACAAATTGCATTGATTAAAAGCCTACTGTTCATTTTCTGACAGGCAAAATGCAATAGTATAATGGGGCTTTTGGCAATGTATGATAACAATGTACCTGTCTGCTGAAGATTATGGAGAATAATTTATACTAAAATGTAAAACTCCAGCATAATCTGTCAACTTGCATGGAATACTTGACAGAGTTGCAGTTTTCACCTTGGATAGTAATGGAAAAAGATAATATTAGTCAAAGGTTAAATAGAGTAGCATAAGCTTTCAATGAAAAATAATGTTTAATTTATAGTAAGGCATGCCTTTTTCTGTTAGATTTTTTTATATTGTTTGATTAAGGGAGGATGGTAGTTGATAGTTATTGTTCTGGAAATTTTCAGTATGGAATGGAAAACTGAGGTTATTCTCTGCTGTTTCAGGATGATAGATCTCAATACTTTTAGGAAACCTAAATGTAAGCAAAGTGACAACAACAGCTGATCTAACCCAACAAACTTCTTTGCATCATTTTATTCTGTGATCAGTTCGAGATCTTAGTGGATTTTTTAATTATTATTTTGCCTAGGTAAGAGCACTTAAGATGTCTCTGAAGGGCTTCTATTAAAGGAATCTAGGTGGATTGCCTTGGCCATCCAAGGAAACTAATGGTTACATTTCCTAGAGTATCTTAAAACTATCAGAACTATATCTGATTAGAAGATAACTTTGGAATATGATTTAATGTAGTAAAATTGCATCTAGATATTCACTTGAAACAGCTTTACATCAATCATATACCGGTGTAACTGAAAATGTGCCTGAACTTGAAAGTGAAAAAATGTTTGAAGTTTCTTTCCCAGAAGAAAGCTGTGGATAAAGCCACAGTCGGCTCTTGTGCTTGGAACTGCACAAGGACTGTACCTCCACAGTTTTGTAGCTGTCTGTAGTTCTTTAATATTATTATTTGGCAGTAAATTAAAATTGCTAACTTAGCGTTGCAATTTTACATACCACCTCATTTGCTTCTATATAGCCATATATTGCCTTAATCATTGCCACAACAAGAAAAATGAAAATGCTCTATATATCCAGTAGGATAGTTTTCCCAGGCAGCTTATGTTGCATTTACTTAAAGAAACAACAATACATCTTTAGTAAGTCTGAGATAACTGCAATAAACAAAAGCTGCTGCATAGTATTTTAGTTATTTTCATTTTGTTGCATTCCACTGGTCTCTGACCTCTACATTCTTTCATTCTCTAAATTTGCATGGAGACTTTAATGTTATTCTTCATACAGCACCATGCAAATGCTGCATTTTTATATTATCCTTCCTGCCTTGAGTGGGTTAAAAAGAAAAAATAAAAATATAAAAAAATCTTTATTCAGAACACAGATTAATCTTACAAGGATAATGATGACTTAATTTATGAGGCTATCTAATAATATTAACTCCTAAACAGTGATGAAGGATTGCATGAGATCACAATCCTTCACCCCCAAATCACACTGATTTATTTTTATATTAATTTTTTTCAGATTTTTTTTTTCCAATAAAGTTGACTTCAGTATCCAATACTGAATTTATTAATTTATTCTTATTTTTCCTGTTTGTTTGTTTGTCTTTTTTTTTGGTTGTTTTTTTGCTAAGCTTTCGGGTGTTGTTTTCATTGCTAGCCTCTTGCAGTTCAGCAACATGAAGAATGGATCAGAGTCAGATACAGGTCCTTTATATAAAGCTTTATTATTTTCATGGTATTGTCCACTGTCTTGCTGGAGACAGTGAGGTACTAACCAAATAAGCCTGCCTTTTGCTTTGCAATGTATGCTAAACTATGCACAACAGCAGGTATTTCTGAATAATAGCCTCAAGACCAGAGATTATATGTCTCATCAGCTGTTTGGCTTTAAGTTATTGTTATTCAACAGCTGTGGGATGGTTTGGCAGTTAGCTGTTATTCTATTTTGTGAGTTTTTTTGGTTTTTCTTATTTTTCTACTGCAAAACTCCAACCACTGCCAAGGTTCCCCACCCTCTGGTAACTCTTCTGTTGTTCTTCTCCCTTTCCAAAAAAAGGCTCGTTTATAGTACCTTTTAAGACACCAAAAATCAGTTGTTTGGCTTAGAGCTGTTTTATGGTACAGCACAATCCAAACAGCAAGCGATGGCTTCCAAGGAGGAATCCAAATATGAACGTAGCATCCTGTGCTCCTGTGACTACCTGGTGCTAAGTGATTGTTGTGTGTTTGATTCAGCAGCCATTATTTTTCCAGAATGGAGAAACACATCATTTGGATGTGAGGGGGAAAAATGCATTTGGAAGTGAGGGAGAAAAACTTCCTTCCGCATATTTTTATTATAATTTTCCCAAGTGTGTACTCAAGTGAAGGATTCAGCCTCACACCTCTCTTTCTTACAGACTGAGTATATTCACTGAGTAGAGACTTAGAACATGCAGTGCAGAAAAATGAAACTATCTTACTATTAACTTACTGTATGTACACTTTGATAAACGATTCTATAGCCTTGTCTTTTGCAGTCAACCCAAGTAGAGCTCAAAAAGCCTTGGTAGTAGGGTACAGCTCATTTCAATTGAAGGAATCTGTCTTTTCCCCTCTCCTCAACTCATCCTGAAGTATTTTATCCTCCCAACTGTGTCCTACTCCAGAACCTCATTCACACGAACCAAAGCAAGTCCCCAAAACTTCCACCTCTTTCTCCTTTGCTCCCCTCCTGTCATGCTGACTGACCTTGGGGCCCCACTTTCTCCAAAACTGGCTGCTTGTCCTGCTTCTGGGGAGAATTTTGAAAGGTCTGGGGTAAGCTGCATATTTCACACACTGACAGGACGTGATTTGAGAGTTAGATGACTGAGATTAGATGGGGGCAAGAGAAGAATAGGTATATGGCAGGACTAGTCCCAGGCAATCATAACTTCTGTCCTCACTACTTGCTCAACCCATGAGACCAGTAACATTGAGCCGCAACCCCTTTGATCTCTTTATCATTATCTTTCATTTGGCCTGAATGAGAATTGCTTTAACGGGATCTTGAGCATTAATATGTCCTGTGAGCATTTGCAGATTGAGGTTTTACCCACTGCTACATTTACCTTCCAGCAGAGTCATGGTTTACTACAGAACTATTACTTTGGGAGGTTTTTTTAAAATGATATACTCGTGTAGTCAAGAGTCTGAGTAATGATACCTCTATATCTATAATGATTTGGGTAATCTTGTTAATATGCGTGATGGGCTGCTTCAGTAGAAATCAACAAGTCAGATAGATAGGAACAGTTTCAAAGGACTCATTAATGCCTTAATGTGTTAATGATCCATGTATAATGGAGTCCCTCCATAGTCACTGACAGGCGTCATAATGGTCTTAGTACAGAAAAATGAATGTAGCTCATCTTTCATTTTATCCTGAAGCCATACCTCTTCCTTATGTAAAACCACACAGTAAGACTAAAAAATTATGTGAAACCTGAAGTCATAGGTAAGATGTAACAAGCACACAAGAAGTTCGTAAGTATGTTGGAGCAAAACAAAAGCTTTCAAAAGACTGTGGCCTAATACTAACTGAAATGTGGAAAGCTTGTGGAGTTGAGCTACATTAATTTTATTCTTATTTTTGTTCTAGGGTTTGTAACGCAACAGTGCACACAAAAGCGGTAATTTTGTCACCTTATTTTCTACGAAAAATGGGAAACAAAAATGTTAAATAGAGAAAATTGAATTGATAGCATCAAGCTTCTTATCTTGCATTTAAAATACTAAAATGTGCAAAATACTAAAAATTTAGGGTGTTCTTAATTAGTATTTCTAAAGGAAGTACCAGAAAGTTTCCCTTTTTGTACACAGGATATCAGAGATTATTATATTGGAGACCAATAATCCATCCACTCTGAGATCAGTACTGATCTCTCTTGTGCTTAGCCCCAATCTAATATTAAACTGTGAGAAGTGGAATTATTTGAATGGGAGAGAATGAATGACTCTCCCAACCAGCCTGGTAACTTTATGGCTAGAGCTGTTGCTTGCATGGAAGAAATGTGGAATGAAATTATTTCTCAAAAGGGGGCAGAGAAGTGATGTTTTAAGTCTACTTTTCATATAGCCATTGGTATGCTTACCTGTTACAGAAGAGCTCCTTGATGTTCCCACAAATCTTTAATTCTTCCAATGCATGCCTGTATCACAATGAAATATCACTAAAAGATGTAGGACAAGCTGGTAAAATGAATAGCAACAAATTGCCCAAGTCACATGGTTGCTTTTTAATTTCAAGCGTGAAGTTGCCAAACTGCTCAGTATGGTGCATAGCTTCTCACTTAAACTGACTCTAGTACCAAAGGGATGAGAGAAAGTAAAAATGGTCTTCAACAACATTTCAGAAATCGCAGACTAATAAATCTGATGTATAGAACAAAAACAGTGGAAGTGATTAGACTAGTAGAAATGTGTTGCAAAGGGGAAGAATAAATATTACTTTTATAGAGAGAAATGGCACACTAGGGCATCAATTAGGGTAGAATTTAGGGTAGGCTTTGGGGTAAAATTGATATAATTAAAGTATGATAAGGATTTGAAAAACTTTTAGATAAGTTTTCTCACCAAATACTTTTAATGGGATAAGAGGGAAGGTGCTTTTCTGGATTAGTAAGAGACAAATATAAGAACCAAAGGGATAAGAAATAATGGAAAGGGATTTATGCTTTTTCCACATTAATAAATTATCTGCGAGAGAAAGTGAATGGTAAAATGAGAAATTCATGGAAGTTCCCCAAGTTAATTAGCATATTTAAATCTAAAACTCAGTAGAGGTTCTGGCAGAAGATTACAAATCTTAATGACTAGCCAGTTAAAAAAAAGAAAGGAAGAAAAAGAAGAAAATAAATATTAATAAATGTAGATTATGCAAATGGAGAATATATGTATTCAGAATTAGACACTCTTAGTTCTGGAAGCATGCATGGCCTTGGAAACCTTGATGGAAAGGCAGCATGTAACAAAATATCGCTATTGCTCTTCATAAATCTGATGTCCACTTGTTTCAGAAAAGATGTGATAAATCAGAAGGGTAAGAGAAAGGGCATATTGATTTTTTTTTTTTTTAATGGGACTGCTTCCATGTGAGGAGAAATTACAAATTTAGAACAGTGCTTGGAAAACAAATGTCAAGATAATGGACACTGGCATATAAATGGAACGAGGAGAGCAAATAGGGAAGATTGTCCAGTCTTCCCCATGACAGATAAATCAGGGAATACCTAATTAAAGTATTAAGCGCCAGACATAAATAGTTTTCCACACAATGCATAATTAAATAGGGGAGTTCAATTCTGCTAACCACTTTATTAATAGCCTCAAAAGCCCTTAGACAAGTTCAAGTAAGAAAAATGCATTAAGGACTATTGAAAACATTGTTTTATAAAGCCTCTGTTTACCCTTAAGCAACAGATAACTGATGATGGAAGGCTACACAAGGAGAAGTAATGCTGTTTATTTGCCCTGATTTCTTTTTTGAAATCTTACACAGAAATCTTTGATCAAGTACATCGTTTCTACCACTCAATATTTTCATCATAGATGTGCTTGCTCTCTTTCTTTCTTGCACATGAGCTTTTGTTTGTGCTCTCTCTGTTTACTTATTGATTCATCCAGGTTCAGGAAAGGGGTCCCAGTTGAAGGTCTGAAGCCATACACTTGAATAACTGGCAGTTTCTTGTCCCTTCCATGTAGTGTATCTAGGTATGTTTGGAGATCTGCTCTCGGCTGGAGATCATGGTCCTAAAATATCATTATAGCATCTGGCCTTCCACAGATTTAGCTGCAGAGTTAAGTGTCGTGATCTTACCAGCATCTCCACAGATGGTTGTCCATATTCCAAGTCCTCAAAAGCCTGTCATGTAGAGTAGCTGGCAACTATGGGGCCTCAAATTGTATATTTTACATTTCTGCTGACAGTGGCCTAAATTAGCACTTTCTGCTGTACTGGTGGCGATACGCAGGAATTACCATATACCCTGTAAGCTCTTGACACTCTCTGCCCTGAGGATACTTCTCGGCTTTGAGTTTTGCTTCCTCCAGATTTATCTGCCCGAAATCGCTAGAGGGAAAAAATAGATCCAATGACTGACTTTGGCTACCGTATGAGAGTTAATTTTGATCATTTTATGGAGCAATAAAATGAATATGGGTGCGACTGTAGATTGCCAGAAAGGACATGAGTTCAAATATTTGGCTTTAAACTCTTTTTTAATACAGCCAAGCAACTTGCCCACAGGTGGCAGTGCCTGCGGGCCCCTTCAGCCAGGGAGCACAGCCCTGAGCTGGAGCCGCATCTCCCAGCCCCTTCTGCTCCCAGCTTTCTCTGTTTTGTACAACTTTTCATTTTTCTATGAAAAAAAAAAAATTGCAAATATTAATTTCTTTTCATCATAAGACTTCAGTGGTTTAAGATATAAGATCTGCAGAAGGCTCTTATGTTTTCAAATGATAATCAGATGGCACATTGTGATTTTTTTTTTTTTTTTTTAAATGTGATGCCTGACTTTTCAGGCTCTACTGCAACCCAAAAATGGAATACGAAATTCAATATGAAATATGAAGTCTTTATTGCCACTCACAAAATAGCTAGGCCAACTTATAAATGTCATTCATAATGACATTTTATTGCATGAATCTTGAAATTAATTTTAATTCCTTGATTATAAAGACTGTTAAGAGAACATGCATTTCGTTATAGATGTGTATGTCCTACCTAGCTTCTGACTGACCTTGAGCAAACCCTTAGCTGACACATGATTTTGGTTCCCTTGAAATCCATTAGAAAGGTTAGATTATTCCCCATCCCCAACTTTTAACCCGTCCATAAAATAAGCAAAGAATACTGGCTCATTTGTGGATAATACTAAATGAGGCCAGTGCATCTCACTGATTTCCTCCCTTCCCTCCTCCCCCCCCCCCCCCCCCCCAGGTTCTTAAAATTTTTATGGGAATATATGAAGGAAAGAGACATTAGCTATCTGAACATAAAAAAAAAAAAAGCTACTATAAAGTGTAAATACAGGGCTGGTAGTTTCTCATGGTATAGTCCTTTGCTTGTTATGTTTTGCTGTGACTGCAGGATGAAACACCTAAGTGCATGCTATTTCCAGAGAGAAACACTAATAGTGACATACCAGGATGCTTAGGTGATTTAATTATAGACAGCCTGTTCTGCAGCAATGCTAGGAGAAAATCAAAGTACATGATTCTCATGTTATGTATTTAATAGAAAGAGGTAGCCATCCTAAATACATACATGGTTAATTCAGGAGTGTTTAACAGATACATAATGTGAAAATCTCAAGACTTCTATGATAGAGGCTCATCTAAATATATAATGTAAATCTATATAAGTATATAACGTGAAATTATTCAAATTCTAGCAAAACAGGCTAGTAGACATAATCTTCATTAATGCCATTTTAAAAGTGTAATTGACATTAAAAATATACATTTGCAAACTTCAGGATTTAGTCTTTGGAAATATTAGATCTGGTGACATCCCTTAATTTTGGCTACTCAGAATTGTATAATTTTTGGAGTGCCATTCTGTGGTCCTAGGAGAGCCAGGGTTAAAGACAGTTTTGATCGTTTCTATCCCTAGCTGCATGTAAAGAAGTAGTTTTTTGATCACTCAAAAAAGGGCTTTGAAAAACTTTATCTTTTGCTATTACTTGACTTGACTGCTTCATTTTCAATTTTGAAAATTATGCTTAATTTTTGCATGTGGCTGCCTAAACTTGCATGTGATCATTTAACTTTGTACTGTACAAATATTGGTAGATTTGGGTAGGCTATAACTGGATTACTACTTTTGAGAGAGCTCTGTGTTAACAGCTTTTAAATAGTGGACTTGCTTTGTTTAGCCTTTAGTCAAGTTTCTAGAGGTGTTGCAAAATGTTTCCTGCTTATTCAGGTTGCACAGATTTCTCTGTTTACTTCTTTTGGGATTTTGATTACTTTTATTTAGTGTTTGCTCAAGGTGTTGCTAAAAGTTGTCTTGGGTTGGTTTGGATGATAGTTATTTTATTGAAGCAGCTTTTGGAAAATTGGATTCTTCAAGAACAGGTACTAGAAAAAGGAATTTTTAAAGAACAGTCAGCTATTCATCAAGTAACTGTATTGAGCCTAAGAAACGGTATGCTTTAAGTAACTGTGCATTAAAGTGACGTGCTTATTTAAAGAACACGCAGGAGCAGCTGGTAGAGCTTGAGACAACTTTTCTAGTTTCCAAAGGTTGTCATTGAAGTGCAACTTGGAAAGTTAGCTTGTGTCTTTTTGGTGACGGTATGACCAATGCATCATCCTGCGGAGGCCATAAGATCCTCCTTCCTCGCCCTGCTGGAGTACTTGCATCCAGCTTTCAAGGCAGCAACCCTCATCCTGATTTTCTCCCCCGCCCTCCTCATCTATTTCTGAAGTGCAGTCAGGTTAACCCCCAGATCTTCCCTGGCAGTAGCAAGCAGAACCAGGGAGATTCTGACAGTGGCCACTTGTGTTGTCCTCTGGTGGCTGCTAGCTTTTGTTCCTTCCTTCTTCCTTCCAGTAAGGATACAATTGAAGGCTGTCCTCCACTTCATAATCTTCTTCATGGGTATATCCACTAGGGATAAAATTCTTTGTGCTTTTTACAGCAAAGCATATGAAAGCTTTCTATCTTCACTCGTCACAATTCAAAGTAGGATAGGTCAATCACGTGCTTCCTATTACGATGGAGAAACTGAGGCAGGAACCAAATCTATGGAAATAATATTCATTGTTTATGAAGTGCTTTGATATATTTAAAAGGTACAGAAAAGTAGAAAAGTTGACCTCCACTTTAATTGCTTATCTAACTTTAACATAATTGGAGTATGGGAAATGGCGTTAAATGTACTGAGCGCATTCATACCAAAACAGCTCTATGAAAAACCATGCAGTTTTATGAACTGGAAAAATATAACTAAATGCTACTTGAAGGTGACATGATGAAATTAGACTACTCAGGTTGCTCATTTTATGTTAAATTGAATGATGCTGGGAAAGGTATTCCAAAATAAAATTGGTATAAATCCCTCTCTCTACCCCTTCCTGGAGCAATGCAGCACAGGAGAGCAGCTGTCAGATTTTATTGATTTCTGTGAGCTTTGGTATGGTTTAGTATTCAAACCACTCGGAACTCTCATTATCTGTTAAATGTTCTCTAACTGCTGCCTGTCGTAATACCAAAAATAGGACGCAAGGGCTTGAAGGAGAACAGGAGAGGCAGAAAAAAAGGGCTGCTCAGCATCACCTAAACTTGCTTTCAGCTCCTTTTGGCCTTTGTGTAGAATTTTAATTTAGGTCTTTATAAACTAGAAGCTTGCTTGGTAGACTGAGCTTAGTCTCAACTTCTGCTAGCTGACTTGAATTAGGTAAAACAAAAGAAGATCCTATCAACATAAGACTGTAGTTTTAAAATGAACCACTGAATTCTGGTAAATCTAGGATTGTCTATATTTGTTTTATTTTGTCATTTTAAATTGCTAAAACTTCTCTAAATTAAAAACAAACTATGAATTCTTAAGGATTAAAGTATACAGAAGCATATAGAAACTTCTTTTATTTTTTCTTTTAAGGTCTGATTCATAACATTTTAGTACATGGTATTGGCAATTCTGGAACTTAGCCAGTAAGCAGATATTCAAAACAGAACTGTTATCTAGGGAGATTGCTCTGCTCACCCTCTCACGTTCCGTCTTCAACTTCATTATTGAATCTTTCCTTTTCATCTCTCTTGCTTTCCCTTCACTGTTTTAGAAAGGATGATAGAAGCAGAAAGACAGGCAGACAGGTGCAGAGGACAGCATTCCACCGGGGAACAAAAGAACTGAGAGGAAGAGTCAGACTAGAGCTTTGTGTTTTTGCAAGTCATTGCAAAAAAAGGTGGGTTTTTTGATCATTTATACCTTACATAATTTAACCAAAATATCAGAGTCTTATATTGGCTAATAGATTGGCACATATTTGAGTTAAATGCAGACTGTGCTTCCATACTCTGTATTTCTTATCTGGACTCTGTGCTAGCACAGCTGTTTACAGAGCTGTGCTAGAAAGAATATGGTGGAAACTATTTTACAATATACTGCACTCCATTTCTTCCTGCTTATGCATTCAGGGACTAACTTTAGTTTTTTAGATGTCACATTGGCAGTGCAAATGTGCTCATCTGGGTATAAATGATGCATTTTAAGTTCTTGCATCAGAAAATTACCCTAGTATAGGTCATGCAGTGCTGTTTCATGTCTCATAACAGCATCATGACTTCGTTGCTGTGCATAGTGCCTCAATGTCAAATGCTAGAGTTGAGAAAAAGTGCAGTTATTATTCAGGTGCCAGAATAACACTGTCCTTCCCGCTCTGCCAGCTTCTGCAGTGTAAACAACAGCTGTTGCTCAACGCTGTGGATAACTGTCTGGGGTACAAACAGTTTGGGTTTTTTTACCCAGGTTTATGTGGGCCAGGGCAGCGGAGGTGTTGAGAAGAGTACTACTGGTGAAAGCTTTCTGCAGTCTAGTCACTGCAGTGGGGCGTAAGAGAAGTGCTGGCATGGAGACATCTGTATCTCTTCTTGAGACTCTGCTCATCACTGGTGTGGCTTCCCAAGCCGATAACCTGTCCAGGCCGTGGAACCTCTTGGATGCATCTAAACAGAGTTTTTCCTAAAGGGGAAAGTCCCCAAGCAGGGAGCTGAATTTCAGAAGCATTTCTGTTTGCATCATACACTATCCTCTAAGCAAAAGTGGTATTGCCCATTGAACATTTTCAGCTAAATAAATATCATTCAATTAAGTAGTGTTTTGTTTGCTGTTTGAAATACATTGCCAGCTTTTGCTGACCAGATGCAGAAGTTGAGTTCTTCTTCTAAAGGCCTTGGCTACTCTCCCAGAGATCATTCAGAAACACTAATACAGTTTAGTGAATTTTTAAGTGGCCACGGTGGCAGATTGGCACAGTATACTTGAAACGGCTTCATTCATAATCAGTAATTAGGATACTCTGAAACTGTGCCCTAGTAAATATAAAAAATTGTTACATTGTTCCATACCAGTATTTTAATGCTTTCTATCAGCCAACATTAAATGTTTCCTTAAAATAGTCATTCACATATCAAAAAGGTATTTTTGAAACTTATCTACCATCTTTGTTAAAACCTTTCCTTTATATTTCTAAGGAGAAACGTAATGTCTTAAAACATAGTCCAGGGTGATAAATTATGCTTCATTTATTTTGGAAGTAATTAACACTTTAACTTACCAATACATTGCCCAAGGCTTATAATAATAAATTGCAGAAATAATCATAAAACATGACTGTCATCTGAGATTCAGTTTCATTGTCTCAACAAACTGTGCATATTTCTCAATAGTATCTTATTTAGTTTTGTTTTTGAAGCCATTAAGCATTTCTTTGCAGCTTCAAGTAAAAGTCTAAAAATCTGGCAAAAACCCAATCTAGTTTAATAAACCAACCATGAAATAACAAAAAAGGCTCATTACTGCTATCTAATAATAAAGGGGATCTAATGTTAATTCCTAAAATGCTGATTGTACAGTTTAAAGTTCTACTAAAACTTAAAAAAAACTAAAAATACACCTTGTCTGTGTTCAGACTATCATGGAAATGCTTTTATATTTCAGTGACACCTGCAATTTTCTTACCTGGGTGTTTCTTCACCCTGCCCCCCCCCAAAAAAAAAAAAAAAGCATTATGTTAGCAATAGGGAAATGTAATTTTATCCATATGATATATAAGTATCCTATAAGATATACCAATATGGAGGCGAGTTACAGCAGTTTCTCCAGCTTTGTCCTGTAGGGGACATTGTATATAGTATTATAAATATGTTTAATGTCCATCTGTTGTTTGTGAATTTAAGTGTCTGTTCCTAATGGCATAGCTTGTAAATCTGCAGTATCACGATTCCTAAATCTGTGCCAAACAACATTAAATTCATTTATGGTGGCGCAGTTGCGTGACCTGTTTTATGGCTCCATGCACAGAGGAAGGGTTGTCCTTTCTTTAAACTCTGCAGAAGCCTTTTTACTGCATCTCTGACCAGTGGGATGTAGCTGAGGGAAACTCAGTTCATTTGGGTTTGGATGCCGCAGCTCACTTGGATTCTTGCCCATCCCCAAACATGTAACAGCAAAGTACCAGTCTCTTCAGTATATGAAGTGGCCTCTTCTGCATACAAAACTTGTAATGAGCCAGCTTTTTTAGGATGCTGTAGTATCCATGGGGTTAAGTTGCCTGTGAAATCATGCCTGGAAGCAGATCTCCTATACAAGCTAGAGTAGCTGCAGTACAGATTGCAATGGTGGAGGCACACAGAAGGGTTGTGCATAACTGGGGTGCGTGTGTGTGGGGGGGGTGAGAAAATGGATAAAATCTACAGCTTCTTTGAGAGGTGAGGAAACCATGTATTTGCTATAGGGAAATTATTCAGGAAAGTCCTTGGGTTTCATCTTCTGAGCTGACTCCTGGGGTGTGTCCTACCCTCACGCTGGGTGGCTGTCAGTGAAATACAATAGGCTGTTGACTCATTTCCCAAAGGAAGTGGTAAAAGCCAGGCTATATGTAAGGCTTAAAATTAGACTTGACAAAACCCTTGGCAAGGTACTGAGAAATTATGTTTGCATTTGCAGGGAGATGAAAGCATGCCAGCTTGTGCTTCCCAGTGTTCTCCCACTGCAGAAGCGTCCTGCAAACCCAGATTTGCAGGCATCCAAAGCAGCCATGTGGTAACAGTGAATCCAGTCATACTGTAGCTGTTACAGAACTTTTCTGAGCCTCCTGGCAGTGTACAGACCTGAAACAAGAGAGCTGTGGGTCCTCTGAAGGAATTCACGCTAACTGTGCAACGGGTCTGCTTTGCTCAGCTGTGAAGTGTCAGTGGAAGCCGGAGTCTTGCACCGTGGCAGCTCTGGATGGCTGGAGGATGGTGGGTTCCATGGGAACTGTAGTGAAACCTGGTATCCCACGAGTCCTGGAATGTGCTGAGCTGCTCACAGGAAACCTGCAGACTGCTTGGAAACACAGCCCTGGAAAGGCACAAGAGTTTGCAGTATAAGCTTCTAGAGAGATGGTGAAACGGGCAGGTAGTTATGCAAATTTCCATCTAAAGGGGTTTATTTTTCCACAAGATGTCTGAGTTGGAATGAACTGGCATTTTCGGGTTGGAAAAAAGTCTCACGGTTTAAAAAGAAAAAAAGGATTAAAAAAAAAAGGGTTGTTATTGATCTACTAGAACCATACTTTAATTGAATCCTTTGGGACCTGATCAAGCATGGAAGATAAATTTAAGATGCATGCAAAAAAGTTTCAGTTTAATGAATATCCTAGATAATCAGAAGGATTTCACCTTGAATTCTGTCTAAAAAGTCTTCCACAGAAAGGATGTTTTTTTCTTTTAATAGAGGATAAAGAAAATCTATTTTATGAGCATCAGCTCATAAGTATTCAGTGTTGCCAAAGAAGTAATCCACCAAATTCTGGACAGGCGAGTGAGATGGGTTTCCAGAATCTGATCTGCAAGTGTGCTAGGGCTTGTGAACTTAGACAGACTGGGGAAGATTTGGGGTTTGTTTACTTTTTTGCTTGTTGCTCTTTTTCATTTAAAAGAGAGATTATGGATAGGATAATGGCTAGTTAAATGGAATTTGTGATATCTGTCACCATTGATTGCCAGGCCGCTTTTTAGCTTTCCATATTTGCTTTCTGAAATGTATTTGCCTATTTGCACATGAATTGAGCTATACAATAGTTCTGAATAGTTGAATAGTTCTACACACAGGTAACTTCAGAGGTTTTCTTAATCAGTGACAACGTTCTCTAAAGTTCTGCAGGAAATAATCCCATCAGCTACCTTACCAAAATATATTTTTACTTTGCTTTTTTTTGTATATTTTATCTTCTTTTTTTTTTTTTTTTTTTTTTTGTTAGGGTTAATCAAAACTGGCAATCTTCTATGTTATTACAATAATATTAGATGAAACCAGCACAACGTCATTGCAAAAGTAGTGAATCTTCACTACTTTTAAAGTAAAAATTAGATCTCATGCACTGTCTGAAGTAAGGCTGATGTTTAGAATGCAACTTGGTTTTTCTGTTTTGTTTACCTTCCTATTACTTTAATAGCTAAAACCATCAACTCAGTTCCAAGAATATATTTAGCTGACTGATTTAATCTAATTTTCTCATTGAGCATGCACTGGAATAAAAAAGCAAATCAATAGCACTCTTGGATATCTTCAAGATCGTTTCAGTTCCTGCTCCTCTGTGTCAGCCTCCTTCTCCTTTTATAAGACAATGAGCAAAGACGGTGAACATGGGTACGTAAAGGTCAATATTCCATGCCTTTTAAATATATGAGGAAATTGTTGTTCTTAGGATGTTATTATCTCTGTGGTCTGGTTTGTTTGTGCAATATACTGCTAATGCATCCTTGGTTTAACAGGAAAATGCATCCCACTATTATAGAACTGATGTCTTGGCAGACTGTTTTCTCAGGTGCATCTAAGACTTGTGCTGCTCTCTGTGTTGGTTTGTTGTCCTGTTGGGTTGTAGTGTCAGATGCTCATAAACAGACTTCATAGTCCTTATTTTCTTGTCTTTTGATATACAGCTTAGTCCTTCTCAGATCAGTCGGTAGGTTTTGTTTACTTCTCTGCCAGCTCCATGAGAAGCTCTTGTTTAAAGTTGACAGGCAACGTGCATTTGTCTGTCTTCTGTTCCCAATTTGATTATTTTTGTTTATATTGTACTATGCTCTATGGATTTATCAATGAATCTCTCATCTGGATCTCAGCTTATAGAAAATTCTACAAGTTTCTTCAGATTTTTCAAAAGTGCATTTCCAGGGTGTGAAAGCATTACTCTCTTCCAGCATTGCTTTCTTTGGGATGTTTCTAAGACAAACACAGTCCCCATTTTCCATATGCAGGCAGAGACATGCTTCTACCTCATTCTCTCCAGATCTGACAACCCTGACAGCAGCTGTTTCAGTCACTGACCAGCACTTTGCCAGATCTTCCCCAGAGCGGTTTGTGTGCTGGTGTAATGTGAAACTGAAGTAATACTATTAAAGTGATGACAGAAGTTGAGGCTTGCAGAATGCTGACACTGTCGCCATTGGTCATACCTTGGACCAACAGACTTCTTACTATGGCAGCTGTCTGAGTAGGTATCATAAGCATCTCTTCCGGACCACAGAATCTATCACATGCAGGACAGGAGGTTTGATGCTGATATATGCTGAATTTATCTGGAACCACAGTAAAATCCATGAGGGATCCTTATGTGTAAACATCTGTGGGATTTGGGTTTATTTTAAAGCACATGGTAACTAAAAAGAGGAAAAACAGGAGAAGGAAGGAACAATGAGTTTAAAGTATTGAATAGAATGAATCGACTGTAAACCAATGTTTCAGTGTCTTTAGAAAACAGGAATAAATGTCTAGGTACGTAGTCTATTTAGAAAAGGCACAAGAAAAGGTTCATGTTCTTCTGCCATCTTTGTCCCTAGAATACTATACAGTAAGTTTAACTACTAAAGATATAAGGTACTTGCTGCCAGAACAAATTCTGGATGCATTATGTTGTCAAAAGCAGAGATTGCTGAGTGTAGACGTACCAATTTACAAAAAGTGATGCTTGGTGATCTTTGTTTCCAATTTAAAATTGGAAAAGAAGTTATTAAGTTTATAGTTTGTTATAATGAAAGAATGAATTCTTGTCACATCTTGAAATGGAGAAGGATCTTATTTTCTTCTGAAAAGACTTATTTCCATGTTATAAAGGAAGTGGTTTAAATAGGTTTTAACTATCCATTGACCTTCTTCATGTTACTGATGTGTGAGATTACTAATTGCCTGTAAAATTTAAAATTAGTGGTCCTTCTGGAAGGACCTAAGACATGCTACGGGACGATTAATACTTACAGCATCCCTGTGAGACAAGATTGAATTTATATCTATGTTACAGACAGATAAATTTTAGTAGGATATATGCTTTGGCTTACGTAGTAAGGAAGTGGCCATGGAGATGCTAAGCTTTTTCTCCATCAGCATGTTTGCTGTGTCTACCCTGGGTAAAGTGGCATAGCTACCTTGTCAGTTCACTGGCAAAATATGAGAAAGCAGCAGCAGTGAGACTTGTTTGGCCATCATTTTGCAAATGTTGTAGTAACACACAACTTGCTAGTCCCTCATCCCCTGTGTTTTTCCCTGGCTGAACCAATTCACCCTTTCAACCCAAACATGCAGACAGCTCCTGTCAAACTGAAACCTCTCTGTCCTTCAGCTTAGAAAATACGTTGCAAGCACTGTGCTGCAGATATCAGTGCAATTCTTCACACATATATGCATTTTTTTGATAAAATTGAAAATAACTTTTGAATGAGAAGTCTCTCTGACGTTTTCTCCCAATCTTGGCAGAAACCTCTGTCTTTAGGTAAGAATATGACTAAAATATGCAAACATATTTAGCATTGCATATTTTAGTATTAAATGTCTGTTTCTGAAAGCAGCCATTTCTTTGTCTAATGCTTTGCCAATACCTTTTTGACTAATACTCAGTTCTAACACTGAGAAATGCCAGCAAAAAAAATCCATGAATAAACATCCCACTTGTGAGTCAAGATTAGGCTTTCTTAAAATTATTTGGGTTTTACTTAATGCTTTTTCTCCCACATTTGCTCCTGAAAAGAAATGGCATACCCAGGGTCCCGTAAGTTTATGTAATTAAGAGTTAAACTTATGCTTTAACCTTCTTTATTTTCAATGCTTTTATAATATAAGCTTTTGCAAAAGAAAAACTGTACTTTATACTTATTTTACTGTGAAAGTGGTTTCAAGTCTTCTTGAAAACTAAACTTGACTTTCTTTAGATATTCAGCTTATTTTCACCAATAAACTGTTAGAGTAAATTATGTCCTCCTTTTGAAAATGGTCAGCTCCTCAGATTTAGGACTTGGGTTTTTTCTGTTCACTTAAGAATATGCTTGAATGTGAATATATGAGGACCCTCAATGGAAATAAAGGCCACAGGAAACCATGATCTCTTAATTATTGTTTGCATTAATAACAAAACAGAAATTAGTAGGAAAAAAAGACAAGAGATGGCATGCTGTGCAGCATTTAGCTTTGCGTGTGCTGCTTGGGCAATTAGCTGATGTTGTTCCCTGTTATCTCTTCATCAGCATCCAAAAGCCAACACATAATTTAGGCTGGAAAGGATGTTTGGTGGTCATCTCCTCTAACTGCCTGCTCAAAGCTTTTGCTAGCTCTTCTCTGCTCCCTTCCTGGTGAGGGATTATTGCTGAGCTCAACCTGCCCCGGGGTGATCCCTCTGGTGGCATAAAATTGTTGAGGGGATTTTGTACTCTCATAGCTTCTCTTTCGAAAGTTGGTAGCAAAGAGGACAGGGATGGAGGAAAAAGGAAGTCCTGTGATGTCCTCAATTTATGCTCATCTTGTAGTCCTGAGCTTTTAGTCCTATAGAGACATCTACATATAGAATATGTTGCACACTTTTAGCTTTTTTTTAATCTGTCAGCAAGAAATTAGGTGAAGGATGGGACCTTGAGAACTCAAAGATGAATTTAAACTGCTTCTCTGCACGTGCAGTGTATATATTTGCTGTGGGCAGATATGCAATGCCTCAATAACCAGGCACAGTTATTAAAAAAATTATTTGTTATGAGTATTTTTATGTGTGTCTGTGTGTGTGTATATATATATAGAGAGAGAGAACTGTATATACAAATATACATACTTGCAGTGGAAAAAATATCTGTCAAAGTATGAGGGGACACCCAATATATAGTATTAGTGCAAGGTACAGTATTCACCTTTCAAAAAAATTTTTTTACACTATTTACACCAGCAAACATTCTGGTGGATACTAGAAGACGTATAGAAACTTATCTGTCTGGTTTTCATCAGCTACTATAGTTGTCTGTGTGCATTTAATGGAATTAGTTTTTCCAAGGGCAATGAAAGCTTACCTTTAAAAGTAGAATCCAAGTAACAAATTGCAGACAATTTGGGGTACTAGATCACTAGGATTCCTTATCTAAATTGTTTGCATGTCAGATTTCCATTGTAGCACTGAATAATTTGGATAAATGACCCTTCAATTGGTAATTGAATTTCCTTAACAACAGTTGGGTGATGGTACATAAAAAGTAATAAAAGCCTTTAGCAGCGCCCTTTCCTGGAACTTGTCACACTCTCTACCTCTGATAGTGGATGACACTTATTACTCAAGACATATTTCCTTAAAAGCTGTGGCTTTGCTGAGGTTGTATCTAAAATTATACTTTCTCCTTTAAATGAATTGTACAGTGGTAAAATCAAACTGAATTAATTTTTTTGGTTAATAGTAGAAAATTTTACAGGCAACTCATTTTCCTCAAAATATATTCTCAAAAACTACGGTTGCTGTTAGAAATTTAGTTTCCTAATATTCATATACTGAGAGACCAATTAATCTGATTGCCAGTAAGTTAACTTTACTGACATAAGGGAAGTTAATTCTGCATTATTTGCATGAGAACTACACAACTTCTATAGCTATGTGTATGTTGTCTGAAGCTCATACAGGGCCAAAATCACCTCTGGCAATACTGGGATTTTTGCTGACCTAAGAATTTGAGATTTGGCCTTTAAAATGCAAGTATTGTGTAATATAGGAACATACAAATGGAGCGTAAAGAGTAATTTATAGCTAATTAATTTCTTTAATGAAATTACTTTCCCTGATTATCTCTGACTGGTACAGCTAGAATAATTCAAATTCTAGCCTTTAAAATAGTCTGGTCATATCTGTGTCTTGCAGAAAAAAATGAAAAACATTTAAAGAACAGATATCACCCAAAGAAGCCAAATCTTCCAATACGTTATCCATATTGTTTGAACTCTTGATTTTTTTTGGCTTACTAAAAGATTACTAATATTTGAGTAAAATCTTTTAAACTCTCATACACACATATTTTTAGAGGCATGAAACTTTAATTTGCTGAAACATTCTCAAAAATATTTTTCTAGTTAACTCCTTTCTCTTTGTAAGTTGAGACAATACCAATACCCTGAGATTTAACTATTTATTTTTATTCCTCATCAGTCTTCCATATATATCTTTTTTTTGGATTGGATTCTATCTGTAGTTCCCTCTTTCTAGAATACAGGAGTGTTTCTGTGGCTTTACTAAGTGTTTTCTACCTTGGCTTTACCTGGCTTTCTATAAAATGTGATGCTGCAGAGAGCATAATGCTTGTTAAAAATGATTCATAGGTCAAATACCTGTAACTATTGGTACAGGTAATGGCATGATAGTGATTTGGGAATACTGGCTGCTTGGTTTTCTGGGATAGCAAAGGTCTCATGCTTTTACAATACCTTACACGTGACCTCATTTTGCCACACAAAATATCTAAATTCACTCAGTCTTATGTGCTTATTTGCTTTCTCTTAAGAAGTCCAATCTGTCTGTTTTGACTCTCCAAGAATATAAATTCTTCAGACTGGGTAATTCTCCCCCTGTTTTTATGTTTGAAAAATACATAGTGCAGTAGAATACCTCCAGAAACTGTAATTAATTAATGAGTGATAGACGTTTGCTCAAAGCTGCCAGAAGTTGTTCAGCTCCTTATCATCTGTAACCTGAAATGTACTGTTTAATCTCCCCCAGTAATAAACAGGGTTAAATCCTCATTGTAGTTGGCACTAGCGGGACTTTCCACATCGTTTTGACTATATTGGAAAATTGATTCAGATATGAGTAAGCCATCCATCTTGAATAAAAATACCATCAAATAAACATATTAGATGCATTAGTTTCCTTATGCATTTTTGTCTTCAGTGCCCGAGTTCTGTATGTTTTTTCATTTCTGTGAGATTTATTAGAAGCCGTTATACTTGCAAAGTACTTAGTGGATTTCTGATTGCTATAAAGAAAATAATTGTGCTAGATAAGAGAAATCAAAGTCTTCCTATTGCATGGAAGTACTTGGAACACTTACAGATTTATGATTGCAAAACTCCAAAAATGCTGTTTATCAAAATAAAAGCACAATACATTTTATAAAAACTAAGGACACTTTGGCAATTTCTTAAATTCAAATCTTAGCAAAGCAAATATTATCTAAATAGAAATAGTGAGAACTGACTGTCTTTCTTTGGGGGCAGTGTAATTTTGATATTGTTGCTAAATAAAGGATATAATTATTAAGACTTGTGACATTTAATGCTGTTTTAATTAGATGATGTCAAAGTCTGGGTTGATTGAAAATAATGTTGCCTTCTGAGCTGTAGTAAAGACTGCTATGAATAATCATTCACTACAGGTTTTTGACAAAGGCTTTTATAATATATAATTTTTTCAATTTTAATTTGTTTTAATAAGCTAATTCTGCACTTGCAGAACAACTGATTTTACCTGCCTCTGAATGTGTGAAGTTTTAACAATTTCCCTAGAAATGTAATTGCTGGAAACAGTGCTCTTAGAATTGGCATTAAAATGTCAGTGCACCAACTGTTCAGAAAGCTGCTGAGTTTCATGATACAAATATTGCCGACTTCCAAGTCAATTAAATAAGCCAAATATGCTGTTTTTGTCCCCATTGGTTTCTAAGCTTCACCAGGAATAGTTAGATAAATGTGACTCCCATTTTAGTAATTCATGTATTTATCTTGTTACTTTCTAGGATACGCTTCATCAAAGCTTTCAAAACGAGTGCTTTGCATTCAACTCTTAAACCCTTATATAAATATCTACAAGTGCACAGAAGCATTTGCTTGACTTCCCCTCCCTTTCCAAAAAAAGCTGAACATTTGAAATTTCCAATTGTTTTCAAGGAGGTATAGGCATATACACGCAGATGGTGTTTTTAGGAGCCTGATTTTTCTGCCCAAACTTCTAACGAGTGCAGTCTTGCACGGAAAGTAGCTCTGTTTTTTCTGCAATTATTTTTTTGGGAAAAAAGTGCAGTATGGTACTGCTAACAATGGCAAGATCAGGCTCGGGCTTTTAAATAAGAGTAATTTCGGTATTCTTTCTTGAAAACATAACCTGTACCTTTAGTACTTAATGTTCACCTGCCTGGGGCCAACAGGTCCAGCAAACACCTCAGAGCTCCAATGCCAGTCTATCAATGCTATGGGGATATCAATAAACTTTTGTAACAGGAATTGGAGCGCATGAGCTAGAATTTTTGGACACTATCATCAGATGATCCATCTGGTTTCCAAGGCTTGGGAGTCTGCATGCAACAGTGCAATCCCCTCTAAATCAAAACTTCAGATGCTGCCCTGACTTCCAGGGTATGAAACCTTTATTGAATTTAGCATTTTAAAGGGCAGTTTTACTCTGGAGGTCCATGCTGCTAGTGATACGTATGAATGGCACCATATATAAACCCTCTCAGTTGGTTCTGAGGCTTTTGTGAAATCGCATAATATCTTTGCTTCACAAAATCATTAGTCACGGGTTTACATAGGACAGCACTGAATTTCAGCAGAACAAAACCAAGCTTTTTATCTTTTAACTCTTTTTTTAGCTCTTTTTAGTTACCTTCAATTTAATTGATTTGTGAATTCATTTCCTCCCGCTTAAATTGTAGTAATCTTAAGCTTTTTATTTGTTCTCTAGGTGTATTTTGGTATCAAACTTTGAAACACTGAACAGATAAGAAGATATAATTTGTGCACTGATATCTCTTTTTAACCCAAGTTTTTAATACGTTTTAGGTGTTGCTTTTTGTCTTGTTAGGAGTTAACCTATACACAGTTGCAAATGCAAATCTTCACTCTGCTTTTGCTTGACTTCTCATTCCAGTGGTTTTCTTTGAAGCAGCACTCATAAATATTCTTTAATAGATGAAAATATCCTTGAAGAGCAAATGAATTCCTAAAGTGTTGTAAATGTCAAAGGAAGGATGGAGGTAAAAATTATCTCTGAATTTCATATTTCTACCAGAAAATTCCCCAGAGGGAAAGAAGCTTGCAAAGAGCACTGATAATGCATAGATACCCAAGCTGATTCAAGAACTGATCTTTAAAATCTGATGCATGTTGAGGTTTGTGGAAGGTTATATCTGATTTAAGTTACTTAGTTTCTCCTGGTACTAATAAATTTCTGTATGGCTATGAAGGAACTGAAACTCCATTTCCCTGTGAGCTTCCCTTTCCAGCCTTGGCCTGAGTCTCTAATCCCAAACTCAGTTTTGCATGAACATGTTTTTTGATCATTCTCCATCCCAATGAAGCCTACAGACATATCCTTCTGCTTCTTCCATCCATGTGCTTAAGGCATCTACACAGATGTAGATATAGGAATATACAAGGAGGGTAATCTGTTAATTGTGCCCATGCTCCTAAGTATAGGACATTGTTCTAGCTACTCCACAAGTTGTGTGTATTCTTTGGTGTTTTATACAAATTGATCAAAGCAGTTTATCAAATTACCAACATATTTTTCGTCACTACAAAAAAACCCCTATGCATGTATCAAAGAGTAATAGACTTGTTATCTGCAAAGAAAATGTTCTAGAAAGGCTTTGAATATTGCTTGGGGAGAGGCAGTGAAATGGTTAGATGGTGAGAACTGAAAATCAGTGAGGTTCAATATGCTGGAGAGAGGTCAGAGAAGCTGAGGAAAGTCTGCAGTGCTGAAGAAAAGCTGGAGTACTGGATTAAATTGGTGATAAGTGCAAATCTGGGTGAGTAGACAGGATGAATCAGATTGCCAGATGTCTCTTACTGTAAGTTTCTTTTGTGTTATATTACAGAGGTAGAAACGAATATCAAACTTAGGTGGAACGATGAGTAACAATTCAATGTGTAGCAAAGAACATATGGAAATTGTAGAGGGGATTTTTATATCAGAATATGGTACTTTGTCAAATGTTTCTCAAGAACCTGTTGATACTGGTTTGGTTTTGTTTTTTGTTTTTTGGGTTTTTTTTTAAACTTACTGTGACCAAATAAAGAATATTTTGCTAGGTTATCAGTTTAAAGGCTTTTCACATCCCACAGCAGCTCTGGGGAACCGTAAAATCAAGGACAGGTAGCAACTCCCTGAGGCTTTACGAAATGGGAATTTTCCCTTCAGCTGTTAAATGTTTCACTTTAATTTGGAATTAACTGCATAGTTTAATACTCAGAATGTCTCTCGAGAGATAATTTCATTTTCTGGCTTTATATACTTCCCCTAAAATATGGGAATATTTGCACTAAGAGAGACACAAACATAAAAGAACAAGGCTGAATATTGAAGGCATCTGTTGTTCTCAGTAGGAATAGGTTCCTGAGGGAATAGGATGATCTAACTGAGCTAATATAAAATGAATCTGAACTATGACAGATTCATTTAAAAGAAATCTGAAATGGGATTCTAATTTAAAATGCTCAGGAAAAAAAGTCTTGGACCTGCAATGTTAAACTGATTGTTGCATGAATATTTATCTCTTATCTTCTCTTTACATCAGCTGTTTCTTGTAACATTGTGTTCAGAGACTTGGCTTAGGAGTCTGTGTCCAATATGTCTTCACTTGTCATCTTCTGCCTACTCCTTGGTTTCCTCCCTTGTGTTCGTCACAGGCTAGAATGTAATTTCACAGAGTCTACACATTAGCTTTCTTGCTTAGTTTTCAGGTTCTCCTCAATTTTAGAAATACATATAAGATTTGCTAGACTACCATACGCTTAAATAAAATTGTGTTTATTTCAGTTTAGAAACATGAAACTAAAGTAGGAATGCTTTGACCAGCATAAGTGTGTTTCCTTTTCTGCAGGCTAGACTGAATAAGATAAAGCACAATAAGGTATAAGATGAAGCCGTTCCTTTGAAAGCAATCCTCTCTGTCTTGTCTTGTTTGATGGACTTGTTGCTCTCCTTTGCACCCAATTTTTAAATGCTACAACTAGTATAGGTGAAGTGAGCACTTCTGTGTCTCCATGGCTGTCTCCCAAGACTTGGGAATTTCCTTTCTGTGTTGGTCACAATCTTGTAATAACTGCTGAGGTTTTTGTTGGTTGTTTCCCCCCTGCCCCCCTTTCCCCTGGCTTTGGCATCCGGAAAGGTAAAATTAAAAATTTGCAGTAACTTTTACATATCTATTTTATGCAATTTCAATAAGTGATGCTTGCCCTGAACTTCAGTTCTGTTCTTTTGAAGCTGGTGTAATCTCTTGCACAACACACTTGGGAAGTAATTCTGGGGTAACTCATGATATATTGTCAGTTATGATACTCTGCTCCAGGAGCTTGCGACCATACTGTCATGTAATGGGAAACACTACCTCCTCTCTTCTAGAGCCCTGCATTCTATTAATGTGCAATTTTTCTTCATAGAAACCCTTTTAAAAAGAAAAGGGTGGCAGGAGGGAGAAAAGCTGATGCGATTGCCTCATGTAGCAAAATACAGGTCCATATCATGGATAAAGTACCCTTTTTTTTTTGTTTGGTTGGGTTGGGTTGGTTTGTTTGTTTGTTTGTTTGCTGCAGATCCAGGTGCTTTCACTTCTGGCCGCAGGCTTTCAGTCAAAACCTGAATGGAGAGGAGAAGCGCAGAAAAGAATGGTCTCCTCCTGCCTCCCTTTCGCTACAGGTCTGGGGCTGAACTTGGAGGTAGTGATGAGAAGGGTTGGGAGAGGGCTAGGGAGCGCTCCACCTAAATTCAGCAGCAAGGAGCGAGACTCAGCTGTATGGCAGTAACAGCAAATCGGTCTGGAACAAGTTACACCAAATGGTTTGGCTGAAGAGATCCAAGTCAGCTTCAGCACAATCAACAGTGGATACTCCAGAAAGTCCTTTGTTTCTAATTTAACTTTTCTGGACTCAGATGCCAGGATTTCTATCTCCACAACTCAATGTTTCAGTCTCTGCTTGTATTTACAAATTGTTACGGGGCCAATGGTCTAATCATTGCTGGGATTTTGGAGGAAATAATCTCAATAATAACTATGTTCTTAGTGTAATATGCTTAAAGACTGGACCCTTCTCTCTAGTTACAGTATGAGCAGAAGGTGATTGATTTTTTTGTTTGTTTGAGGTTTTTTGTGTGTGTTTGTTTGTTTCCCCACAAGCTTCTGCATGAAACATTGACAAGCATTTCAGTTCTGTGTCTTGGAGCCAGTGGCCACGCAAGCAGTGGTTTGTGGTTGTGAATCAAGATCATCAGCAAACAAACAGGGCTTCAGACCTCCGGAAGCTCAGATTGAGCTGACGCTGTTTGTAATGGCAAATAACACAAAGCCTAATAATTTGCAGCCAGTAGTGGAATTGCATTGTGATGGCAATGAGAACCTTTACCAGAGAAAATGGACATTTCTGAAGCTCTGTTAAGTGGTTGTTCCAGCCATGCTTTCCTGGTTGGTACTTCTGTTTTCGGTGTAAGCCTGAAATTCTGCTGCTTTGCCCTCAGATTTAGAAACCTATCACATCATGATTTCCTGGTTAGTAGGATGTCACTTCCAGTTAATATTACTGCATGTACTCCTAGAGGCAAAAGGAAAAAAAAAAAAAACCAAACCACGAAACCCCCAAAAAACTTGTCAAGTGTTTTTTATTCCATAAGTCACTTTTGTATGCAGCTCTACAGATAGAGTAAAACTAATTTTTTTTCTGTGATTACCTTTTGCGTATCATTCTACCATTAAACTTGCCCACTGAGTTATCAAAAAAAAAACCAAACCCAAAACACAAACAAAGGCAGGAGGTAATTTATGATCTCTTCTTCAAGGTGCTAGAGGAAGCCAATTCTCGAAGAACCGGTAAGAGCAATACTCATATTACATCTTTTTAAGGTTATCATAATTTTAAAAGATGGGAAGCTGTTTAAGCCCCAGAATGGAAGGAAAATCCAGCTATTCCATGCATAAAGGAAAGAAATATGCATTTCTGTAAAACTAAAATCTGTAAATTATGTTTTTTTTTTTTAATTTAAAATTGAAAATTACAAGTCTGTAAAACTGACTCGGTGGGCCTTTCAAATTTCAAGAGTGACAATAAAAATTTGTTTTGCTAAGGAATTTTTGGAAAGCAAAAATTTTATAGGGCAACTTTGGTAACTTTTGTTTCTGAGATTCAGCAAAAAGTTGTCTTTTTTTACGCAAAGGACATCAGCTGTAGTTTTATTGAATTTTTAAAGCATTATCCTGATGTGCACTTTCTGGTAGCTGAGACAGCGTACAAATATCCTAGGCAATTTATTTCAAGGTGTGTTTTTTTTACCAGCCTCAGACATATTGTCCCAGCCATTTTAAAAAGCACAGCCATTTATGCAGTGTGGATTACTCATGCAATCCTGGGGTTCACAGAAGTGTTTGTTGTTAGGATTAGAGTTCCCAGATTCTGTACATGTTTACAAGAACTAATAATCATGGCTAGGCTTTGACCTTCCTCCCCAGCCTTAACTGCAGATTAGAGTAAGTTTTTCATGTATAGAACAAAATAAAATCTTTAGGAAAACACTGAGGGTTCAGTGTTGCTTTCCAAAGGGTCCTTAACTTTTTTGTTGGAAAAATGTCTTGGCCTTAATTATTTGATTGCTTATACTGTTGTTTTCTGTAGCATTTTTGTTACAACTTTTGTCATCTCTTTTAAAAGTAAAAGATGTGAATTTTCACTACCAAAAGCTTTGTGTCATTTAAAATGGATAACATTGCTGATACCCTTCAAACCCAAGGGAAGTGACAGGAGGAATTTTTGCACTTGGTTTAAGCTAACAAAAGATGATCATTAAAATTTGATCACCTTCTTTTTAAATAAAGCATTGCTGGAAAAGGAAAAGCTCTCGGCAAACCAGATTTTTTAGTTTAAATATCAGATGATAATAACTATGCGATAGATTTATCTAGTGTAGGACCACATAAAGATGCTTCCTGTTTTAACTCTTTTAGAGAAGTAAATGAAGCCTGGACATGTCAACAGAAGTAAACAAGCTCTGTGTTGCAAGGAGTGGGAATGGTTCTGAAAGTTCATGTTCTGGAAGAAACCAGGACAGGAGGTTCAGGATGAGGCAGAGGGAGGGCTCAGCCCAATAATTGAGCTTAAAGAACTAAGGAATGATGTCGAAACTGCATTTTTTTCCCCCCATTCAGATATCTTAACTACTTCAGACGTAGGAATGTCTTGCATGATTTAAAGTAAAAATTGGTTTACTTCTTGCAGTCTTCGTTGTCTGTGGACAAGTATGTGTGCTCTGGTGACCAGTGTGAACTGCAAGTTCAGAGTGGGTGCAGTTCTGTGAAACTGTTTTTATGCTGCTGAGCAAGTTCAGAAATTGGCACTGCCCCTAAACAATGAAAGTGGTTAGACCATGAGGACACCTTTCTGTAAAAAGCCACTGGAAGGAAAGCAAACTGCAAACAGGTTCTTGTGGTAAGAGAAGGTGTTATGCATGAAATTTTTCTATGGACAAGAGAGGGAACATGCCATATACCTATACCTGATCCATATGTTTACAGAGCCAAGGGTTTACTTTTAGCTTATTTAAAATATTAATAGTATAAACAGAATACAAAAAAAAGTTGTTATTTCAATTGCAATAATATTAACAATTCATTTTGATATGAAATCTCATAGTGCAACAGCTTCATGACTGGAGACCTTCAGGAGTAATTTTGCTTGGGTATCATCCTTCCCTAGATAGTATCGTAATCTTCCCTGAGACTGTAGGATGTTTTGAAATAAGGTGTCCTCCTATTGGTACTATTCTATTTTATAAATAGTTTTCAAGGCAAAGAGCCACACAAACCACTCTTGTGGTTTTTGGTGTGTTTTTCCCTCTTGGTTTGTGTCTTGAAAGATGGAATGTTCCTGGGGAAGCCAAAGCAATATATTATTTAGAAACATTAATATTCAAAAGGTGAGGAAATCCTATGAGTGTTTTCAGATAAATGTTTTACCTTCAGACAAAATCAACTGGTTAAGACATCTATTACCCATTTATCTCCATCTTCTACTTTTTGTTTTTCATTGAGTGGAAAACAAAAGAGATAACCTATTAAAATGTGACCAACCTGAATTATCTCTGTAGACATCATATGAAGGAGTCTGGCTAATGATAATATAAAATAGCATAGGATAAAATGTGATTACTGAATCAAAAGCAACTTGAAGTTAAGGAGAGTGGAATTACCTAGTTTAATCAAGAGACAAGAATGAAAACTCTACAACATGCCGTAAATTCTTTATTGACCAAAACTGGTAAGGGCATCTTTGCAATTAAGATGCTTATACCTGACAAGTTACCTGAGTATTGGAAATTGTAGAGGGTTGGGTTTTTTTTCCCAATCTAGTTCCTTGGACCTAAGATAACTCTAATAGAATTTTTTTTTTTTACTGAAGAGCTTATCTTTTCCATTTTTAATACAGTTTCTGCAGTAGAGGTAGCTGCCCTATTCTGATGGGGAGAAGTTTGAAATCATAATTTATGTAATATAAAACACGATTTCTACTTGGTGACTGAAGTTCTATATCAAGGCACGCAGAGCAGCTGGTAGGAACTAAGAAATTTCTGCAGGGCTTAAATAGAATATTCATATTCATCCCATACTATATAAAACCTTAAAAGTTTACCATCATTCTTCTAGTATTCAGGAGTTGTTTTCTTCTAGTAGCATTTCTTCTCCTCACAATGAGATAAACAAACAGAGGTATTCCCCTGTATCTTTAGGTTCCTGAGCATCAGTGCTGACTATATAATGTGCACGTGTGCGCGTGTGTGTGCGTGTATTACATAAAAATGATTGTTCTTTGTTCTGATCTATAGAGATGGAAGAAATGCTCATTACTAGCCTTGCAGTTAACTTCCTGTTCTAGGCTTCAGAGTTGGAAATTTATTTACAGCCAACTAATGAAATTTTCCTTTGCTTGCCTAGACCATATACAGGTTATTATCATTATCACTGACTTGTAACTTTATAATAGCTGAGTTCATAATAAAAACTACCTCACTTCCTCAGGCTATAGAGTTGGAAAATGATTTGGATTCATGCTTAAGGCCTTTAATTGATCCGATCTTTTAGACTGTCTTGTCACTGAGAGACTGCAGTGATTTCATACTCAACTTCTACAGTTTCCTGCGGTCTCAAGCACATGCTCCCAAGTACTTGCACTGCCACTGAGTGTTCCCAGCTGGCAACCAAAAATTCTGTCTTTCACTACTGCCAGTGGGTCACATGTGAGATTGAATTCTCTGGTTACTCCATTCCCCTGCTTTTATCTCCAATATTTACTTTAATTCTGCCTCTTTCCATCTCTGGTCCTTGGGGACTGATTTAACATAGTATTAGAAGGACAGATAAGGGAGGCTTGTCTGAAGCCGCAAGTAGTTGTGCCCATACGTCGTGGTTTAACCCCAGACGGCAACTGAGCACCACACAGCCAACTCGCTCACTCCCCCCCAGCAGGGTGGGGGGGAAGAGAATTAGAAGGGTAAAAGTGAGAAAACTCGTGTGTTGACGTAAGAACAGTTTAATAATTAAAATAAAATAATAATAATAATAAATTGTAATGAAAAGGAAAATAACAAAGAGAAAGAAATAAAACCCAAGAAAGACAAGTGATGCAAATGAAAACAATTGCTCGCCACCAACCGAGCGACGCCCAGCCAGTCCCCAAGCAGCGGCCCCCCGGCCAACCTTCCCCCTCGTTTTATTGCTGAGCATGACGCCATAGGGTATGGAATAGCCCTTTGGTCAGCTGGGGTCAGCTGTCCCAGCCGTGTCCCCTCCCAGCTTCTTGTGCCCCCCCAGCCTCCTCGCTGGTGGGGTGGGGTGTGGAGCAGAAAAGGCCTTGACTCTGTGCTAGCACTGCTCAGCAGTAACTAAAACATCCCTGTGTTATCAACACTGTTTGCAGCACAAATCCAAAACATAGCCCTGTATAGCTACTATGAAGAAAATTAACTCTACCCCAGCCAAAACCAGCACACCATGCTTCTTAGACAAGTGGTGGTATATATGGTCGCAAAAGAATGTGTGGTAGGAGGTAGGAAGACAAATGATGATACAGCACAGGTATTATATAAAGCCATCAAAATCTACCAGCTGTATGTCGTATGCAACTTCAAGACTGTAATGCAGACTCAGATGTTTCCTTTACAGGGCCAGCAATGCTAAATGGGTATGCTACTCTTTGATTTATATCCTTGATCACCGTTTCCTATCTGAAGCGCACAGTGCGTAGCTTCTTCAGGCTTTATCTGTACCATGAAACCTAGATGAATTTCCAGTTGACCAGAGATGATCATAAAATAATTTTTGGAATGTGTTTTTAATTTGCCTCTAATGAAAATAAGTGTGCAGAGTAGAAAATTTTTTATTTAGTTTAGAGTGTTAGAGTTTTGAGCATATATAAACCTTTCTTATTACCCATGAGCAAGGTTCAGCTCAGGTTTATCAGACCATAGATATGATCAGATCAATTCTAAGTCTATTTAAAATTATTTTCCTACTTGTCAGTTAAATTTTGCATACTTTGGGAGAGCTGGTTACCTGTATTATGTGGGAGGAAGATCTATGGGCCACTATTACAGTCACAACAGTTCTGGAAAATCTGGAGTAGACAAGTAACGCCTCGTGTTCCCCAAAGGGCTTTGCTGAAGGATCCCACAGGGATACTAACAGACTGTTTTTCTTCTCGATATCTGCAGGACCCTGCTAGGAGGGAAAAGACAGACACCACAGGCCTAGCAGTGTGGTAATTTAACTTGCTCTCAACGTGGGTACTTCATATGAAATAGTTAGCAGAATCAAATTTTGCATGAAGGACAGCTGTTTCAAAATTACTTCGACCAAGATGTAGGCTTTGAAGAACTGTTTGGGCTGTAGCATCTGTCTTCTATCTTCCTCCTCCCTGATGTAGTAGCTGCAGCATATTCACCCAAATGCATTGCAATTCATGCCAGATTAAGAATGCACAGATTTAAGGATTTGCACCTTTAAATCTTAATTTTTAGTTTAATCAGGGCATCAAGCCACATCTGCAAGCTCTACAGCATCCACAATTGTTTTAGACTAGCAAAAAATGCCAGGGGAAAGAAAATCCCTGAAAACTGTAGGGAAGCCCTTGACTGAGAAGATGAAATGTAAGTTTTGACTGTTTCTGGGAAATCCTAGGGGCAAAAAGGTTCTCACAGATGACTGAATAAATTATTGAAGCTATGAAATCAAACTTTTTTAAACCATATGTATATTATATATAAATATATATACATACATATTTGTCACTACATATATATGTAGAGAAAGCATACTTCTCATGCATATTTTTATTTACTGCCCAAGATGTACATAGGCATTTATTATGCTTACAGAATTCTCATAGCTGATTTGGTGCAATGACTATTCCGTTGTCTTAAGAATGCTGCATACCTAGTATGCGTAAATGAAAGAGGTTTGCACCCAATTTCTGATATATTTTTCTTCTTTAACAGGTTAATGTTGCTGTTGGGGTCAAAATGCAAGCTTTTCAATATTCTTATTGCGTATGGACATGATATGGATATGTTTTATTTAAATCTCAAAAGATCTATGGAACCTATAGACTATTAAGGCTATGGTTTCTATAGCAGGGAAGTTTATTCCTTCTAATTTTTTCAGTTCAGTTTTCTCTTCCATTAAATACAGATGTAAATATGTACAGAATCTAGTACAACTAAAATGAGTTATAATAACTCCAGATATTCTTTCCACAGAGGAGAGAGATTTGGAATTAATAAATTATTTTGTCTTGGAGGCAAAATGCAAATTTCTTATAAATGGGGTATGTGAAACTAAGATAGGAGTCCAAAGCCACAAAAAAAACCCTCACATACTTGTTGATAGCAGTTTGCCTCAATCTTTTTTGATTTATTTGAGAATACTCAGCATTGGTTTGTTTTTTAAGTTGGAAGATATGACTGTACATACAAAACAGGATCTGTATAATAAGGAAAAAAAGATTTTAGTGTTCTGCAGAAAGATTATTGATAACACTGCCCATGCAGGTTTTATAGTTAGCTTTGCATACAGATATTCAATTTATATTGAACACTAAAAGATAGTACCCTAGCTTCTGCAGTGAGAATTTTACAGTGCATGCACAGAACTTATGTGCAACATGAAAACTGCATTATGTCATCTTATGTTTCAGCAGGTAAGTCCCAGTCTTGTTTATTCGCCAGCACGAACCACAAGCTGGCTGTGGAAGGTCAGGCTGGGAAGTTGCTCGTGTTTGACACTGCAACATTCTGGAGTGATGAATATTTAATTAGGCAAGCGAGGACCGTGTGGGAGGTTGAAGCAGCCGTAGCTCCTAGTTGACTGTCTGCAGTATCATCTTAGAGTGTTGTGTGAAAATGAATCCTTGGGGTGAGCTTCAAGGACACTGAGTAGGTAAAAAAGGCATTCTCACAGAGCAGCTAGTTACAGGGAAGTTAGAAATAATAGAGACAAATGTTTTAAGTGCTTTTGTTACACTGGTCAAAGGTTTTATGTTCTGGTGGGCTAAGCCACCATGTTTTATTAAGGTCCATAAAAGTAATAGAAAATTAAGTTTGAACCTATAGAGTCTGGAACTATAACAGCGATGAAAGTAATTTATTTTATGCAGGTATTAGGTATTAGAATGGAGCACATGTATAATTTGTTGATATTATGCAAACAGCATGAGGTAGCAGTCATTTCTCTGTAGTTCTATTTTAAGCACAGCAATAGAACTGTTTGATTTTGAGGATATTATTCTTAGCAAGCTTTCAGAAGAAGTTAAAAACTATAGACAAAAGCAGGAAGACTGTATTAATTTTCAGTGGCATAGGCCAGGACAAAGACTTCTTTTTATTTTGTGTTCCACATTAAGAAACATTGCATGCGGTTTGGATAAGTAACAGTTGGGCTACTAGAAACTTTTTCATTGTGCTATGAAGGGTTTACAAAAAACAATTTAAAAAAATAAATGTCTGTCCAAAACCAGGGACCTTGGCAGTCCCCTCACTATCTGTCCTAGGCTCTGTGGAAGTTACTATTCCCACACAAGACAGAACAAGATCATGTCCACGTTCCATGTGGACATCCATTTTAATACGGAGTGGATGAAGCAGAGACAGTTTTGAGTTCCTTGTTGTCGCTATAACATTCAGGACAGACAGCAATGAGCAATAACCGATTTAAACTAAGTGAATTTAGCTAGCACATTACTACTAATCAGTTAGGAAGGGAACATGTATCTGCATCTCTGCTTCCCCAGCTCCCATTCTAGCATATAACCATCTCTGGTTTGTGTTAATAGCCAAGACTAAATTTGGGCAAATGAGGTGCAGGAAAATTTTTGTTGCTATTCACTGGCTGTGGTTAAAAATGGTGGCTGATATTTTCATAGACATGGTGAACAATTTGGAATTAGTTCTGCAGTTTCCAGTGACTTCTGTGGTGAAGGACTCTAATCCTGCCACATCCATTTTAGAATAACGGTCGCCAACTTTTGACGCCTTGATACACAACACTAAAGAGTTGAGAAGTCCAGAGAAGAGCTATTAAAATGAATACATTAGGAATTGTGATTTAGGAGGACTCTTACTTTTATGACAGACAAGGAGCAACTGAAACAAGATCTGATGATGGTCATCTACTTGTGGCAGCTGTTTATTATGCTGATCGTAAACATCTCGCTGTTACCTTGTGTTCACCCATCTGTTTGTTTCTATCCATCTGTTATTTCTTGCCATGTGCTTAGGTTGTGAATATTATCCCTGTTCTTTTGAAATAAGGAGGTTAGAAATCCTCTGATAAAAATACTCTGTTGTGGAATTTGGCATTTGCATTAAGAACAAAAGCCCTCGCAAGCCTCTGGAGTCAACAGCGAGGAAACTGTGTACGCAGGTTTTCAGTGCTCCTGCTTGACTTCCTGCAGTCACCCTTTCTGATGAGGTTGAAGCATCTAATTGAGTAGATTTTGTTATTGTTATAAGATTTCATTTTGCTTTTAGTCAATAGCACAGGCTATTTCAGGGGGAGATTTTGCTCTTTGAAGTTGGAAGAATGTTTAAATAATGTGTGCAAATGAAAGAGGTATACAAGGCAAATCGTCTCCAAGAAGCTGATCAACTTGTGCTCTGTATATGTCACTTCAGCTTGCGCTGTTGCTTTTTTTGTTACCAGACTAGCAAATTTATATCTGGCGTGCACTGTCATCCTTATTGCGGGGGCGTCTTCTTCTCATCAAATATTTGTGATGGCTTTTTTTCTCCTTAAAACATTATACCGTGCTTTTCGCAAGTTGAGTCTTTGGCATTGTTACTTAATATGATGATAGCCAAATTTGATTTCTTCTTGAGTATTTTAAGAGATCCTTTTGCTTTATTTTGTTATTAAATATAATCTGTATTTAGTAACTCTCTCTCAAAAAGAAAATATAATGCTAGCTAATTCAGCATTATTTATCGTTTTATGCCAGGCCATCACAATGTTCTGTTCTAAGACAGGCCGTACATTTGGGGTTAAGATTTTTTTGAAGGAAGATTAGCCTAGATTGTCCCAGCAACCTGTGCAATCTAAAAATCAGGTTTTTTCCTTACTTATTTTAAAACATGTTTTCATATTGCTGTTAATTGGTTTCTGCTTTGGTTTTGGTTGTTTTGTTTTATAGTGAAATACTATTCCTACACAGGAACAAGAAAAGAAATACCGATTATGTACCTGCTAATACTGACTAGCTCTGAACTACAAGATTTGCATAGTTTTGTCTTTTGTAGCATGGGACTAAAGCTACGTCAGTGTATACCCACCTCTGAATATGGTTAGGGCACACTTCAGCTGCCAACACGTGTGCCTGGGGCATAGACCAGTGATGCTGAGACCCTAATTGAAGTTCTGAAAATGCATGTGGAATTACATCTATGGATTGAATAGAATTTAATTTCATGAATTGATGGTTTTGCGCCTTTTTTCTTGCTGTGGTGACAATGATTTTTAAGATTTTTTTTCTTGTAGCTTTGTTTAGAAATTCTCAAAGAAAGAAAATATTATTATCAATTAATTTGTCTTAACAACTCTATATTATGCTTTATACATTCAGGGAAACTTTTCCATTTTGCATTTAACCTGGACTGCTGTTGTGGACGATCTTTTAAAAACCCCACATATGTTTCCTCCCCAGTCATTTCATGCCTTCCAAGTACTTCAAAACAAAGTAATTTCTGTTTTATACTGTTCTGGGAGCCTGTCAGCTGCACTGGGTAAGACAATTTGAAAATCCAGGAGTTTATAAACAACGTTTACTTTTTCGTTCCATTTACTTCTCCTAATGTCTGAAAAACCCTTTTGTTTTGTGTGTGTGTGTGTTTTATCCCTTCTCCATTGTACTTAAATAGCGGCTTTTAAACCCTGATTTCTAAGTACGTGATTCCAAAGTCAGAACTTATAGGAATTGATCCAGATCCCTCTGACGTTAATAGGAATTTTCTTTCTTTTGGTTTTTTTTATAGGTTTTAGTTCAGTTCTAGATATTATGAATTATTAGGAGTGGACATAGCTTATAGATATAAGACGTATTTATATACTTCAGTGCAAAGAGACTGTTTCTGACTGAGGACTTTAGTGTGTCCCATCAATTAAAAAAAATATATATATCTATTACCAATACATGAAGTTGATATTCTCCAACTGTCCCTCATATTGTTTCACTATAATATATTTGTCAGCAAACCATGGTGGTTTTATTACAGTTTTCCATTCTAATTTTCCTGCCCCCTTTTCCCTGTTCTGCTCTTTTAATTTGGGGTAAAGCAACTTCAGTCCAAAGATTAGTCGGCCTTTCTGCCGAGCAGAAAAATATTGAGAGCTAGATTTGGATCCAATTGTATCCGAATACTGCATTGTTTGTTAAAAGCCTCTTAGCGACACTGGTCAGAAGCCTTTCATGAACTCTATCTTAAGTAGCAATTACTGTTATTGCTGTGTTGAAATGTAAAAGGTTTAGGAAAAAGTGTCAGATCTGAGGCGGCTTTGTTTTAGCGAAGAAAAAAACCAATGACAAAACATGGTGTTGGTGATACACGCTTATATAAGACTTTAGAAAACCAATGTTTCAGTTCTTCATTTGGAAGTAACACTGCTAGTGAAACTTGTATAAAGCAATTAAAAATGTCAAAGGATTAAGAAGGTCAAGGGCTCCAGCTGAGAACCATTTGCACTGGCCTCTTCTGCCCTGTTCTAAAGAAGAGATACACACTTCTGGTTTCAGTATCTCTTTACGTCTACCAGCTATTTAAGGAATTTCCTTTTCAGAGATCAGAGGAGTTTAGAAACTGTTAAGGCACACTGCGATCTGTAATGCCTCAGAATTGGATGATTTTGTTGCGGGTTTTTTTTGTCAAACTCTTCTTGGCAAAGTTTTTCTGAAAAGACACAGAAAATAGTTACCGCTTAAGATGAGTGGCTGTAGGAAGTGGTGTAAACACGAAATACTGTAATTTGCCCAGCTCCTTCTCAGGCTCAACCCTTTGCTACGCTAAAGCGGGGGCTTCTGGGAGTTATTTCATTTTGGTTCTTTCCATTAACTGTGTAGCCTCGCTGGAAGCATAAGACTTGTGTTTTAGATAGCAGACACAGAAACTATGTCATCTGACTGCAACTTTGATAATGCTTTGATGTATTGTGTCTATAACGCATTTATCTCTGCTCAGTGTGTAATACAAAGAATAGCTTGAAGATGTGCATTTGTGTTTATTATAATTTTTTAAAGGCATTCACCAAAATGTTTTATGGTCAATGCTGTCATTAAAATTAGATCAGACAGTGATTTTCTTCTGTTAAGCTTTTCCTTAATGGGTTCTTTGTCTTCTTTTAACTGTATTAGGCATTACATAGTGCATCACCATCTAATGCAATAGAGTTGTTCTCTGTGTTTACATAGTACAGGGAAGCACTCCACGGGAAATGAAAACATATTCTTTGGGTTCTTTGGTCATGGATAAAGACTTCAACAGATCATTTTTATTAATCGGAAACACTTCTCAGGCACGATGGAAAATAATGAATTTATAAGGGAATAGTAAGGAATGCATGTAGCTTCCTCACGAGACTTTCTTGGAAAGATCCTAACCACAAGACGTTAAGTGTGCCAGAGCCAGCCTCCCACCTGTCCCAGGTCAGCGAGCGGGAGAGCAGGGGGAGCTCCCTGCACAGAGGTGCCACTGGGGGTCCTGCCGCTTCATTCCGTCTGCACACTTGCGCAGTGGCCTGGGGTTTCCATGACCTTCAGCAGGCCACAGGCCCTGTGGCCGACGCGCAAAGTTAACGCAGTGGGGAATCCTCTCCAGCTCACCACTTGATTTCATTCCTGCCGGTGAGCCACGGGCAAGGTGGTCCTCTACTCTGACCTTGAGCAGACGCAATACCTGGCACTGGGGTGCTTCTGACAAGTCCGGGTTTTGCTGCTGGATGGGTTCTTTTCCTCCCCTCAGCAAAATGGAAATCGAAGAGTGCCGTGCTCTCGCTGGCTCCCCACCTGCTTGTGTGCCGATTCACAGAGGACGGACCCGAGGCCGTGGGTCTGTGTGTGTTGGTGGGGGTGTGTGTGTGTTGGTGGGGGTCTGTGTGTGTGTTGATGGGGGGGTGTGTGTTGATGGGGGTGTGTGTGTTGGTGTGGGGGTGGGTGTGTGTTGGTGAGGGTGTGTGTGTTGGTGGGGGTCTGTGTGTGTTGGTGGGGGTCTGTGTGTGTGTTGATGGGGGGGTGTGTGTTGGTGTGGGGGGGTGTGTGTGTTGGTGAGGGTGTGTGTGTTGGGGGGGGGGTGTTGGTGGGGGTCTGTGTGTGTTGGCGGGGGTGTGTGTTGGCGGGGGGGTGTGTGCGTCGGCGGGGGTGTGTGTGTGTCGGGGTGTGCCTGCGCGGGGCGGGCAGGCGGCCCGGCCCCGCCCGCCGGGCTGCGCCGCCCGCGGAGCCGCCCGCGGAGCCGCCCGGGCAGCGGCTGCCGGCGGGTCCGGCCGCCGCGGGGCCCCGGTGGCTGCGCCGTGCTGTGGCAGCGCCCGCACCCCGCGCCGCTGGCTGCCGCGGGGCTGCCTTTTGCAGACAGCAGAGGTAAATCGGAGGGAGTTTGCGAGGCTGTGAGGAGGCGAGGCTGCGAACTGCCCCAGAAGTTTGCTGGCAGAAACTGTTCTCTTTTTGGCAAAGTCTTCTGTCTCTTCTCAGAGGAATACCTTGTTGCTTAAGATGAGTGGCTGTAGGAAGCGGTGTAAGCGTGAAATATTGAAATTTGCCCAGTACCTTCTCAGGCTAATCACAGGTTCTCTTCACACAGGTAATGACTGTTTTTCTTTGTAGTCGAGCTGTGCAGCATGATATCAGGAAAATTGCCTAAGGTTAATACAGTGATGGCATTGCTTTATATTATAATTCCTTTCCTCTTGTAAATAATAATAAAAAAGAAATCTGTGAACTGTTTTGTGGCTGAGCATAATAAAACCAATATATAGTGTTATGTTACAGTGTTTAGACAGTGTAACATTCTTTAAGCATTTACACACCTGAATCCAAATCAGAATGTGAGTGTACGTGCTTTCGCCTGTCCACCCGTGTACATTAAAGGTAACGCAGAGTAATCCCACGATGGTCATAAAGGATAAATCTCATGCTTTTTATTTCCACTGTTTCGTGAACTGATTTACTTTGACAAGCAGACTACATTCTTTTTCTCAGAGGCTTGTTTTTGCTTAAGATGTAAATAAACTGCAGACTGTCAATATGATGTTACAGTATCTTGCTGCAAACTTTAAATAACACTTGTGCTTTTTGCCCTTAAAGAATTTGAAACATAAACGGCTGTCAACTTTATTTAGGTAATTTTTTTTCTGTAACCTTGTTACAGGACAAATTGTACAGTACTAGATAAGATTTCTAAGCTGGACTGAACAGACAGTATAGCTTGCTTCTTAGCACTTTGGAAAATATACTTTTCTCACTATTCAGCATTTTCTGTGGCTATTCCCAACAGCTGACAAATATGATAGCTTACATGATGTCATTTTGTATTGATAAAATATAGCTGTGCTTCTTTCTAGACTTCAACTATTTTTTTTTTCCCTTGGAAAAATCATCAAGCAGAGGTGCAAGTCCAGCATCAGCAGATAATAACCAATTATACTAACATGATTATTGAGAATTAAAAGCCATTCATTTTACAAATATTTTGAAAGTTTCTGCTGGTGTGGTTTTTTTCAGTTTAGGCACTGATGGAAAGATTTGAAAGCAAGTTGACTCTTCAGTAATAATTTAAAGTATTGATGCATGAAATTTATCAGATTTGGGGTTATAATGCTATAAAGATCATGGCATAAACATTGGCAACCAGTACTTTATAGGATGCTTGTAACTTGTGGAAATCTGATACACCTTTTTAGTAACTTTGAGTGTCTGGTAACACAGAATTTCCCTGACTTTATTTTCTGTACTATTCCTAGTCTATCGTGGTTTCTCTTTTGTGACTTGTATCAATTCAGATTTCTCTGAAATGCTGGCTTCTTGCTCCTGTGGGTTGCTATGGAAATTAAGTAATATACAATGCAAGAAGAAAGCTATGTTAGAAATGAACACCAATACTCCTTCTTCACAAAGTCATCCAACCTTTTCCTTTCCTATCTATCAAATGATGCACACTATGTTATTTTTCAGGTGGACATTTGTATTACAAGCTTTCTAAGCTCACAATTCAAAACCATTTTCAAGAATTGTTGTAGATACTGATTCTTATGTTACTACTAAAAGAAGTTCATTCATTTATAATTAAGAAGCACATTTTCAATGCTAGATTACTGGAAAGCCAAGTAGAGTGGTATGAAACATGTTTCCTTAAAAGAAACAAGCAAGCAAAAAACCCCCACTCTTAGGACCTCTTAAGAATGGAGACACTTCCTAGGAAATTTTCAGTTCATTTTTACTCCAGGCAGCAGTATCTTACTACTATTATTAGGTTAATAGACTTTGTCATGTTCAAATGATGTAACAAATAAGATCAATATCATGTGATAATAATTGAACCGCTACGAGAGGTAGAGCTCCACTGTTCAGTTCTTGCATAGCCCAGTCTACTCATTAACCTCAACTGTTGCGATACCAGTTACTGTTCCCCCTGCAAAATCTAATGCGTAATTCATTATGCTGATAATTAGTTTATAATTAATGAAGATGAATGAGGAAGCCTAGTTGAAACTGTTAGAAAGTTATACTTCAACTTGTATATTAAAGATATTTCTGTTTCTATCTTGAGCATTCAAAAATGTAGGATAGCTATCAGAAACAAAAATGTGTGCTTATTTAGCTTTTTATATGCAGGCAATCTGCTCACTCAGGTGACCAATTATTTTCAAAATGTAGATGTTTACTAAGGAGCACAATGTTGAATATAATTTAACTTCCTGTTGATACGATTTGGCCCCTGGTTTCTCTTTCAGGTGTTCTTGAATGTTTAAATTATACTTAATATTAAGTTGGAACTACACATTGTTGAAAGCACATGCACTGAATCTAATCCATTCCTCCTTTCTGTATGGGTAGGCATGTTGAATATATACTTAATCTACATCGCTATAGATCGGTACAAGCTCTGCTGCAGTTGGTGTGATTACATTGATTAGAAAACAAGAGAAAGTGAGCTAGGAGGGAGACTGAGTTTACTGGCTGTAGGCCCAGCTAAGAAGTCACTGTTGACTACTGGTTTTACTGCTCACATTTCATAACCATTTACAGCATTATGGACCTGTTCTGTGGTGAATCTCAATACTTAAAACAAAAATTATCTCATATAGCTGTCTGTGATAGTACATAAACATGGACTTGTGCTTAATAGTCAACTCAGCTGTAACCAATATTAATGAAACAACCCCCTTGCTTGAAGGTAAATGCTGCATAAATCTTTACAATGGGTTTTAAGAGGCAATCTCTGCCTGAATACATCCAGATCTCTTCCAATTTTTTTTTTTACAGCATATTACTATGATTGACAGCAAAACGTAGTGAAATGTAGTGAAAAGAAATAGTCTTTTAAACAAAGCGGTTTTTTATTTTCCATAATTTCTGTCATATATTAAGTTGATGTGTTTCCACAACTGAAACAGACTCCCTCAAATACTTGAAGACAGCGTTTCTCAAATGTCATACCAGTTCCTACTCTATTGCCTGCTGCCTCTCGAGGCGTGTTGGGAGTACCTGTTCTTTGAAACATTGTCATAAAGAACTTAGCGCTGCAATTGAGGAGCATGTTTCAGTTTTCAGATGCAACATGAATTTGTATATTATAAATAATGAGATAAATCATTGAGAGATCAAGAAATAGGTTGTAATTTATTTTGACATGGATAAAACATAATTTCAGAGCAATAGCTAGGAAGTTTTTCTTAACTGTCACAAGTGATAGAGTATGAGGCTTAAAGAGATTGATAGAAACAAAACTGTCATTGACTTCAGTGGTAAATTTTCACAAGTATGTCCTTTTCAGGCATGTTCATATTAAATGCCTGTCATAAGGGACGCTAGGTTTTCCTGGACAGATTCAAATCCCCAGTTAGCATGTGCATTTCCAAAGAAAGAAGGGAGAGGACAACAACTCTAGCTGTGGAAATTGTACTCTTTCTCTAACAAACTGAAGGAATCTCACTCTTCTAGGCTTATGTAAATAAAGCTATGGATTGATTTTTATTTTTTTAATCTATAGATTGATGCCATTGGTGTAAAATAACACTGATCACAGGCTTGAGATTTTTCTTAGTTAAAAAAAAATAAATCTATGTGAATGTGGGATGTACTTTTTGATGGCACTTTCTTTGAGAACCCAGATTACCAGAAGGTAATCTTTAGTCTTTAATTTTGCCTGTTTGTGCACAGAAATATTTTCTAGCCTACTGCCAATAGGAAGACATCATCTGAGCACAGACTTCTTTTCCCTGAAGGTGTGGGAGACACTAGCACAGGCATCCAGGGGCTCACAGCAGTATTCCTGTGACTGTTGCAGATCACCTGCCTACTAATGCCTAAAGTCCAAGTCTGTTTGAGAGAGCAGTTTATTATGAATGTTTTCCAAGGCTGCTCACTTTATTGGCACATAGATTTATTAGATGTCCCCCTCCTGAACTTTGGAAATACAGGGTATATAAACCCCTATTGGTTAGGCTGCCTGCCAGGGAAGGAGAAGATCTGTGTTGCTGACTGCTTAGCCTGAAGAGGATTGAGATGTCTCCTCCATGTCCAAGGAGAATGTCCACACTTCCAAAATCTAGTAGCATGGATAAGAGCCCTCTCCATTTCTTAATCCATCATATAGCAGGGTACATAAACATCACAGGGCCAGACAGAGGTCGACCAGATAGAGGTGGTAACAGGGAGCCTAACTCTTTTCTGGTGATGAGGGAATCCATCTGGGAGTGAGTAGACCTGAGGTTTAAACTCCACTCTGTGAAATCGCTCAAAGAAATCTGTAACTGTCCTAAGAGCAAGTATCATCATCACACCACTTCTTGATGTTCATCTTCAGCAGAGAGCATCTAAGAATAGGTCCCAACCACATGGAGATCCCATATGGTTTGTGTTGGCTCTCTGTCACGGATAGATTGAAACACCCTGAAGGAGGTGCCTCATTTCATGACCCAGTTCAGGAAAAGAGGGAAATACTGAGACTGAATGTCCCACTAGACAAGTTTCCTGCCTCGTTCCCTTTCCTAGCGCATTCTACAACAACAAATTCATGAGGTGATTTTTAAATTTCATTCTAGGTTCCAGGGCGTGATGTGGATTCCATGGTTATTATAATAAAAAGTTTCAGCTCAAGTCTTCAATTTTAGGTGTACGTGTTGTGAATGCATTGATGGAATGATTCTTAAAAATCAGGGCGATATACTGGGATTTTTACTCTTGGAGTGATGCTTTCTACAAAAGTTAGCAGAAGATGGGATCTGGCTTTTGGGTTGTGAATGTAAAACTCTTAGCCTTACTAGGAGTATATCAGGGTTGTCCCATTATGAACTTTTTCAGTTAAGCTGTGGAAAGTTTAAAAATGAATGCTTAAAAACCTAGAGATTAATTCAAATATTTTACAAGAAGGTAATAGTCTAGTTAGTGATAGTAGGTAAATATTCCAGAATAACTTTTTTTTTTTACAGTCAAGAGGTTATATGAAAGAGAATATTGAGACTAATTAGCTTTTAACTCTTACATGTAATTATACTGCATTTTTCCTCTTCTCAGATTTAAAGCATGAAACTTAAAACCAGTTCATATTTAATCTGTGCACAATGATCTTAAATATGGCAAATGAAATTATTTCAACAATTGATTAGATCATTTTCCCAGTCTTAGAAAGACTTATTAGAGATGAAAAAGTATTGTACTTCTAATGCAAAAAAAATTTTCTCCTTTAATAAAATTGATCCTGAAATGAATTTAGTGTACCTTTCTCTATGTAGTCACTTTCTGCACAGCTTTATGAATGAGTGACGTGAAATCTGGATGGTTTAAATAGGTGTAGGAAACAACTGTCACTCTGTCTCTCGGATGGTCTCTTCAGACCTTGAAGTTGAATAACAATGAGGGAAATATTCCTGAATTATTAACATTAATTTTACTACTTCTATTTTCTAGTAGTCTGTTTTCCTCCATGTTGTTTTGGCTGGTTAATTTCTGTTTGCGATCACAAGGTCACAAGAACTGGAAAGTCACAAAAACTATTCAGTGAAGCCAAAGATCTGGAATTACCGTTAACTGATTATTTAATGTGAATATTCATAAGACATTTTGCTTCCAGTTTCCCAAGTGGAAGGTAGAATATTCTTATGAATTTGTAAAAGAAATCTGTAAAATTGCCTTTTTTTTTTTTTATAGGTGGCAATATTTATGCAACAGCATTTAAAACTGCAGAGCAGGTAGTCTCCATACATGCTGCCAATTCTAATACATGCTGCTTAATTAAGTAAGTTCAGGGGAACTTAGAGATTTTGGCAGACAAGCAGTGGAGGATAAAAAATCAGAGGGCTGCAGCAGTTACAGTCCCCAGGCATCTGCCTGTCTCTGACACAAGTTGCTGCTAAGGACCCCTGAGCTGCTCGTTTGTCAAAGCCCGTCCTGCTCCAGGTCCCAGCCAGGCAAGCGCAGGTACGCGGCTGCTGCCTCTGCGCCGCTTGCCCGTGCTGCGCCGAAGGCTGGCTGGGCAGTTCAGGCACTGATTAATGGGTCCATCAAACACCTGTTGGGCCAGTGATGTCTCACAGGTTGGCTGAGGAATTGAAAAGCTCCAGTCCTCTAGTTCTAGTCTTTTGAATTTCTGAGCTTGAAAATGAGAGGTGCTTCACGTCCTCAGCAAATAGAGCTGTGCTTTTGCTAAGATGCTTGGTGTGATACAATGTGGAAAAACAGATCCACGTGGCCCTTTAGCATCTATCCCCAAACCTATTTCCTTTAGAGACTTTAGGAATTGTGGCTCTACAGAAAGGCTTTTTTTTTTTTTATGCTTCCTGAGTCAGTTTTTACTGAAAGTGATATGATGAACTGAAAAGAATTATCAAATGAAACTTCCTTGCATCTTTCCCCTTAGATGGGATTTCTAGCAAGAGTACATTTTTCATAACCAGGGCTTTGCCCTCTGAAAACTTCTTTAGGTAAACTGTGCAAGACTGACAACTGAATAAAAAAGAAGCTTGGAAAATAGAAATGGGAATATGTGAAGCATTTGGTTAATGGACTTTGTGATGGTATAAAGGTTTACTAGAAAAGGGAAAAAATTACAAATAAACCAAGTTGTTAAATTCTGGTTCAGTTTTGATTTCATGTTTAATTGTATTGATGTAACCTTCCAAAAGACCTATGATGATTTTTGCTTCACTTAGATTTATTAGCTTAATACATGGCAAAATAAATGAATGAGAAACTACGCTCCCTTGTTAAGGCTACCTCTGAGTCACAGGAATATTTTTGTATTTTCTGAAAGTGAAGATTAAAGGAAATTATGTAAGAACTGCAGCTATTCATGAGAAAGCATGAAAGGGAATAAATAATTTCCAGCTGTCCTTACAAAAGAAACAGAAGTGTAAGAAATACATTGCTGTACTGTATCCAACTGAACAAAGTAAAGCAGTGGAAATAAGCCATCACCTTTACATAAGCAAAATGGTCTTTAAAGCAAGTTGTGCAATTGGGTCTATCTCAACAAAGCTGTGGAGCATGTGTTGGAGCATTTTGATTGAAACAAGGCCTACAAATGCTGATAGATGTCTGTGATCTGTTAACCCACAGAGAGGCAATACAATTAGGCAATAGAAAATGGAGGCTTCTTATCTTTTCAGTAGTCTCTGCCTTTTTGGTAAATCTTTGCCTTCTGAGATACTAGCAGGGGATTCTCACAAACCAGAAGCACCAGAGACTATTTGGTTAGATGATGGGCCCCGAGTCCCATGCAAGTGAACTTGATGTTCCCCAGAACTGTTCCATGGATGTCCATGCACCAGCTCTAAGACACTCCTGAAGTCAGCTAAGAAAAGCAAGGCTTCTGTCAGTACTCAGCATCTCCCAAGCAAGGGAGATGGCAAATCAACAAATGTTGAAAAACTAGTGTGAAACGTTAGAAGATGAACTTTTGGTAGTTTGTATCTGGATGTTACATCTGCCCTTGTCTAATACAGGGTTTATATGCATTTAAAGATCAGTTGCTTGTCAGATATCTTTGAAGAGTTGTTTGGCTTTTTAAACTTTAAAATCACAAGTAGAATGCCATACTTATCACAGTGAGTAATTAAGGTAATTCAGCCATTAGTACATTGCACTTTTACACTTGGACCTCTGCTTGGTTCCCTTTCTTTTCCAAACCTTGTAATGAAAACACGTGTGCAGACCCAGTGACGGAGGACCCCATCACTCTGCTGGCTTGGGGCATCCTGCTTCTTGCCAGAGCACCAAGAGCTGCAGCCATGGGTCTCACTGCTTGCTCTTTCAGCCCTTTCCAAACTTCTTCCCATAGTGGCCTGTGCTGAGCTGTCATGGGCTCCTTCCTAAGCAGGAGACATGCTATGCTCATCTCTTCTCCATTCTTGTATGATTTCATGAGGTGATTTTAGTGCTGTGACTGCAAAGCTCGCTCTGCTCTAGGGTGAATTTGACTAAGTGGGAAAATGAGGCCTATCAAGCAGGCAGCTTAATTGTGCTCTTGCCCTGCTCTCACAACGGAGCAGTCACCGTGCTGTTCCCTCCAGGGACGTCTTGCTGTGAGTTTAGGGCACACCATGGCACATCACAAGTCTTCTGGTAAAGAATGGTGTTAGAACTCAGGAGTATGCTACCAACTGAACAAAGAACTGGCTTTGTTCTCTCAATGTATTTATAAATTCTTGTTAAAAAGCAGCAGTGGACAAAAAGACAGCAGTGGAGTTTTCTATGTGTTTTTTCCCTTGTACTTCAAACTGTTTTGTTTGTACAGAAACTGTACTTCAAACAGGGTAAAAGAGAAGAAAGCTTTTGCTTTGTCCTATTTAAGAAGAGGAATATCTCTCATGCAAGACTGTATTATATGAACCCCCTAAAAATGCTTCTGTATTTTCTTTTCACTGATGCCATAATGAAACAATTTTCAGATGGTGATGCACTGATGTATGTCCGCTGCAATGAAATTTCATTTCTCAAATATTTTCTTGTAGCACAAAGAGAGGATTTTTGGGGGAGAAATAGTACAGGGTAGACTCTTGAGAGAAGAGAATTTACAGCACTGTTTACTCTGCATAAATCCATAAAAAAATTTTGCTGCTTAATTACACTACAGTGTGTAATGAAGAAAGCACAGTGAAGAAATTTTACTCTAATGAGTTCTCAGCACCATCTCCCTGATGACATTTTAAAATTTTCCTCATCAGTTCTAAGTAACCATAGAATTTCTACCATTTTCTTCAGTTCTCTACTTTGATTTCATAGGATGAAATTCTGAAATATAGAGCCAAGCTGTAATAAAAGGACTTTGCTCATCATTAAACATCTAACAATGATGCTAATCTCCAGCCAGAGATGAAGTAGCAGTTACAGGTGACTGCTGGACAAAATCTATAAACAGAGGAAGAACAATGATTTGAAAGCTTTATTCAAGGCTGCTTTTTTATCATGGGGTTAATAGGGAACCTTAACAACCAGGGAAGATGAATTACCATTTTTTAATGTAGGTTAATAATGGTCCATTAACTTCTATTGAAAATACATGTAAAATAAAATGAGAAGTAGAATAAATTAAAAGAAAACAATAATCAAAATATCAAAATAATCCTCAACAACATGAGACAAGTAGAGCAGGTGAAAAGGATGTTCCTCTTTTTATGCAAATAGGATCTAAAATAAAATTATTTTAAAAGGAGCTTGTAGCTTGAAGATGTCATGAAAAAGCTAAAATGTCAACATTCATGGGAAAATATGGGTTTCATGTGTTTCCAAATGCAGGGTTTTTTTGTCTCGCTGAAATATTTCTTCTTCTGATACCAAATCAGTATTGTTCATCAACCTGATTAGTCTTTTTCCATTTTTTTTAAATGGAAAAGAATTCCAGATTTAAGGTCCTCATCTCTCTCTGTTGCCTGTGAGGTAGTTTGAACCTCGAGGGTCTCAGATATTTTTCATATACAGAGGTGCAATGTTCTCTCTCTATATATAAGTGCGCAAGTTCTAATGTGCAAGGGTGAAATCTCTGTCATGTCCTGCTTAGGGAAAGACACGTCATTAATTTCAAAGAAACCAATCAAGATTGCATTTGAAGTTCTGCATTGTACTTTATGCTTTCTCAATGTCCTGATTAGCATTGATAACTTTTGCTGGTGCAGTCTTGGTATTAGTCTACCTCAGAGAGAAATCACTTTTCTGGAAGGGTGTGGTGGATGCAGAAATGTTACAAAGTTGGATTTTGAGTAGGTTTCATCCTACTAGTTGACTGAGACTCCTAAATGTAAAATATCAGACACTGAGAGAAAAATACCTTAAAAAAACAACCAAACAAGAAAAAAACAATCTTTTTTTTTTTTTAAGTCCTCTTTGCAAATATATCAGTTGAGTTTTGCCTGAGTCCTCTTATAATGTTGGTAGGATTTTTGGTTTATCATGTGGTTGAGTACCTGGCTTTTGAAAACACCTTTTTTTATGTTATCTTAAAGAAATAGGACCCCTTCTACAGGCTTTTTGTTTAGAAGTAGACTATGCTATAGACAGTACTCTGAGACAAAAGACCAAGATGTATTGAACTTAGCAGCAGTTAGTTTAAAAGAAATTCTGGGAAATGCTGAGAATGTCATAACTTAGTGTACTTATGCTACATTCTGCTTCAAGCTGGAGCAGATTATAAATATTTTTTTGATCACCCAAAAAATCAGTCCTAGCTATATACCTCCCATGCTGCAGTTGCGGACCTACTGTGAACTTCCAGCGGTTTTGTAGACAATCACTCAGATTTTATGTAATTAATTAGAAAATTTAGGATAATAAATCACTGCTAATCAGTCACAAATTATAAGTTTTCCCTTCTTCAGAAAAGGGTCTAGATAGGCTGCCTTTTCTTCCCCCAATTTGCATACCTCTCTCTTCCTTTAAGCAGTATCTGCAAAACTCAGCGTTGTGCAAAATGTTTCAACTTCAAATTTTATAATCCTGCATATGGCAGATTGACTGAACATCACAGAAGACTGAAGCAGTAGTGAAAAATCTGTGTGGATAGAAGGATATGTTGAAGTAGGGGATCTAAAGGCAATACCCTAATCTTTAAACATATTCTCCTGAATATGTTTAAATTTTTCAGTCAGACATCCCATTTTTTTAACACATTAACTCCATCATATAACCTATTTCAAAAAGGTTTTTTTTCCAGACCCTTCCAAAAGAGTTTTCTTTGAAGTCTTAAGATTTCTTGTGGTATGTTAATGGGAAAAGGACAAAGTTACCATGCTGCATACCATTTCTTTTGAAAAGATTGCTTGAGTTTTTATTCTCTCATTCCAAATCTGAATCTTAATTATAATAAAAGATACAGTTCAGCTTCTCTTACAAATGACACATTGAAAAGCATCCCATAGCCATCCTTAATGATCTTCCTTTGGAAGTCCTACGTTCTGTAACATTCTTGTAAGAGTGCAAACTACTGACATAATTTATAAGGATAATATTAAAACTTCAGCTGTATGTAGGACACAGCACTTGACATTTCATTTAAAAATACTCTTAAATGAACTCTTAGAAAGTTACCAAATTTTGCACACAACATGTTAGGAAATGGCAGCATTAAGACTATCTCATCCTTATGCGATAAATTGCAGTTCTTAACTGTGTGTGTACTTTTCCTTGAATCATTGTACAGAGTAACTTGGAGTACAGAAGCAATAAGGAGTAGAGTATACTTAGAGTAGAAATTTGAATGCAAACTGTAATAAATACTACCTTATAATACACAGACTGTTTTTCAGTTGTTGAGTTTTTGTTCATTTTATAGGGACTTTCTATTGTAGACAGATTTTGTGCAATGATTCTCAAAGACAATAAAATAGATAAAATTCAATGTAGATTAATGTGAAGTGGTGCATGCTGGGCAAAATGAGCTTTATGTCTAAATGGATAGGTGGTGAGCTTACTATTACCAGTCAGGAATGAAAGCCTGGCTTTCATTCATTTAACACTGATAAAGCTGTGAAACTCCTTACTAACGGGTGTTGTAAGTGCAAAAAGTTCTGCATGAGTTCAGAGGGACAAGCTGGGCAAGCACTTGGAAAACAAATCTTTTGGGAGTCACTCACTAGATTAACTGTAGTATATGTAAGAAATCCCCTGAAATTAAAATAGTCCATGGCTAGGAAAGTGTTAGGGGAAAATATCCAATATGCTTGTCCTGCTTCTCCTCTTCTCTGGGCATATAAATAGCTGCTGCTGAAGACAGGATATTGTGCTAGATGGATCCTTAGTCTGAAGCAATACAATCATTCTTACATTTTTATGTTGAAATAAACTTCTATGCAATTAGGATAATATCACAGCTTCAAAGGATGGTAGAGTATCACAGTTCAACAGTTGTAATCCTGGCCTCTTCCTAAAAAGTGTTCTCAACTAAATCATCTCTCCTGAGCTCCTTCCTCCAATCACCAGAAGTTTAAAACAGGTAGTTTGCATGGAGTTATAAACCAAATATGAAGTCAGTTGAAACATATTTTTCAGATAGTAGAATTAAAAGAATCAATGCATGTGCTTTTTTTTAATATCTTGGGTTTGTTAGGCTTCACATATGGAATAGCCTTAGAATAAGTTCTAGGACCTAATATATATATATATATTCCCCCCCCCCCTCCCCGAGTGAAAATAATGCTCTTGCTCTGTTGTCATAGTGTTGACTATGAATGAGAGTATGAATGATTATGTTTGAAGACCTAATGCAAATCAACAAGACTAGCCTTAAGTCTAAATATTTTCCTAGCCCCTCAGGCAATTTTGCTCTTTAATGTCCTGAAAAGGGATTAGAAACTTACTGATGGAAGAAAAGAGGAGTATGTAACAGCTAAAGCAGGGATAACTAGGGAAGGTGGACTCATCCTATCAGTAGCAGTGTCAATAAATGATCATTCAAATGAAGGTATTAAAACATATAATGAAACCCCCTGTATTTTTTGATCTGTTTCATAGTGTTATTTGTGGCTGTTAAGTGAAAGATGCAAGCTAGGAATAAAAATGAGAAACCCTGACAATTTTATTCACTCAAATATGACAATATATGCATATGCTTTTAGATGACTGTGGTAATAGTACGTAATTTAACTTTTAGTTTCATGAATGGCAAAACTCTTCAAAACTGGGATAACCACATGTTCCTATTTAACAAACAGTCCGCAAGGGCTATCTTGAATGTGAATCTGCATTAACAAAAAATATTTTCCCCATTTAATAGTTTAATTTTTGAATTCTGTAAGAATATTAGAGGTAGATGATGGTCAATTTGTACCATGTTTGGATATAAAGTAGATAGACATTCTGGAAAATGGCAGTAAAATGTTGCCTTGGAATTACATGGGCACTGAACTACGTGCTAACAGCACTGCAGTCTTTAACTCATTACTCTATGTGACTGGCTCTGGTACAGCCAAATAGAAGCGATAGAACTGATAAAACTTAACACCGATTTGTGGCCATGGCAAAAGCCAACTTTATGTGCAATAACATAGTGACGCCAGTCGTCACACACCTCTGTTCTCTTTCCCAGTGTGGTGGCCTTTACTTGCTTTAAGGTGTTTTCAGACTATATGTATTTTTAACATTTATCGTTTCTGTGTATAACCCAATTCATTTAAGTTCTACTTGCAGATTTTTATGTGTCTCTGAATTTGTTTACATATTGACTAAATAGAGTGACACACTTAGTGTGGCACCGAACTCTTAATTTGTCTCTTGTCTCTTCGTAATGACAGCCTGTCAGGGAAGACAACGCAATTCACTTTAATACCTCTTTCAATTCCAAAATTGAAATACTTACTTTGAAGTAATTTAAAAAAAAACAAACAACAAACCAACAACTATCTGGAATTGAACTCCTGAACTTTCCACTGCAAAAAGCTGTCCAGATTAGATCAGCTGGTTCTCCAAACATTGACTAAGATACTACTTTTAGATTCTGGTTTTTCAGTACCGATTTACCTCTTTGTATTTTTTACTGAAGTCTGTAGTATGGTGAAAGTATGTGTACACTTTGACCTTTATATGGGGATCACTCCACCAAAAAACTGCAAGAAATTAAAGAAGATTTTGTTTTCCAAACATCTTTTTAAAGCTATGGCAGGTATTCTTAGGGACCCTGTATTGAACTCTAATGTGTCGTTAATTCTGCATTTGAAGTTCTATTCCAAATAATATTGATACCATAATTTTATAAATGAAGTTTTGTCATTACTGTGTCTTCAGAATACATCATCTGAAAATAAGCATATACAGTATTATGGGGGGGGGGTGTCACATAGGTTCTATGGCTTTTAAAACTGGTAATACTTTGATTTAGCCTCTTGAACATTTTATAGAGTGCCCATCTAGGCAATGTAATTAAATTTAAATATAAATTAAAAGTGTCTGGGATAGGGGAAAAAAGTCTATTTTCATCAGCACCCATACTTCATTAATTTAGGAAATTGAATAAATCTGAAATGAGGTACTAAATTTTGTGTCTCCATTAGTCTGCTTTTTATTGGCAGGTTTGTTATTCTTTAAATCCCTTTTATGAGGCATGTGATTAAAATCAAACAGCATTTAGCATTTGTGACATGCAGGCTTTTCTGTGTACAGCCATGGTAAACTTCAGTTAATTTCAGGAAAAATAAGTGACAGCTGATCATTTATATTTGATTTATGGTAATATTTGTAAAGGTCACTAGAAGGGAGATTCCTTAGTCAACTCTGAAAACAGGAATTAGGCTTTTATGTCATTTACTCCTCAAAAGTTTGTCTGTAGGTTCTTCAGTCTAACGGCTACATTTCATTACGTTAGTTGGAGAATTTCTTAAAAACCCCAGGTCAGATTTTCTCCTCAGCTGAGTCCTTTGGGACAAGGAGATGACGTGAGGCGGGGGCTCTGGTTTCTGCAGCACTTGAGAGAGCAGAGTTGCTGGTGGAATGTGGTACTGACACATGCACTCAGGTGCATCCAGCTTGGAGCAGAAAAATTGAAGCTCGTTTTTAATCAAGTAGAGTACGTACAGTAACTGCTAATGTTGAAGATTTAGATTATCCTGGATTATGGAAAAGTTATGATTTTTACATTTATAAAAATATATTATATATTCAAAATGTATAAGTACACCCGCTTTTAAACCAACTCCCTTTTAAACAAACTTTCTTCGTGTTCACTCACTAGTTTTAAATGCGCTCATATTCAGGCATCTCTTATGTCAGGCATGGTCAGTACTCTGACTGCCTAATTCACTAGCAATGATGCCTCTGGAATCCTTGACAGTAAAATCTGTAGAACTTTCTGTAGAGAATACATATGAAATTACTTAAATACTGTAAATGTGAGTCTAATGATTATATACATTTAGTCAGTTACCCCAAAATATCGTATGTTTGTTTCCAGACAAACAAATATTAAACAGCAGTGATAAGCTGCTCTCGAATTGCTATACTGCAGCCTAACACAACTTTTGTAAACTTCTTCCATTATCAGTTCAGGAAAGGAACTACAATATAAGAGAAATCTAAGGAATTGTCTTCATGTGCAGATTTATTCAAATTAAGTAAAACTGCTACATTTCAGAAGAATCAGAACTGAAGTGACCTTATTTTAATTTAACATAATTCATTTCTCAAGGAAATTAAACCAAAGTCTATTTTAATTCTGAATGAGAGGGTCTCAACAGAGACTGAATTAATTTTAACTATTCCACCTTACTGATTAATTAATATTTAACTTTCCTGAGTAGCCTGTGTGCACAGCTCCTCAGGAGCCCTGAAAAGGCAGCAGGGCTTTTTAGCGAGGACAAGAAGATTTTTAATTTCTTCAATCAGCTAATAACTTTTAAAAATGCAACCAAACAAAGAAAATTAGATGGAAATTGATGCCAAAGAGAAGGGAAAATATAAACCAAGACTTTAAGAAAAACCTACCTGAAGTAAAACAGTTGCACATACCCAGGAGAGTGAGGGTGAGGAGGGAAGATGGAGGGGAAAGAAGAGTACGAGTGACACTACTATATAAAAATGTGCATATACACACAGACACTGATACATCTATGTTATTGTGTACCAGATTCATCCTTGGTATAAAGCCATTGGCAAATCTATACCAATGAAGAGTTTGGACCAAGAGAAATAGTTAGGGGACAGCATGGTGTCGTGTCTTAACTCTCAGCACTCTGAAGCTGTAAGATTGAGGGCAAAATTACCGAACTCATGATTTTTCTAAAATACAGTGTAGAAATATTCATTCCTTCAAACGGGGAAGACTGAGATGCTGGCGGTGGCTGACAGTCACTGCTCCCGTTCAGTGTGATGCATCTGTTGCCCTGACTGCTGGTTTTTGAAATTTCATCACGATTCAGGCCCTCTCCCTCTCACCGCACGCGGGTGAATCCAAGTGCCACCACATACCCGGTGCCCACGTTCACAGCACTCTGAAACTTTAATGCTGAGTGACAGACATGATGGAAGCAGAGCATTCCTGCCCATGTGAAGACTTACCAGATGAAGTGCTTGAAGCTCCTCAAATAACTGCTGTAATCTATTTTGAGAAACTAATTGAATTGTATGTATTGCTTACAGGAAGTTCTGGACTGATCTATTAAAATACTTACCTGTTGTCTGTACAGTATCATACTGTGTCAGTAATTGAAATGTCATCCTGTTGAGACAGTATAGGAATAAGGCCAGTTCTTTCACGACTAGTCTGCTGAAATGTTTGTATCATCAAGTCATGGCGTATAGCAAAAGTTGTTCATTTTCATCAGGGAGAAAAATACCCTCCAATAGGTGACAGAATTCTCCTAAGTGTTCTTCTTGTCCCTATAAATAGATAATTTGCTATGTGCCCCCATTTTTTTCTCTTAAGAGTATGAATAATAGTTTATATTCTGTCTTACCAGGTAGAGTTCATCAGTGAGCAGAGAAGGAAAATACCATGTAATAACAGAAAATAGAGTACCTAGAATTTTCAGTGCTTTTATGTTGACTGTTTACTTCAATATAAGAAGGACATTTATTTAAATACATGTATTGAAGCATGCTATTTTAGCTGCATTGCTACTGATCTAAGCGAGGAAATTTAGATTTTCTTTCTATCACAGCTTACCCATAAGATAACTAGGTCCTGTCTCATTGTATGTATGGGTATATGAACAAAAAATAAATTTGTGCTAGGCTTTTTTTTTACAACACTATTCTTTCCAAGCAATGCAGTATTACGCTTGTATTCTGTGCTACTAGTTTTTTACGTTTAGTTAATCTGCATCAAATACTAGATTTGGAGTCCCAAAGAAATATTGCAAAGTATTGCAACACAACTACTTAAAAATAGGACCAAAATGTAACCTGGAGATGAGTCATTCCACACTTAAATAGAGTAAGGCAGTGGGAGTCTGTAACTACCTCTATACCTACCTGGAGGTGCGTTGGGCAACTTTAAAGTCTGACAGGGCAAAGGATAAGAGGCAGAAATGGTTGCAGCACAGTGAATCAGAAACATGAAGTACAGATCATGGAGTGCCTATGGATCTGGGAGATGTGAGAGGGGATGTGCAATGCTGGGGCGTTAGCAAGCTGGGCCGCAGAGGAGCTGAATTTGAAGGAAAAAGCCTTCAAACACATATAATTGTGTCTAGAGGGCATGGGAAAGGTGGTGACTGGTGGAATATATCATTAACATATTCATGTTTCTGCCCACTTACATGCTGAAGCAGTATGGAAGACCTTCACTGCCCTTACAGCTCCCTGTGATTGAATATGGTATAAGAAGCACCGCTGAAGGTCAGTAGTTAGGAGGCTAAGTAGTGCTCAGCTTAGATTTTCTGAATTAGCTGAATTATCTCTGTCCATTTAAGCATCACTTATTTTGGCTCTTTCCAGTGGGATAGGTTTGAACTGGCAAAACTGATATTAGATACTAAGATTTAAAATTATTTTTCTTGAAGTTCACAGTGGTTTCTTCAAGTAGTGCAGGCACCTGTTTACATACAGTTAAGTGCTTTGTCTTTTGCTACTTTCTACTAAGTCCTTTTTAGCCTAGAGAATCCAGGATGTCTTGTAGTACTTAAAAATGTACAAAACCTCTGTTTTAACAGTTCTATATGCTTGCTCTTCAATTCTTTAATACTTTTGTATTCATTCTAAACATTTTGTTTGCCTTTTTTTTAAGTGCTGCTAAGCTAATGTTTTCTTAGAAGTATGAATTACAAGAATAAGTTTGCATTTTTCAGTTGTCATAGTCTGTAGTGAGTTCAGCCCCCTATGGTGTGAGATAAAGTTGGTTTTCCTACCTGCCTCATGTTAAGTTGGCTATGTTGTTTCATCTGCCTGCTGTCTTTCAGCACTTCATCCCCCAGTCACTCAGTTCCATGTGGTACTTCTGCAGTTCTTGCACTAACCCTTCACTGAATATCATAAACAGATTTTGCTAGCTTCATTATTCATCCTCTTTTTCTGAACACTTATGAATGTGTTGAACATTAGGAGCTTCAGCATTGACCCTACAGGGACTCCTCCATTGTAACCTTCCTCTGCTGTGATGTCTGACCAGTTATTTCTACTCCATTTCCTGCCTTTGTCCTTTTTTTTTTTTTTAACCTATCTGTAAATCCTGCTTAATAAGTCATCTTTTTTTTGCTGTTACCTTGTCAAGAGTTGCAGCTAAGAGAGAGCAGAGTTTAGCCGATTAAAGATTGGCTGTCTCCTTAAAGTACTGAATCCAAATCAAGAGGTCATACACATCCTGAAGGGAACTGATGCCACGAGACGTGCCTCAAGAGATCAGTGTTCTCCTTACATCCAGTCCACTGCGTGCCACTCATTTGTTTAAATGAATTTAAAGCTCTTGATATATTTTTTACATTTTCTCTTTGCTTTCTACTGGAATAACAAGGTATTAAAATACATTACCAAGGCAGAGTATATCTATGTAAGCCACTGTGAATTTCTTCTAAACACAGTACGAGGAAAATATTAATCTCTTGGTCCAATGCTTTAGGAGGCACAGGAATGTCTTGCAAAGATTCTTCCACGGATGCTACTGGCAATCATAAAGATCTGTCATTCTAAAACAAGGCACGGTTGACTAGCTAGAATGCAAAACTATGATTTGAGATTTTTGTTCCACCACCAACTCCCTGACAAGGACAAGTTATTTCAGCCCATGGGTAAGTAGATTGGGACTCTGGTGCCTACATTCTGCTGAAGTCCAAGAAGACATTGATAAAACTGCTGCCTGTGCTTTGCTCCTTTGCAGTCCTGGGGCAAAAGTCATTCTGGTAGTATTAAGTAGCTTGGTATCTGTCTTATGATGTAGGATTAAAGATTTAGCATCCCAGCACTGGATTCCTGAAAAGTCCAATCAAGAAAATACGTCAAAGGCATACATATGCGTAAGTGCAGTAGGACGTGACTCAATACAAAGCAAAGTTGCCAGGACTACTCTCTTCCAGAATTGAATGATAAGCTACTTGTAATATAATTCTGTAGCAGTCACAGCCTTTCCTCATCCCAGCCAGAGGCTGGAATACCTCTTCTCAGAAGGTCACCTTCCACATAGACTCTTTTTTTTACTACCCAGTTTGTTAACCTTCTCTTCTCTCAGGCAGTCTGTTGCATGGCATCCTGTCTCTTAGTGACACAAAAAACCATATTGAGGCTACTAAAAATTCATCAAGCGTAATTTGTTGTAGATTTTTTTTTCTCCTCACTGCCTCCCCAGGCTGAGAGCAGTAGCTGTTGGAAATTGAGTGCTTAAATTACATGGCAAACTATGATAAATTTCCAGGCATAGAACTGTACCAACTGCTAAACTAAACTACTCATTTTCATTTCAGTCTGTTGTAAAAATGCAATCAAACATCCTGAATCCCAGATGGATGTTTATAAAATTTAATTTGTTTCACTCTGTACTATGAGAAAAAAAAAAAGGAATTACATGTCCTAAAAGTGAGTTGTCTTTTTAAACTTACATTTAGGTCATTGTTTTTAGAAGATAATTTTTACTGGGGTTTGTATTTTTCTTTTAAAATGTATTTTGAACAATTCCATTATACTGCATCATAAATTGAAAAATAAATTGTGAGAAAAATAAGAATATGTGAATAATTCTGCCCCTCCCTTAAAACTTTAACTAGTCAACTGTAGAACCGATGGTAAACTAGGGGTTATTTTTTTTTTTTTTTAATTTTACAGTGCTGCTGACAAAAGGGCATCTACCTCTCACACTAATGCCTGTGAATGCTCCTTGGGTTTTCACTCGGTCACAGACATCCTTCATGTTGCAGTAACTGTTATACTGCACATTGGGATTCCAGAAGGCAAAGGTGCTTTGGCACTATAGGTACAGGGGAAAAGATGAAGTACATAGGCCCTAACTCAAGACCAGCATTTTGATGTTTTCCTTCCTATAGATAGCAGTAGAAAACTGCAGTGGGAAAAAAAATAATTCCAGGGGGATAATTTTAGCCCCAAAAGCCATATACTCCCTTTTCTGTTTGTTTATTTTTCAGCATTCTTAGGAACATACGATTATGGCCTTGGTTTCTGTTGTATTTTTTTTCCTGTGTCACGCTATGGAGTGACATTAAGATGACAGGTTGCTTTTACTCTCAAACGTCTAATTAGCAAGCACCAAGTAAGAGAAATGTTTCAAAAAACAAAGAATAGGCCCCCAAATGGATGTCAATTACTGATACACAAGGCATGTAAGCTGTCAAAGCTGGTGATCATTTTTCTGTGTGATATCTCTTATGGTGTACAACAAGGGTTTGCTCTCAGCAACTCAGCTTCTTTATGTTATAGAAAAAAGTGGTTCAGTGATAGAAAATGGTGTAACTTGGTTTTCATTTTTTTCTCAACTTACTGAATTAATAGTTGATTTTCCTTTGTACTAATTTATTTCTGACTTCATTAGGTAAATCTGTATTAGAAAAAAAATGTAAGGAGTTTAATAAAGTTCAGACTAGAAAAAATGCAAAGAATGTATTTTAAGGCATGCTTAGACTATTGCATTAGAAATGTCTCCAGCATGTTATAGGCCATGGAATTTGTTGTGTATTTACTGATGGGATACCTCAGGCTTGGGGTTTCTTTAATTATCTCATCAATTTCTCGAACTCTTTATTAAGGTTTTATTCCAATATATATTGGATTTTCTTGTGTAATACTGTGTTGTGGTTTAACACCAGCCAGCATCTAAGCACCACGCAGCCGCTCGCTCACCCCCTGAGGTGGGATGGGGGAGAGAATCAGAAGAGTAAAAGTGAGAAAACTCGTGGGTTGAGATAAAGACAGTTTAATAGGGAAAGCAAAAGCCGTGCACGCAAGCAAAGCAAAACAAGGAACTCATTCACTCCTTCCCATGGGCAGGCAGGTGTTCAGCCATCTCCAGGAAAGCAGGGCTCCATCACGCATAACGGTTACTTGGGAAGACAAACGCCATCACTCCAAATGTCCCCCCTTCCTTCTTCTTCCCCAGCTTTACATGCTGAGCATGACGTCATATGGCATGGAATAGCCCTTTGGTCAGCTGGGGTCAGCTGTCCCAGCCGTGTCCCCTCCCAGCTTCTTGTGCACCCCCAGCCTCCTCGCTGGTGGGGTGGGGTGAGGAGCAGAAAAGGCCTTGACTCTGTGTGAGCACTGCTCAGCAGTAACTAAAACATCCCTGTGTTATCCACACTGTTTGCAGCACAAATCCAAAACATAGCCCCATACCAGCTACTATACTGCTCTAAGTCAGCACATACTGCTCTAAGTCAATGGGAGGAGAAAAATTAGATGCAAAGTACTCTCTCAGATTTCCCTGCACACAAATTCCAAGGATTTTGTAGCTGTCACTTTATTTTCTTGATATATCTAACAAATATGTAATAAATATCTGAAATATATATTTCATTTCTGCAGGTCCTGTGTAGTGCTGTCTATACCCTCAAAAGCTTATTCCCCTGCACTAGACCTCCAGCCCCTGGTTACTACTCAGTTAAGACATAGAACTGAACTAAGAATTTTAAAAAAAAATTGCAAGAAAAGTTTCAGAGTATACCCAAGCAACCTGTTTTCAGAATGGACTTGAAGGACTCTGCTGAGGTATTGAGTATAGTAGAAAGATATTAATCTGCTTTCACCCTAAAAATATCTTTTCTTAAAGAGACTGTTCAGTTTCTGCATTGTTTGTTTGGTTGGTTTTTTTTGATGTTTAAATAGAAATGAAGGATTCAGTCCTTCACCCTTCTGCCCTTTGCTTCTGGGTGGTTTAGCTTCAGCAGCTCTCTGCCATATTCAAGAACTCTCTGTTACCTGAAAAGCTCTTCACATTTCTTACTCTTTTGTTCTCTTGCCCCTGCAATACAAGCAGTTACTTGACTGAGTAAAAGCTTTGCTTTGCTTTGTAACTGAGCAATGGCTATTTTTGTGTCTTTCCAGTTTGTTATTAGTCATATGTTAAATTCACATATTCCTTAGCTAGTGTCTGCAAAGAGTCAAGGAGTTTAATCTCCTGACTCTTCACTGCTTTTAACTTTCCTCGTGCTCCTATGGGCTTGTACAACTGTGACCACTTAAAATAAATATCTTGTTTACTTTTAGGTTGATGTCCCAAGCAATACTGTTCAATAGTCTAAGGTGGAATGACAATCATGCAGTGACCCTCTTGTTAGAATCTTGCAGAATGATCCTTCTACATGAAGTAATTTGGACATAACAGTGATGAAAGATGGTGTGTATGAAGCATTAGCTAGGTCAAATTATGGTGTTTTATTGTAGAGGATTGCTAAAAATGCTAATTTTATTACTTTTTTGTCTATTGCTGTTGAGTTTTGGCTTACAGACTTTTTGACTTAATAGTAAGCATGCATTTCTGCTTCAGGACCTGTTTTCTGTATTTTCATATTCAGTACAAAGAGCATTTTCATTCTGACAGCTTGATTGTGAGCTAAGGGGCACCTTTTTCCTTGACAAAAGTTTATTTGGAGTCTTCTACTGGTCTTTGTTTTGTCCTAAATCACAGTCTGATCTGTCATCCATAATTGGACTCCTGAAATTTATGAAATTAACTCTGTGGACTTAGAAGAGGCACAGATAGACAAGTTGGTTACTTATGTATGCTCTTGTTTAGTTCTTACATTATATACTTTTCTTTGATAAAATCTTATAGCCCTCTCATGCTGAGCTAACTTGAAGCTATAGGAGCCACCTAGTTTTGGGATCAGCTGTTGTCAGTATGGTTCTTTGTTCCCACCATATGTTTTGAGGAAAAAAAAAGTTTCTGAACACTCTGCAGCTCTCTTCCCTGCATCTAGAGAAATTGCGCTTCATTGTTTCATTTATGAGAAGTTTTTTTTGTTTGCTTCATAAATTTCATTCTAAATGCTATTTGGAAATCGCTCCAAGCCAAGCAGCCTTACAATAGCCTCCTCCGCTCTGCCTTTTGAATGATGTGCACTGGGTAATTGGAAGCTCTGTAGAAGACGCTTCCAGGTGGTTATGTCAAATTTCTCAAAGATTGGTTGCCCTGCTTTTTTCTCTCCCTTAATTTACAAGCCATCCTCATTTACCTTTCTGAAAGAACTGGTGTAAACAACTGGCCTTTTTGTGAATGCTTTGAAAGTCAACAGTCTTAGGCTTTTTGCCAGTTTTTAATTGAGGCCAATTACTCCTCTGAGTTTTGGGTGAACTTGCTTCTCTGTTGATAAAAAGCAAGATAGAGAGAATGCATTAGGGCTTCTAGCAGCTTTCAAAGCAGAAAGGTCGATAACAGTGCTTTGGCAGTGGCTGTCCTGTCATGCGAAGTGTGGAAGGCAATCTACATGAAAGGCGTGAAGGCAGAAGAGAATAAAAAAGTATACTGGGTGGGAAACAACTCTGAAGGATTTAAGTAAATTTAAGTGAAACAGAATACAGATTCTCATTCCTACTGCCACCTGAACCAGGAGATTCTTTTTGCATCATATTTCTGTTTGAAAATTTCAGAGAATAAATGCTGCCTACCCTTTGTTCTAGAAAACAACGTGCACTTCTGGCTTCGTACACTGGGTGTTTCTACAGACTCCTAGGAATAAAGAAACCTTATTTCATTTAACAGCATCTCAGGTAAAGTGTCAGGTTGTCTTCTGAATGTGATAAGATATAACAGAGTTATTCCTGCCCGTGTCAAGAAATTGTTGTCTGTAGCTCAGTTCAGCAACAAGAAAACTGTCTGGTTCTGCTGCCTTGAGGATGCTTAGTGTCCTTGTTGTTGAGAGATCCCCAGTATCACTACAATAATTTTATCAGGAAAAAATACTTTTCTTACAAAACTAGCTATCCCTATGCAGAATCACATCATAACAAGACAATGATTGTCATATAAAATTGAATATGGGACTCAGCAATAGTAGTTTTACAATCATGTAAGACTATGGGATTTAAGGGAAAAGAATTAAAACTGGGAACAAAATATTTCCAAGTAATTTTCTGTAATAAGGCAGAGTAGTGTAAATCCACAGAAAAGGTGCCAAAGTTCTGGGACCTGCTCATGGTTATTGCTGTGTAATGGCATTATTATTTAATTAACTGTCTCAGTATTTAGCTAACATTTTATTATTAATATTTTAATTTTTGCATGGAATTTTCTTTTAACTGATCTGAAATCCAAACGTATGAAAAATCAAAATGAGAAGTCTACAATAAACTACAAAATTGCTGTTTGCCTAGTGTTTAAACAGAGCTTTCTGGATGAGGGAAATCCCTGGGAAAATCCAGAATAATTCTCAATTTTTTTCACAATGTTTCACAATCTCTGCTAAATTAGAACTTTAAGTAGTTCTAATGCTACTTACTTTAACCCAAATTTACATTTTTTGGAAAACAGACACCTTAATTTGTCAAGGTGTCTTCCACACTCCATGAAAGTCCACAGAGGATGTTACGGTTAATGAGGGCACCATTTGATGCATTCAGTTGATTGAGTGGATGTTGTGGTCATTTCTATATGGTGAACTGTACATCTGTTTCCAAAATGTAGCAATCTGTCATTATAAGAATAACCTGAATTAGCATATCCTTCCACTTTTACTTACTTTGTTTTGTTACTTTGCTTTGTTACTGTTGCTTTTTCCAACTTTTGATTCACTTACATACTTTTTCCCCCGCTAAATCTTTGCTTCCCTTATACCATTTGGACCTATGCCATTTGCCTGCTTAGCCTTCCGAACTCATAAATACATTAATCAACAGTGTTGCAAGGGAACTTAATTGCATCTAAAAGTGATGACATTGGTTCTACTTGTACAGTAGCGTTTAAGAATAACTCAAACTTTGACTATCACTGGTGTAAAGCCCGTGCTTGATACTACCACATAGCGTATTTTTGAACGGATTGACACAGGATTCATTTGTTCTGTCTGAGCCATCAGAACACAGTCGTATAGAAACAAGCATAGGATGAAGATTTGAGACAGCTGGTGGTACTCCGTTCAAGTGTAACTTCTTGTTTAGCTCACACAGAAAAAATACAATTCTCCTGTATTATTCTGTTTCTTAGACTATCATTCTATCTATCATTCTCCCTATTTCCTCAGGGATGTTGAACTACTTGGTAAGGGATATTATAGTGTCTTTAAGAAGGGGATCAAAATAGTTATGATGATTTTTGACAGTAAATTTACCTGTTTGTTCCCATGGGTTTTTTTCCATAAAATCTTTCTGGTGACGTTTCCTTATTTCTCACTTGAGATCTAGGGAAAGAGAGAGCAAGGGTTGCAGGAAAATGTCCAGAAGCATTTAGCTACTAGCCAGAAAACACAATTTCTTATATATTTTAAGAAAAGAAAAAAAGACTTTCATTGAGACTTTCGAGTATCCTAGACAAAAATTTTCAGTTTGAGCATATGTTACAAAATGCATCACAAATGACTTCAACCACAACCTGCAAATACAAGACTAATACAAGTAAGTTATAATATGGCATAAGGTAAAACTTGTAAGTCTGACAAAGATGATGAATGAGACATCAAAAAAAGTTTGAAGGAAAGATATGAAGATGGTCCTGAAGCTCAAGGCTTGGAAGTAAATAGTATTACTTTAAAGAGAAAGAATAGGAATTATATGCCAAGGAGAACAGATGGCTCTTCATGTTGACCTGAAAAATGTCAGGGAACTGTGAAAGAAGAATCTGTAGCTTGTTTTGGAGAGACAGAAAAGGACAACAGATTTTCAGGAGCATGGGAAACAATGAGGCTAAGAAGCTCTGATAGCAAAAAGCACAAGCAAGTGGATGATTGAATATAATCCCTGGAGAATCTCTAAATATAATGGGCTTGTTGCACTATTTTTTAAGGAGAAAGAAAATTCTGAGGTAGAAATTGTTCTAGTTATGAATGAACAGATGTCCTATGAATTTTCATTAGACTGCACTGAAGAAACATCCAGGAGAACAAGGATTTATTAAGATTAAGGAAAACAGAAACTTTTGTTCCTGCCCTAAAGTTATATAAGTGGATCTTATCTGAAGAAAAGTGCCATTCAAGAATGAAGTCAGAAAGTACACAGGAAGGCTTGCTCTGTTGAATGGGGAGGCAAGCGCTAATAAACTTGTGAAGGAAATTGTAACCCTGTGGTTGAATGGTTACTTTGCAGGCTAGAATAGAATAGTAAGTAGGGCTTTGGACTGAAGTATGGTCAAACTTACGCATTGAATATTTTTTGAAAGACTGCCTTGGTCAGCTGCAGCAGATGATTTACAGTGAGCCCCATCACTTTGTGAACTGATCTTTGAGAATGTAAAAACCACATAGGAACAGATTCTCAGCTGTTTTGTTTTGTTACTGCTACTTCCACTGCTGTGTTTTCAGGTTTCTGTCCAGGTTCTGGCTGCTCAGTGGATGTTGTATATACTATTAATTAACTAGTAAAATAATTTGTCTTCATTGTTCCTGAGCGAAATATTAACTTGCATTTTCATAAGCAAAGATTTCCTCTCTGTATCCTTCCCATATTAAATATTGTGTATTAAGGATATACCATTTAAATTTTCCTAATAAATTAAGCATCCTCATACATCCTAGTTGAGGAAGGGAAACAGTTAATGCCGTGACTCTGTGGACAGGAAAACTTCAATAAATACTAGGAGAAATTGCAAGCAATAGCCAGGCTTTCTGGGGCAGATCTCAGATCTGTAAGGGGTGAAAGATTATTTTACCTCCATGTCCCAATTCCAGGTCGGTTTAATAGTAAACTGGTTTCAAAGTCAAGAATTGCTCAACATCTACTTCTTTTCCAGCATTCATAATCTTTGAATACTCTAGGGCACTCTCCATATACTGCTGTTTCTTTTTTCCCCTTCAGCAGAGGGTACAGTTATGATGGATGTGAATCTATGCAGTAACTTTCCGGAGGGGATCTTAGGGCATGGGTGCTTGGCTTTGGTTGCCAGCCAGGAGTCTGGCTGAGTTCTCCTGGAGGCTGTAGATAAGAGCAGGTTCAGAGAGACCCAGCCTCCACGGAGATGCTTGCTGCTCTTAGTCGATCTCCTCAGTGCTGAGTTCAGTTGGATTAAAAACCTGTGCTCCTCAGGTGCTGGGGAAAGAAGCTTCTTGAAAGACGACTGTTACTTTACTTGCAGAGTTTTCCTTCCCCTAGTCACTACCCATGGTTGCTTTGATGAGGGACAGGGAGAAGATGGTTTGCTCTTTCTAACTGCAGTTATATAAGTACAGTCTTTAATTTTCAGCCTCATCTGATTCTCTCTTAATTAATCTTTAATGGAAAATTAAGTTTACTTCTTACATGTCTACATTCTTCTCTGCAGAGCCTTTATTTTAAAATACATACCATAAAGCACAGCGAACGAATGGCTCAGTAATATGGGCTAATACTGTTTTTGCTCATTTAAATGTTCCTCTATAGTCTCATTTGTACTATGCAAAATAGGGCAGGGGGACCATATATCATGAAGATAAACCTGTCAGAGCAACTGAAAGATATCCTTTTAGGAAAAAAAAACCTGCTATTAAAGTAATAGATATGCAAAGCCCTGTAAAGTGGTTTTACAGAAATTGCTATAATTCAGTCAGGCCTAGTTTATCTGTATTTAGACTATTTCTATATAGCTGTAGCTTGTATGTAGGATATTTTTGCAATGAAGTTTGATTTTTTTTTCTTTTTTTTCTTCCCCTTTAAGAATTCTAGTTTTACTGTTTTAGCTGGTGAAATGAAGTAATGTGAGAGAGTAGCAGCTCAGCTTTCCATTTTCTTGCACCTTGTGTTGCCTTCTGTTAGTGTATGGCACAGTACAGCAAAGTAACTGTCTTCACTTGTTTATCCTTAAAGAAGTTAAATTAAACAATAGGGTGTAAATATCAGGCAGTATGTATTTTTATATTGCCCAGCAATTTCTTTTGGAGTGAATTATTTAAAGTGTTGTTCTCCTCTTGAACTCAACTATCTGTTTCAAACTTACATGCATTAGGTATAGTAGTGCAATAGAGGCTGTATATTCTGGCTTTTTAAGTTTTTCTCTTCCTTGCATGTATGGCTGCTGCTTGGCATAAGAAAACTAGAAAGAGCTTTGCATTTTTACATGCAGTTGTTCTGTAGGCCACTTTACTTTTCTCTGCTTGAGAAGGGAGGGCGATCAACTTGCAGCATGTTGATGGCAGATTCACAGTTCGTGGCCAGCTCGTGCTTTTGTGGCTGGAGTTGTGGTTCATAACTGTTGTTCTAGCAGATTTGTCATGGCAGGCTTTTTGCTCTCATAGCATGTAAGACCGAGATACACATACACATGGGTATGCACACATACTCTAACACAAATGTCAGAACAATATATATTAGCGGTTTGTGTCTATAAAAGACAAACTATTTTTTTCTTATTCTTATAGAAAAGGCCAAAACAATTTCAGCAGATTATTCTTGATCTCTGTTTGAAAAGTATTGAAAAATGCTGCCCTGTGCTTTCATGTTTTCTTTTTTTTCTTGAATCAATTGTGGCTTGAACTGCTAACTGCTGACAATATAATTCTTATAAATGTACTCCCTTCCCCCTTTGGTCTGCTGAGGTTGGAGGAAGAGTTCCAGAAGAGCACACCTCACAAAACCAATAATTTTCATTAACCCAAGAAATTTTTGGGTTGGGTTTGTCTGTTTGTTTTGTTTTGTTTACTTTTTCTTTTTTTTTTTTTTTAAAGCACTGCAGCACTTTGTCCTTTCTAGACTTTTCCTAGAAAAACATCCTAGAAGGAACTATCCTTCTCATTTTCTCCTCTAGGAAGTTTGTTTTAATTGATAAGGAAAAAGAAACCTGAGGGTCAACTGAGGCAATATTTTGGCCTTTCTGATGTTTAGTTGGTTTGCAGATAAAGACCTACAGAATTCATCTCCTCCTTGGAGCTTTTGAGGTAAGATTACTGTGTTCCTTGGAGCAGAAAACATGACTTACTCAAAAATTTACAAACCACATTTTTTTTTTTATATCAGTGACATTTAACATGACTTTGTCTGAGTCCTGTTTTGGCAGCCACTTTGTCCATGGTGAATCCTCTCATAAACTGTAAGATCAGGTCTATTAGTTAGTCAGCGGTCAGTTTTCAAAAAGCGCATTATTCTTGTCTACTTAATATAAAAAATTCTCTCTTATTTATCCTTTAGTAGTATTATTTCTGAATCTCAGTCATGCTGCACTAAGGAATGTGTGTGTGTGTGTCTCTCTATAGCCATACAGACAGATACAACATTTCATACATTGAACATTTTACATCTGTGAAATTTGCTGGTAAGATAATCAAGCACAGATGCTGTAATAGAAAATATCCTGTGAAATGACTTCTTGAATTCTTTTCTCACATTTAACAGCTGCTTTGGCAGCAATACTGGTTTCTCCTCACTCGAACTCCCAGAAAGCTCTGTTAGGAGGAACAGAAACAATGTGCAATACCAAAGTTAGGATAAGAATCACTTCACAGGAGTTAAAATGACAGCATCTGCTAGATGAATGCTTGCAAAAGAAGAAAACTGCAGAACCCCCTTGAGCCAATTTTGATTGGGAAATGTAGATTAGGTTTGCATGAATGGACTTATTTTTCAAACTAGAAAGATATTTTTTGTTTATGGAAGTTGCAAGTGTCACTGAGGATTATCCAAGTCTAGCAAGTCTAAGATAATAGTATTAATGATTACATTTTTAAATCCTCTGATAATTTCAGTCACTTCTCAGAGCATTTAACATTTCATAGACTTTGCGATGCATGCTTCTGAGTAATATTAAAGGCTACATCTACAGGATTGAGGCAATTGCACTGTTTTCACTGTGGCCAAGTTTTCACCTCTGATGAGAGAGTTGATTTCCACAAATGGGTCACTTTGCTCTGTCTTTTCATTATGGGCATAGTATTTCCCTCAGGATTTCAGAACTGTGTCATCCGTAATCACTCCACTGATCTCATGAGACTTATACAAGGGGCAAAATTTACACCTGCTATCTAGGAGGCTGGATGTATCTAAGAGTTTTTATGATATATGCATATGTCCTGTTAACACTTGAAGATATTCAGCAAAGTAGGCTGCTTGGTTGCTTTAGGCTATTTCTTTCCAAGTATAAATTTGAGTAGTCTTTGTACAGAAAGTTTTGATGCTATCTCAGATACAAACTAGTATTCAAGACTACAGATCTCTGCTGAGCCGGTCAAAAGAACAATTCAGCCTTCTGGGAAGGAATCAGCCCCGATGCCTTTCTGCAATGAGGAGGATCCAGTGACCTCCCTCTGCCTCTCTGGAGTGGAAAGTGTGCTGTCGTGGCTCTGTCCTAGTGTTACAAGCACAGAGGATACTCTCCTCTCTGCTCTCCACTTGACTTTCAGCTTTGCTTTTAGTTTTTCTTTTTTCCTTACTTAGCAGAAACAGCATTTGTTTCCCATCTTGACAATGGAAAAAGAGGTTGAGAGGGTTAGAGAGCTTTCAAAGGGTAAAGAAGCTAGGGGTGGAAAAAGAGGGATAAAGCAACAGCAGCAAAACAGCATCAGACGCTGAAACTGGTAAGGACAAAAATATACAAGGAAAAAAAAAGTAGAAAGAAATAAAAGTGGAGAAAGCAAACAAAGTAGAAAAGGGGATCCAGTCTGATTTTTCAGATAAATAAAAAAATCTTAAACTTGCACTTTTTTTGCTGTTGTATGACTGTGCCCAGAAATCTGCACTTTTAGAGACTTGGCCCTTCATACTGAAGAATGCTTTTTTCCATGTGAACTGTTGTGTCTATTTTAATAAGTAGTGCAGGTGAACAGATTAGTTGTTATTTGGTCCTTCACCTGGGCTCATGAGTTGAAACTTTCACTGGTTTTCTTTTCACTTTTATAGCAAAAGTTCCTACACAGTTACAGCAGCCTCTTCTATCTAGTACTGCCGAGTGTGCTGTCTGCGCCCCCATTATTAACTTTCTGCACATGCTGGAGTTAAAAGTCAGAAGAATTTTTGAAGTAAAAAGTAATGTTGAAATCAGAAAAACTTGGAATAACTTTTATCTTCAAACCCTTGTTGCAAATATGGCCCTTTACTTTTAAGAGGATAATAATATGTCTCCTTGGGTTTTCAAGCTAATCATAAGACCTATGTGGGTTATATAAGCTTTCTTGAGAGACCTAATAATCCATGGGAGACAACTGCCTGTTGAGATTAATCCATTTTTATTTTTTTTAAAGCATAAAAATACGAAGCTTTTCCTTTTAAGCCTTAGAGTTAGATGTAGGACGCGTTGAAAAAGCACTTGTATTTTTTTTTTCTCCTGCAAAGTTGAAAAAGACATTTGCAATTATGGTAATGTGCTCTGGATGGGCTTTTTTGGGGGGTGAGAGTTGAAATACTAGATTACATACACTTATACCTGCTTGATTAGAGATAAAAATAGTTTCTCCTACTGACAAACTGTTTCATCACGCAGCAGTGTCTGCTGGTGCACATTTTCAAGCTATTAGAGATTCAGAAGTCCATGAATCTCACTTCAGGATCAGTTTCCTCACTGATATGCACCTTGTGAATGTAGGTAGATAGAAAATAGTATTCCTAGATTCACCACAAACAAATGCCGCTCGTTCATTTTTCTCTTCATGGGAAAGTCTTGATCACATTCAGAATTATGGTAGCAAAATCATCTGCAACCAAGATTTAGAAATAATTCATCTGCCAGTTTGTTTTCCTATTAAATTTTTGTATAATTGTCCTAGGCTTTCATTTTGAATGCATCTGGTTCAGCCCTTTCACTATGGTAAACTAAGGTTTTCTTATTGATATAGGAGATGTCAGTGCATATATTGCCCTACTTTCAAAGAAATGATGCTTTCTGCCAATAGGAATCATGCAGGAGGCGTCTCATATTTTATATGTGATGAAAAAAATCTTTTTCAGTGACCGAGATGTCTAAGAAAGGATAGTGAATGCCCTTGAAGGATATGTTTTCAAAATACTGTGTTAACTGCTTAGCAGTCCTAGGAGTGATCCCACAGTAAATCTACAGATTGTCAAAGTAATTTTGGTTTAGATGTTAGTACATTTGGTCAGATGGCATTTTTTAATAAGTTCATCAATCAGTTGATGGTTTGCAGGTACCAAAGCACAAAATACGGATCTGGATTTAGGATATTTCACACTAGTATCTTCAGGAACAGTAATGGCAACAGTACATTTTGATGGATAATTCTGATTTTATTTTATTCTTTCATTCTGTGGGGATTTGTACTAGTAGAGGAATTTACATGACTAGTGAGTGTTTGAGTTCTTCAAATTCTTTCTTTGTGGAAACATAGGATTATTTTTCCTTGTGGGGCTTAGCTCTTGCACAGCACAATACAATCATATATCTTTGTTATGGAGGGAAAATTTAGGCTTTTACTTGTAATGTTCCAAGTATATTTGAATTTAATGTAATTCTACACCCTTGGTCCACCTGAGACTTTGTATGTGAAATCCTGTTTTGACTATATGAGGGATTCCATGAATACAGTAATATATTCCATTCTCTGCACTTAATCTGATGGCTGTATTTAATAAGTATCTGCTTATCACTGTTTGTCTGACATAAGAAATAACTATCTGAATGAAAGCAGAACAGCTTAAATGAACTGATTGAAGAAAATACTGAAACTAGTGAACAATGACTTCAGCATGACTCTTAACCTAGAGGACAGTTTTGAGGTCATATTTAAATTTGCCACTTCAAAATGAGATCAGTAATTAGTTTACAAGGCCAATGATGCTAAATAGAAACTACAGTATAACCTTGCCACTTGAAATTGTTTATGAAGCTGTCTAGATGTGAAAGTGAATCTAGCAGTGTTCTGGAATTAATTCACTGCTATTATGGCAAGTGAAGGGTGCAGGTTTGGGTGCCGTAGTCAGTGGAATCGTCTGAATTTCCTGAAGAAGAAGGCAGGGTTGAAATGCGGAGAGACTCTAAATGGCTTATTAAGAGAGTGGAGTCATCAGTCACTTACAGGAGGTAAGGACAGTAAGAGGGCTCCAGTATTTTCCCCAGAAGTAAGGGAAAGTGTTTTAGTTGCTCAAAACCATCTCAATGCTCAAATGCCATCAAGTTGCCATCAAATGCCATGAAATGCCTCAAGTTGCTCAAATGCCATCTTAATAGTAGAGAGTGATAAGGTCTCCTCCCCTCAGCCTCCTTTTCTGCAGACTAAACAACCCCAGTTCCCTCAGCTGCTCCTCATAACACTTCTGCTCCAGACCCTTCACCAGCTTCGTTGCCCTTCTCTGGACACGCTCCAGCACCTCAATGTCTCTCTTGTAGTGGGGGGCCCAAAACTGAACACAGGATTCGAGGTGCGGCCTCACCAGTGCCGAGTACAGGGGCACGATCACTTCCCTAGTCCTGCTGGCCACACTATTTCTGATACAGGCCAGGATGTATCTTGCAATCAGACCTGGTTTTGGCTTCTTTTTGGAGGATGTTATATGCTCCAGGACGTATTTTCTCATGTCACAGCAGTCTTTATCAGCTTTTCTAAGCCAGCTGCTATCATAACCGCAAACCACCCTAAATGTAGATGCAAGGGAATGGCTCCCCCAGAGGCACATTCGTTCTAACAAAACAGACGGCAATAAACTGGAGGGTAACGTCCTTCAGGGATATCAAACGTCTTGCATTCAGAGAAGGACCATCCTCTGAGGAGCAAAAGCCTGCATCATGAATCCCTACTTTGGTTTATATTTACCCACCACCCAGCTCTTTAGTTTTCAAATCTTTCAGTTTTCATTATATTTATTTTCCAACATGCCAAATGTTCTGTGATTTATACTGACATTTTCAACTTACAAAATAAATTCATATAAACTGGATTAGATAATAGCAGTTACTGAAGATAAGGAATAAAATTTAATTAAGGTCTGAAATTTAAATCAATGGTAAAGATAAGAACCCACCAACAAAACTGGCCATGGGTTTGGATCTGACCTTGCATGTGCCTTTCTACAGAGAGAAAAATGTGTGTGTGAATGTTGGGCAGTAGTTGTCTAGACACAATTAATCCTCCCTCATTTTTTTTTCCTCTAGAAGCTCAACCACTTTTATTGAAGTAAATGTATAGAAAGGAAATAATAAAACCTCTATAATTCATTTTCACTTAGTCTAATGCTGTATACACTGTACCTCTTTCCTCACTCCATTTTCTTGCAGATCTTTCAGATTTGTGCAGCAGTGTGTGTAACATAACACTAGTGCCAGTTTTGCTTTGTAAAATAATTTTAAAGTTTTGCTTCGTAAAAATAATTTAAAAGTACTAATAAATCTTTTTCCCCTCAGAAATGTTTTGGCTTATTTCTTAAACAGACTCAGTTTCTGAAATATCCTTTAGAAAGTTTTAAAGGACACATGCAAAGAAGCAGATGGAAATCACTAAACTGAAGCAAATTTAATGTTAAAACCAGACTCCAAGTAGCCTTTGAAATGACTTATGCTCTTCTACTGTGTGTTCCCTTCACTACACAGTGACCTCCAGCACTCTCCCATTTTTAGAAAGAACCTAAGTGTGGTTTTAAGATAACACTGTTTTATTTGCACTTTGAAACACATTAAACCAAACCAAGATTTGCAAGACGCAGGCTAATGTTGGATCTCATCTACAATGCAAAAAAGAAACGGGTGTTAGCAACTGCAGTATGACCATGTTCTTACACCATTTTTTGACAAGCAGGTATTTATAGTTTCGACATGTCCTTAGTTTTTGCACAGAAGATAACATTTTATGCAGCTCCACTGGATACAATGAAATTAGATCAGCCACAAAAAGTTTGTATGAAAGTTTAGCGGTTTGGTAGTGTTGATACCCTGTGATTACCTGAACAACATTGCAGGCTGTAAAAAGGGAGTGAGAGAGGCAGAATAATTTCATTTATGTGAATGCAATAAAATGGATTAAGATCTCCTGGTGACACCAAGATTTCAGAGATGCTCTAAATTGGTTAGCACCAGAAGATCTCATTTAAGTGACTTTATCAACTGGTACTGAAGATCAGTACCAGAAAGAAACATGACATTTCCTGGGAAAATGTCAGTATACACAAGGCAGGTACAAATCCACACCAGTCACTGATATGCTACATATTTGAGGCCATGGATTTGAAAACCGGAATGAATAATGGCGTTATTTCAATCACATATACACTAAGAAGCTGGATTAATCATGTCATACCTTTTTAATTTTTGGTTGCCTGATAGGCACAGTGTCAAAGGGAGAGGGACGGTAATTTTTCTGCTTTTCATTAGTAAATGGACTGATACCACCAATCAACATTAGGCTGGTCCATAAGCTGTCTAAAATCACAACAGTTTTATGTTACTGTTAAATTGAGCTGGTTTTCAGCTAGTAATGATTATTGGAAATTGATGGTCATTTAAGTCATTTGGAAATAAAAGGATTGTTCAAGGAAAATGTATGAATTCAATCAAGGTCATGTCCATCTAAGCTTCTGTAATACTGTGAAGGTATCACTGATAGGACAAAGAGATACTCAGTGGATGGCAATTGCTTTGATTTTCAAAAGACTCAGAAACATTTACTTTCAGATTACAAGCTAAAATGAAGAACTTGGAATACCAAAAAGGATGTTGTTAAGAATAATATCAAAAAAGCATCCTTTTATGCTGAAGTGCTATGTAACTTGCCAGGCTTGTGACTGAGTTACCACTAAGATTATTTGCATGACCTGTTGCTTAAACTAAATTACTCATTTTGAATCTGGCATTGGTGGGATGCCAATAAAAATGTCGCATTGCTTGTTTTATTGGATGTGTACTCAGTGAATTGCAGCTGTTAAGTGTCTATCCCCACTGGGCCTATTGCTTTTAGGAGTGAGTCTCTTGCGTCTGTTTGACATAGTAAATCATCCATCTTTCACATGTCCTTGCTCACATTATCCTAACTAAAGTTTGTTTGCTCCCCTATTAATATTAATGCAGACCGAAGTGTTCACTGTTGTTTCACCATTATATGCAATAAAGAGTGGTATGCACAACCTCAGGCACTCTGTTGCCAGTGGACTTTAACCGTTAGTGGCAATAGCCACTAACATTCTTGCAGCTTTTTTGTTCCGGGATGGTTATATTTTAGAAGGTCTTCGTAGCATCTTTTACAGCTGTGTAATGCTATCACTGAAATTATTCTCAGGTGGCTCCCAGCATTTAGACATTTCCGCAGGGTGAAGGACACTCTCCTCCCAGAGCCCGTGGTTTGGTTCACAGACATAGCCCAAGCAGAATGCGTAGGCACTGTGACACAATGAAATAAAAAGACCGCTTCAAAGTACAAGGCTTTCCCTTTATTACTTCCCTGCTACTGTATTAACATATTAAACATTACCCAGGAATGTTTAAGTCCCACGGGGACTTAATCGTCTCTACTGGTATTGTGGTCCCTGGGAAGCTCTGGCGTGTGCTAACTTGTTCTCTCCCCAGCAATTCCTGGACATCATTCAGGAGTTAAAACTTTTCAGAGATCATTTCCAGTTGGCAGTTTACGCAAAGCTATGCTATCTTGGAGGATAAGAGAGCTTGCTAACAGAGCCATGAGTTGTTCCATGCCGGCGTACCAGTACTCGGGAACATTCCCAGGCACATTGCACTTATTAGCATAAATGTACTTTTCCTGACTGCTATGGTATGGTAGAGAGTGAATAAAAACTAACATGGGAGAACTAATATATTTCATCAGCGAGGTTGTCACCCTATATAATTACGTAAGAGTGACCCAACTCCATATTTAGAAGTAAGTGAATTAACACAGTGGTTTAGTATACAGAGGTTGTCGTATTGTGCTCATGTCTGCGCTGTCTATGCTATCTGCCTGCCTGCTGCTGGTGCACTGGGTGATGTGACTAACATCTGTCAACTGTTGTTTGTTCTTCCATCCTCTCCCCAGTGACTGTGCAGTGAAGTGTAATACATATTGAAAAAAGCCTACTGAAACAAATCTTCTATATAAGTACACCAGGAAAGGCCTACTTTTTTTGTTTAGGCCAGCAGAGTTCAAATTACCGAAAGGTTCATAGTACAAAACTAAGCTTTATGCAGTTAAAAATTTGCCACCAAAGCTCTTGTAGTTCTGCATGTGGCTTTTTGTTTAGCATATTTATATCTGCAAATGTTGAAATGTAGATGAAACACCAGAAAGAAAAGCCCTTTTTCTCCCTCTTTGGGGCTTTCATGAAGGGAATCAGTCTTAAGTGTTTATACAGTATTTCAAAATGTATAACACTATAGGAATAGCTATTATTAAGGAATAGAGAGGATCCCTTTTGAATGGAGCCAGTCAGAAATGAGGCAGGATAAATCAGTGAATGTATATAACATTTTATTAAGTCCTATTCATTAACCACTAAATATATTTCTTTAAAATTTTAATGGCAAATTTGACTTTGTATTAAAACCAAAGAGAATTCCATCACCTCACTGTGCAAACAAGTCATCATTGCTAATTACGCGTTGGTTAAATGAGGCAGCTTAAACTATACTTAGCCTTATTCTTAGGTTCCAATTCAGTATGTCAAGGAAAAATATCCTAACAGCTTAGAATAATGCAAAGGTAGCCAACCTGCAGGGTTTTATCTCTCTTTCACATTCTGGTCATGTAAACATGTGCCTGGTATTGCATCTCAGTTGTTAAGTAGGTTCTTTTTCAGTATTCACAGCATAATGGTCTAAGAAAAAGCTTCACAGCAACTAAAGATTTTTATTCTTAACAAGCACTGCTGGTATTTTCTTTATGGTCTTGGTGTTTGTATGCATACCTGGAAATCTTACCACATGACAGTACCCCCCAAAAGTAACATGATGCTCCTGCCTGCCCTGCTCCTGCTGTGTGGCTTTCTGCCTGGCCTGCTGCTCACGCGAACCCTCCCTCTGATACCGTTTCGGTCACTGCACAGCACGTGCTGGAAGTGAAGTATTTGTAAAGGTGCCACAGAATCCCACTTACAGACACATATAGGGTCTGTTAAACCCGCAGTGAGCTATTTCGGCTGACAGTAAAGTACGGGCAGACAACACAGTTGCAAATGTGTAGCAGAACAACTGTGCTTAAATTGCACTGCAGTTGCAGTAAACAAGGTACCTGTTGCCCTTGTTCATATGACTTGCTGCTTGTCTCAAGACAAGGTGTAATTCTATTTCAGACCTTGTGTGAATTTTCATTTCTCTGATAGGGGAGTACTTTAGCCTTTGTAGCTGCTCTCCACTTTCAGCTGTTGTAGGCCTGCTTTATTTTTCACCCTGAAACCCGTCTCTCTCTTCTATAGTGGAAGACAATCTGGCCTTTCTTAATTTCATTTTGAGAGGAATGTTTCACTTTGAGAGGAATGTGAAAGTCATCTTATTTCCCTAGGAGTTGTTTCCTGCGCTTCCCTCCCCAGGCTTTAACCAGGGAAATGCAAGAGCCAAAAGTATTATTTCATGGAAGATGCACAGAATTAGCTAATGCCATGGACACTTTCTACTCTAAGCATGCTATATTTGTTGCTTTTTAATGCCAGCATGGTCATTTATAGATGTCTAAGATCACTTCTGAATAGGAAGTACAATTCAGAGTAAATGCCCACATAGGAGAAATGGGTTTTCCTGTTGTTGGTTATCATCTGGGCAAAATTTTGAAAGGGTGTATGAAGGTTTAAGGACAGTTCCTTGGGTGACTGCAGTGTTCTGGAGCCAGCTGAGGAGAAGAGAAAATGAATACCCCATTAGGGTAACCCACGAACCCCATTAGGGGCCCTACATATGCTTCTGTACAACACTCTCCCTTGTGGTGGCTGTCGAGGTCTCCCCACCCAAGTGTGGCAAACCTTCTCCTTCATCAGTCAAAGGGTACCAATGCACTCAGTTCAGGAAATCTTTGATGTTATATGCCCTGCTATTTGACAGGTGATATCTCTGTTCCCAGGTATACAGAGAGGATTTTGTAGAAAGATCTGAGTACTTTTATACCTCAAGGCACTAGACCGTTGCACAAGTGGCACCACAGGAAGGAATTAGATATTGTGGACAGATGGCTGCAAATTCCTGAAGGAGAGAGATTTGGATTCTGTCAGCAGCTCATCAGTGTCCCAGTAACAGTTCTCTGTGTTGCTAAAATCACTTCTATTATTCTGATTTTTGACATTCTGATATTTACTTTGCCTTTAGTTTAAGATGTGCTTCACTAGTTATTGAGTTTGCTGAGGAAAATAAATGGTGCCAGCAGGAAGATAATTAAGGTATTTATCAGTCTTTAGGTTCAGTCGTGATGCCGTGAGGACAACAGCCATAGTTGTATTCATCTCTTGTGAATCTTGAGAGGCCACAAGTCTAGCAGAGCAGTTATTACATCATTGCAGTGAAATGTCCCAAAATTCTATATAATCAGACGTTCTGAAAATCTGAGGAAACTATGTTGGTTTAGGAAATAGATTCTGATGTGAAGTTTCTGCAAAAATCATCATTTCCACTTTATTTAAAGGCTTCAGTTTTCACCTAGAATCTTGGCTTGGAAAAAGATATGTATAAAACTTGCTTCACTCCATAGGTTTATATTATATGTCTGCAAGTATGGTGACAGAGTGTAATGTGCTAGATAAAAAATAAATTGAAAATGTATTGTAGACATAATACATGAATTCAACTTGAGAGAATGTCAGCTTTAGTTGTAAAACTAATAACCTTGTTCAGTGAATTGAGTCATTCTCTAAGATGATTGGCACCCTTTTAAAAGGTGGTTTATCAGTTTCGCTTTTTATAAAATACAAAAATTGAGACACTGATGTGTTGCAGTTCACTTTTCTGTTCATTCTATGTTTATCTCAATGGCAAAAAGAGTGAGTCTAGTGTGGAATGAATAAATAAAGGAATGTTCACTGACACTTTTGTACCGAAGTAATGAGGATCTGCTGCCCACATACATCAAACTGCTGCATAAGGATTTAAGGATAAGCACTGGGTCTCGAGAAATAGTCTTTATTCCACAGTTGTCTGTCTACCTGATCCTGTTTCAATTGATCTTAGTCTATATGGATGATCATCTTATTTTTTTCCTTTCCCTGTCAAGCAGGTAAGTCATGGTCCATTAAATACTGAGGGAAGGCATAAGGGTCTTTGTTCAAAAGTGCTGTTCCATCTTAAATGTCTAAATACCCCTCTTTCAGTTGTTGTACTGCAGACATAAACTCGGAATCAAAAGAGTTCAAAAGACTTAACAAACTTAAAAAAATAAACTTAATACTAACATGTTTTCATTTTTAAGATATTGAGAAACAGCAGCGAGTTGCCAGCCTGGCAGGAATAAAAGCACCCAAACATCAGACATTTGTTGTGAAGAAATGAGGTTCTTGTACCCACAGGTGAGAACCCATGCCACACTAACCGCTCTGGTGCAGACCTCTTCTTCCGTTACCTAATCACCAAAGCTGTTTTGTTTCCAGTAGGTAACAGTGCTTATAGTCCAAGGAGAACAAATTTTCTCTTCAGTCTGTTTCTCACCTGTGGTTAGCTAAACCAATCTGGAGATTTACATAGTGAAACTTAGGCTGTTAAAATAAAAGTAATTTTGACAATGGGCTTTAAAGTCTTTGCTGTAATCCTTATTAGAGGATTATTTTGTGATTTTACTCTTTGGATTCTTTTCATTATGAAAAAGATTTCAGACTAAAAAAGGATGAGCTTTCTCACTCTACCTGTTTTCTGCAATGCATTGACTAAGCGATTTTAGAAAATGTGATCTGAATACACAGAGACGTTCTTGCAATTACCTCATTGTACGGAAACTGAGTAGGTCAGACTCTAAATAGATGTTTAAACCATAAAATGAATTTAAATTTCTCAGCATCTTGTGACGTAGCTCTAGGATACTTTTTTCTTTGGCTCTCATGATAGAGACACTTTCAAGAGAAACATAAAGGAGGGCAATGAGGTGGTGCTTCAAAAAGCCAAGTAGTCTGTATTCCCCAATTGCTTGCTTTACACTTTATCACTTCAACAGACTTGTGTTTAAATAATCTTTTTCATGATTAGGTTTATGTCTTTGGAAAATTGCTTTTCATTTTCTACTGTGCTTTTCTAATATACATATTTATCTTTTATCCCTTATTGGCTTTAATGAACTAGATTTGCACATGCAAAATGCATCTGTCTGTTATCTCACATTGTTGTACGTGTATTTTAGACCTATTGGATCTGTAATTTTATTTCATTGCTTTTAAACAAATGCTCCTTTATATTTTTTTAACAAGTTCTGCTATTTTAAGGAGCTGTCTGTTTAATCAGGAAACTTGACAATAACTCTTTCTGGTTCAAATTCTATCTTCTACTGCTTTCTGAAAAGTTTATCTAGAAAGTCATGAATATGGTAATTTCTCCTTCTGAGCAGACTCTTTTTTATGCTATTTTTGTTCCACAACAGTTAGATGTATAGTTCTAAGTCAGTAGGCACAGTGTGAGCATAATATGGAGAAATGTCTTTCTTATAAAAAAGCTAGCTGTAAAATGAAAATCATTAAATGATAATAATACAATAATCATGTTTCTAAATTTTGCAATGTTAATCATCTCATCCTAGTGTGACATGGTACTTCTTAATAAGGAATAATTTTTAAACAGAGTTAATCTTCTAATGGAGGATAACTGTCACTTAAATTTTGTGGATCAATGATTTTCAAGGAAAGAATAGTTGTCAGAGGAAAGTGTTGAGTAGAAAAGGAGGACATGCAGTGAGTGGGGTGAAGGTCAGAACAGGATTTCAGAAATACTGATTTGTACTCCTGCGTGTTTCAGAGATTCTTTCTTTTTAAATCTGGAAAAAGAAAATCTGTTTAGCCAAGAAGAGAATATACTAAGGACCCCAGCCAAACTTTCAGAATAAATACTACGATGTGGCAATGAAGATAAGGATAAAAAATATTTTAAAAGATAATGGTGATAAAATAATGAAATGAAATCATAACAACAGTTGTATTGTGTCAGACTAAGTATTCAATGAAATGCATACACTGAGCAGTTGTGGAAAGTGTAGGAGAAATTGAGTGTAAATTTAATGTGATCCTTCCTTGGCATGGCTTTAGGCACCAGCAAGCAGACGTTTAAGAACTTCTCAAGTTGTAAATTTTCTCCAATTAACAATAGTAATCACAATGAATATTACTTTCTTTTCTCTTTTTTTAGCACTTTTCATTTTAATGATTTTTTTTTTTGCCAGGGTAGAGTTTCGACCTCACAACATCCCGTGGCTATGAATGCCACAGTTAGGTATATGGTAGGTAGGAAAAGGACTCCCTTCCCTTTGTTTTAAACTTGCTCCTTGATATTTTCATGGAGTGTGCTATGGTTTGGTCCATTTCTCCATAGATACCTCTCTTTCATGGTGAACTGTTGTTACACAGAAATCACTCTTTATGCCTGACCATCCCTGCTGTCCTTTCCTCTGAAAGTTTCTTGTTGCTTTATATTCGAAGACTGGAAAATCAGCACTGTGCACAGTATTCAAGAGTTGAGTGCAGTATATAAAGGCTCAATGATGCCCTTCTGTTTTCTTGTCCTTTCCTAACAATTCCTAATGTTGTATTTGCTTTTTTACCACTGTCAGTCACTGTGATGATACTTTCTGATAAGTGACTAATCTCTTCTGAATGGATGTAAGTAAATCACTGTGAATAACCACTCCTTTTTGTGCTCAGTATGTTAATAATGGATTTCAGGGCTTTACTTCTACTGATTTATTATTTTAGCCTGCATACTCCTGTGTGAACTGCTGGACAAAAAACAACTGAGACAGGAATTACAGGATTCCCGGCTGCAAATTCTAATTCCTCAAATATTTTCTTGCAATATTATTTCATCATTTTGTCATTCAGACTCTTAATTGTGAGAGTGGCTTGGTGGTGGTAACTCTTCAAACCTCACAGTAGGTTTATGAGTAACAGGAAGTTGATCTATATTTCTTTAAGATTAAAACCCATGAAAGGCTTGGTCTGCTTCTCACTGGAGAGAAAAAGTCACAAAAATAGAGGGTGCACACAGTACAGGTGAAAACCTAAACCCAAGAATCAGGTTACAGTACACAGTCTTTGCCTTTGGTAAAGATTAAATTAAGATTGATATTTAGCACATTATTTCAGTGGGATTTTGTAAGCAATATGCAATTATAAAATTGGAATATTATGACAGGGATTGTTCTGCTGTGTTTAATGAGCTTCTCCTAACAAATCCAGCAAACACTGGGGAATGCTTTTTGAGAATAAGCTCTCTGAGGCAGCAATGAAGGAACTGTCTCTTGCTATGTTGGCACAGTCGGGCCACAAAGTGGACAAGAAGTGTTAAACGAAGACGTTCTTTACTAGCAGTAGGTAAAGAAATAAGCTTGATAATTGCACCACAATTTATTATTCAGTACTATGCAATGCATAAACTCTTTTTACAAGCAAGCAAGAGCAATCCAGTTGTAAACTATACAAGACATTTTCAATATCTGATGAAGAGAGACTAAATTATCCACAGTCTTTCAGCCTCTAATCTTACCCAGATTGCAAGGATGTCTATCTGTATTTTAGGCGTTTCTCTTTTTATTTACATTACTTCCTTGAAAATGAGGTGACCTACTTCTCTGAGAGGCTGTGTTAAATTTGTTTGTTGGGCTTCACAGTCTACACCGTGACTTACTAGTCAAATAAACATTTCATTTCAGCAGCTCTAAGAAGGTGAGAGAATTCTTTATTTCTGCTGCCTGCTTGGTCACTGATAGAAAATGCCTCCAGACATAGTAAGGCACTCTCCCCATCTTTTCCCAGTTTCATGTCAACCTATGTCATGTTAGCAGAGATATCAATATTGTGCATAGTAATGTGAACTATTTATAATGCATAATACATTATAGGTTATATAGATACTTAATATTAAATTGTAGCACATGTGTGTGTAGTCTTTCATGGTATTGACATAGTGCAGGTTGTAAAATATGCTAAACGTATAACTTCACCCTAAAGCAGGTTATAGTTGGTTCCAAAGTTTTCCTGTTGAGTATTTTTAATTTTGTTAGGCAATATAGCTTTATAAAGCTGTTTTATCTGCAATGAGAGTTATTCTACTCTTTGAAGAGTTCATGAGGGTTTACAGGCATATAAATAAGATTCCAGTTTGGCATATAAATGACAATACAGAACATAAAAATCTCTTGTAGGTCAGACTGGTGTTCATTGAGGTCTATATCTTAGCTTTGTCAAAGGTCAAGACATTTAGAGAAGGTGAAAAATAAGAAAAGCATATATTGAGATGTCCTAGGAATGCTCTCTGATACCCAGCAATTTACAATTCAAGGACTTCCTGAACAGGAGGTAATGTCATTGTATTTAATAGTTCTTGACATATTTTTCATCCATGAATTTTTAAAGCTGTTTTTTGATGAATCTCTATTTAGAATCTGCAGCATTCTGGGAGAAAGAGCTCTGCATCTTAACTGTGCAGTGTGTGAAGATATTTCTTTCTTCACCTGCTAGTTTCATTGGGTGTCCTCTAATTTTTCAGCTGGAAGAGCTACTGAGCTACTGTTCTTTGTTTTTATATTTTGTCACATTTTGTACTGAAGTCCATTCCTTATCTTTGATCATTATTCTTGCTCTTCTCTGTCCCTCTCATATTTCTGCTATAAATTGAAACTGAACAAATGATTTGCCTTAGGGTTTTTTTAATTTATTTCAGGATATCTGAAACTTAGGACCATGCTTTTAAAAATTTGGTTTTTAGCTGTTTTTACATTTCTCAAACTCATTTCCCTTGTAAAAGAGCAATGGCTGTTTGAATTTGAAATCATCCTTCTATACTTTTAAAGTAAACATTCTTACTTTTTGTGTAGTACAGGTATCTTTTGCAAGAAAAAGGTGTGCTGAAGAGCAGATATCTTCATAAAGATTTCCTCTTTTTTCAGTCATTATTAAGGGTACAGAATAAGTCCTGTTTGTAACTTGATCTGTTTTACAGTGATTAGTTGACTGTTCAATGATGTTATTGAATGCTTTATCCCTCGAGAGCATTTAAGCTGTATGATCTATTTATTTATTTTGAATGAGCTTAGACTATTTTACCTTTTCAATAACTGTTCAGAGACATGTTGAGAGCTGGCACAGAAGTATACATTTTCGTTACACATAAGAGTTCTCTGACACAAACAGAGATCTATTATCCTTTGTGGGCTAAACTGTAACATTTTATGTAGTTTTTGGCTGCCATAGAGATTATTTACATTTTTTCTGAGGTAATGCATATAAGACTACAGACACAGCTTTTTAATCTTTTTATTAAACTAAACATTTTAACATTTTTATTAAACTAAAATGGTATTTGTTTATTTTTACCTTCTTCCTTTCTGTGGGGTCACATAGACACATGGGTCTATGGCTTTTTGGAGTTTAATGAAGCACTATGCTTTGGTCTTTTGAGGCATCAGTCACGGATATACCAGGTGAGCACTGACAGAGTAGGCTTCTAAGGTTATATAAATCCATCGCGTCATTTACAGCTGCATCTCCAGTCTTCATTGCTGTGATAAAAGGGTTTTGGGATATAAATAATATTTTTTTAAAGTATATTTTTAGTTTGGTCAGCAACTGAATCAAATCAAGCAAAAGTAAAAAAAGGTTTTAGACTTTTCAAGGAATGAATATGTGTGTTCAAATAGCAATGCTTCTACTTTTATACATTCAGTAAAACCCCTGACTTAAATTCACAAGCCTTTTAGAGAATGAGGAGCTGCTGTTGGGGTCATTTTTCCCAAAAGTGACTGAACCATATCCCAGAATGAGGGATGTGCATTCACTACTTCTATCTGCAAAAGAGGTTTAACTGCAAATCACTGGCATCAAGTTCTTAACCCTTGTGTAATAGGAGGTGGAAACGACCTGCCTCGGAATGGCATGGGCTGAAGTCTTGGGAGAATGGAGAGGTGAACCTCTACTTCTCCTATCCCTGGGTACACTACTCAGTCCCACTGATGGGTAAAACTAACCCTTCATTCACCACCCTATATAGAACTGTTGAAACAAAAATTTAAAGGAGACTATGAGAACATTACAGCTAGGAGTCAATATTTTTACTTTCTCTAACAATTTATGAGATTTTGTGTTCCTGAAGCATGCAAATTGTACTTTAAGCAAAATTGTATTCTGGTTTGCCACATTTTAACAATGTTCATATAACTTTCAATACTCTGTACCTTTCCTTGTTTACAAAGCAATTTATGTCATGGTACTTTTCATGAAAAATGTCTTAAGTTACTAACATTAAACTCTTTCATAGCGATAAAATAATTTTTAATAAATAATGTAACTGGTAAATCAAAACTTCCCTTTCTCTGTGCATTAAAAGTGACAAATAGGAATCGGGCTCTGGGATGCTTTTGTACAGATGTTTTTCTGATGCCATGCTCTCAATGTATAGCATAATGGCCTACTTGGATAAAATTATGGCTCTTGCCCTAATGAAGGATGAAGAACTAAGCAAGAGAAAACAGGTCTTCCATGTTCCTTTAAAAAATTTAGTTTTGTCCTCTAGGTATGGATTTTTATAGGAAAGCAGAAGTCTCTCAGAGAACATTGTTAGACCACTGCAGCATATCAGTCAAAGAATATGTCTTTCAAACTAAGTCTTTTTATAGAATTTCTTTTGTAAATCATTACGGCTGCCCCTAGTGGTACTAGCTGCTTGTGGATATAGGCTGCTTAGTGCTTTGGTCTTTCTATGAATTGTCTTTCTTTACTCCTGATTTAATCAATGGGAATACGAAAATCAAACTTCAAGACTAATTACAGAATTTAAAGTAGAATGGCAGCTGAAAAAGGCAGAAACAGAATCGAACAAAGGAAGAAAAGACAGAAGGAGTAAAAACATACAACTGTACTGTCAAAGTTGTAAAAGCAATTTTTTTGAACTTTAAGGAAAACACATTGCTACTATTTCATTATGCTTTTTTCCCCTTCCATCCACTTTTGAGGGATATGTTCGATATTGAAGAACAATTTTAAATAGTAATTCAGGGTCACTTTTTATTCTTAGTATTGACCCATAGAGGTAAGAATTTAGAATCTGAATCTAAGAAACTTATTCAGTGAAGTATGCCATAGCACATGCCACCTAAAATGTACAATAATAATGGAAAAATTCCATTATCCTCTTTGAAGATAGGTTAAACGTGATTCCAAATGTAAATTTTTAAAATCCACAGATGACTGTGCCATGTCACAGCTACTCAGGGAACTACATAAAAGAAGAAATTTTTGAGTTGATCTGAAAGAGTGCACAGGATCCAGTTCAAAATGTTACTGTCAAAGAGCTACTCTCCAACTCTTTAGGTCACTATAATGTAATTAGATTCAATATTCTGACAAGAACAGCAGAATTCATTATATTACTGCCTAACTTAAAAAGAAGATCTATGTTAAAATGAGGAGTTCATCAAAAGGAAATTGAAAGGACCATTCATAAGGGTA